>NC_046331.1:15632946-16257946 GCF_009819535.1 Lacerta agilis
AGAGGCAAAGGGTGCAAGGCAAGAAATTTGTCGTGAAGAAACACATACAAGGCCCTATGGAAGGGGAACCTCAGTTTGCCCTTACATGAGTTTGCCCTCCTGTGACTCTGAGCATGCCTGACACTTGGCGTTGCTGTTCCAAATGATGACAGACAGTCACACGCACACACTGACCCCGTGCTGCAGGCAGGCACGGAGGAGGACGAAGGTGACGACCCTCCTGTGGCTGTGTGAGGGTCACAAGGGAGGCATCTTGGCTCATAAAGCAGAATTCTGCTGCTGCTTAAATTAATGCAAATTAAAGACAAATCTGTATATCGCTTCTGCTACTGTTACCTGAGGCAAGGGGCTCTGGAATTCACTGAAACCTGCTTTTTATTGTCTGTATTTTAATAGATTTGTTTTTTATATTGTTTTAATACTATTAGAGTTTGATTACTTTTTAGCGATTATCTTTTAGCTTTCTGCATTTTAGCTGTGTTGTTCTAACTTATGTAGGCCACCTTGAGTCCTGGTCTAGAAAAACGGTGGATATAAATAAAACAACATAATCATCAACAACATCACAACCCCCTAAATGTTGAGTGTGTTATCCAACCATCAACCAAGCTTTAGAGATTCTGGCAGGCACACTCACATGCTACTAAATCTACCACTGCAGTCTTGAGAGCTAGAAATCTGTTTTTAAAAATAAACATATAAACAAAGAGTTCCCAGAAACCTAGATTCTGCACTTTCCCCCCCTCAAGGTTATGACCTTTTCCTGCATCTCTTGGGAAGACAAGTCAGTGTTCAAAGAGGTTTCAGGTACATTAGCTTAGCAGTTCTCACAACAGCCTGTAAGGCAATCCAATACCAGTACTGTCCTTTACTGTTGTACCTTAAAGGTAAAGGTAAAGGGACCCCTGACCATTAGGTCCAGTCGTGTCCGACTCTGGGGTTGCGGTGCTCATCTCACGTTACTGGCCAAGGGAGCGGGCGTACAGCTTCCGGGTCATGTGGCCAGCATGACAAAGCCGCTTCTGGCAAACCAGAGCAGCGCACGGAAAAACCGTTTACCTTCCCACCGGAGTGGTACCTATTTATCTACTTGCACTTTGACGTGCTTTTGAACTGCTAGGTTGGCAGGAGCTGGGACCAAGCAACGGGAGCTCACTCCATCATGGGGATTCGAACCACCGACCTTCTGATCAGCAAGCCCTAGGCTCTGCGGTTTAGACCACAGCGCCACCCGTGTCCTTACTGTTGTACTTTAGCAGCATTTAAAAAACAGAGGAGAGCCTGTCTATAGGACCATTTTACTACCTGTCTCATCACAGAACTGCATTTGACTGGGGGTGGGGAGCGCTCCTTATAACTTGGTTTGATGCTACAGATAATCAGCCTACCCTGGGGTGAGGAGCAGAGAATGATAATAATGAGGTAACAACTGGTGACCAGAAAAAGAGCCTGCCTTAGTATTGTTCTCTAAGATCATCTATTGCCTGGGGAAATGCAAAGCTATGAGGACTAGAATCTTACCTTGTTTTTAGAGGCAGTATGGTATTTATTGTTGTTGTTTAAAGGTATTAAACTACCACACTGTTATTGTCAAGGACCTAACATTTTCAATGCCATGAATTAGTGCAGAAGGAACCAGGTTCAACCCCTAATGGGTTTGGGAAAGATTCCCTGCATGAAACCATGGAGAGGGACTGCCAGTCAGTGTGCACAGTACTAAAGTGTGTGGACCAATGACCTGACTCAGTCCAAGGCAGCATCCTGTGTGCCTGTTTAAATTACCGGTGACCCTAACCATGAGGACTAGAATCATGCCAAAGGAAGGATTGTACCTCAGTGGTGAAGCATCTGCTTTGCATGCAGAAGGTCCTAAGTTCAACCCCCAAGACCAAATCCAGCTACGGCTGGGAAAGAGTCCCCTGCCTGAAACCCTGGAAAGCAGCTGCCAGTCAGGATAGACAATACTGAGCTAGATAGAACCCAACAAACTGGCACAGTGTAAAGGAGCTTCCCGTGTTCCTATGCAGGAAAGGCAAAGTTCATCCTTGGATAAAAATTCCCTGGAATGTTTTTTCCTCCCATTAGCTCCAACGAGACCGAAAATGTGGAATGGCGTGGCAGAGATCCCACCAATTAATATTTCAGGCCACCAGCAGGGGATCATGAGGGCATCTAAGCCCTCTTAGTTGGCGGTGGTTCAATCCAGCTGGAGGAAGCAACGGGTCAGCTGACAGCTCAGCACACAGCAGTCCTCGGGAAAGGATGAAAGTTGGAAGGTAAAGGAACCATGACTTATTCATACGCCTCAATTCAGCCCTACGCTCAGAGGCCCCATGACACCGAAATAACAGTTCAGCAGCCGTTTGGTGTAACTGAAAGGTTATTAGGAAACAAAAAGCAAAAAAGCAAAATATAACCCTTTTTTTCCAAGCACTAAAAACAAATGAATAACTAAGAAACTGATCCCTTTTGCACAGATATGGGAAAGCTTTTTTTCTGCTGCTCCAGAGGGCAGATCCCAAACCAATTGATTAAATAGACAAGAAAGGAGATTTATGACTAAGCATCAGGAATAACTTTCTAGTGGCAAGAGCTGTTCGACAGTGGAACCAATTCCCACAGAAGGTGGTGGTCTCTCCTTCCTTGGAGGTTTCTAAGCAAAGGTTTTGTGGTCATCTGTAGGTGGTTCTCTAGTAGAGATTCCTGCATTGCAGGTGATTGGACCAGATGACCCTTGGGGACACCTTCCAACACTACATTTCTATGATTCTATGACTCTTAACAGCTCTTTGAAGAGGGGGGCATGCGTGTTAACCTGATTGTGGGTATGGGGGCAGGCAGCAGATCTCAGCTACTTGATTCTACCACCATGAACAATAAGTACAATGGTACCTCGGGTTACATACGCTTCAGGTTACATACTCTGCTAACCCAGAAATAACGCTTCAGGTTAAGAACTTTGCTTCAGGATAAGAACAGAAATCGTGCTCTGGTGGCGCAGCGGCAGCGGGAGGCCCCATTAGCTAAAGTGGTGCTTCAGGTTAAGAACAGTTTCAGGTTAAGAACGGACCTCCGGAATGAATTACCAGTAAGTACGTAACCAGAGGTACCACTGCATAGTACGAGAGGATACCAACCTTGTATTAAATGATAAGGCAGCTCCGGTTTGGGACATAAGAGCAAAATCTGGGTTCTGCTTAGGCTGGGCCAGACACAGCTGTGCTGGCTGGGGCTGATGGGAGTCGTTGTAGCTCAATACACCAAGAAGGCACTGGGTTGCAGGAGGCTGGTCTAGTTGCATATCTAGTTGTACCTGCACTGGGTCAACCCAGTTTCTCCATTCTCCCAGCAGTCAATAATATGGGTCAGGGCAGAAATATAATAGTACCCCATACGGCTTCACAGCCCCAGCATTTTTAATTGGGAAAGGGTCTTAGATCAGTGGCAAAGCATCTGCTTAACATGCAGGAAGTCCCAGGTTCAATACCCGGCATTGCAAGGTAGGGTTTGGAAATACTCCAATGTGAAACCATGGAGTACTGCTGCCTGTCAGTGTAGACAATACTGAGCCAAGTGGGCCAGTGGTCTGACTCAGCAGAAGGCAGCATCCTATGCTCCTAAGGCAGTTTCTATATTCCTAATTAAAGAATTTCAACTTTCTCTAACATGATTATGTTGTGTTTCCCCCCCTAAACAACCCTAACAGGCCCTTCCAAAGGAAAGATGGATTCGGGAGAATAAACATCAGCAGAAACAGCAGACTCGAGGCACCCTCCTTGCAGAGTAGAGATAGCATTAGATTTAATCCCAGAACCATCTGCACATGCAATGCCAGGAGGGGGAGGACGGCGTGTGGGGCCTGAGGAAAGCCGCTTGGAAAAGCAGGCGAGGGGGCCAAGAGCCCCTGACATCCAAATGGCTTTGGGCAGAAGACATTACTGCTGTCAGTAATGACTGACAACACACTTTGGAAGGTTTCCTATCACATCACATACCCCTGCAAAATCTGGTCGAAGGACAGCAGGAGAAAAGAGCATTTAGCTAAGTGCAAAGTACGGTAGCTTCAGAAGCAGCAGTGGCAAAAAATGGGTGCTCTTTATTGCTCATTTTTAATTTTACAGTTTGTTAGATTTCTTACTCCCACCCCGTTCACTGTAAAATCCCAGGGAGGCACTGCTTTACTCTTGACACTTGAAGTGTAGATTTTTAGGATGTGAAGAGTAGATTTTTAGGACCCACCTTATTTTTGTGATTATAAGTTGTTTCAAACTGATTTTAATATTGTGTTTTAATGGTGCAACCAGCCCTGGGACTTTAGGGTGGTGGGCGAGTAAATAACAACAACAACAACAACAACAACAACAACAACAACAACAACAACAACAACAACAAGCACTGGAACATAAGAGGAGTCTGCTTGCTGGATCAGGCTAGTGGCAGATCTAGTCCAGCATCTTATTCTCACAGTGGCTAACCAGATGTCTCTTCTGGGAAACCAGCAAGCAGGATTCGAGTACAAGTGCACTCTCACCTCATGTGGCTTCCAGCAGCTGGTATCCAGAAATCTTACTGCCTCTGACCACTGAGGCAGAGCGTAGCCATCATGGCTGGTAGCCATTGATGACTGTCTCTTCCATGAATCTGTCTAATCCTCTGAATCTGTCTAATCTAGGTTCATGGACATTGCTGCCTCCTACTTCTGAGTAGATATGATTAGGATTGGGTCCCTCTCAACCCTGGCTTTTGACACCTTGAAATGTAGTTTTTTTTAAGGACTGAATTTGTTTTTATGTTTGCAAATTGTTTTAAACTGTTTCTAATTAACATTGTAAAAGTTAGCAGGGTGGTGGAACCCAAGGGTGAGTTTTTTTCTGCCCGCACCTAGTCTATCAGGTCTTAGGATGTGGCGACGGGGGTGGGGGGGTGGGGAGGCTTGTGTAGGAGAAGCATCGCATGCACTAATGCACATTCAGCCCTGTGAGATTGGATGTGACACCCTGACGCAGGCGTGTGCTTCCCAGCATGAAATCCCAGAAGGAGGCCAAGTCACCACCTACAGAGTTTTCCACCTAACCATCAGGTCCCCTTAGCGCTGGGCTCAGTGGAGACGTCGGGCAGATGATCCCAGTGTCAGCCTAAGAGAAGCATCCGAACTCTACCAGCCTGTCTTAACTCCCGGCAGAACACCATCACCACCTTTCGTGGAGTTAGAACTACAGATTTGTAAGACTGGAAGGGACCCAGAGGGGGTCATCAAGTCCAACGCCCTGCAATGCAGGAATCTCAGCTAAAGCATCCATGACAGATGGCCATCCAACCTCGGCTTGTAAGTCTCCAATGAAGGAGGGTCCACCACCTTTCAAAGGAGACTGTTCCACTGGCAAACAGCAATTACTGTCAGAAACTTCTAGCATTACGGGTGGGGTGGGGGTGGGGGAGAGATTCCCCTATCCCACTTTCTCCATACCATGCATAATTTTATAAACTTCTATCACGTCACATTTTGATGACTGTGAGTTGTTATTTGAATTGTTTTTAATTGTTATTTATATTGTTCTATTGTTCTAATAAATTAACAACAATAGTAAGCCCCAAAAGCTGCAACCTTTTCCACACAGGGGATCTGCTCCAAGCACAGAAAAAAGCAGGGTGTCACTAGATCGCTGCCCCCACCCACCCACAATTACAGCCTGCTTCAAAAAAAGATCAATTATTTAGCTTAGCAGCACCTACTACCCACTCTCACTGCACCCTGCCCCACAAATACCATGTCAACCCGCATATGGCGCCTGAAACACGACAACCCACTTACAGCAGATCAATTATTCATGGCCACTTCATGTCATCGCCGAACACATAATCCTAACTGCTCGTTTCCCAGTAACACGTGTTTGGAAAACCATGGGGGACCACAAGGCTAACGCAGCACCATCTAGCTGTCATTTCTTTCGTTCCTTTCTTTCTTTCCTTTCTTTCTTGGTCCCAGACAGACAGAAGACAACAGGATTTTACCAGGTTTTGCAATGGATCCCCCCAGTAATGGGTCATTCCCCAACCCATGTGCCGTGAGGGAGATAAGAACACAAGACTGACTCTGCTAGGTCAGGCCTGTAGCTCATCTAGCAAAGCAGGGGCAAGCCTGCAAGTAGGACTTGAGTGCAACAGCAAACCTCCAGCTGCTGCCTCCCCCGCCATCGTCTGGTTCTCAGGGGTAGACTGCTCCTGGACATGGAGGTTCTGCTATTACAATAGGCACCCATAGGAAGAGGCCTAGGCTGCTGGATCAGGACAGTAGCCTGCCTAGTCCGGTCTCCTGTCCTAACAGTGGCCAACCAAATGCCCCAAATCAGAAGCCCAAAAGGATGGGATCTCTGACTGTGGTGGCAGAACATAAGAAGAGCATTGCTGGATCAGGAAGAGCGCTCTACCTGTCTTTGAGGTAGCTGGAGAAGCACAGGAGGTGCATTTCAACCTCATTCTAGAGGTTCCCCATCCCTGTCCTGCAGGCTACTCACAGCCCCCCCCTCCAGTGTTAGGAACACACATTCACACAGTACTTCCTTTGACCTCTGCACATCGAAGGGCAAAGCGGATGTCCAGCAGGGAAAATCCAGTCTTGGCTGCCAGTCACACACTGTACAATAGCGGAAGCTGTTAAGGTATTTTTATGCTAGGGACCACATTTATTGTGCCTGTAAGCACACACCCCGGGTGTCCCTTGGGTGCTTGTTCAAAGCACATGCAGAGGCCTGTAGGGGTAATAGCCAACTAAATGGAAAACTCATTAACCTTGGTCACTTATAACTCCCAAATGAGTAACAGCTGGATTTCCTGAAACTTTGCATGGTATCAAAACAACAATGTTCAATATATCTTTGGTGTTTTTTGTTTGTTTGTTTCTAAAAATGGAGTGGGTGCCACTGCTGAGGACTCTCCAGAATCGTAGAGTTGAAAGGGACTCCAAGGTTGCCTAGTTCACAGCTGAAGCATCTCTGACAGATGGCTAAGTAGCATCTATTTACAAACCTCCAATGAATCATAGAATCATAGAACAGTAGAGCTGGAAGGGACCCAAGGGTCATCTAGTCCAACCCCCTGCGATGCAGGACTCACAGCTCAAGAATTCCTGGCAGATAGCCATTTAAACTCTGCTTAAAAGCTTCCAATGAAGAAGAGCCCACCGCCTTCTAAGGTAGCCCATTCCACTGCTGAACAACATAAAAATTGGTCAGGGATGATGGGAGTTGGAGTTTTGTAACATCTGGAGCGGCACAAGTTCCTCAACCTGGCTTTAGATGACTCTGGCCCTTTGTTGAGACATTTCCTGGGGCTCAACCATCAAGGCCCAATGGGAACTGTCTGTGGTCCTGAGCTTGCCTTCGCTTCATGAGACTGTTATAATTGCTATCATTAGCCCAATGTGCGTGTGTAAGAGACTTGAGGTTATGATCAACATCAGTCCTACACAGAGTAGACCCACTGAAATTCATGGGTAAGGCCACATTCACACCATATATTTAAAGAACTATGGTGCGCTTTATACAACCATGTCTTCTTTCAAAGAATTCTCAATGTGGTTTAATAATCATTCCCTCTCCCCAGGGAACTCTGGGAATGGTAGTTCTGGGGAGGGGACAATGGATCTCCTAACAACTCTCAGCACCCTTAACAAACTATAGCTCCCAGAATTCTTTAGGGAAAGCCATGACTGTTTAAAGGGGCATCATAATGTTTTAAATGTAGAGTGTGTATGTGGCTTAAATTGGGTTCATTAATTTAAATGAGCGTCTATGGGGTGTTATGGGAGGGGTAGTACCTCTGGTGGGGGACATTTCATGCTCCTTCTGGGGTAGTTTGTCCACCTTTGGTTCCCACCCTGCACTCAGCTCTCACCTGCGGCTCCGAGATGCTGACACCATGCAACCTTGGGAGCAGCTTTGGCTGGCTGGCTAAACCAGGTGAGAGTAGCCAATGGGTCTCAAACCCAATGGGGATCATGAACCTGGGAAGGGAGCCCACCTTGGAGAAGGAAAACTCTGATCCTAAACTTTTGCAGGATATCTTCAGGAGAAGAAGGGGCTTAGGAGTAAATCCTACACAACTCCAGAGTGGAGTCCTTAAGACAGATGCTGTCTTGTGTGCCTCCTTCCAACAACTTCCTCAAGCCAAGCTAATGCCAAATGCTTTCCTTTGGGCCAAATCAGAGATGCCAAGAGGGGGGTCTTGTTGTTTGGGCAGCCCAGGACCTCTATACACAATGCCCAGGCTTGCTCTTGAACCCTGAGGGGGTCACTTTGGTGTTGCTAACACAGCGGTTCGACTTCACCCTTGGAGGTGAACTCCATTGTCTCCCAAGACAGATTGGATGCCAACAAAATTTAAATGAGTCTACAGCTTAGTTGAAAACAACCTTCTAAAACTTATCCACTATCGAATTTATTCTGTTTCCCCAATTTGGCAACAAATATTCACACACCCACACACCCAGAAGAAGAAGCAATCCGGAGTCAGTTCGTTCCCAACTTTTACTAATGCATATCCACGCAGCAAGTCCTCAGGGTAAACGCTTAAGACAGACGGCCCACTGACCTTTTAGCCACAGTTCAGAGAGTCCACGTCAGGCCATGTTAGAGTTGCTGAGCTGCTACAGGGACAAACGATTACACCTCTCAAGATAATAAGGTTAGAGCCCCTTAACAGGCTCTGATTGCCTCAAATGCATTTTCCAGATGAAAGCATTACTGAACTTCCTATTTTGGGGGGGGGGGGGGGAGAGAGAGAGAGAGAGAGAGAGAGAGAGAGAGAGAGAGAGAGAGAGAATCCCTCTTGTCCAAAAGGAAAAAGAAAGGAAAAAAAACACTACAGAAAAAGCTTTATGACTTTTATCACATCACTGCTGAAAGATTCAGGAAAGATTTTAAACAGTCCTTTTTCACATAGTTTGAAAATGGAACTCCCTCCTCCAGGAAGTAGTGAATGCTACAAATCTAAACAACTTTAAAAGGAAATTAGACAAATTTAAGGAGGAGAGGGCTATTGATGGCTACCAGTCATGATGGCTTTGCTCTACCTCCACAGTTGGAGGCAGAAGTGCTTCTGAATGCCAGTTGCTGGAAACTGCAAGATGTGAAGGTTGCTGCCGTGCTCAGATTTTGATTGTGGGTTTCCCACAGGCATCTTGTTGGCATCTGTGAGGACAGGATGCCAGACTAGATGGGCCACTGGCCTTGATCCAGCAGGGCTCTTCTTATGTTCTTAAATAGGACAATTTGCAGCTTGGCTCACTTCCTTGATTTATCTGCTCTATCCTGAAGTCACTTACCACCTTCTTTCTTTTTTAAATTGTGTCACCATTGTCATCTTATACAGATGTCACAATGGCTAGCTCAGTTGTGGTGCTGGCAATGCCTTTTTCAAGATAATGTTCTGGGAAAGGAGAGAAGAGAAATTGATGCCACCGCCTAAGGCAAGGATATAACCTGAAGTGGCTCGATGGAGGGCAGGTTAAGGGCTAATCTCCTCCTAACTCATTTAAATTAACTCATAACTAAAGCACACGTCATTATGTGACAAGCATATACTTCTCTGGAAACACTGAATGGGGCTTGGGTAGTGGTACAGGGACAGGAAAAGATGCTCCAAGAAGGCTCACTTCAAAATTCCCATGGTGCCAGGACAAGGTTCACCTGGTGCCAAGGCATCCATGATAGGGAACGGAGCTGTGGAGGATGGCAGGAGAGAGTCCAAACTGAATGCCAACTGAAGTAGTTTTTAACTACTGGCCTTGCTGGAGATCTGCAGTGGGATGCAACTTTATGGAGAGCAAAATTCTCTCACAATAACTTGCTGCATTAGAGGTGAGGGGGGGGGTTGGGGGCGGGTGTTACTACAGGATGTAGGAGTGCATGCTCAGCACAGGACGAAGAAGCATATAGAAGCACCTGCACGGATCAGGGCCTTACTGAGAGGGAGGAAGCGCACTGAGTCGCAACAGCTCCTGTATAAGCTCCCACTCTGAAGTGGGAGTGGTTGAAGCAACAGCTCCTGTACTGGGACACAGCAGGAAGACCGTTGTACTATGAACAGTTAGGCCCCTTTGCATGCCCTCAAAAGTGCCCATGCACATGCCAGGATCTAGGCCATTTTTACTATGTTTTAATTATGCTTTTGTCATTTATGTTTTGCAATGTGTTTCTAATGTTTTACACCACCCTGAGATCTTTTGATAAAGGGAATAATAATAATAATAATATGCAAAAGTTAATCACCACTTGCTAGAATCAGCACTTATTTCAAGAGGGCCCTAAAGATAGGACCACCTGGGTCCCCACAGGAGTGATGATGCTGAGTAGCATGGTATGGTAAAGAAGGCCCAGCAGAGACTTTCATTTCCTCAGACTTTTAAAGAACAATCTGAGTGAGAGACTGCTGGTGTCCTTCTATCGAGGCAGCATAGAGAGCATTCTTACATACTGTATCTGTGCTTGGTTTGCCAGTTGCACAGTCACCGATAGGAAAATGCTCCAGAAGGTCATAACCACAGCCCGAAAGATTATCGGTCATCCTCTCCCATCTTTGGACGAACTATATAGCTCCCGTTGTCTCAAAAAAAGCAAACAACATTTTACAGGATTCATCTCATCCTGGATATAGTCTGTTTGCGCGGTTGCCTTCGGGCAAGAGATACAGAACAATTAAATCGAGAACGAATAGACTAAAAAACAGCTTTTATCCAAGAGCTGTAACTACTTTAAATGCTGTAACCAAATGATATGATCTTGGGGAGTTGTGATGGATGGTATGTATGTGTGGCTGTAAATGTATAAATCAGTGTTTTTCAACCTTTTTTGGGCAAAGGCACACTTGTTTCATGGAAAAAATCACGAGGCACACCACCATTAGAAAATGTTAAAAAAATTAACTCTGTGCCTATATTGACTATATATAAAGTAATTTTTCAATTTTCCCCATGGCACACCAGGCAACATCTCGCGGCACACTAGTGTGCCGCGGAACAGTGGTTGAAAAACACTGGTATAAATGCATATATGTAGCTGTAAATGTGGGATGGCCTTCAATTTTGTTGTACTATGTACAATGACAATAAAGTATCTATCATCTATCATCTATCATCTATCTATCTGTCTATCTATCTATTCCTTCGGTTTGTTATGACTACTCCCCTGAACTTGCCAGGAAAAAAGCATAGACCAAGTGGTGGGAAAGTGACCCAAATCAATCCCTAGCAGCATCTCCAGGTACGGCAGGGAAAGACTTCCTGTCTGAAACCCTGGAGAGTTTCTGCCAGTCCGTGTAGACAACACTTAGTTAGACAGACCGATGGTCTGGCTTAGTATTAAGACAACTTTCTATATCCCTAATTAAATCAACCCTTCAATCTGATTCCTAAGGACTAGAAGCTTACTTCATTTTTAAGGGAAAGACAGTAGTTCAGTGGCAGGGCATGTTCCCTGCAAGCAAAAGGTTCCAGGTTCAATCGCCAAGTAGACATCACTGAGCTAGGTGGACCCGTGGTCTGATTCTGCGCAGGGCAGCTTCCTACATCCCTGCTTTTGACTGGATTTACTAAAGCAGATGGGAAACACACAGACATGCCCCCTCCTTCCATCAGTAGGAAATACACAGCTATTCAAGGCCTTCTTCCCAGAAAGCAGCTTAAATCCACATTACTCTTAATCTCTCTTGATCAAGGGTCTCGTGTGTAAGCAGGAAATATTATAGATCTATTTTTCCCCTTAGGCCTGGGAGCAGTTTCCTCGATATTTGCATAGTATTCTAAATGCAGGAGGATATACTTCAAGGTAGATAAAAGAAGGAATAAGAAGAAAGCTTGAGATGGGAAAAGGTTGCGGAAATTGTGTGTTTGTGTGTGTTTGCATACGTTACTTTGGACATGGGGGGGGGAGAGAATGAGCAGATATGCTGCAAAGATAACAGTCAGAAGTTAACCTTGGTATGTTCCCATTTATTATCCAGCTTTCAGCAGCTTGGGAAACAGCAGGTTTAAAACACACACACACAAAAACCCAACACATGTCCTTTGTGATCAGAACTAGGGAAAACATTTGATTCAGTTTGCATTTGAAGGTGTACCTACCAAATTCACACTTTCCAAAATAATATGCAAGCTGAAATGCAACCAGCTTTGAAAACCTGCCCTCCTCCAAATTTTGCAATGCAGTAACTGCTGGGGTTCAACACCCACCCTGTGGGTTCACCCTGGACGTCCAATAAAACCCAGACCAGAGGTCAGCAAAACAGGACATTTATCTAGGCGTTTCAAGGCCATTGCAACACAACCTCAACCAGAAAATGCTATAGTTGTGGGGTAAGACACCAAAAATGAAAAAACACACACACACACACACACACACAAAACCACAAGCATTTATACACTTACAAGCAAGGGGAAGTAAAGGGGCAGTTGCGTCTATATATGGCAGCACTTCCTTCTACTAGCTTTTACTGGTTTAATCAAGAGGAATAACAACTTTCTTATCTTTGCCTCCTTTCTTTGTCCTCAACAGGTAAAGCAGTAGTTCCCGTGTACGTGTTGTTCTGTCCTTCTCCCGTGGTTCTTTTGGAAACACAGTCTTCACATTCCAACCTTCACCTGCTCATAGCCTTTCTCTCACACATTTCAATTTTCTTTCATTCTTTAATTTCCTTATAATTTTATTATCTTCCACATAGTAAGTGCAAAAATGCATATGCTAGTGTAAAGTGTGCACAAAAGTCTGTATCATAGTGAAAAATGACATACAAAAAAAAAAAAAAAATTCAGCACTAGCTGTTACAACCTTTCCCCATACAGTATTGGAGTTGCTCATCCAAGAGCTTGGATCAGCCAAAAGGAGACCCACCTAGTCTAGCATCCTGCCCTCACAGTGGCCAACCAGGTGCACCAGATGGAAGCCTGCAAGCACGGACCCAAACACAAAGCAACTCTCCAGTTGCTGTTCCCGTCATCTAACATTTAGAGGTAGAAGTCCCCTGGATATGGAAGTTCTACTATCAAAATAAACCACCTTAAAAGTAGAGCCTGGCTGCTGGATCAGGCCAAAGGGGTCTCACCTGTTCCAGCATCCTGTTCTCACATCAGACAGCCAGACGCTGCACCTGAGCACCTCTCACAGTAAAGGCAGAACGTGATCATTGCAGCTAGTGATTCCAAACTTTTTCATAGCTCAGCCTTCTAGTACTGTCTCGGAGGTTGGTGGTATCAAGCTGGAGAAGGGCTATAGCTCAGTAGTAAAGAGTCTATATTGCAAACAGAAGGGCCCAGGTTCAATCTCCGCTGGTATCTCCAGATACCAGAATAGATTCCTGACTAAAATCCCAGAGCCGCTGCCAGTCAGTGTAGTAGACAGTACTGAATTAGATGGACCAATGGTTTGACTCAGTATAAGACGACCTCCTGAGTTCCTCATCCAGTATATCCCTGTGACCCAAATATTTTGTCATTTCAGTGGGGCAGGGTAAGGCAGAGCCTTCACAACCCCTCCTTCCTTGCATATTCCAGGTTCGCTCTCTTAAAGCCCTTCCTGCCTTTTTGAGCAGGGATACAGCTCAGAAGGCAGAGAGTGTTTGTCCCTCTGGGGAGAATGTCAACTTTGCTAAAAGGGTGTTGACTGCAATGGGGAAACCAGGTTAAAACTCCCAAAGAGGCACAGGCAGCCTTGGGGAAAGGACGATTTAAAGGTTCAGAGTCGCTAGCGGCTGAGAGCTCTGCATGATTCAGAGTGTGAACTGCCAGAGGATGCCAAGGAGAGGTTTCCAGAAAAAATATTTTTCTCACTACTCTCACCTCCTTCACAGGTTGGAAGCTGCCTTATACAGAGTCAGACCAGTGATCCATCCAGCTTAGTATTGTCTGCACTGGCTGGGATGAGAAGAGTTATCTTTTGTTGAAATCCTGCTTGTGGGTTTTGTACAGGGGGCATCTATTTGGCCATTGCCAGATCAGGATACAGGACTGGATGGGCCACCGGCCTGATCCTGTGGCACAGCTTCCCTTAGTGTCTGTCTTTGCTGTCCCCAGTTGCTTTGAGCCCACAAAATGGGAAGACAGGTCTTCCACAGGAGCTGGTGTTCGTTCTTGCAAATTGCTGATGTGTTCAAAAACAAAAAGCTTTGAACCCTGGTTTTCCTCATTAAATCCCCACAACAACCCTCTAATGTAGAATGGACTGAGACACAGTGACTGGCTCCCAAGGTCACATTCAGTGAGCTTCATGGCAGAATAGGGAATTTGAACCCTGGTCTCTCTCCCATTCCAACCACTGCACTACACTGTCTTGTTTTGCACAGCTCCATGTAGGACAGCAGGGCTGAAGAAATAAAGGTCCATTTCACCATCTGGAGCAGCTGGAAAGTACCACTATTTTACAAGGAGAACACCAAGAGGCAACTTTTTTTACCTTGATTGACAGTGCTGCAATTTGCCGAGATGCAAGGAGTTCACACAAGCCAAATAACTGAAAATATCAGAGGAAGCACCTTGAATGAACTGCAGCATGTGCAACCTTTTTAAAATGCTAGCAGCTGTGGAGAGTTTGCCCCTCAAACCCTTCCACGATAAAGAACTGGAAGAAGACACACACCGAATAGTGATTCCAGCTTCAACTCATGCAGTATGACCCTTCTTGAAATCCATTATTGGGACGTTAACAGGCCATTGGAAAATTGCAGGTTCTAGTTTTGGCAACACTGTGGCTCTGGCACAAACAGAGGCACAAGGCATGATATTGGGATCACAGAAAATTGCAGAGTCGGAAGGGATCCCCAAGGGTCATCAAGTCCAAACCCCTGCAAAGCAGGAACCACAACTAATTAGAATCCCTAATTATGTTAATGGTGAAAAGAGAGCAGGTAGCTCTGTCAAACCTAGAGGGCTCCAAGCAGGGCTCTGCTGAAACAGCTCCAGTTCCAAACAGCTGGGTTGAAGATGGTAAATTTGGTCAGCTCGGAAAACATTTCATGAAGAAGATCAGAGGTAGCCAAGCTGGTACCCTCCAGATGTTGTTGGGTTCAAACTCCCATCATCCCTGAGCATTTGGGTGTGCTGGCAGGGGCTGATGGGAATCCAAAAGCATCTGGAGAACACCAGGTCACATTTTGGACTGGAACTCCTATCATCCTCCCCTTCTTTCTTGTAACACTATAACTCCTGGTTATCCAATGAATATTGGAAGATTCAGGACAGACAGAACATGCAGCACAGAGTTAAACCATGCAACTTGCGCCTCCGGGAGGCAGTGATGACCACTAACTTGGATGTCTTTAAATGAGGACTGGAGAATAATAATAAACCCTGATTTGAAACCCCCCCCCCCAATTTGGCAGCCATCACTACATCCTGTGGCAGAGAGTTTCTACAGTTCAATTGTGTGGAAGAGTCAAGCCACTTAGACCAACCAGACAGCAAGCTTTGATATCAGAGCTTTTATTGGGTCTGATGGGCTTGGATTTCCCAGTCAAGCCGTTAACATATATGGATAAAAAGGTAAAGGTACCCCTGACCATTAGGTCCAGTCGCGGATGACTCTGGGGTTGCGGTGCTCATCTTGCTTTACTGGCAGAGGAAGCCGGCGTACAGCTTCCGGGTCATGAGGCCAGCATAACTAAGCTGCTTCTGGCGAACCAGAGCAGCGCACGGAAACGCCATTTACATTCCCGCCAGAGCGGTACCTATTTATCTACTTGCATTTCGTGCTTTCGAACTGCTAGGTGGGCAGGAGCTGGGACCGAACAATGGGAGCTCACCCCGTCGTGGGGATTTGAACCGCCAACCTTCTGATCGGCAAGCCCTAGGCTCTGTGGTTTAGACCACAGCACCACCCGCCTCCCCCTAACATATATGGATACTGAAGGGCAAAGCATCATTCAACCAAAAGAAAGCTGAACACACACAATTCCTCATTTCTGTAGCTGTTAAAAGCACCTTGTGCATGTCTCAAATAAGTCAGACACGACTCTCCTAGTACCCAACATTGTGCATGTCAAGGGGAGGAAATAACAATAAAAGCAGAACAGAAAGTAAGTATTGCAGTGTAAACGATTTTTGTTTTTTTACTGAGTTCCCAAGGGGAATGTCATGTTGTCTTTCCAGCTTCTGAACATTATTCTACCATCCTCCGCAACCCAGTTTGTACTGTTTGCATGGAAAGCTGTGGTGCTGCTCAGTTATGATATGTTATTATCCCAGCCTGTCAGCCTGTCCATCCCCACAGACCAGCTTCTTCCAAACTTGCCGGGGGGGGGGGGGAGAGAGAGAGAGAGAGAGAATACGACACAGGACTGTGGAGCACAAGTCCTGAAGTCAACTGATAACAAAGCCTTTATTTATATCTGATCATCACAATGCTTTGCAGGGGATTTCCTAGGCATTTTCTGCCATCAGTTATAGTGACTGTTGTAAGTGGTTGTGGGTTTTTTGTTTTGTTTTTGTTTTTTGGCTTTTTGTTATTAATGGAAAATCAAAAGCACAAACAATCATACTTACAAAACACAGCAGCAGTACAAAGGTTGTGTTTTTCAAATAGCAGATAACATAGAAAAATAAAAGCAGCAAAACATATCATGAAATCATCTCTGTTTGGTGTGGGAAGAGAATATTGTATATCTCAATCTGATAAGTAAGAAATTAAATCCCACCAGTGTATATATGTTCCAAGTATTCCTTGTCCATAGAAAAACATGATTTGCAAATTGTTTTCTCTGCAGTAGCCGGAGTCCACATATTATTGCGCCACAATGACAGAGTAGGACCTGTGAGACCAGGGTTCAGATCCCCACACCCCCATGGACACCGGCGCCAAGTACAGGGGATGCTAGGGGCTCCAGCCCCCTCAATATTTTCCATTGGGGGCCCAGCCCCCCAGTATTGAGGGGGCTGACATCCCCCGTCACCACCAGGCACCCCCCTCCAGTATTGAGGGGGCTAGGACAGGCGAGGGCAAGGATCACCCAATCTCCTCCTCGTGCGGCACCTGGCAAGAAGAAGGACAAACACGGTGCCGGCTCCACACTTCGCTTCCTTCTCCCCGTCATATGTCCCACTGGGGTGGACTTGTCACATGGCATCACGAGACACGTCATGTGACATGTCACGTGATGCCCCCCATGTGGGGTCAAGTTGGCGCCTTTGCCCATGAAGCTTACTACATGACCTTCGGAGCCTGTTCTCCCCCTCTTCATTTAATCCTCATAACAACCCTGTGAGGTAGGTTAGGCTGAGAGGCAGCGACTGGCCCAGGGGGCTTCATGCAGAGTAGGGATTTGAACGCTAGTCTCCTGGGTCCTAATCCAATACCCTGACCACTACACCAGCACTGGCCATCCAAAATTTTATTTTATCACTTATTTATATCCCACCTTTACTCCATACAGCTCAGGTTGGTGTCCATGCTTCCTCCCCACCCCCATTCATAAGCACAACCAGCCAATGAGGTAGACTAATGAGGTCATGCTGTGAGTCATTAATTCATGGCTGAGTGGGGATTTGAACCTGGGTCCCCTGAGCCCTGGTCCAGCACTCTTAACCAGGTTAACAGCTCCACCAGCTCAGGACATGCTGTTTCGCAGCCAGTTACAACTTAACCCCATAGGAACAGTGCCCTGAGAAAGGCCTGCTATGTGCTGTTTAGCAGAATTTGAACTGGTATTTGGGCACAATCCTGCTTTTATTCACCATTTTTACCCCATGGGGCATGGGGAATGCTGGGCATGAACAGGGAGCACGTTTAGGTAACTTAGCTGCAGGCTCAAGGAAGAGGCAGAGAGGGCTGAGAGCATATCCTACCCTATTATGATTTAGTAATCTTGGAATGTAGAGGACTGAATACAAAGGAACCTCCCCTCCTGCTCACAAGAATGTGAAAGGAGGAAGAAATCCCCATAGCAGAACAGCTGATAAAAGTCCTTCCTACTCAATAGGTCTCCTGCATATGTTTTGATTCCTAACTCAGGCTGGGTACACACAACACATTTAAAAAGCACGCAGCTTCCCTTACAAAGAATCCCAGGAACTGTAGTATTCCTGTAACTGAAGTGTGGCCAACTGAATTTAAGACTGGGAAAAGGAAAAGGGAAAAGCCTTTCTTCATGAAGCGCATAGTTACTATGGAATTTGCTCCTGCAGGAGGCAGTGACCAGTTACCAACCTAGATAGCTTTGAAAGAGGATTAGACATATTCATGGAGGAGACAGCTATCGATCGATGGCTGCTAGCCAGGATGGTTATGTTCTGACTCCACAGCCAAAGGTAGTGATGCTTCTGAATCCCAGTTTCTGGAAATCATGGGGTGGGGGAAGGCTCTTATTCCTTGAATCCTGCTTGCTGGTTTCCCATAATGGACATCTGATTGGCCACTGTAAGAACACGAGACTGTACTACAGTGTTTTTCAACCACTGTTCCGCGGCACACTAGTGTGCCGCGAGATGTTGCCTGGTGTTCCGTGGGAAAAATTGAAAAAATTCGAAAGATTTTTTTTTTTTTAATGTCAAATTTCCACGGCGAGCGGGTTCCGTCGGGGCGCCATTTAGCCTCTCTGGGGCATCGCCCTCCTCCGGCCAGCAGCGCGTCCGTCCGTCCAGAGGGCCGAATGGCTTCTCTCTGCCTCACCGGCCAGCGCGCCCGCCCGCCGGGAGACTCTTTCTTCTTCACCCCCCTCCCCGCTTCGGGCTGCGCAGGGACACAGTGTGCAAAGACACACAAAAGGGAGGAGGGGGCTGCAGCTGCGGCCAGGGTCCGGCAGGACAGGCGAGGGGGAGGAGGCGGGGGCGCGAGGGGCTCCCTGGCCCTACTTTCGGTGCCTCTTCATTGGCCTTTGGCTGGACCCGGGCGGCGGGAGGAGCCAGCCCTCCGTCCCCTCTCCCGCGCAAGCACCTGAGGTCAGCCTCGCCAAGCGCCCGCCTGAGAGGAGGAGGAGGAGGAGGGGGCGCGGGGGGAGGAGGCTGCCGGCGGGTTCTCCCGGTGGATCCCCTCGCTGCCTCTACACCGGCGCGGCTGTGGGGAGGACGGGGGCCCGGTGGGAACAGGCAGCGCTCCTTGATGCGCGCCCTCCTGAACGGGCTTCTCGCCCCGAGGATTCTGTGCAGCGCTGCCCGGCCCGACAGGGCTGCATAGAAGAGCTTCCAGCGCCAGGAGCAGCTGCGCGGAGGGGCTTCCCGCCAGCCATGGCGAAGCGCCTCGCAGCCCGTGCAATAAGGGAACAAGATCCCCCAAGAGCCAGCGGCCTGTTGCAACCTGAGCGCAGGGAGAAGGCCTGTCTCTCCCAGGGCTACGGACCCCCCGGCCCCCAACATCTCGCTCGCTGCGCTGCTCCTGCCCGAAGTAGACCGTCAAATGCGGGGGGGGGGGTTGCTGAGGGACCCCAAGGAGAGCTTCGTGGGGGCTGCCGGGGTCCCAGAGTAGAAGAAAGGCGGCAGATAAAGGGCAAAACATGCCCCTCCAAGCACTATTAACCCGTTGTTGCCTTCCCATTTGTCGTCTATTAAAATGATGGCTTGGGGCAGGGCAATATGTATTTGAAGAGCCTGCCAAACTCAGCTTTCTTTTCTACTTATCTATTTATGGCTGTCCTCCTAGCTCTGATTTTGGTGAATTGCTGCTATAACTGGAGACCTTGTTGAAGCTATGCAAGGTATGACACGCAGCACTTAGGGCTGATAAAGATCTCTCAGCATCAGTGCTGTCTGTGGCCAGCATAAAACTCATTGGCATTCTTTCGTAGCAAATATTCGACTCTTTCATTTCCTCTTGTTTAATTCCATAAGAAAACTGGGCTGCTGGATCAGACCAAAGGTCTGCCCCCCTCCTGCATCCTGTTCTCACAGTAGCCCAATGGAAATAAGCTTGAAAGCAGGGCATGTGCTCCCAACATGCTGCCTCCTATGTGAGGTAGATTTGTGTTTATTTGATTCCTATTCAAGAGAATTACTTTATATATAGTCAATATAGGCACAGAGTTAAATTTTTTAACATTTTCTAATGGTGGTGTGCCTCGTGATTTTTTCCATGAAACAAGTGTGCCTTTGCCCCAAAAAGGTTGAAAAACACTGCTGTACTAGATGGGCCACTGGTCTGATCCAAGAAGTCTTATGGGTTTTTTTAAAATGTGGGTTTCGCCTATTGGTAAAGTGGCTCTCATACGTAAACAGCTAACTCTACCGTGTTTCTCCTAAAATAAGACACCGTCTTATATTTTTTTTCGCTCAACAAAACACAGTATGGCTTATTTTCAGGGGATGTCTTATTTTAACCGTGTCGCATCGGTAAGCTGCATAGCCACGCCTCTCCAGGCTGTTTTAATGGGAGGTACCACGTCACTATGGCTTATTTTCGGGGTATGGCTTATTTTTGGGGAACGGCTTATATTTCGCAAATGCATAGAAATCCTGCTATGGCTTATTTTATGGCTATGTCTTATTTTAGGAGAAACAGGGTATATCTTCTGGTAGTCAGCTTGATTAGTAATCGCTCAGGGCCAGGAATAGAGTTGGGAGAAGTGTGGGGTGAGAAATGGGGAATAGGCAAGGGGGGTGAGGTGTAAAGAGAGAGGAGCTTGAAGAAAAGTAAAAGGGGTAGGCAGGGTTGGTGAGCTCAGTGAACAGGGGGAGCAGCCCCTAGAGAGAATATATTTCCTGGAGAGGGAAGGGCGGGGAGAGGCATAAACAGGGAGATGAAATGAGAAGAACAAAGCTCTTTGCAAACCCCTTAGGGTGTGGCACAGTTTGGGGAGCATGCCAGCCTGACAAAAGAAATGGTTTCAGTTTGTGTCATGCTGCAACCTGCCTTCTTGAACTGACAGGATTCGAAAAGGCACATTTTAAAGTCTGGTGTTTGGCCAGGGAGGTTCTCCAGCCAAGCGCACTTTTCAAGCCCTTCGAACAGACCACTCCCATATCTCTAGCTTGCTTCCCTGTAGGGACAGCTGCTTGACGGGGGGGGAGAGAGAGAGAGAGAGAGAGAGAATCAAGCCCCCTCCCTCCCACAAATAGTGTATTTGGAATTTCTGTGTGCCTGGTGGGGTGCAGGGGGGTGGCTGCTACTATACAGAAATGTGGCCACGGACCTCTTGTGTGGCACAGCCGCCTCCTTGTTCATTTCCCTCTATGATTTTTTTAAAAAAATGATGCTCCCCTGGAAGTTTCTCTTGCAAAAAGAACTTTGTCCCTTGATTATGTCCATGCTCAAGGCAGATCGACTGTATATTGACAAGCTGGAAAGAGTGCAGAGGAGGGTTGACCAAGAAGGGTCTGGAAATCGAGCCTTATATGAGGAACAGTTAAGGGAATGGGCATGTTTAGCCTGGATAAAAGGAGACTGAGAGGAACCACCTTCAGATACCTAAAGGGCTGCCCCACGGAAGATGGAGCAAGCTTGTTTTCTCCTGTTCCAGAGGCTAGAACCCGAACCAATGGCTTCAAGTTACAAGATTATGAGATTCCAACTAAACATCAGGAAGAACTTTCAGATGGTAAGAGCCCTTCAACAGTGGAATGGAATAACAGTGGAATGGACTCTCCTTCCTTGGAGATTTTTAAGCACAGGTTGGATGGTCATCTGCCATGGTGCTTTAGCGGAGATTCCTGCATTGCAGGGGGTTGGACTAGGTGATCCTCAGGTGTATCTTCCAACTCTACAATTTTATGATCAAACACAGTGGCAGGGAACCTATGGCAAGCAGCCCTAATAAGCCCCACCAGGCCTCCCCCTTTTATCCCATGAGGCTATTTCAGCCAAGAACACCAGTCTTACACTTGACATAAAATCATAGACTTGTAGAGCTACGAGGGACTCTCAAGGGTCAACTAGTCCAGCCCCCTGCAATTCAAGAATCACAGCCCAAGAAACCCTAACCCTGATAAAAGAATGGCATAAAACTTGCCCGCAGATTTTAACGAACATCATTTTGCTAGGCCTCTGGGATTAGCTTGATCCACTGTTGCATCTTTTGAACCTGAACACACAGAGACAAAGACACACACACACACAGAGAGAGAGAGAGAGAGAGAGAGAGCTGCCTACATGAAAATAAAGCTGCTTAATTTTTTAATAAAAGCTCACTCAAGTTCCTGGAGGCACCAGAGAAACTTTCAAAGAAAGTCCCCAGCCAGGACTTATTTGCAAGAGTGTGCTGCGAGTAGTTCAGAGAATATTTTCAAAAATTATGCATCAGCCCCGTGGTACTCTGCTTCAAATCTTCTGGATGACAATTGATGGCTTCTGCCATCAGCTGCCACTGCCAGAGTAATGCTGCAGAGCTGATTTGCGGAGCTGTCGCTAAAGGCTGCAAACTTCTTCTCTCTCCCACTTTCACTCACACACTGAGAGAAATAGAATACAGATTTTACATCCCATTAATCCTGCTCGCAAACCAAAACCAGCAGATTCCTGTGTCCTGTACGAACGACATGTACTAAAGCATTATTGGAACACATTTTTGCATAATTTATTCTGCATTTTTACACCATTTTGCATAATTTATTATATCTTATACTATATTATGGCTGGCAATTGCTGCACACTTTCAAGCCTATTTCTGCAACCATAAGGGCTAGGTACTTGTTACTGCATATTCCCAAATGGAAGCAGAGATCCTCAGTGTGTTCAGTTCAGCATCCAGTGCCACACTATCCTCTTGCTAAACCACTAAATACCCAGCTGGGGCTGACCTCTAGCATGATGTCAGAGGCTGCTAAACTGCTCATCATTTACAGCCGGACCATACATGGCACTCGCCAGAGTAATACTAGACAGGTCTCAAAAGGTCTCTACTATTTGATTTGATTCTCCTGTCTCTATTGTGGGATCTAACAAGTTTTCTCTGAAACCACACCATACATTTAAAACACTCTCATGCCATTTTAATAATCATGGCTTCTCCTCCCAAAGAATCCTGGAAATGATAGTTTGCTAAGTGTGCAAGACGTGCTAGGACAGGGGTAGGCAACCTAAGGCCCGGGGGCCGGATCCGGCCCAATTGCCTTCTAAATCTGGCCCGCAGGCGGTCCAAGAATCAGCATGTTTTTACATGAGTAGAATGTTTCCTTTTATTTAAAATGCATCTCTGTGTTATTTGTGGGGCATAAGAATTTGTTCATTTTTTTTTCAAAATATAGTCCAGCCCACCACATTGTCTGAGGGATGGTGGACTGGCCCACGACTGAAAAAGGTTGCTGACCCCTGTGCTAGGAGATCCCCAGTTCCCCTCGCAGAGCTACAGTTCCCAGAGCTTTTTGCAGAAGATGAATTACTTGTTAAACCACTTTGGGAGTTACAGCTCTGTGTGGGAACTAGGGGGTCTCCTAACAACTCTCAGCACTCATAAGAAAACTACAGTTCCCAGGATTTTGGGGGGAAGTCGTGGCTGTTCAAAGTGTCATCATAGTGTTTTAAATATTTATCGCCAGTGGGACACTAATAATCTTATCTTACCTGTTCTGGAGGCCCAAACCAGATGTGATCTGTAAAACAGGTACACTCCAAGATTCCATCTGCATTTACCATACCATTTTAATAGTCAGGGCTGCTTTCCCCAAAGAATTCTGGAAACTGTGGTTTTGCATTGCTGAGTGTTTGGAGATCCCCAATTCCCCTCACTGAACTACAATTCCCAGAATTCCTTGGGGAATAAGCATTGTAGGACACTAGACCATAGCTGTCAACCCTCCCTGCTGTTTCCCAATGCTATAATAAGGGAATTTCCTGCAAAAAGGGGAAAGGTTGACAGCTATGCACTAGACTAGATGACAATTCTTTGATTCTATGAACATTAAACTGTTATGGGTGTTGCAGAAGAACTGAGGGTGGACCGAGGCAGTGGAGAGTTTTTAAGGAAAGGAAAGGAAAGGAAAGGTCATATTGCTAAATCCTATACATGCCTATAGTAACAGAGCAATTTCAGTTCCGTAGATCAGATCTTAAATACAGGAAGGTGTTGAAAGTCAAGAGATTTTGTCCCTGAGGATGATCCTAATTGGCTCACAGCCCTTCCAGCTCCTTTGTATCTCCAAACAGCATCCAAGCTGTATGGATAATATTTCTGCTTTTCACACACAAGGGCCATAATGTTTCTGTGCTTGGAGAAATCCATCTTCCAAGCTGTCCTATTTGGTATTAAAAACTGGTTTCCATAGAAACAGCTAGGTAGGGAGAACAGCAGCTAAATCTTATTTACCCGCTTTAAAAAAATGAAAAAAGAATGAGCCTTGATTTTTCTATCCCTTGGTATATTTTAGGGGTTAGGCCTAGTAAGCTGGAAAGTTAGGACCATGTCAACGACTCATGGAGGACAGCTATCATTGACTGTGAGCTGAAAATGCTCAACATTGACATTGCCACTCTACTGGAAACCAGGCTTGCTTCAAATGGCTGCCTCTGAGATGGTGTGTACTTTCATTCGAGGAGTGATGGGGGTCTGTTGAACCTGGCATGTCTCCACTACTTTGTGGAAGTGAGTTGTGGGCAACTTACAACCGCCAGGAACAACGCCTCAACGCCTTCCACATGCGCTGCGTCAGGAAGATTTTGGGCATCACATGTCAGGACAGAGTCTCAAAGATGTATCCTCCCAAGCCCACATTCCAGGCATTTTCACACCGCTGTCTCAGGGACATCTACACTGGCTTGGTCATGTCCACAGAATGGAAGATGGCAGGGATCCCCAAGGATGCGTCCTATGAGGAGCTGGCTTCAGGCAACAGGCCCATTGGCAGACCAACTGCGTGTTACAAAGATGTCTGCAAACAAGACATGAAAGCTGGCAACATCAACCCTGCCATGTGGGAATCCCTTGCAGACAACCACAGTTCTCGGAGACAGACAGTCAGGTCATGCATCAGTAGCAGTGACCAGAGGAGGAATGACCAGTGGGAGGAGTGTCGAGAGAAGAAATGCCACAGTGCATCTGCAGCAGCACAACCAGATGCATTCATCTGCCCCAGCTACAACAAAATATGTCTCTCCCATATCAGTCTCTTAGCCACAGAAGGCACTGCAACCTTCCAACTGTTTCACTTCACCCCCAAAGGGACTACTTTGGACGTGCCTCCATTGCCTCCCGAGACAGGTGCATGCCAACAAAAACAGGCTAAGTCTCTGCATGTCCAAAAGTAGTAAATTGAAAGCACAACAAGGAATGGCCTTATTATTATTATTTTAAGTGTGCCAATTAGAAGAATAAGGGTCCTTAAATTCACTCATGGATCTCACTCATTTTTAAGGGTCTAAATCACGAAGCCTCCCTTGGAAATCGCTTGACATTTCATTTCAAGATCAAAGGTGAATGCCATTAGAAAAATTAAACTGGCAAAGTCCCAGCATGAAGGAAGAAGCACATTTCTCCTGCCAATTAAAAGAATTTGGAGGCATGGGAGAGCATGCTAATTATTAACTCGAGGCTGCTGAAATAAACAGCATCTCAAATCAAATGCTGGTAGTTAGACCAGATGCCCACAGAGGAATCTGAAAAAGCGGGCTCTTGGGGTCTTAAGAAAGACCCTCCACTCTGCCTCAAGGCTGATACGCCTTACCAATAAATACGTTCTGCAGATATTTGGTCACATGTCAGCAAATTCAACAATGACATAGATGCAAAAAGCATTTGATTCCCTCGTTAGGTAGCGGGAGAGATGTTGTAGCTCTGGTACATCTCTTCTGCCTCTTCCTCCGCTTCTGACACGTCCTGCGCCCCCTCCCCCATGCCCCCTCCTCTATCTCTGACTGCTCCAACTCTTCCCCTTTCTCTAGCCCTGGCTGGCTCCTGCCTCACGGGTGGCTCCCTCTCTTAGCTCAGCCTCTGGCCCCCTGCTTCCGGACCACATTTGTCAGAGTCCTGCCAGTCCTTGACACCACCCGGGGAACAGAAGATAGCAGATCTAGCTGAAATGCGACCCAGGGAGACCTGCACTGACTGCTGCAATGCACCCATAATTATTATTATTATGGCATAACTGTAAAATTATTATATAATCTTAAAAGGGGGCGTGGCCATGAGGGGGTGTGACTATCATGAAGGGACCCTGCACTTTGAATTTGCCACTATGCTATGGGGGGTGGGGGCTGTACACTCGGGCCCCTCCCCCACCTCCCAAGCAAATTTTCAAGGCAGTGTAAATCACATTTAGGCTCATTTAAACAAGAGAAGTGGCTCGGCACTTTATAGTGTTTATCCAGCACTTCTGATGCATTTGCCATGTAAATGTTTTTGGGAAAGGTGGTGGGGAAGCAAATAAGAAAATATCATGCGGAAGGAAGGAGATCAGAGAGCAACTCATCATGCATTATGTAGCTCTTCCTTTCAGAACACACGGAGGGTAAAAAGAGATGGTGCTAAATTGAACTGCTAAAACACACACACACACACACACACCCTGGATGTAAAAGTCCTCAGAAGATGTGCATTTCAAAATCTATTTCTTCTTAGAAGCAGAAGATCCATCTTGGTCACATCATAAGAGAGCCAGTGTGGTGTAGTGGTTAAGAGCGGTAGACTCGTAATCTGGGGAACCGGGTTCGCGTCTCCGCTCCTCCACATGCAGCTGCTGGGTGACCTTGGGCTAGTCACACTTCTCTGAAGTCTCTCAGCCCCACTCACCTCACAGAGTGTTTGTTGTGGGGGAGGAAGGGAAAGGAGAATGTTAGCCGCTTTGAGACTCCTTCGGGTAGTGATAAAGCGGGATATCAAATCCAAACTCTTCTTCTTCTCTTCTTCTTCTTCTTCATCATAATGGCAGGGGAAAAAGGCCTTCTTCACATGTGATGAGTCTGCATGTTAGGGGCAGGGAACCTTTTTTCAATTGAATTTCAGCCCAAAGGCTGCAGCTCTTTTGAGGAAAACCTTCCATGAGCCATGCAATAAAAAAGGTAAGAACAAAAATAACTAATTATTGTGCAAATATGTGGGGTTTTTTTGGGGGGTGCATTTCTAGCCCTCCAGCATCTCCCCATCAGCCCAAGTCAGTGTAGCCAATGGCCAGGGATGGTAGAAACTAATTGGGAGTCAACATCTGCAGGACTACAGGTTCCCCACCTTGATTTAAGGGGACACTTCATGTCCCCATTGGGGAGGAGATATTAGTGCCCCCTGTTTTCAGACTGTGACAGAAATCCTCATGGTTTGGCTAGCATACACAAAACGGATCTGATTTGAGCAAGACGAAGAGCTACACACTGTTTCTAGGTAAAGGCATCTGTGGCTCGTGGACCCAGCGAAAGCTCTTCCTCAGTTATTCAGCCGCCCCTGCTGAATGCAAACGAGGTCATGCCCCCGATGTTCATCAATTAAGGCAAATCCAAAACATTGCCTTAGTTGGCCAAAGCCTCATTTATTCAAACTTCATCAACGCCTCCTGTAGCATTTTGATAATCAGTTACTAATGCTGCTGCTCTTTTAAACCTGGCGTGAAGAGGAGGGTCAGATGGAAAAGATGTTCATTGAAACATTTCCTCTGTCTCAGCCAAGGACTATGGGCTGGTTTCAGGGCAATGAGAGTCATTATTACTGTTACAACCAATGTTTGCTTTTGCTTTGAAGGCGTCTGTGACAGCTCCTCTAGTTCAATAGCTACTAATCAGGATGGCTCTGCCTTCATGGTCAGAGGCAGTAAATGCTTCTGAATACCAGAAATTGCAGTAGGGGAGAGGGCTCTTGTGCCCGGGTCCTGCTTGAGGGTTTCGCACTGACAGCATCTGGGTGGCTGCTTTGAGAACAGGATGCTGGACTAGATGAGCAATCCAGCAGGCTTTTCTGACGTTCTTAGCTGAAAGGGGCAAGTCCCTGGACTCCTAAGAATATAAGAGGAGAGTCGCCTCTGTTGCCTAATCCCACTTTTGCCTATTGCCCACCCACCGCTGGCATGCAGCCCCTATAAGGTTGCCCACAAACGAAAGGGACCCTACAGCTGAAAAAGGTCATCCCATCCATTAAGGGGCCCAGAGCTGCACTCTATACTGAAAACACACTTGGTGAGGCAGAGAAATGCTCTTTGGTCACACGCTGGTTTGGTAAAATGCTGCTTAGGCAATGCTAGACAGAAGCCACTCCTCCATGCCTGCTCTCTGAGGGATCTTAGCAAGACAGAGGTGTGCAGGGAGCCTTTAAATTTCCCATCCCATGGATTATGCAGGCTGTGGTTCACCCACCACACACTCCTTATGGGGAAGATGAAAATCCAGCATCTGTTCTTAAAGGTTTTGAGATATAATTCAGGCTCATCAGGAATGAAAATGAACAATGTGGGGATCTTTGGGGTGGGGGTGGGGTAGAAGGAGGTGGCCACAAATTACTAACCTTGAGACATGTGGATATGCAATAAAGCACATTTGTGGACGAGTAATTTTGCCAGTTTGTGTGTAAAGACTGGTTCTGACATCTTTCATGCAAAGAAATCGCTCGCACTCACTCACTCACTCACTCACTCACTGTGTTTGTGTGTGTTCAGGTTCAAAAGATGCAACAGTGGATCAAGCTAATCCCTCCAGACATGAGCCACTGCCAAGGGTCACAGAGTCATGTCGCCTTGCCCCCACCACAGCTTTCCTAACAATACTAATTAAAAGAGAGAGGAGGGAGGACCCCTACCAGGCTGTTAGCTCAGCAAAGTCCACCCCCACCCCCCATAAACAACAAACCCTTGCAGGAAATAACAGTCTCCTGTAGGTATTTGTACTTTAAATGAAAACAACGCTCTGTGAAAACGGCACATTTAAAAAAAAAAAAGATAGTTTTTTAGAGTTCCACACTTTTACAACGGCACAGTTGGGTCAGTTCCCCCTTCCCCTCCCTAACTTATTTTTCTGGGTTCTTTTCATTTTGCCATTCGGTCTCTTGTAATGAAAGTCAAACATATCAATTTCGTGCGTTGCATTTTATTTTATTTTTCATTGAAAAGATTTTTGATTACTTTTTTTACTTACTATTATTTAATGGTGACTGTTTTGAATTATTTTGTGTTGTTATCTTCCCTGGTGGATTGTGGAAACCACTATTCTGAAAGGGGCTTTTTTTTAATAATAAAAAATACGGTGGGGTAGGGGTCCCTGGGGGTGAGCTTATGGGAACCGAGAGAAAAAGGGCCCCCGGATAAGTTTCAGAACCACTGATCTTCTGGGTGCTTTAATGAGGGGCAACCCCCAGAGGGAAAACCCCAGAGAAAGGAGATCTAACTTGAACAGCCCAAACTGGGTCTGCAAGGAACAGCCCAAACTGGGTCTGCAAATCTTCCAATGCTGCGGAAGCCAGCAGAGCGAAAAGCTTGGTCCTGTGGGCGTGTCCTGCTGTTCCTGTCAATGCTGCAACGTGATGGTTTCCTTCCAGGAAGCGAACATGGGCTGGGGGAAGGAGGGTTGTTTCACTTCACTTTGGGGTTTCACATTTCTAAATAAAGGTTGGTGGAGGTAATCTCAGCATGACCCAAAGGGGGAGAGAGCAATCTGGCTGTGGGCAATCTAGCAAGTTGGTGGCTGCCCAAGTAACAGCTCTACAGTGGTACCTCTGGTTACGTACTTAATTTGTTCTGGAGGTCCGTTCTTTTTTTTGCTTTTTGCTTTTTTAATACTCTTTATTATTTTAAAAAACATTCATACAATTCACACACTTGGTAAATACAACGAAAAAGATGACACACTATACAAAGAAGGAAGAAAGATAAAAGGAAAAGGAAAAAGGAAATTATACACACACACACACACACACACACACACACATAGACAAAAAAAATTACAAAAAATTCAAAAAGCCAAAACAACACATACAAATTTTTTTACATGTTTTCCAAAATTTAAAACATTCTTGTTTTTAAATAAAAAGACTCCCAATTAGTATCGCTGTATATGTTATTCTTTACTCAAGTTCTCGCACAGTTATACATTTTTTGTTCCCTTCTTTTTATGTCTTTACTTACTCTGATTTCATATCATACTTGGTTCAGTCTAATTCTGCTAATAGGAATTTTCCTATACCATTATTCTCCATATACTCCTTAAACAATATTGGAGGTCCGTTCTTAACCTGAAACTGTTCTTAACCTGAAGCACCACTTTAGCTAATGGGGCCTCCCTGCCACTGCGCCACCAAAGCACGATATCTGTTCTTATCCTGAAGCAAAGTTCTTAACCTGAAGCGTTATTTCTGGGTTAGTGGAGTATGTAACCTGAAGCGTATGTAACCCGAGGTACCACTGTAATTCATGGTCAATACCAGGGGTCCCCAAACTAAGGCCCACGGGCCGGATAAAGCCCAAGGGACTCATTTATCCGGCCAGTGGTGACCTCTGCCACACGCTGCCACCACCCACTCTTACTGGCGCGGCTGCCCACTTCTGGGTGGGAGGAGCACCGGAAATAGCTTGCGCACATGTGCAAGTGTTATTTCCGGTGCACATGTGGGTCAGAGGAGGCCCGTGCACATGTGCACAAGGTATTTCCGGTGCTCCTCTGACCCGGAAGTGCGCCAGAAATAGTGTTTGCGCGCATGTATGGGTGCGTGCTCCCCCGCCCTCCGGCCCGCCTTGGCACGGTAAGTTTGCTGACCCCTGGTCAATACAATACCTGCCCGACTCTCCCTTTGTCTCTCTTTGTCTCAGCAGAGCACCTGGAAAAAGTCCCAGACTCTATCCCTGCTAACATCTCCAGGGTAGAACTGGGGAAGTCCCCTGCCTGAAATGTTGGACAGGCGCTGCCAGTCAGAGCAGGTAATACCAAGCTAGATGGGTAATGGTTACACTCATGTAAGATAGCTTCCTACATTCCATGTTAAAGCAGCCCTTTCTTCAGACCACGGGTACTGAAATCTTGTTTTATTCTTAGGGGGGGGGGAAGGTCCCAGTTTCCATCCCCAGTGGCATCTCCAGTTAGGGCTGGGGAAACCCTGGAGAGATGCTGCCAGTCAGTGTCAACAACACTGAACGTGATAGACCAATAGTCTGACTGTATAAGGCAGGTTATTGTGTTCTCTAGAATCACAGAATTGTAGGGTTGAAAGGAGCTCCCGAGGGTCATCCAGTCCAATCCCCTACAATGCTGAAATCTCAATTAGATCATACATGAAGGATGGCCAATTGGCCATCCCAAAACCTCCAGGAAAGGAGAATCCCCACCTTTCATGACAGTCCGCTCCACAGACTATCAGCTCTTACTGTCAGAAAGTTTTTTCTGATCTTTAGTCGGAATCTCCTTTATTTAAACTTGAATCCATTGGTTCGAACCCTACCCTCCAGAGCAGGAGAAAACAATATTGCTCCATCTTCCACAGGACAGCACTTTAGATATTAGAAGGTGGCTATCATATGTCCTCTTTTTTTCCAGGCTAAACAGACCCAACTCCCAGAATACAACCACAAGAAGGACACTCACGGGGTAGAAGATTGTCGAAAGTGTGCAAATCTAATGCATGTCAAATGGAGGTGGGGGAATGGGGAGGCTGTTTTGAAAAGTCTGTGCCATCTTCACAACGGGGAATCCACGAAAGATATTGTTCTTGGAGAAGACGGGCAGAAATCTTCAAGGAGATGACTACAAAAGCAGGACAAACCCCCTGCTGTCTTCTCCCTCTTGCTTCCAAAGCTTTGATTTTCAACAAAATAAACTTGAGTCGCCCAGGAATAACTCAACCCAACCCAATCCCCACACCCTTGATCCCACACCCAGACCCTTCTTTCCGCCGAAGCTAAGATGAGGGTAAACATATCCTATGGCCAAAGGGTTTCAAGTTCTGCCAGGAAGCACATGCGCACTCTTGGTTGGCTTTATAAGAGGATTGGACAAATTCATTCAGGAGAAGGCTATGAATGGCTGCTGGCCACAATGGTTATGCTCTGCCTCCATAGTCACAGGCTTCCGAATACCAATTGCTGGAAACAGCAGGAGGGAAGAGGGCTCATGGTGGATGGTTCAGGGCAGATAGGGTTAGGGTGGAGTTGGAAAAGGTTCAGGAAAGTATCTGAAGAAGTATCTGAAGAAGTGTGCATGCACACGAAAGCTCATACCAAGAACAAACTTAGTTGGTCTCTAAGGTGCTACTGGAAGGAATTTTTTTATTTTATTTTGTTTTGACTATGGCAGACCAACACGGCTACCTACCTGTAGTAGGTAGCTGTGTTGGTCTGCCATAGTCAAAACAAAATAAAAAAATAAAAAATTCCTTCCAGTAGCACCTTAAAGGTAAAGGGACCCCTGAACATTAGGTTCAGTCGTGTCTGACTCTGGGGTTGCGGTGCTCATCTCGCGTTACTGGCCGAGGGAGCCGGCGTACAGCTACCAGGTCATGTGGCCAGCATGAAGAAGCCGCTTCTGGCGAACCAGAGCAGCGCATGGAAATGCTGTTTACCTTCCCGCTGGAACGGTACCTATTTATCTACTTGCATTTTTGACGTGCTTTTGAACTGCTAGGTGGGCAGGAGCTGGGACCAAGCAATGGGAGCTCACCCCATTGCAGGGATTCGAACCGCCAACCTTCTGATCAACAAGCCCTAGGCTCTATGGTTTAACCCACAGCGCCACATGATATCTGAAGAAGTGTGCATGCACACGAAAGCTCATACCAAGAACAAACTTAGTTGGTCTCTAAGGTGCTACTGGAAGGAATTTTATTTTGTTTTTTATTTTGTTTTGACTATGGAGAATGTGGATAGAGAAAAATTTTCTCCCTCTCTCCTAACGTTAGAACTCATGGACGTCCAAACAAGCTGAATGACCCAACATTCAGGACAAAATAAAAGAAAGGAATCTTCATGCAGTGTCTAGTTAAACTATGGAACTCCCTCCCACAACGAGCAATGGTAGTAACCAAATTAGGTGGCTTGAAAGGAGGATTGGTCAATACAATACAATGAATACTGAATACAATGGCCCATCTGAATACTAGCTGCTGCAAGCCACAGGAGTGTGTGTGTGTGTGTGTGTGTGTGTGCGTGCATGCATGCTTGTACACATTATTCCACACACTAATTCCACACACTAATTGGAATAATGCTAAAGGTCACATCACCTGCCCCATCTGGTCTCTCAGTTGTTCCAGAGCAGGGATGCAACTAATTAAAAAATAAATTGAGCAGGCTTTGTTCAGCCAGCTGAAAGAATCACTTCACACACACATGCACATGCACACACGTAGTGTCTGCTTCCTTATCTAAAGTCCGTAATTAATCAAAGCACACACACTTCCTATTGGCTAGAAATACAAAACTCCATTGGTGACATTATTTCCTGGAGGACAACAAGCATGAGGCAACAGGAAAGAAGAGGCTTGTTTTTGGACGATTGTGGGACATGATGAGGGAGGGGTGATGGGCAGGGGAGGTGACCACCCTGAGCAGCAGAAGCTACTGGGTTCCAAATCTTTTGTGCACCCCACATAAGAACATCAGAAGAGCCCTGCTAGATCAGGGCAATGGCCCATCTATTCCAGCATCCTGTTCTCACAGTGACCAACCAGATGCCCCATTGGGAAACCCACAAGCAGGAACTGAGGACGACCTCTCTCTCCTCCTGTGGTTTCCAGCAACTGGTATTCAGATGCATTGCTAACTCCAACAATGGAGGTAGAATATAAGAAGAGTCCTCCTGGATTAAGCCAATGGCCAGAAACCTGTTCTCATGATGGCCAGTCAAATGTCCGTGAGATGCCTGCAAGCAAGATCTGAACACAAGAGCAGCACTCTCTCCTCCTGCAATATTCAGCAACTGGAATTCAGAGGCAGAGCATTAACCATCGCCTTTGCTCTGTACAGGTGTGGTACTTTGGATCCGAAAGCTTGCGTATGAATGAGCTCTCAAAGAATGAAAGACAGGTATGCTAAGACTCCAGGCTGGCAAATAATTAATTAGACCAGGATGGAGATCACAGCTTTAGATCTCTCCTTTGTTAGCTAAAGCTCACACTGGCTTGCCTTGTCGCCAAGTGACAAAGGGAACAAAGATAAGATCTTACACTCACATTATCTAATGCCCCATGAATTCAATGCATATAACTCCTTCAGAATTCAATGGGAGCAAGCCCAAGTAAGAGCTCTCGGAGGTGGAGGGGAAAGGCAATGGCTCTTGTCCGTCCTTACAAACCAAAGAAGACCATCTCTGAATGCAGAGTGGTGTCATTTAAGTCAGTCTTTCCCCAATCTGCTGATTGGTCTGCAACTCCAATCAACCCCAGCCAGCATGGCCATGCTCCCACAGAATCATGGAGTTGGAAGGGATCACAAGGGTCAACTAATCCAACCCGCTGCCATGCAGGAGTCTTTTGCCCAACGTGGGACTCAAACCCATGACACTTGAGATTGAGAGTCTCACGCTCTACTGACTGAGCTATATCCATCAGCCCCAGCATCATATGGCCATGCTTAGGAGCACAGGTTGTGTAATTTTCCTGCAACACACAGCTGCACTGCCTGAAGCTGCTGGAAATTGCACTTCCAAACATCTGGAGGGCGCAAGTTTTTGGGAGGCTGATGTAAGCCATCATGCCTAATAACCAACGACATTCAAGGATTGAAGACTGATGGTTTGCTTAACGTTTCTTAACCAAACGGAACTATCTACTGCAATAAGCTGTTGGGGTGGCATTTTAAAAATTTTATGGGGCATGTCTTGTTTGTTGGTTTGCTTGTTTGTTTAATAAAATTTATACGCTGCTTGATTGTAAACACACACACACACACACACACACACACACACACACACACACACACACATACTCAAAGCAGTTTTAGCTTTGATAAAGCAAAAAAAAATCAAGAAAAATTCATAATGTTATTTAAAACATATAAAAGTCCAGCATCCTGTTCTCACAGGGAATGAATAGGTGCCTGTGGGAAATTGGTAAGCAGGACTGGAGCACAAGAGCACTCTCCCCACACCACCTGGTAGTTTCCAGCATCTGGCATTTAAAGGCATAATCTCTCTGACAGTGCTGATAGCCCCCTCCGTGAATTTGCCCAGTCCTCTTTTAAATCCCTCCAAGTTGGTGGCCATCACTGTCTCCTGCGGGAACGAGTTCTATGGTTTAACTCTGCACTGCATAAAGAAGGACTTCCTTTTATCTACAGGTAGGTAGCCGTGTTGGTCTGCCATAGTCAAAACAAAATAAAAAATTCCTTCCAGTAGCACCTTAAGAGACCAACTAAGTTTGTTCTTGGTATGAGTTTTCGTGTGCATGCACACAAAAGCGCATACCAAGAACAAACTTAGTTGGTCTCTAAGGTGCTATTGGAAGGAATTTTTTATTTTTTATTTTCCTTTTATCTGTTCTGGAGCTTCCAACATTCAGTTTCAGTGGACGTCCACAAGTTGTAGAGTTATGAGAGAGTAGGGAAAGCTTCTCCTTCTCCACTTTCTCCGTGCCACGCATAATTTTATAAACTTCTATCATTTCAGCTTCTACTTGCCTTTTCTATAAAAAAAAAAAACCTAAAAGCCCCAAACGGTGCAACCTTTCTTTAGAGAGGACTTCCTCCACCCCCTTGGACATTTTGGTTGCCCTTTTCTGAACCTTTTCCATTTCTGCAGTGTCCTTCTGGAAGTGAGGCAAATCTGTTTTTAACAGCATTATGATATTCATCCAAGCAGTTGGGGGGGGGAATCTCCCCACAAATATTTAAATCAGCAAGACTTCCATGCAAGTAATCATTAACGGCACTTTTCCAAGAACTCAGTAATTGAAGCCAAGGCTGCTTATTGACAACAGTATTTAAAAGCTAAAATAAATGTTAAGCTAAACGCCTGTTTACTGCCAAGTAGACAGCCATGCATCCTAAGCCATCCTCCGTCTCTCCCTGCTGGGTCCCCAGAAATAATTGTAGAATTCTGTGATGTTGCTATTTATTCAATCCATATGATCACTAGGCAGGAAATAAAGACAGCTAAAAATTAAAGCTTATACAGTTGCACCTTGGATCCCAAATGCCTTGGTACTCAAGACGTTTTGGCTCCCAAACGCCGCAAACCGGTTTGCGTGAGTGTTCCGGTTTGCGAATGTTCTTTGGAACCCGAACAATATGACGGAGCTTCCACGGCTTGGCTGCAGGAGCTTCAATCTTTCCTTTGCCCAATCTTTCCTTTGCCCACCAATCTTTCCTTTGCCCAAAGCCAGCTGAGATTTCTGCCTCTCCCAACTCTTGTTCTGCATCACTAGGATTTTGCACCATCACCTATTGGGGTGAGCTCTCTTTATAAAGGCTGAAATGTTGATATGAGAGATGCTCTTCCTCCAGGGTTAGGTGCAGACATTTTGCATTGGCCTAAAACAGATATCATCACTTTTCAAAACAGGGTGGGGGTGGGGGAGGTTCTTCTGCAATCTCTGTGTTGAATCTGGGTCAGAATAACAAACTGGCCAGTTGGCTAAAAGCTAAAATCAGGCACTTCACAGACCCATCCAGGAAAGGAAAAATCCATAGTATTGGATTGGCTGGTCGCCTCAGGGCAAATCATGCATCACGTTGCTTTCCTCGTCACCTGCTTGACAAAATGGGCAGGTATCCAATGTGAAAGAGGTGCACCTTTCAGTTGAGAGGCCTCAGTGCAACGTGTGCGATTCTTGACGACTGGTGGTCATAGGTATCCATGCTGCCTTCAACAGTGGAGGTAGAACATAAGAGCATGAGTGCTGGAGCAGGCCAATGGCCCATCGAGTCCAGCATCCCGTTCTCACGATGGCCAAGCAGATGCCCCAAAAGGCAGGACATGAGTGCAGTAGGTCTCCCAGGTCCTAGACTGACACTCTAACCACCGTGCCACACTGCCTCTCCCTCCTCCTCCAATTAGCTTAGTACTCTCCAGTGGAACACCAGAGATTTGACACCATTAAATAAAGGCATTTCAGCTCCATGAGCCTCCCAGTTTGTTCTCTGGAGGACTTTTATCTCCTGCAGATCTCTCCATTCTGACTCTCTCTTTTTTTCTTCTTCTTAAAGGTTTGTAAAAATAATAACTTGGTTGGTGGAATCAAAACTAGTTAATAGACTCTGGAAGGGAAAATTGACATTTCCCCTCCCCCTGCCTGGATTGCCCTCCTTCCCTCAACATCCACAGTCCCCATAGATCAATTTTCATTTTTCCGCATAGAGCTCAAGGTGCTTCCAGCCCTTGTAAATAAATGCCAGGCATAATGAGTTTTGAAACAAGTCGCCTGAAAGTAACAAAGAAAATGACAGCCTTGCTGAAAAATGATGGTACTTTGCAGGCAATCGGGCGTCACTTAAAATGATTACTGAGAGCCATGTGACGCTGCCGGGAAAGGCTGACAGCATGGGATGATGACGACGCTCCAAGCCTCCCTCCTGGAGCCTCCTCCAACCTCGCTTCATATCTCTCTCTCTCTCTCTCTCTCTCTCTCTCTCTCTCTCTCTCTCTCTAATAACAGATGGATTGCAACTCGTTCCAGTTCACGGAGCTAGTGGCTTCCCTTCGCAGCTGGCAAAAAAGATGTGCCTTCTTCCTGGCACTTCCAGGGAACCCCTTGGAAGCGCCTCAGAGGACTCAAGAGAAAATTGATGAGAGGCAGAAAAGCTTTCCCTTGAAGGGCTGAAAAGCATCTCCCAAAGAAAGGATTCCCCCACAGCCAAGCTGCCCTTCACCCTAAGGTCCCAGGGCGAGTTACAGCATTTCCAGTGTTAAAAACTCAGAAATATAAACTAAGTGCCAAATGGCTCCTTTAACCAGCATTGTTGTTGTTTTTTAAAAAATATTTTTATTAAAGATTTTCTTGATTTACAAAGGTAATGCAGTGTCTCTCTCAAATTTTTCCATATAACATTTTTACAAATCGGTTGTTGTTGTTGAGGCATTAGGAAGAGAAGGGGGAGAGAGGTGGGTGGGGTGGGGAGATGGGTGGGGTAGGGTGACGATGTTTCTTTAACCAGCATTGTTGTTGTTCAGTCGTGTCCGACTCTTCGTGACCCCATGGACCAGAGCACGCCAGGCACCCCTATCCTCCATGCCAGTCGCTTCGAGAACACTGTCCAACCATCTCATCCTTTGTCATCCCCTTCTCCTTGTGCCCTCCATCTTTCCCAACATCAGGGTCTTTTCCAGGGAGTCTTCTCTTCTCATGAGGAGGCCAAAGTACTGGAGCCTCAACCAGCATTACGGTTGCCAAAACAAAATGTCTAGTTGCCATTCCCAGGGCAGACGGCTCAAAGGTCGTATTTTTCAATATGACTTTTTGGTTCTTGAAATTCATTCTGATCATGCAGGTAAAATATAACGGATATACTTCTAGAGGATGTGTTACTACTAGTGTGTGAAAACAGTCAAGATCCAAGGATCCCCAGGCATGCACCTCCAGATGGTGGAGACGTCAGGCGCCATCCTGGTGCCCAGGTATCTTCACCTGGTCACAAGCGGTTGATAGCCAGATGAAAAATGCGCCTGGTGCCTGGAGAATTTTGAACGCTGAGCATTACAACACAATATTAAAAATAGTTTAAAATAGCTGACCTTCACATAAATAAGGTGGACCTTAAAATTGTACACCATACAAGTGTCAAAAGCCTGGTCAAAGAGGGGCATCTTCATTCCAGCATTTGCCGGAAGCTGTGTAATGAAGGTGCCAGGTGCACCTCTGATGGGAGGGAGTTCCACAGCTTAGGGGCTGCCACAGAGAAGGCCCTTTCCCAGGCCATTCAGCCCACCAGCCTCTGAGGCTGGAGGAACTACCAAGAGAGCTGCCAATCGCAATGCCCAAGAGGGTCTGTATGGAAAGAGGAGGCCTTTCAATATGAATGTCTTAAATTGGGCCTGGAAACTTAACAATGTCCAGCTCTTGGGGGTAGGGGCAGATACTGTTCAAAGCAAAGCTCTCATTTCGCACACCAGCCTAAGGTAGTCACATTTGTTTATTTCAGTGGCTCTAACACTGAACAGGACTAGCTTTGGGAGCCAGTGTGGTGTAGTGGTTAAGAGTGGTAGACTCGTAATCTGGGGAACCAGGTTCGTGTCTCCGCTCCTCCACAAGCAGCTGCTGGGTGACTTTGGGCTAGTCACACTTCTCTGAAGTCTCTCAGCCCCACTCACCTCACAGAGTGTTTGTTGTGGGGGAGGAAGGGAAAGGAGAATGTTAGCCACTTGGAGACTCCTTCGGGTAGTGAAAAGCGGGATATCAAATCCAAACTCTTCTTCTTCTTTGGGTACCATCCAAGGGGGTTGGGGCATTTAAGAAAACCTGTTATCCCTATTTTCTCTTTTAATCTAGTTTTATTTGACTAGTGGGGGGTAGTTACACCTGCATTTTATTTCAGAGTGACTATTTTTCTCCAGCCTTTGGACCAGAGTGCATTAAAAGCGTGTGTTTAAATAGATAGCGCCGCAGGAACAAGAGTGAGTATATTACTGCCCTGTTCTGGCATACATCAAACAGCAACATGATACAAAGGCTGCATGAGCCATTTCAAATCAACTTGTAGAACAGTCACATAAAAATGTGTTATGAACGAGAGATGAAAGGAGGGAGGGTGCACGTAGGTGGATAAAAAGGAAAGGAGATTTCACTAGTTGCCCTGTCAATTTTAACCACGTGCCCAAGTTACGATTTTTGCATTCCAAACTTCACAGGCATAAAAATTTAAGAAAAGCCTGCTGGGTCAGGCCAAAGGGGGCTTATCTAGTGCAGCAACCTGTTCTCACAGTGGCCAGACAAATGCCCCTATGGGAAGCCCACAAGCAGGACCTGAGCACAAGAACCCTGGCATTCATTACTTCCTCTGACCATGGAGTCAGAGAGCACAGTCAATAGTGCTCTCTCCTTCTCCATGAATGTGTCTAATCCTCTTTTAAAGCCATCCTGGTTGGTGACCATCACTGCTTCCTGGGGCAGCAAGTTCCACAGCCCAACTGTTCACTGGAGGAAGAAGGGCTTTCTTTTGTCTGTACTCAATTTTTCAATATCCAGCTTCATTGAATCTCTGTCAGTTCTAATGTTATGAGAGAGGAAGAGAAACTGATGAGAAGCACTCATATAATAAAATCAATAATGAATAATAAGTGCTGTGCAGGGCGAAATCTACCAATGCTAGCAATTTCTTCAGCCAATCACACTTTTATTCTGAAATTCTCTAGCAGGGTGCCTGAATTTCTAACAGTCTAGTCCTGTGTCAGGGAAACTTTGCCAGAGTGGTTTAACCATCAATCCCTTTTTCTAGGAAACCCTGGAAATTGCACCTCTGGGAGGTGAACAGGGAGTCTCCTAACAAGTCTCAGCAACCTTAACCAAACGCAGTTCCTACATTTTATTTTGCTGGAAGCCATGACTGTTTAAAGTAGCACAATACTGCTTTTAATGTAAGGTGCAGAAGGGACCTCTCATTCAGTTTCTCAGCCTTCAGCCACACAGTGGATCCTAACCATTTTGGCATGGTGTGGATGTGCTTTCAGCAACTGAGCTGACATCCACATGGCACCAGAAATAAAGTGGGCACCCCAGGATCATTCTGACAACCTCCCAGCTCTCCGCACGAACCGCTTTCAAGCTGTGATTCCTGTACTGCAGGGGGGTGGCTAGATGGCTATTTGGGTCCCTTCCAATTCCACAATTATTATTATTATTAAGCTTCACACCTTCTCTGCCAAGCACCACAAAATACAATTAAGCTCCGGCCAAATCTAAACTCGACAGCAGATAAGCTGCACAAGGGTCATGACCATGGGAAAACGCGCAGTTTTAAAGCTGGCACATCTCAAAGCCTCCTGTTTCTGATCCTTCCATCTTTGCTCAACACGTGACAGGTAATTTGTTTTACTATAGTTTGGCATTTGTCTTTTTGCGCTACCACAAATTCAATCTGGAGGCAGAGTGGGGACTGTTATTGGGTTTCTTGTCAAACTGTAGGCCTCCAAAAACAAGATTAGTCTCAGGGAGAAAGGGGGAAGGCTGATAGATGGGGCTTGCATATGCTACGGCAGTGGAATTGTGTGTTTGTGTGTGCGTGCCCATTATAAAAAATAAATAAATCTGATTTCAATTTAAGTTAATCTCAACAGAACAGCCATTTCTCACAATAGTACATTACTGAAAATGGAGCAGTTTGCTGAAGTACCTGCCCACTAGGATTGCCATACGTCTGGAATTTCCCGGACATAGCCACTTTGTTCACCTAGAGAAGATGTTTACTCACCACAGGTGACTAGGTTGAGTGGAGATCTACAAGCCTGTCTATATTTAGAGACCACCATCTCCTACCTATTCGGCCTTGTTTAATCCCACTTCTGCCCACTCTAAATCCAATGATCACACAATAAACACAATTTGATATTTAAGTGGCTTCCTGGTTATACTTTTCTCAGTTTCTTTCTGAACAGGGAGTACTGCATATATATTTCCAAACAAGGTAATTAGGCTGGGCCTGCCAAAACAGAACTGTTCTGACAGAAAATGGCAGCTGAATCCCATTTGTCCTTATTGCCAAGAGGGCAGACAACCTGGCCCCAATTCCAGGCAAGTCTGGTGGGTCTAGAATTGATGGCTGCCCACCTCTGATGATGGAAATCAAGATCCAGACAGGCTTGCAAAGAACAGGAAGACAACAGGCTGATGATCCATTGTGATCTGATGGACAGACCCCTAGGCAATAAACACTGTTCACATAATGGGGGTGCCCTGCCTGGCAATGAACAGGATCTGTTCATCCCCAGCCCGCCAAAGAACGCAGATAGCACAGATTAAAACTGCCTCTATTTATTTGCTATTATAGACTTCACTTTTTTGTCTGAGTTGCATCCAACCACTTTTTAAGGGGCCAGTGGTCTCCTATATCCCCCACTGCAAAGAGACATGCAACACATCACCGTGATATCCAAGCAGCAAGTTCCTGCATTGCGGGGGGGGGGGGGGGGACTGAACCAGATTATCCTTTGGGGCTCTACCAACTACAATTCTATGATTCTATGAAGTTCTGGAGGGGAGGGGAGGGGAGGGGAGGGGGTTGCATAGGGAAAATGCCACACAGCATAGGAAGCTTCTTGCAGAAACCAGCCCTGGCCTGCAATCAACAATATTTGCAGCATCAACTAGGAAGGTGGTGATTTATTCTTATTTATTTTTAAAGGCTGGAATCTGGCGCGTGGGTGTCCAGGGCACACGTATTGAGGTTGGATGTACCCCATGCAAGCCCAATTGTGGTGTTGTGTAAACAGAGGGGTCAGAGTGAGAATGTTTACTCAGGAACAATGGGCAGGCTGATTAACTGAGATGGGATAATAGCTGGACTGGGTACGTGGGTGTTTTGGCAATAATGACCTTTTGTACAATCCTACCTCAGATGCATTATTAACCAAGTCCCTCTGGGTCCACCTTGCCCAATTTAGAGGGGTGTTTGCATGGCGGTGCACAGAAAGAGAGAAAGCCATGTCCTCTGGTTTTCAGTTTCCGTTCTCCACAGCCATTCCCCCTGGCTTCAGTCCCCACCCTGACCCTTTTCTTGGCAAATCACAACATCTGAAAGAACAGAGGGAAATCTAAGAAAAACCCTAATTCACCCCAACCCACCATGCAAATGCCAGCAATCTGGAGCACCAGAAGGAACAGCATGTCCAATGCCACAGCTGTGAAAACTGTCATACATCTGCTGTCTTTCTTAGCTGCTTTGCGTTTTGCTTCGTTTTCTCGGAGAGCCTCATGCATATTTTACCATGGCCTGTAGCTCCACCATCATCAGATCTCATAACAACTGAGAGATTAGAATTGAAACTGAAAGGGAGATGTTAACAATGGTGAGGAAAAAAAGGCGTTATTTCAGCCTGTGTCAGGGTCTGTCCTTCCTCCAGGGCCAGTTCAACAATTAGGCCGAGCAGACATCTGTCCTGGATGCCACCAATGGGAAAGGTTGCTGGTCTCGGCTAGGTAAGCTGCTTTGCTGAGAATTGGAGATGCCAGCAGGGAATGAACCTGAGAACTTTTTGCATGCCAGAGCAGAAAAGTCTGCCACTGAGCCATGACCCACCTGCTAAAAATGAATAAGATTCTAGTCCTCATCATCCTGATTAAAGGAATGAGATAAACAGCAGCACAGGAAGCTACTCCATCTAGCTAAGTGTTGTCCACACTGACTGGCAGCAATTCTCCAGGGTTTGAGTCAAGGTTTTCCCTCCCAAGCCCAACCTGGTGATGCTGGGGACTGAACCTGTATGCAAAGCAGATGTTGTGCAACTGGCTGCAGCCCTTTCCAAGACAAAGGTTGCTCCTGCCTCCATGAAAAGTCAAGCCATCTGCTGTATTTTTCACTCCATAAGATGCACTTTTTCCCTCCTGAAAAGGAAGGGGAAATGTCTGTGCGTCTTATGGAGCGAAGGCACTGGACGACAGTGGGATCCCTCGGCTGCCACTGCACTCGCAAGTGGAGGGATGCCTCTGCCCCCGGAGCTGCTTCCAGGCTCTCTGTTCCTCCCTGCCGACGCCGACAGCAGAAAAGGGGGCAGAGGAGGAACAAACAGCCCAAAAGCAGTCATTGGAAATGGGCCCAGCTGGTGCTGTCAAGCCAGGGTCCTTGTCAGATGCTCAACCCGTCTTGCCCCGGTGAGCAATCTGGCTCCCAATTTCTGCACTGGCTGAAGTATCCAAAGCATCTTTGGAGGCAGCCCTCCGTACAACGCATGGCAGGATGCGAACCTTGAGGCTGTCCTCAAGGTCTGCTTGCTTTACAGCGAGGCAAGAGGAGGGACGGACGGGAGCCCCTTCCGCCCTCCTCCCAGCTCACTATAAAGCAAGCAAAGGGAGAGCCGCTTACACACTCTGCACAGCTCTCGCTAGAAAAGAATATCCCCCCCCCCTTGTTTTCCTCCTTTAAAAACAAGGAGCGCCTTATGGTGCAAAAAATACGGTAGTTTGCCCCTGCCCACAGCAAAGGCTTGAAGGGGTGGGGTGGGGACCCTTTTCCAGCACACTTGCTAGATAAATGGGCTCACATGCAAAGTCTGCCAGTGAAACAGTCCAGGAACTCCATAGCCGCTGCCACCCTTGGCATACAGAAGGAAAAGCTATGTGTAAACATTTCAGTTGCAGGCATTCATTTTCCCCTTCTTGCATTCCCAATATTAATAGGATTATTATATCTACAATGCTCCAGGAAAGAGGTTTCTTCCCTGCTTTCCTCGCCTGCCTCTTCCTCCATGAAACCTTGTTGATAAAGCTCTTCACCATAAGAATGAAAAGTATCACCCTAATCTGTTTAAACTGAAACAATTAAACTGAAGACCCATTTTCCTGTTTAATCCAGCCTTTAATTCAAAAACATGAGATCTATAATTATATATAAATTATACAAATATATATATTACAGGAAGAACCTTAGTTCAGCGGTAGAGCACCTGCTTTGCATGCAACTGCATCTTCAGGTAGGACTGGGAGAGACGCCCTAACTGAAACCCTGGAAAGCCGCTGCTGCCAGCCAGTGTAGACAACACTGGGCTAAGATGGAGCAGCAGTCTGACACAGTAGAAGGCAGCTTCTTGCCCTCCATTTCTTTTCTCAGGATGCAACCAGAAACTTTGCTCCATTTGCTTTCATTTCCCTCGAAAGAAAATGAGGTCATGCAAGACTTCAAAGCACCAGTTTGTTTCCCAAAATCTTCCCAAAGGAGCCAACCTTTCAACGTCCCACCCTGTTCTGCTCAAGCAGTGACCCTATTCTGTCTTGTCTAAAAATCGGGTACATGTTGTTGTTTTTTAATGCTTCCCATGCTACCATGTGGAAGATGAGTAAAAGCATTTTAGCAAGTGGAGAAAAGCAAAAGTAGGTGGTGCCTCCTAATTTTAAAATCAATTGAGAGTCCTCTAAGATTAGATTGATGGATCAATGGAGTCTACCAGTACTGTCCACTTTATTAAAAAAAACATGCATCAAAGGAAGTTGAATTCTACAGCCTGGTTATTTGATGATCATCCAAATTCCAAGCCTCAGTTTCAATTAGGTGATTACTGTAAACTGAGGGGTGGGTAGGTAGTGTGGTGCAGCGGTTAGAGTTCTGTACTAAGACTTGGGACTGCCTGGTCCAGCATCCACATGCAAAACACTACTAAGCCTTAGGTTACGTAAATACAATCCTAGTAACAACACAGAGAACATAACGGGCTGTTTTTGACTATGTTGTGCTATACCTTCAAGTTTTCCATCTGATCCGATATCTACATACAAGGAACATTAGAATCCTCAAAGTAGCGACACGTGGAACACCATAAGATAAGCATACCATATTGTGGCTATTGCCAATATGCCAATTTAGGAACTGAGTGGACTTTATCTCCTGACCATCCATTGGACTTTAATTTCTCAGGATATGTTCTGTTTGCATGATATGTTGGTCTATGGAATTACACAATGTGAGATATTATACCGGGTATGTTGAATTGTGTTTGAAATAGAAGTTACATAGTCAAAAATAGCCTGGTCCAACATCCAGCCACTTCTGAAGTTCTTATGTGGTATTGGGGGAGGAGGGAGGCACATAAAATGTCCTATGAACTGGCACTTGCACTCTCTCTTTTTGCTCTTTTTTAAGGGAATTTGCAAAAAAAAAAAAAAAAAAAAAAAACCAACACTTCCAATACGGGCTGCCATACACCCAGGTTTCCTGCACATTTCAAGCAATTATTGAAAATTCTGGATGTATGGCAGCCCTAAGCTTTATACAGCGACTATTGCTGATTTTCTAGTGCATACATGCACCTATATGATAGTTGAATTTATCGTCTTTCCATGCAGGCTCTGCCTCCTCACAGTTTTACAAATTGTCCCATTCTAGCCTGCGTCATTTTATTTGCGTTTCGCTCTATCAAGTTTTATTATGGCCTAGCGCTGGGACTTAATCATATGTATCTCACATTCCGGTGCCGGGCGGGGGGGGGGAGGGGAATGCTGCAAAACAGTATCTGAAGGTTTGGCTTTGAAAATTGTGTTCATTTGCAGTACCCTTTTCTTTTAAGGTGGTGGTGGTGGTATTGAGGGATTAAAATCCTGCAGAGGGAAGGAGCTTCATTCTGTGTCTCTGCACCCAGTTATAGAGCTGGATAGAGAAGCTTTTTCAGCCTGGGGGCCACACACCCTTAAGGGAAAGCCTTCAAGGGGCCACATTCCAGCAGTGGAAGTGGTGCCAGGGAAGAATGGGTGGGGGGGATGAATGGGACTCATACCTTTGATTGGCAGGCTACATTTCAACCACACAAAAGTCACGAGTGTGTGTGTGTGTGTGTGTTTGTGTCCCACCTTTTTTCTCCATGGGGCTCAGAGTGGCTTACATGGTTCTGCCCCTTCTTATTTAACCCCCCCCCCCAACAATTTTGCGAGGTAGGTTAGGCTGAGAGTGAGTGACTGGTTCCCCAGTGAGTGCCATGTTTTGGTTAGGGATTCGAACCCTGGTCTCCCAAGTGATAGACCAACATTCTAACCATTGCACCACACACTAGGGGCTTCCTCCCTGCTCACCGACTCCTTTGCCAAACTCCACACCTCACCAACCCCCTCCCTTTACACCTTATCCCCCTCCTTGCCTATCTTCCCACAAGTTGCCCCAAGGTCCTCCCCCTCCCTGCCCAGCTTGCTCCAAGCCCCACCCCCGTTTAAAGGCAAGGGCAGGTGCTTCACACAGCAGCTTGCTAAACCACTGTGTGAAGAGCTACTCCCCCATCTCCGTTAAACCTCTCCGCAGAGCATGAGGACACCTTGCTTTTTATAAGAAGATATGCACACAGACACACACCGGATGGAAGTCTAGGCAAGTGTGAGGCATTTTCTCATGACACATTCCAGCCAGGCAAAAGAACTTGAGGGAAGTTGGTGCGGGGAGAGTGGCCTATAGAAACTTGTCTAGATGACGCATTTGTATCCCACCCATCCTTCAAGGAGCCCCAGGTACCCCCCCTTTCACCCTCACAACAACCCTGTGAGGTAGGCTAAACAGAGTGAGGGCAACTGTTTTGGGAGCTACACCAGACCATGATTTCAGGACTGACCCTAGAGTTACAACCCTGGGTCTTCTTCAGACATGGGAACCTGGCCTTACTTTGAACCTGCATCTTAGAGGACTGTTGTCAACAGAACCTTCTGCTTAGTGCACACGATCAGCAGCATAAGTCTACTGGGACTTACCTCAAAGTACACCGGGGTTCGGAGCAAAGAGTCACCTAACCACCTGCATGGATCCTTGATATAAGTCCTGCACTATCTCTTCTCTGTCACATCATATCTTTTTAATGTTAGGAAAGAGGGACTATTCCCCTGCAGACACATCTTTCTGCAGTAGGTAACCTCCTTAACATGCACAGAGCCTTGCCTTAACTCCCCAGTGTTGCAGACGGAGAGGATTTTACCTCCTCGCATAAGAAATAAATTCTCACCATATGACATAAAAACGTTCTAGATCATCCATCCGTCTGTAGGCACGTGGTTTGTGTCTTATTGTTTCTGCAACAGCCAAACTCTGTGAATTCTTATACGACACAGCCAAATGCATTGCTGGGCTGTTGAAATCCTGGCTGCAGCTAATATCCATGTCAAAATGTCTTTGGAGTGACAAGCTTTCAGGTCGTCCACCCACATATTCAGTAACGACAGTTGCAAGGAGGCCTTAACGGGGGATTTAATTATGTTAGATATTTCTTGATATGCTTGGGAAACCAGAAGGCATTCCCACCAAACATAGAAGAATCGAATGTTGCTACATGCGGATTCAGTTAATAACCCATTTGGGGATTTTCCTGACTTTAAAAAAAAATGTTGCTTCCTCCTCCTTCTCTGATACAGAAGCCAATTGCTCAATTAATTTCATCTCTTTAAAATACAATCTTCTGCTGTCAGGAGCCACGCTAAGACTTTGGGTTTGTAACGATTGCACTCTCTCTCTAATTCCACTGCTATTGACTGGCTGAAGGATGCCTTGTGAGCAAGTAAAGGGAAAGATGACCTAATGTGGGTGGATTTGAAGAGTGAAAACCTCAGGGAGCCAGAAATTAAATAAGGTTTGATGATTTTAAGATCCTAGTCACCTGGGAGCTGATGAAGCAGGGGGCCAAATGAGTGATTACGGGAAGAGAGTATTTTATTTTATTTTATTTTATTTTATTATTTTATTTTACTGAGAGGTGGCTCAAATGGCAACAGTTTAGAGTAACTGTGGAGGGTTCAATCGAAGACAGAAAGCAGGACTTGAGTGCAACAGCCGTGTTCTTACCACTTGTGATTCCAGAAGCTGGTGTTCCGAGCTAGACTGCTCCTGGGTATGGAGGTTCTGTCCTGACAGTAGACTTCCATATGGAGAGCCCTTCTGAATTGAACCAAAGACCTATCTAGTCCAGCATCCTGTTCTCACAGCAGCCAACCAGATGCCCCTTATGGAAAGCCCACAAGCAAGACCCAAGCACAAGAGCTTCCTCCCCTCCAGCGGTCTTCAGCAACTGATATTCAGAGGCATTCTTGCCTCTAGTCGTGGAGGCAGAGTGCAGCCACAATGCTTAATGGCCATCAGTAGCCTTCTCAGCCATGAATTTGCCCAATCATTCTTTAAAGCCAATCCAAGTTGGTGGCCATCACTGCCCCCTGCGGGAGGGAGTTCCATCATTCATGTGCTACATGAAGAAGTAGAATGGGGCACTATTAAGTAGAGATCTTTCAGTACCAGAATTGCTTTTACATATTTTATTGCCTTTATTGCTTTCACTTTGCTGCCCTGGGCTCCACTGGGAGGAAGGGCAGGTTATAATTTTAAATAAATAAATAAATAAATTTTAGGGAAGTAATAGTTCCACTCTATTCTGCCTTGATCAGAACACACCTGGAGTCCCGTGTCCAGTTCTCAGCACCACAATTTAAGAAGGATATTGAAAAGATGGAACGTGTACAGAGGAGGGTGACCAAGATGGTGAAGGGTCTGGAAACCAAGCCTTATGAGGAGCTAGGTATGTCTATCCTGGAAAAGAGGAGACTGAGATACGATCGCCATCTTCGAATATCCTAAAAGGTTGTCATATGGAAGATGGAGGAAAGCTTGTTTTCTCCTGCTCTGGAGGGTAGGACCCAAACCAATGGCTTCACATTACAAGAAAGGAGATTCCGACTAAACATCAGGAAGAACTTTCTGATGGTAAGAGCTGTTTGACAGTGGAACAGACTCCTTTGGAAAGTGGTGGACTCTCCTTCATTGGATGTTTTTAAGCAGAGGTTGGGTGACCATCTGTCATGGATGCTTTAGCTGAGATTCCTGCATTGCAGGGGGGTTGGATGACCCTTGGGGTTTCTTCCAACTCTACGATCCTATGATTCTATAGAAGTAATATTAACACTACTCTGTTGCAAGGTGAAGGATGCCTTTCTAGATCACATCAAAGCGGCCATCACAACTCAGGAACTTGTACTGATGGCATTTGGGGGATAAAGTAAAATAAAATAAACAATCTATCTCGGCCTATATGAGCTGCCAGAACCTTGACTCAGGGCATCAATCAAGCAGAAGAGCCTGCCAAGAGTGCCACTTCTAGGGAGAACCAATAATATGTGCATACTATCCCAAGCTCTGAAGGAAAAGGGTTATGATCTTTGGATTCTTGACAAACGACAGCAGCAAATATGGCAGGGGAGTAGAGCAATGTCATGTTTTATATGTGCAAATGGCCAAGCAGAGTGGGATGCACCCAAAGTTATTTCTTAGGGCAGATTACATAAAGGGGCTTGTATGGAACTGCCAAGGAAGGTTCAATTCTGTTCACATTGATATCCCACCTTCTCCTCCAAGGAGCGACGATATCTTGGGAGGTGGCCAAACCTGTTCCAAAAACCAGGTGAAGTCATACCAAGGCCAAGTTTCAGTCTGCCGTCTTAATTCAAAATGGTGTCTGGCACCCAAATGTCTATGCACATCCCCACTTCAGGAACCCTCCTGCTGAGTTTGGCAACTACATTCCCACAGGTGGCCAAACCAAATGGGCAAAATCACACCAAAATGATGTTTTGGTCTGTCATCTTGATTTTGATGACAGACCATAGTAAATGCATAGTAGATGTGGAGACCTGCGACAAGGGTGAAAGTGCAGGAGAAATTAAAATCGACAAATTCCTCCATCTAGAGTTGCTATTTAACTAATGTTTTTCTGGCATGTTGCCAACTGCAGTTGCCAACCTTGCTAGGAAACAGTTATGAAAACTCACTCTGAGTGTGTGTGTGTGTGTGTGTGTGTGTGTGTGTGAGAGAGAGAGAGAGAGAGAGAGAGAGAGAGAGAGAGAGAGAGAGAGAGACCCCTTGTGTAAATTAAGAACTGGTGAGAAAGAGGCAGAATCTCCACAATTCATTCTGCAGATTCCTTGCAAGAACCCTTTCCCCTCCCTAAACATCCTTCTTTCTTTTCTCCATCTCTCCTTGCCAGAGCAGAGCTGGAATTCAGCTAGGATTTTTTTTGGGGGGGGGGGGTAAAAAAAATTGACTGCAAGGCATGAAATTTGTAGCAGATAAACTGCTACTGATCTAATTACTGCCACCAACTACAGAGTTCTTTTCTGTCCTTCACAATTTGCCTTTGCTGGAAATTTGTTGTAATGACTGTACAATGACTGTTGTAATGAAGGGCAGGGGGCGGGGGGGGGAATGGGGGATTGGTATGCTGATCTGAATACAAGCTTTGCTTTGATCAGTCCTTATATATCTGGGAACCTAATTGTCCTCCAAAGGATTTTTATTTTTTTAAAGCCCTGTCCTTTATTCTTATGCCACTTCATAATCTGTTATTTTATGTTGCAGTCCTAACAATGTTTACTCAGAGGTTCCACCAATTTCAATGGAGCTTTCTCTCAGGTAAGTGGTTTTTTGATTGGAGCCTTGGGGGTGTATATCCAGCTAAGGCTCCAACTATTCATAGAACTAATCATAGAACTGTAAAGTTGGAAGGGCCAAATCAAGCAACGTATAAATTTCATGAAGTAAAAAAAATAAAATTAAAACTGTGAGTAATTCACTCTTCTTTGAGTATCTCATAAGCCTCCTCTTTATTGAGGTTTAGGCAACATGCAAATTAAATCTATCCGGCAGTTTGAAGGCAGAGGATTAATCAATATAAAATAAAATGATAAAAACCTGCAGTCTTAGCAAAAACAAACAAAAAAAACAACCCACAATCCTGTCCAGCAAGTATCCCCTTTGAAAATGGGAGCGATCCTTATTTGGTGTCATGTGCACACACCTCTTTGTGTGTGTCTTCCTCTAGAGTGGAATTGGCGTTCTTTTTGTTTTGGCCAAATGATCTCATGCTCTAGCAAAAATGACACCACTGCTAAGATCATTCACTCTCTCAATCTTAATGGTGTGATACATAAGTAAAGCATCCCCTCCCCCCTCTCCTCAGAACCACTCACTTCCTGCTAATTATAGATTAAAATGCAACCCCAGTAGCAGGAGGGAGTCATTAAGACAGCCCAGGAAAAAATTTAATGATTCAGGGACAAGTTGCTAAGAGTTTCTCTCCCTTCAGCCTCGGGGGTCGGTGGGAGGAGGGAAGCTTCCACCACCAGTAACTGCAAGAATTTCAGAGTCAAGCCATAATCTGGTTGTAGGGTCTTTCTACAATTTTTATTTATTTATTTATTATTTTTATTCATGGTATTTATATCCCACCTCTTTCTCTAGGGAGCTCAAGGTGGCACACACAGTTCTTCCCCGAGTCTCCTCATGTGACCCTCACAACAACCCTGTGAGGAAGGTTATTCTGAGAGGCAGTGACTGGCCCAAGGTCAGCTGGTGAGCTTTGTGGCCCAGTGGGGATTTGAACCCTGGTCTCCCAGGTCCTGGTCCAGCATTCTAACCACTACACCACACTGGCTCTCCTTGTATGAATGAGGCAAGCAAGTTGAAGACGTAGCCAAAGACTTACCTCTGGCGAAGCCGACAAGATGGGATTCTAGAGTTTTGTTTGGTGGCCTCAACATCATTGCCATAATCATTATTACTAGATGATACCATCCATAATCCCCCGTGAATACTCATCATGTTGTAGTGTTGGAACAGGTTCCAGAGAGTAAGATGGAACAACTCCCCTACAAAGAAAGGATGCAGTGTTTGGGAGCCCCACAGGAGGCAATGATGGCCACCAACTTGGATGGTTTTAAACAAGGACTGGACAAATTCATGGACGAGGGGCTATCGGTGGCTACTAGTTTGCCTCTACATAGTTCCACCCTTATTTCAGACATTGTGATATACTGATATATTGCGATACTTAGCTGGTGATATATCGCGGTGTTGAAAACCAGATGTTGCACAGGCCTACAAGCCAGGATGGCTCTGCTCTGCCTTCATTGTTGTAAGCAGCAATGCTTCTGAACACCGGTTACTGGAAACCACAGGAGGAGAGAGTTGCTCTTGTGCTCAGGTCTTGCTTGCATGCTTTCCACAAGGGGCATCTGTCTGGCCACTGTGGCAACAGTAAGATGGACTAGAAGGACCACCTAAGATGTTCTTCTTGTGTTCTTATGTGTCATTATAGTCATTAACATTATTGACATTCTTGACATTTAAAGAACACTTCACAACCACTTTCTCTAACATGCTGCCCCTCCAAATGCTGGGGGAACCAACTGCTATCACCCACGGCCATTTGTCATGTTGGCTGGGGTTAATGGAAGCTGGAGTCTAGTGACATTTGGAGAGAGACCAGTTTGGGGGATATAATAATTTAAGAAGCTGGATCAAGCCAATCAAGTCCATCATACTGTTCTCACTGCGGCCAACCAGATGCCCATTAGGAGAAGTCCACAAGCAAGACCCAAGCACAACACCACTGTTCCCTCCAGCTGTTTCCAGCAACTGGTATTCAGAGACATATTGCCTTCAATAGGAGAGGCAGAACATCAGAAAAGCCTGGCTGTTGGATCAGGCTAAAGGGAGCCCATCTAATCTAACGTCCTGTCCGCACAGTGGCCAACCAAATGCCCCAAAGTGAGGCCCATGAGCAAGAATGAAGTGCAACAGCATCTCCTCCCCCACACCTACGATGAGGACACCTGAAGTTCTCCCACAACTCCCTGCCTTTCACCACATTAAGCACATGCAATTGCACAAACACAAAACTGCAGAATAAAACTGCAAAATAAGAAATCTTGGAAATCAGTGTGTTGTGTGTAATTCAGAGGTTTGAGCTGGGGTGCTCTAGTGAAGTGCCCAAATGATCCACAGAATATCAACAATCCCGGGTCTCTCATCTGAGGATGCAAGGCCAATCATGTCCCCCACCCAAAACACTCGACATAGATTGTTTCCCCTATACCCAGATAACTATAGGAGACCACCTGTCCCTTAATGAAAACATTTCCCAGAAAACTGTATCCATTAGGAACAAGAAGAGAGCCTTTAGGTTGCTGCTTTCCACGTCTCCAGGGAACTCTGCAGGCATGTTCTCTCTAATGCAGAAAGATTCCAGCCCTTTTGTTATGACTAATTTGAGCATTGTATACCAACAAAAGAGCTTTTGCAGCCTCGCCAGCAGAGACTTCTCCTCCCCTTGCTGTCAGCAGGCCTTCTGCAGCACTCCCGTCTTAAAAAAATTCACATGTCATTGCATTATGGTGCCTCCTGGCTGCCCCATCCTAAACCATCACTCAAGACATGGATAATGATGATGATTATGCAAAACCTGCTCCTTAGTTTCCCTCCTTCCCTCCACCCCAAGCCTAAGAAAGTCAAAGGAAAGTTTAAGCGAGGTTGTTGACTAGATTAGCGGGGGGGGGGGGTGTAACAGAATCCGAGAACTGTAGAATTGGACTGGTCCCAATAAGTCATCTAGTCAACCCTTCTACAATGCATGAATCACAGCTAGATGTCCACATTGGGAATGGATCTGGCCAGGCAGCCATGACATTTTGTCATAACCAACTCCGTATCCCATTACCTGCCTTACATTCCTCTGCTGAGTTGCTCTATTTCATCCTCAGCTTTACAAGCTAACTGCAGCTTAGAGCAAAAGACTGGATCAAGGTCACCAAGAGTCCCTTTTAGCTGGGATTTGAACCCGGGTTCTCTTAAGGCCACATTTGCACCATGCATTTAAAGCACTGTAATACCACTTTTAAAAGCCATGGCTTTCTCCAAAGAATTCTTAAGGAGACCCCTAGTAGTAGCATTCCCAGAGCAGTTTAAGAACCAATCCCTTTTCACAGATACCATGAATAGATACCATGAATAGTACCATGAATAATTCCATAAGGGAATTCTTAATGTCTCCTGGGTCCAAGTTATTCAAGGCTTTGTTCAGTAGTAACAAGAACTTTGAACCTGGCCCAGTAGCAGGCAAGAAGCCGTGGCAGATCTTTTAACCTTGTTGTCAAAGAGGCGACATGATAGAATTTTTTATAAAATAATGCCTGGCATGGAGAAAGTGGATGGAGAAAACTTTTCCTCCCTCTCTCCTTAACACTAGAACTCAAGGACACCCAGTGAAGCTGAATGGTAGAAGATCCAGGACAGATAAAAATAATCTAGATGGCTTTAAAAGAGGATTGGACAGATTCATGGAGGAGAGGGCTAACAATGGCTACTAGCCAGAATAGCCTCCACAGCTGGAGGCAGTAATGCTTCTGAATACAAGTTGCTGGAAGCCACAGGAGGGGAAAATACAGTTATGTTTGGGTCCTCCTTGAGGGTAACAGGTAATGAGCATCTGGTTGGCCACTGTAAACACAGGATGCAAAACTTGATAGGGCATTGGTCTGATACGGCAGGCTCTTCTTTGCACGCTAGTATAAACACACACCTTTTAAAGCAGGGGTGGCCAACTTCCAAGAGACTGCTATCTACTCACAGAGTTAAAAACTGGCAGTAATCTACCCCTGGGGGGGGGGGGTTTCAGGTCAAAGTTGTTGAGCTTCTTTAGGGAGGAGGAAAGTGACATTGAGCCTTTTTCAGGAAGGAAAGCCCTGTTTTTGGTGGTTCAGGTCATTTTAGGGGTGCAGGGCATAGATGTTGAGTTTTTTTAGGGGAGCCAAAGTTTTTTAGCTTCTTTGGGGGGAGCCACTGATCTACTAGTGATCTACCACAGGCGTCCAGTGATCTACTGGTAGATCATAATCTACCTGTTGGACATGCCTGTTTTGAAGCAATAGAAAGGTCTATATGCTGTAATAGACTAAGTGGGCAAGTGGTATATAAATGTTAAGAAAACAAACAAGTTGATCAAGCGCTGATAGATCCAGTTTGTGCTCCAACTGCCCAAAACAGTTTTCCTTAGTTTGGCTTTCCATATTTTCCTCAGTTTGGCTTTCCATCTTCTTAGTTTGTGTTTTGCCATTGGGACAACCGGAGGCAAAAGGATGCAGCATCCTGCCCAGCGACATAATTCACAAGACAGGGGTCTCCCCAAGGCAATTCAGCATACGTCTGCATAGGACAGCGCTATTAGATGGCTCTGCTCTGCCTCCACAGTTGGAGGCAGTAATGCTTCTGAGTGCCAGTTGCTGCAAGCCACAAGAGGGGATGTTTGCTCTTGTGCTCAAATCCTGCTTGCAGATTTCCCACTGGCATCTTCTGGCCAGCCACTGTGAGGACAGGATGCTGGATTAAATGATCCAGGGTCTTAGGCTCTTTTGCCATTTTAAAGCTGTAGTTGTCTTCGTCAAAAAATGTGCAATTCCTCCCTCCCCCCACCCCTCTCTCTCTCTCACACACACACACAACACTGAAGCCTATTGTCCCAAGGAAAGAAGGAATGAAAGAAAGATTAGGGACAGAGAACATTTTTGTTGGAAACACACAAACTCAAATCAATAGGCTCTGAGTTTACAGCCTGTCTGGCAAGCATATGAATCAAGTCAAGAGATTTTATGGGTAATCCTGCGATCACAGAACTTAATCTATTTAGGATGCTGGACAGTGGCTGCTTTAATAAGGAAGCCAAGAAGGCCAACCCCTGATGAACATTAAGGGCTTCTCAGTTCCTTGGCTTGCCTGCTTTCGCCACCCTCCTGTTTTCAAGAAAGACTCACTCAGTCAAAACAGCCAGGCTGCTGTCGGCAGGTGCAGCCTGTGGAACAGATGTTTCCAGCTTAAAATACTCAGAAAGTCTGCACAGGAAGGACTCCCCCATTTTTTAAAAAAGAAAATGAATCAATTACAGATTCCTGTGTTTGTTCAACTGTGCAACAGCATGAACTCTCAGTTTCATTGCACTGCAAAATGGTCCAGCATTATTGCAAGGCCCTGTGTTTTTCATTTTAAAGGTATCTTTTATTCTGCCTTCCCACTGGCAGCTGTGGACAGCCTCACACAAGCTAATTTAGGGAAGCTCACAAAGGCAAGGCTGTTTACATTTGCCATCAAGGTAACCCAAATTGCATACTGTAGCATGTTGTGTTTTGCAAACTGGGGAGCTTATGTTCATGCGCGGATCAGCCACTTCCAAATAAATTAAGTCGTTAAGAGGCTCAGGGAGCCCAAAGCACCCACCTGCTGTCAAGGAGGCTGCCTATTGTCTCTGTGTGATGACTGTGCCTCCTTCCACTCAGCCTTTGCTTCAGGTGCATCACTATGCCACATTTCCACATGAATCATACTCTCAGTACAGTGGCATCTTGCCTTGCCAGGAAGCTGCCTGTCATGCCTCTGCATGAGTTGTTGTTCTGGGCCAGCCTTACAGAAACACTGAAAGCTGCCTTATGCCAAGTCAGATGTGGTCCATCTAGTTGTCTACACTGACTGGCAGCAGCTCTCCAGGGTTCCAGAAAAGGAGTCTCACCCAACCCCACCTGGAGATGCTATTGATGATTGAACTTTGGGCTCTTCTGAATGCAAAGCAGATGTTCTACCACTGAGCTGTGGCCCTGCCCAGGGCTGAAGCAATAGGTTAAAGTCAGAATTATAGAGTTGGAGGTGACCCCTAGAGGCTTCTAGTCGAATGCCATGCAATGCAGAAGCCAGCAAAATAATCCATGACAGATGGCCACGCAACCTCTGCTTGAAAACCTCCAAGGAAGGAAAGTCCACTGCTTCTCAAGGAGAAGTAGTGTCAAGCAGCTCTTATTATCAGAAAGTTCTTCCTGGTGTTTAGTTGGAATCTCCTTTCTTGTAACCTGAAGCCATTGATTCAGGTCCTACCCTCTGTAGAAGGAGAAAGCAAGCTTGTTCCATCTTCCATGTGACAACCCTTTAGATATCTGAAGATGGCTCCTCTCAGTCTCCTCTAATCCAGTTGTAGACAACTCTGGAGTTGCGGCACTCATCTCGCTTTATTGGCCGACGGAGCTGGCGTACAGCTTCTGGGTCATGTGGCCAACATGACTAAGCCGCTTCTGGCCAACCAGATCAGCGCACGGAAACGCTGTTTACCTTCCGGCCGGAGCGGTACCTATTTATCTACTTTCACTTCTACGTGCTTTCAAACTGCTAGGTTGGCAGCAACAGGGACCAAGCAACGAGAGCTCACCCCGTAGCGGGGTTTCGGACCGCTGACCTTCTGATTGACAAGCCCTAGGCTCTGTGGTTAAACATACCCAATTCCCTTAACTGTTCCTCTTTTAGGTCTTAATTTCTAGACCCTCCTTGATCACCCTCCTCTGCACACCTTCCAGCTTGTCATTATATACCGTAGTCTTTCTGCCTTGAGCATGGACATAATCAAGGAACAAAGTTCTTTTTGCAAGAGAAACTTCCAGGGGAACATCATCTTGTTAAGCATGGAGGGAAATGAGGGGAAAGCACCCAATATATTTGCAACTTGCTCAGGCTTTGCTGTGACCAATTAACCTGCATCTGCACACATTATAGCCTGCTAAAGCTAGGAACCCCTAGTTTGCTTGTGTGTATTTGTGTGTTTGGGTAAATGCAGGTGGAGTAAAGTGGCAATGTGTTGCTAATTGGAAATGGCAGAGAGCCGGATGGAGGATGGAACCAGGGCAAACAAAGCCAGCTGCCCACCCACCCACCATTCAGGCCACAGTCTGACTGCTGGTCGCACCAAACAGCTCTGTGGGGGTTCCCTTTGAGACATTGCTTTCATCAGCAGCTGAGGACCCTGAAATCCAGCAAGTTCTCTTTCCCCCTCCTTCGACTGCCAGAAACACCACCATGGCAAGTATGTTCTCCACAAGGCAGGGTTTTTTTGGGGGGGTGGACCCTTCCCCAGTGCTGAATGTAGTCAAATGTTACGCGGTGTCAAAGGATGCCAGGTGGAAACTTTCCAATCAGTCCAGCCCAGTTGCCTGTTTTGTGGGCTTTGGTGGAAATCAAAACCACCTCCTGGTTGATCCCCTGCCTTGGCCAATCCCAAACACACTGGGATCGTGTTGTCTTTTCTCTCTGATGCAGGGTGGTTTGTGCCAGGGAGCAGAAGCACCTACACTTTGGAACTCCCTGCCTGTTGACATCAGGCAGGGGCCTTCACAATACCCTTTTCAGTGCCTGCTAAAAACATTTTTATTTAAGCAAGCCTGTCCAGATATATAGAAAGAATATGTGAGTTTTAATCTGTTTTTAGTTTATTGTTATTTTAACTTTAACTCTTCTTATTTATAAATGTGTTTGTGTGTGGGGTGTGTGGGTGTGGGTGTGTGTTTGTGTGTACACTACAGAAAACATAAAGGAAAACTTAAAAAGAAAGAAAGGAATTGCTGGCAGAAGCAACAAACACACCCATCAAAAGACATGGCTCAGTTACTCAGTTGCTAACCCAAACAAGCGCCTTCATTTTTCTGAAGTTGACTTGTGACTCAATATCCCCCTGCCAGGATTTTTTTCATAGCAAGATCCCACACACATGACCCATTAACTCAGAACTGCAGAGTCATTAAATACTCCCTCTTTTAAAACCATCCCTGCCAAGTTGAAAAGAAGAGTCAAAGGGAAGAGAGAGGGGTGTCTGCTAAGTTAATTAGTGTTTTGAATTATAGTCCCCTGAAAGAGAAAGAGGGGGGTGTATATAACTGGAAGATTTGCTCAGAAATCATGGTTGGCCCCCTTTCCATATCATCCTGGCCACCAACCGCCCCGGAGAGCTCAATCTATATTTATCTAGGCACATCTCATTACACCATGCTCAGGAAAATTAAAGAGCCAGCGAGGAACTGGCTTTTATGTTGCCACTACTGTTAGCCAAAGGCTTTGGCCTACATTGTAATTTTGCATAATTCACTGAGAGGTTAATATGCCAAACCCTGGAGGCTGGGAGTCACTCTTTGGCCACAGCTAATGCTAGATGGGCAGCAGAGTGGGGGGGGGGGTCTTTGTCTTGCGCTACAAGGAATGAATAGGCCCAAGGTTTACTTGAAATAGGGGGCATCCCTCTTTGTTCCAGTTGAGAGCTACTGCCAGTCAGTGTAGGCAATAAGAAGCCAGATGAACCAAAGCTCTTGTTCTTTATATAAGGCCACATTCACACCATACATTTAAAGTACTGTAATGCTATTTTAAACGGCCATGGCTTCTTCCCTCCCAAAATCCTGGAAGCTGTAGTTTGTTAAGGGCACAGAGAGTTGTTCAGAGACCCCTATTCCTCTCACAGGGCTGCAACTGCAGGAGATTGGCCTAGATGACACTTTTGGCTCCATCCCACTCTAAAGTTCTATGATTCTCTGAATTTCCAGGGTGGTTTAACAATCAGTACCTCTTCCTCCGGAACTCTGGAAACTGTAGCTCTGTGACGGAGGAATAGGGGTCTTCTAACAACTTTTAGCACCTTTAACAAACCACAGATCCCACAATTCTTGGGGAGAAAACCACCCCCCACTCCGTTTTTATCCCTACAGCAACCCTGTGAGATGGAGTTAGGCTAAGTGAGACATTGACCAGCCCAAGGCAAGCTTTGTGGCAAAGTTGGAGGACTGGAACCCAGATCTCTCCAGTCCAAGCCCAGTACTCTAACCACTATACCACACTGGCCCACCATTTTCTCCTGCAAAGTGTTAGCTGAAATGCTGCTTGCTTCCCCTCACATCCAGCAGGTGAAAGTACAGAAAGTTGTTCTGATTCTGTTCTGGCAAGACTAGAAAGTTTATTTCTCATTGCAAACTTATCAACCCTCTTTTCCCCAGTCTATAGGAAAGCAGAGAGGTCAGCATACAAAAATACAGTGGCACCTCAGGTTACAGACGCTTCAGGTTACAGACTCCACTAACCTAGAAATAGTACCTCAGGTTAAGAACTTTACTTCAGGATGAGAACAAAAATCGTGTGGTGGCGGCGTGGCAGCAGCGGGAGGCCCCATTAGCTGAAGTGGTACCTCAGGTTAAGAACAGTTTCAGGTTAAGAACAGACCTCCAGAACGAATTAAGTTCTTAACCCAAGGTACCACTGTATACCTCTTTAAAGTGATACCTAAACCCATCAACCCTGCCCCGCATGGAGCACTTACTGTATCATTAAACAATGATGCAGATCCAAGCTTTGCATATCAAAAACTCCAGTACCACAAAGGATTCCATATTTTTTTTAAAAAAAAAAAAAACAACGCACTCAAGTCTGTGCAGAGCAAAGTTGCAAAGCAAGACTGGTTGTGTGACATACACAGAAATACATCTTGCTTTTGGCCTTCCAGCATCTGAATGAAAGGCTTTGCAGACAATAGTGGCTTAAAATGCAGTGAGGTCATTTTTGCCCATTGGGCTGCAAGTTTATACATTGCTGTGCACAGAGAGAGGAGGCAGGGATGCACATTACCAGTTTGGTTTCCCTGCACCTGCAGTCACCCCCCCAAATTCCTAGTCATGAAACTGTCATCTGAGCTTGTACAATAACTGTCTTAAATGGACACACCTCAGATTGTGGCTAATGTTGTGCATGCTCAGAGAAAGTGGACCAGCAAAAAGCTCTGTTCTCATATGTTTCTCATCTCCACCACCAACCCAACTGATGGCAACTGACTCCTGCTATCATCTATGTAAGATGACATGGCCAAGAATCTTCTTTTATTTTCCTCACAGGCAAAGAAAACAGCTGATTCTCATTTGACACACAGCCCAGCATGAACCTCTGATTCTGGACAGAAAGACACCAAAAGCAATGAAGGGGAAATCAACCATTATTTTGCATGGGTTCCCTTGGATTGCATGAAATTATATTTATTATATATTTATTTTCTTAAAGGAAAAAAAAATCAGCCACAGAACAGAGACAGTGTACAGGCATGGTTAAAAGGAGGTCTCCCATCCAAGCAAGGACCAAGCCCTGCCTTGGTCAGCTTCAGCAAAGTAGCCTTGTGTGCCTCCAGGCCATACCCCTGGGGCCCATTATTTTATATTTATTAGTCACTTCATAATATTGTTTCTTGCAATTGACTTGCATATATAAAAAGGCAAACACATGCTCTTACCTTGCCAAAATCCCGCACATCAAAGAGATCAAAAGGGTCAAACAGCTCGCTGTTCCGCAGGCCAAATTTGTCATGACACACTTTGAGGAACGTCCGGATGTTCTTCAGGCAGAGGAACTTGAGCCAAGAGTAGGGAAGAAAAAAAATCAAGAGTCATTTCATTGTAGTAGATATTTACTTGGTTCACAAAGGAAAATGCACTGAAAGAGATTTACACTAGTCATGTTAGTACAGTTCACGTACATTTTCACAGCTATTCCATGACTGCCACCTCCCCACTGAGGATTGTGAGCAACAGAGATGCCTCTCAATGCATCTATGGAAGAGGAAACAGCTGACTTTAGCTCACAGTACATACTCTTAGCTGCAATAGACATTTTCCCACTTGTGTGTGTACGTGTGTGCTTGTAAAGAAGCTACAGGTCTCAATTATGGCGCTTCTTTTTATTTTGGATTGCAGCAAAAAAAAATTAAGAAAAAACGTTGCTGTTTAAGGATTAGATCATTGCTCTCTTTTTTACACCAAAACATTCTCCAGCATGAATCAAAATATAGGCGTCCCCCGACTTATACAAGGGTTACATTCCGGGCCCCCGTGCACATAAGTGACATCACGTAAAGTGGGGAGCACCCTCTAAAAAGTCTCTAAATGACTATTTTCCTCTGCTCCTCAACTCTCTCTCCTGCTCTCTCTTCACACAGCTCTCTTTTCAAGTAAAGTCCAGACATGCGCAGTCGATCCAAGAGGGCGGACGCGGACAACACCCGTCCCGACCGGAGCGAAAAGGTAAGCCTTTACAGCACAAATGCGGCGCCGCGCAGCTCCAGTGCCGGTCGGGAGGGGGCCATGGGATTGCGCCAGCCATCTTCGGTGGGCGGGCGTAATCCCACGGCCCCCTCCCAACTGGCGGCGGTGCTGCCGGCTTACAGTGGTACCTCGCCAGACGAATTCGTCTTGCGAAAAACAGCCATAGACGAATTCGTCTCGCGAGTCAACTAAAAACTCGCAAAACCCTTTCGTCTTGCGGGGTACCACTGTAAAAAAACTTTTATTTATATCCCGCCCTCCCTGGCTGAAGTCGGGCTCAGGGTGGCTAACATCAGATACATAACATTGGTATAAAATCAAATAATAATTAAATTACCTCCTAAAAACATCTCAAAATCAAATTAAAGTCTAATTAGATGGCTTTCCATAAGGTTAGGGTTGGGAACAGTAAGTGTTCCACTGAACTGAAATTTCAGCCTTCACGACATAGGAAAACAGCCAAGTAAACAGCTATTTTGGTGGAGGAGGGTCAAGATATTAACTGATATGCTTGAAATTCCATATATATAGTTATATAATCCCTAGTATAGTAAGATAAGACCTTCGGAGCAGGCATTTTTTTTTAAAGTTCTTTATCAACTGCCCTAGTAGGGCAGTAATTGTTCCTTGATAATTTGTCACCCCCTCCATTATGGAACCTGGGGCAGACTGCCCCCTTGCTACGCCCCTGTAGGGTGGGTGGGTGCCCAGCTCTCTCCCCTCCCCCCAGCCAGCCAGCCCTTTCTCTCTCCCCCCCCAGCAGTTCTCTCCCCCCCCCCAGCCAGCCCTTTCTCCCCCCCCTGCTCTCTCTCTCTCTCTCTCTCTCTCAAACCAGCTGGGCTGCAGAGCTCTCCCAGGTGACGCTTCTCCTCCCACCCACCCCCAAACCAGAGCGCCATCTCTCTGCCCCCCCCCAAAGACAGCCACGCAGCTGATGTGGATCCTGATAGTGCCTTCCTTCCCTCCCACTCCCCTGTCAAAGGGGGCCGCGCAACTGATCCAAATGTGCTGGGGCTGCAAACCCAGTGCCTTTCCTCCATGGCGAGGGCGCCGGGTCCCGGGTCCCGGACTCCACCTGCTCCTGAGGCGGCTCTCTACTCGCTCCTCACACTTGGCCCGTGCTAGGCAGCCGAATGTTGAGGAATGTGGGGCAGGAAGTTTGGGAAGCATGGCCTCTTTCCCTAGCATGGTCCTCCAGCTGCGCGGGGCAGGGAGGTGGGTGGGTGGTGGACTCTCCTCCTCCTCCTCCTCCTTCTCCTCCTCCTCCCTCAGCAGCGCACTGGGGAGGGGGAGAAGCTCACCAGCCCACTCCTCGTTCAGAAGGGCTCTGCTCTCCCCGGACTCCAACTCTCCTTCCCGGACACTCAGCTTGGCGCCCTTCAGACCTTGGCGCCCTGGTTCCCCGCACCCCTTGCACCACAGGGTAGAGACGGGTCTGGTGGGGATGCCTGTACAGCAAAAGAAATCTATACAGTCAAACCTCAGTTGTCAAATGTAATCTGTTATGGAAGCCCATTAGGCTTCCAAAACATTCAACAACTGAGGTGCCGCTTCTGATTGGTTGCAAGAGCTTCCTGCACTCAAGCGGAAGCCGCATTGGACGTTTGGCTTCCGAAAAACATTTGACAGCTGGAGCATTTACTTCCAGGTTTTCAGAGTTCAGGAGCTGAAGCGTTCCAAAACGGAGCCATTTGGGAACCAAGGTTTGACTGTACAACTAAATCAATCAAATGCAATAAAACACACAAAAAAGCATTCCCATGCACACAAACCACCTTGCCCCCACAACACCTAAACCAGGAGTAAGAAACATTTTTCATCCTGAGTAAGCAAGAGCCACTCATTCCAGCCAGGCAGAAGGATTTGTGGGCTATTCATAGTGTTAATGTCAGCGAGCAATAAAGGGGTTTGTTTTATTTTTTATTCTTATTATTGCTTTTCTTCCCCCCCCCCCCCGTTATATGTGCCAATTTAAAAAATAAATTAATTGTGGAAGGATTCAAAAACCAAACATTAGCATGTCCTTGTTGGTGAGGCATTTTCCTTTTCAATCGGCTTTTTCCAGCTCTGCAATATTCGTAACTGAGATGAGGATGGCCAGAAGTGTTGCATTATTTTATTTTTAGGTCAGCTGAATGTATCATCTTCTTCTTTTTCATATATAAGAAAAGGAACCGGCAGAGCGGGGATGGACTGTGGGGCAGCTCCCCAAAGGCTTGGCACACGGTCAAAGCTCAGCCAAGCATCCAGATCACTTCTGAGAGCTAATGCAATCCCTATTTTTTTCCTAGAAAGTGGGAGGCTGCCTCTCTGACAAGGGCAGTAATGGACTGATAGTGTGTGACCATTTTGCAAGACAGCATCCCTCCCGCTCTCTCCTGGGTCCCTGCGAGAAGCACCCAAAAACGTTTTAATGTGCTGAAATCAAGAGAAAGAAAGGGTCTCACTTACAATAAATGGATGACCAACTTGCACAAGGTGACGGGGGAGATCGGGGTGCTGGGTGGTGAGTCTGCAAAGACCCCTCATAGAAAAGGGAAACAGAGATTGCCATCGCCAGGTTGGGTGGGGGGGGGAGGATTGAGATAGATAGATAGATGGATAGATTGATTTGATTTATAGCATTTGCACCCCACTCTTCAGCCAAAAAGGCTCACAAAGAAGCTTACATACAATCAGTGAAACCAAGACAATCCCTACCCACAGGCTAACAATCTAAAAGAATATGACCAGGGGTCAGCAAACTTTTTCAGCAGGGGGCCAGTCCACTGTCCCTCAGACCTTGTGGGGGGGCCGGACTACTTTTTTTTGGGGGGGTGAACAAATTCCTATGCCTCACAAATAACCCAGAGGTGCATTTTAAATAAAAGGACACATTCTACTCATGTAAAAACACACTGATTCCCGGACCGTCCGCGGGCCGGATTTAGAAGGCGATTGGGCCAGATCCAGCCCAGATCTTGTTGTAGAACTCTTTGATATATCCTTACAATACAGCAGTATGTAAATATTTTTACAAATTAATAATAAATAAGGAGGCAGTCATTTCTGCCCCACCCAGCATCAGCCACAATGAGTGCTGTTTCTATTCTGCTACAGTTCAGCGTCTGCTAAATTTGTTATTTGTCTCGCTAGCTGCTGTGGCCAAAGCTTACGCAATTAATTTCATACATAATTTATTTCAGTGTATTTGAATGGAAGGGAAGCGTCAAAAACAACATAAACAAATAAAGTAATGAATTACATGCAAATGCTGAATGGATTCGCTTGCATGCTTTCCATTCCTGACCCCAGATGGACTGCAGGAATCTCTGCTCCCACTTGCTGTGAAATTGCCCAAACACCCCCCTACTAAGAGTCCTCTCCCACACACAGCTAGTTTCTGACTAGGATTAAAAGATCACCTTGGCCAACTTTCAGGTACAGGTTGAAACTCTGTTCTGTGCTTCCAGACTGTTTTGTGATCAGATGGTCCTGATTGCTAACTAGGGACCAGGGCCAGAGAACACCCTTCCCTTGCCCCAACTGAAAGTGGCCAAACAGCTGTTCCATTATAATTCCTCCATGCAAATCTATGATGCAACTACACTGGGAGTACCATGTACAGTTTTGGCCATCTTATCTCAAAAAGGACATTTGTAGAGCTGGAAAAGGTTCATAAAAGGGCAACCAAAATGTTCAATGGGCTGGAGCAACTCCCCTATAAAGGAAGGCTGCAATGTTCAGAATTTTTTAGTTTGGAGAAAAGGCAAGTAAGATAGAACATTATGCACAGCATGGAGAAAGTGGATGGAGACAAGTTTTCCTCCCTCCATCTCTCAGAATGCTGGAACTCAATAGGGGACATTGAAGGAAGCTGAACTGAAGATTCAAGACACACAAAGTACTTATTCACAAAACACACAGTCAAGCCTTGGAATTCGCTCCCACAAGAGGCAGTTGTAACCACCAACCTGGGTGGATCCTTCAAGGAAGTCAAGGTGGCATGCACTGATCTTCTTACCCTCCTCATTTTATCCCCACAACAACCCTGTGAGATAGGTATGCTATATCACCCTGCGAAGTGATAGCGCAACTGGCCCAATGACTCCCAACAAGTCTCATGGCAGAGCACGGATTTGGACTCCGACCTCCCTGTTCCAAGCACAGCACTCTATCTGCTACACCACACTCCCTTCCCCAAATGAGTTAACTTGTTTTCTGTGGTCAGGCCCTTGATAGGTAGCAGACTGTTCCTTCCACACAAGTGGAAGTGGAAGTGCAGAGGATAGAGAGTTACAGCTGGTTTTCTTGACCAGGTAGAATTTCCTTCCTGGCACTTGGCATTTCAGCATCACAGCCGGTCTCAAATTCCCAACACATACGTAGCTGGCTTCCCTTTAAACCTCCCATTTTCAAAAATGAATGGTTTAGCTTGTGACCATAATGACACAGAGCCTTGAGACTTAGGCTGGCTCTTGGTTCATAGACCTGGATGTGAGCTGCTGCTGTGCCTTCTACTCTCTGCAAACCACATGCGTATGCAGCAAGCCTCCCCAAACTTTGGCCAAAGGAGCAGCAAGCAAGCAAATGCCATTGATGCATAGGAGTCTGCTTCAACACAGCTCTGGGACTTGAGCCTGGTCGCAAAATGAGCCTGGGACCATTCATATGGATGCTGCCAGTGATTAGAAGGTTGGACTCCATGGTGCGGTGGTCCAGGGTTGCCGGGGGATCAAAACCCATTACTACCGTAATTCTGCAGCAGGGTCCTTGCCTCCAGCATCCTGCCCAGTCAGCATAAATGGGGAGATATTTAACCACTGACTCTTCTCAACCTTTGTGGTGACTGGAGCGAATCAGAGCGAAAGGAGTTGAGTCGGCCACTGTGGACGGGCTCCCAGGGTCCCTCTGGAGAAGGTGAATGAGACGAACCGCGAGGAGTTCTGTCTGCTCCAAAGCTCAGCACTTAAGAGCACAGGAAAGACAAGGAGCTTCGGTTCCAAGGCAATGGTGAGCAAGTTCTGTTATGCACAATGGAACTTCAAGGGAACCACAACTTCCGGGGGGGGGGCACCTTAAGTACGTATTAAGTATACATGTATTAATACAGGCTTCCTCAACCTTGGCCCTCCAGGTGTTTTTGGCCTACAACTCCCATAATCCCTAGCTAGCAGGACCAGTGGTCAGGGATGATGGGAATTGTAGTCTCAAAACATCTGGAGGGCCAAGGTTGAGGAAGCCTATATTAATCCATTAAGTATTAATACATGGCTGCAAATACAATATAATAGGCATTACTGAAACCTGGTGGGATGAGACTCGTGACTGGAATGTAGAAATTGAGGTGTACAATTTATTCCAAAGGAATAAGTCAAACAGGAAAGGAGGAGGAGGATTATATGTAAAGGATATTTACACTTGTGAAGAGATCCATGACCTGGAGCATGGAATGTAGATTGAGTACTTGGGTAAAAATTGTAGGAGAGGGAAACAGCAGTGACCTTACTGTGGTATCTGAAGAAGTGTGCATGCACATGAAAGCTTATACCAAGAACAAACTTAGGTGGTCTCGAAGGTGCTACTGGAAGGATTTTTTTTTTAATTTTGTTTCTTACTGTGGGTGTCTGCTATAGACCTCCAAACCAGACTACAGACTTGGATTATGCCTTCTTAGAGCAGATTACCAAACACTGAAAATGGATAGATATAGTGGTCATGGGAGACTTCAACTATCCCAGTACAGTGGTGCCTCGCAAGACGAAAATAATTCGTTCTGCGAGTGTCTTCGTATAGCGATTTTTTCGTCTTGCGAAGCACCAATGCAAAATAGTGGTTTTCGCCGGGGGGGGGGGATTTCGTCTTGCGAGGCAAGCCCATTGACTTTTTCGTCTTGCGGGGCAGCCTTCCGCTAGCGAATGCCTTTCATCTAGCGAGTTTTTCGTCTAGCGAGGCATTCGTCTAGCGGGGCACCACTGTATGTACTGGAACACAAAGTCTACCAATAATGTAAGGTCCAACCTATTATTCCATTGCCTCACTAGCCAATTTCATTTCCCAGAAGGTGAAAGAAGCAACAAGGGGGTCATCTATCTTGGACCTGGTCTTCACCAACAGGAAGAAATTAATTGACAAAGTGGAAGTACTGGAAACTTGGGAAGAAGTGATTATGTCCTCCTGGGTTTCATGATACCAAGGAAAGGGAAAGCTGAGTGTAGTCAAACATGCACTCTGGCCTTTAAGAAGGCCAATTTCAACAATACCTCTCTATTCTGCCATGGTCAGACCACACATGGAATACGGTGTCCAATTCTGGGTACCACAATTTAAGGATAATTGACAAGCTGGAATGTGTACAGAGGAGGGCGAGGAAGATTATAAAAGGTCTGGAAACCAAGCCTTATGAATAACTGTTTAAGGGGTTGTGTAAGTTTAGCCTTGAAAAGAGGAAGGCCATCTGCCATGGATGCTTTAGTTGAAATTCCTTTATTGCAGGGGGTTCTGCTAGATGACCCTTGGAATCCTTTCCAACTCTACAATTCTATCGTTCTAAGAAAAAGTGTGTAGCTGAACAAAGGCTGCAACTGAACCTCAGCAGTACAGGAGGGAGGGGGGTGATAAAAGAGTTAAGGAACTCCACAGGCAGCAAAACACAAATGAGATATTTAAGGGAAGCCAGTTCACCACAAGCAAAAAATAAATAAAAATCCTAGTTCAGTGCATTATACTGTGTTTTAATGTGCTCTGTTTTTTTCCTACCTTCTCTGCTTGTTATTGATTGATGTACAGTATATATGTAACAGTACTGTCTACACTCATGGCAGCAGTGGCTCTCCAAGGTTCAGGGCAAGGGGCTTTCACAGCCCTACCTGGAGATGCCACTGGGGACTGAACCTGGAACCTCTGAATGTAAAGCAGATGCTCTACCTACTGAGCTGTGGCCATTCCCCAAACCAACTGAAGTAGGAAAAAAGCAACATATGAATCTTTCAAAATTATAGTCATTTTCGTGTAACTTTTCACTGTCCAGTATCCCTCAGTCTGCATTTTTAAAATAGGTTCTCCTGCGGTTGGAGATGAAGTACAGAGAGCTGGTTTCCATCACCATTTTTCCTGGGGAGCTAGTCAAGGGGAAAACACTGTCTGATAAATCTGCTCAAGCTAGTGAAGGCATGATAAATGAACGGCCCTCTGAGCCATGCGTGGAGAACGCCCGGGTTCCAATGGCTCCATTATCCTAATTGCTTTTAACGGGGGTGTCAGAGGCCTTCCAAGGGGAAAAAAATGTAATGAAAGAGCACAGGAAACCGGAGGAAAATGGCACATCAGGGGAATGCCCTAATGGACGGGTCGGGATTTCACAAAGGTGCTGGCTGTGGATCAAGAGCCTCGGGTGCCGAGGCTTTCGGAACAGGCAGGTCCTTGTGGAATCGCACCAAGGGCGGGTGCTGCATACGAAGGAAGTATACCAGCCCAATCAAACTGTGGCTGTGAAGGGGCATCAATGCAGACGCCAAATGGACTGGCTCCAGCACTCAGATACGGGGACTGGAGATGCAGCAGCTTTTGCCTCTCCGAGATAAAAGCCGGTGACGGATGCGGAGCGTAACTCTGCTCGGCGCTTTTTGACGGTGATGTACAGCCGGCTGCTTATCTCGCTGCAGGCACAAGCCGCGGACTCGCTGAGCCAAAGGAAATCTCTCTGGTGGGAGCCCATCCATGTATGCGTTGCCACAAAAAAGAAGAAAGGGAAAAGGGAGCAGCTGGCACAATTGGGGGGTGGGGGAAGGAGCCGGAAAGGACTGGGATGGAAGTTGCCATCAAGCACACAAGGCAAGAGAGGGCAGGACACCGAAGGACTCCACTGTGATGGGGGGGGGGGGTCCCTGCCATGCACATGATCATAGAATCAAGCTAAAAGAGACACCCAATGATCATCTAGTCCAACCCCTGCAAAGCAGGAATCACAGATAAATTATTATTATTATTATTATTATTATTATTATTAAAATTTGTATATTGTCCTTCACCTGAAGATCACAGGGCAGTTCACAACCTAAAAACACAAAACGAGGACACAAAATACATTTAAAAAAGAAAAACAAACCAATAGCTCCTCTCCCACAAACATGTTCAAAAGCAGTTAGAATGTTAATCTGCCAAAGGCCTGGTTAAAGGAAACATTTTCACCTGGTGCCTAAAGATATGTGATGAAGGTGCCAGAGGAATATCCCTGGGGGAGAGCATTCCACAAGCAGGGAGCTACTTCAGAAAATGCCCGCACTCGTGTTGTCACCCTCCAGACCTCTCATGGAGGAAGTACACAAATAATTGCCTCAGGTGATTACCAGAAGGCCTGTGTTGGTTCATATGGGGATAGGCGGTCCTTGAGGTATTGCGGTCCTGGGCCTTTTAAGGCTTTGTGGGTCAAGCCCAGCAGTTAGAATTGGGCCTGGAAACTAATTGGCAGACAGTGCAGTTGGGCCAGGATCGGTGTTATATGTTCAAACTGTCTTCCCCAAGTGAGGAACCCGGCTATCGAATTCTGCACCAGCTAGTTTCTGAACCATCTTCAGAGGCAACCCTATGTATAACACTTTGCAGTAATCTAACCTAGAGGTTACCAGAGCATAGATGAAAGACGTTAGGCTATCCCTTTCCAAATAGGGGTGCAGTTGGGCCACCAGCCCAAGCTGATGGAAGGCACTCTGTGCCACTGAGGCCACCTGAGCCTCAAGTGGCAGCAATTGATCCAGAAGGTCCCACAAGCTACGTACCCGCTCCTTCAGGGGTTGTGTAACCCACTCAAAAGCAGACAACCTCCCATCCATTGAGCCACCCACTAAAAGTGCCTCAGTCTTATCTGGATTGGGCTTCAGTTTACTATCTCTCATCCAATCCATCACCGAAGCAAGACAATGGTCCAGCACATCCACTGCCATACCTGGGAAGATGCAAAGGAGAAGTGGAGCTGGGTGTCATCAGCATATTGCTGACAATGTACTCTAATAGGCCTACTCCAGAAAACAGGATGCTGGACTGGGTGGGCCATTGGCCTGATGCAGCAGGGCCCGTTGTATGCTCCTGTTTTGGCTCTATTTTCTATACACAGCATGGATTGCATGCACCCAATTTGCCTTCTTCCACAGACCCAAGTGCCCAGTGTCCGTAACTCAGGATAGCCATCCCCTCAACCTGGTGGGGCCTCTGCTGGAAGCTGGAGAAGGTGGGAGCTGTGCTGCAGAATTTTTGGAGGGCACTATGTTTTTCCATGCCAACCCAAGGCCCATATATTTGTAGCTGACTCCACTTTCTTCCTGCAGAAGAGCCTCAAAAACAAAATCTCCTCCTTTGGCCTGAAGAAACTGAGAACAAAGAAGGTTTTTGTCATGTCAGAATTTCCACCAACCCAACCCAGATCTTAATCACCATCATCGTTGCCCCTGGCATGTTTGAGCCAGCTCACGCTTCACTGACAGCAACAGTCAAGGCTGTGTGGGTTAGGAATGAGAGGTGAAACGAAGTTCAGACCACAGTCGCGAGTGGTGCAGGAGGGGTATCGTGGTGGAATTGGGCAGCCAACAAGTGTGACTCTGGATTGAATCTGTTTAATAGCAACCTGCCGTGGGCACTTCGGTTCCATCAGGATCAGGCACAATCTCTCCATTTTCAGACAACCTAGCTTGCAGAATCCAGTTCTACAGGCCCAGTTTTTGAACAGGAGCATCACAAACAACGCTTTTCTCGTCAGACCCACTAAGGAAAGGATCATATTGTTGGCATATAGTTTCAGGATAGCCTTCAAAAGCAGTCCCACACCCACCACATTACGATATCAAACCTGAAGGTGACCATGTGGGCTTAACTGCAACCAAGTTACTTTTGTTCAGGGATGGCCCAGAGGTTCAAGAACAACAACTATGGAAAGTGCAACAAGAAGTTGAGAGTGGAGGAAAGAAACTTTGTGATGAACTTATTGAAACAACTTATCAAGAACACTGCTACATTCTGGAGGAGGAGAAGCTACATCTGAAGGGAAGAACAAAAGGAAAAGAAGTAAAATTAGACTTGAAGGAGATAATAGAAGAATGAGAACCTGGACTGGTGGAATGTTGGGGGGGGAGACTGGGGGGAATGGAAAGGCAAAGGAAAGGGTGGTGATGGACATGAGAGGGGTGGGGTAAAGTATGAATTATTAGGGATTGAAAGGCTGACCACGGTACTCCGACACCAGAGGGAAAACGGAATATGAGATTGGAAGAAATATCTAGGTACTTGTTAAAATGTGATGTATATATATATATATATATATATATGAAATTGGAATCAGAAGAAATATAGGCCACAGCATAACAAAGTTAAGTGAAGAGAGGATAAAAGAGGTAGAGATGTGAAATTTGATGTTCTATTTGATAAAAATAATATTTTAGATTTGAGATATGTTGATAAGAATAAGATTTAAGGTTTAAGATATATTGATTATAATTGTAAGATTAAGATTAGATGTAAAAAAGTAGATTTTACAATGTTACAAAGTTACTAAAGAAGATTAGAAATGAACGCAAAAGAGAGGATGTGAGGAAGTCCCAAATTTAGGATTATAAAGAAGATTAGGATGAGGAATTAATTGTTTTGTTTGTGTCTATTTTGTGTAGTTTGTGTAGTGTTTGTGTATTTTGTGTATTTTAATTTGAAAATCCAATAAATTCTTATTACTTTTGTTCAGGGATGGTCATGGCTGGCACACCAGACTATGATGCTGCCCTCCTCCACCTTTCCATTCCCAGCCAACCTAATTCAGAGAACCCAACTACACTTAAATGCACGTATGCCTAGATCTTGACCATCAGCATCACTGGAAATGCTTTGTTCATTGGACCCGGTAAGGGCAAAGCTGTTGCCCAGTACTGAGCTGGGGTAACCTGGACACAAGTCCATGCTGGTGTCTTTCTAATTCCATATTTAAGAATTAAAATAATTGCCACCAGACATCCTTCTTTGACCACACTTGTCAAGGGCTCCTCCCTACATTCCTGTAACACTGGAACCGGTGGACCTGCAATGAAGCTGAATGTTTGAAGATTCCAAACAGAAAAAAGAAAGGACTTCTTCATGCAGCACCAAGTTGAACTATGGAACTCACTCCTGCAGCAGGCAGTAATGACCACCAACCTAGATGGCTTTAAAAGAGAGTGAGACAAATTCACTGAGGAGAGGGTTATTGGTGGCTACTAGCCCCTGGTAGCTGTGCTCTGCCTCCACAGCACTCTCCCCTCCTATGGTTTCCAGAAACTGGTATTCAGAAGTATTGCTGCCTCCATCTGTGGACCAATGGGCTGACTCAATATAAGATAGGGTTTTTATTATTATTTAGAACAATGAATTATTTAGAATTAATGTCCCCGGATTTATGCCTGGGGACTTCTGGCGAGGCAACATGGCGGGCGCCATGGCAGCGAGCAGCACTGGAGGTCCCAGCTACATCAAAGTTCCAGCCGGCCAATCCGCTGGCTAGGAGGGGCGCGATTTAAACCGAGGCACGAGCCAGAGAGCTCCTATCTGGCTCACTTCCTCGATCAATGCTTGCCCTGAACTCGCGCAGAGCCACCTGCAGCAGAAGAGCCCATGGTGCTCTTCTGCTGTGTGCTCTGCACACCCGAGTTTGGGGGGGGGACAGGAGACAGAGCCTCCCTCCCCCCCCTCCGTGCCTCCTCCGGCACCAGCAACCTCTCTTGTGAGGGGGGCTGTGAGCGAGTCCGTTGTTTGTCCACCTCTGGTAACGAAACGCCACCACCGCCAGTTAAATCTCCATAGAGATTGCGTTCACCCTCCAGCCGTCTCCCGGTTATGGGAAGCCAGTGCCTTGTGTGTGTGTTTTAATGCATGTTTTCCCAAGACCAGTGAGCGCCTTTACTCGATCTCTCCCCCAAAACCTCTCTTCTTCTTTTTTTTGCGTTTGTGTGTTTGTAGATGGGCTTCTCCACCTGCCTTGTGTCGAGGTTCGTGCCTGACAACTTTGGGGTTTCTCCCCCTTAAAAAAAGGTCAAGAACTCTGGGCAACCCGTTTCTAAAATAAAGCATGAAATTTAAAAGAAAAGAAAAAGTGTCACCAGATTCCTTGAAAAAAAAATCTGGTAACCATAGTTTAACCCCCAGTGGCCCTTGCCTAAAATGCTAAGGAGCCACTGCCAATCATTGTTGATATTACAGAGCTAGCGGGCGGAAAGGTTTAACTTAGCATCAGACCCTTTCTCTATGTTTCCAGTGCAGGAGCGGAAGCACAGACTCTGCCTCAGGCACCGGGACTATCACAGCGCTGGGATGGAGATTGATCCAGACGCAGAAGAGCGGGTGACACACCCCACCTCCCAGCTACACGAGATTCGATTTCCAGATGACACAGAAAAAGGCACTGAGCTGGGTTGTGAAGCAGCAACACAAGGCTACCAGGATGAAAGGCGGAGCTCCCACCCCCCTCCGCCCTGCAATGTGCCTTTTTGCATCCTGCTCCAGTGAGTCCTCTGGGTTCCCCTAGGCTATTATCTCATCTTGAAGAGGCTGAACCTGTGCTTGTCTCCCACCCACCCCCTCCCACCCTTCCAGAGGCCTTCCTGGTGAAAGAGCCAACTTAAAAGTGTGCATGGAGGGGAAAGAGGAGGAGGAGGAGTTTGGATTTGATATCCCGCTTTATCACTACCCAAAGGAGTCTCAAAGCAGCTAACATTCTCCTTTTCCCTTCCTCCCCAAGGGGGGGGGGAAGAGTCATATGGGCCACTTGGCCCGGGCCTCCGATTCCAAAGGGGGCCTCGGTCAGCATATTCACAATCGCTCACCATTATTTAAATGTAAATACTTAAAATAATCATTTTCCCTATGTATTTTTAAAAAGCTATCTATATTTTCCATTTTGTCTTTATATGCAGATAGGGTTCAAGCCAGGGTAAAAAAAAAGGGAGGGGGCACATTATCTACCTGGCCCGGGCCTCTGCCTGCCTCTGCAAGGGCCTGTTCCTCCCCCACAACAAACACTCTGTGAGGTGAGTGGGGCTGAGAGACTTCAGAGAAGTGTGACTAGCCCAAGGTCACCCAGCAGCTGCATGTGGAGGAGCGGAGACGCGAACCCGGTTCCCCAGATTACGAGTCTACCGCTCTTAACCACTAAATGGGGGTTGGAAATAAGACAATGCTCAGAAAACACTTCCCCATGCATGAGAGGTGCTAGGTCTCGTTCTTACTAGATATTGCACCTTCTACACCCCCTTGGCCCCCCTGCTCGTTTGGCACTACTCCTTCTTCCTTCTTCTATGCATTTCCCTTTTATAAACACACACACAGAGACAGATAGATACCTAAGGTAAGTGCCTCTGAGTATGTACAGAAGGCTGACCCTTTTCCCAAACTCACACATGGGGGGAGTTGCTGTTGAGATCAGGTCTTGCTTATGGGCATCTCATTTGGGAATCTGGTTGCTCACTGTGAGAACTGGAGGCTGGACTAGATGGGACTTTGGCCTAATCTAGAACAGTTCCCTCTCTCTCACACTCTCTCTCTTTCAAACAATTCCTTTTTAAAAGCCCAAGACAATTTCCATTTCAAAAACCAACACAAAATAGAAAGGGAGATCAAAGAGCAACTCCCAGAAGTCCTGCCTGGACACAGTTCAGCACCGTGCTAATAAACGCTTCAGGGAAGAGCAATGCCTTTAATCGCTGGGAAAGCTAAACAGGGAAATGGCCAAACTGAGCAACTTTATAAAAGTGCCTCAAAGGGACAGCACTGAAAGTTGGGGGGGGGGAACCCTCACCCTCCTGTAGAACTTTGAACACCTTAAAGATGGGAGTTGTCGGAGGTTACAGATGGAAGGGAGTCAAAGCAAGAGCCCAGAAGAAACTGAAATGAATATAAGGAGAGCCATCTTGAATTCAGAGGTAGACTGCTCCTGGGTGTGGAGGTTCGGTTCTCACAGCAGACCTCCAGAAGAAGAGCCTGCTGGACTCTTATCTAGTCCTGTATCCTGTTCTCACAGCGGCCACTCATATAGGTAGCTTTGCCTGTCCCAATACACACAGCTGTCAAGCCAGCCCTCATAGTGTGCTGAAAAGCAGATCAGCAGAGCCAAGTGGTACCCCCAAAAACATCCATCACCAGAGCTCAGCAAGGCCAAGAAGTTCTTGGGGGAACAAAAACATCTTAGCAAGAACACCTGGACTTCTCCCGTTTCATAACATTTGGAAAAGCATCAGATGACCCCCTCACCTGAAGTATTAGGTTTGTATTACGCCCACTGGCATGAGACGAGAAATGGAACGGTCCAAGAAGCAAATGGCAACTTCTTCTTGCCAATGACGTTAAAAAACCTCTGAGATTGGAGGTAGGGGTGAGCGCTTCCCAAAAGTTATTCAACCATTTGGCTTTACACTAGAGCAGGGATAACTGAAAACAGAACCCCCCCTCCTCCTCCCAACCCGACACTGGCATTATCCAACACACCAATGATATCCAAACTAGAGATGTTTCTGTGATGTCCAAATAGTTATTCCCAATCCATGTCAATTCCCCATGTGGAATTTATTTATATTGAATATTTATATTGACTATTCAATTTATTTATAGTGACGTTTTTCAGATAGATATAAAATATGTAACAAGATGCACACAACAAAGGTTTGACTATGAACTTAGGTGCCACTTGTCAATGCACAGAAAGAAAGGGGGGTACCCAAACAATCATGGAAAAGATGTAGATACAGCAATCTGGTTTGCCAAGAAATAATTTTTTTTAGATTTTAATCCAAAGGCCAAAAGTGTATAGGTGTAACATGAGTCCACAATAGACAATGGAGATCTGCCAGGGTGGGAGTGCTCCCTGTTGTCGCAAAACCAATATGACAAATGGAGAGCAAATAACTGAGAATTGTGTTTTGGATTTAAGCCCTCTAAGCTGCCTGTTATGTTCTGTAACTTTTCCCGCAACTGCCAGCAGCCGTACCTTGTTCCACCATCCCTTTAGAGTACAAGGGAATACAGTAATATCTCCAGTGCTGAACAAGTTCCAGCCTAGCCACTGCTGCTAGATTGATGATTAGATCCTTGTGAGAATTTGCAAATCCATTCCATTTCCACGTTCATCTGCTGTATAGATATACTTTAAATCTACACAAAAATTAATTGCTAAATTTGCATTCATCATAGATGCCACTGATCACAAAATGTGCATTTAAGTATTTAGAATCCAATATTAGTGGACCAACAAAAACTGATGGGTGTGACTAACTTAGGTTCATTAAATTCAATGAGTTGAAATTTGTTGGGATAAAACCCTATATCTCAATATATGCATCTCTGAGAGGATGCCAGTTTTGAAATATGCATTTTGGGAAGGGAGCTTTCTTTTTTTTAAAAAAGAAAGAAAGGCAAAAAGGATATCATGCAATTAGGAGAAGCGTGGAATCCAAGGATAAATCATGTTCCAGTTATTCTCACATTGGCCCAGGAGGTGCTGATCTAGATCAGTATATGTCAGAATGAACAGGAATCCACTTCCTCAATTCGAAATTGAGAGGTAAGATTTCACTATCCATTGAAGAGAAAATAGTTGCCCAATGGATTTTTTTGGGGGGGGGAGGGGGACAGAGAGAGAAATGTTTATCTCGCCATCCAGGACTACAAATTAGTATACTGTATTAAACCTAAGCAGGGCTTAGATGGCCCCCGATATTATCAGACTGACAACAGCAGCTGGTTTCCGTCGTTGGAGCAGTCTTGTCCGAGAGGAAATTAGCCAAAACAGTTTTGGAAATGAGGACTTTGCTTGAGGGAGTGGGAGTGAGGTTTCCATGCTGGTAAATTTTTATTACCCTTCATTTTTACACTTTATTAAATAATTTGTGATAGAAGCACAGGGGCCCACGGCAGGGCGGATACTTCAGATATATCGCCTAGATAGCTCTTAAGATTTACAGACCTGCATCTGGTCATTCCTGTAAAGGGGAATTTAAGTAAATTTAATCTCTTACCAGGGGTGGGGTGGGGGAGTACAGGAAAACATGCTTATTATTTTTTTCATTATTATCGTTTTTCCTACACTAGATTAAGCATTTAGGGCAACAGTGAAACAATTCACAATTGGTTTGTTGCAGGAACTGGGTTCCAGGGCAACTAACCCAAGCCCGTGTGGTGCATCACACATTTTAAAACTCACACGTCCCACTGCAGCAGTTCTGGGTTCCAATCCCTTCTCAGCCACGAGGTTCAGTGGGTGGTCTTGAGTAGGCTGATGGCTCTCCCCCTAAAGGACTTCCATGGATTGTGGGGGAGATAAATTTGAGACCATCCCAACTGCAGAGGACTAAGCATTTTGGCAGAACACAGCCACAATTAATGGATATGTTCCAAAGTTTCATAATGCTCCCCAACTATATCTGGCCACCCAGATGCCCCAATCTGAAGCCTGCAAGCAGTCTTAGTGCAATCGCTGTTGCTCCCCGACAACTGGTATTCAGAGATAGACTGCATTTCAACAAGGATGCCCCATTCCATGGCTAAGAAAGGCCCTGCAGAATATGAGCAAAGGCCCATCCAGTCTAACATCCTGTTCTCACGATGGCTAACTAGATGCCCCAATGGGAAACCTTCAAGCAGGACCTGAGCACAAGAGCAGCACTCTGTCCTCCTCAAGGCCAGGATGGCTCCAATGAAATGGAAAGGCTGCTGATCCAGCAATAGGGAGGCAGAAGGTACCCTGCTTCTGTCTCTCACCATTCCAGCAAGGTTATTGTTTTGTGCACCCCAAAAGGACTCATTCGCCATCTAAAACAGCACTGTCGATGACATGCCAGGTTTTTTTCCTAAACACCCTGAAGCAAAACCAGAGTGCAAAACAGATCATGGCAAGCAAACTAGATCAAGTAATTCACAGAATGTGTGCAGTGAGAGAACAGCTGGTGTGTTGTAGTTGGGAAGGGTGTGGGGTGAGAGAAACAAATAAAGCGATTAAAGGCTGCAGCCTGCCCAGAACATTCAATCCACAGAAGAGGCTTCTTGCTGTTTTCAGCTGGGTAATTCCCCAGGGAGGTATTTCTGAAACACTGGATCACTTTGTCACTTTGCAGAGACTCGGGAGACTTGACCGCTTGCCCTGCAGAAAGAAGAGTCTGCCTGTCTCTGTTTGAGTCACTGTTCTGGGCTTGCCCATATTAGCGATGCTCAGAACAGGGAGTCACACAGAAGGTTTGTCTTAGGGATGGGCTAAGCTACTAATTCTATCCCATTTCAGTCTTGCTGGATGTCAGTTATGGACCCCTTTGATCACATTTTGTGCAGGTATTTTTTGTTTGACTGATTGATTTTTAACTAAGGCTGCGTTCAATGCCGAAGATTGTAAATATTACCACTGTGGAGAAACATATAAGAACTTAAGAGTCTTGCTGGATCTACTCTAGCATCCTGTCTCCACCATCTAGCACTGGATCTAGTCTAGCATCCTCTGGGAAGCTTGCAAAAGGGACCTGAGTGCAATAGCACTCTCCACAAGTGATTCCCAGCAACTGGTATCCAAATCTAAAAAGAGCCTGGCTCTTCCAGAGGGATTCCATCTAGTCCAGAATGATGTTCTCACAGTGGCCAACCAGATGCCCCGGTGCAAAGCTCACAAATAAGAACACTTGCAATTCCCAGCAGCTGGCATTCAGTGGCATCCTGCCTCCAACAGCTGAAGCAGAATGCAGCCATCATGCCTGGAAGCCACTGGTAGCGTTATGAACTTGTGGAATCCTCCTTTGAAGCCGCCCAAGTTGGTGGCCATCACTGCCTCTAGTTGGAGGCCAATTCCACAATAGCATAATGGGGAAGGTTTCACCTAGCAGTGAATTAAATCTGTTGGGGGAACCACTGTGTGCATAGCAAGTGCCTACTTCTTTTAATAAGCTGCAAGCATCAAGAAAACGGAAAGCAAATGGGAAAGAAGTAGCGTACAGGCTTTTGCCAGGATGAAGAACACATTCTGCTTCCGACCCCCTAAATCACGAGGTTAATGAGGCCATCTCTGTATGAGCCAACCCACCTTCTTTCTTAAGAAAACATAAACCACGTTATAAGACAGCAGAGAAGCACCCTGGAAAAACAGATTCTTCCACCTTCCAGTAAATCGCACTTGCCGCATAGCACACTCTGACAAAAACCTCTTTTTTTTGTTTTTGTTTTCCAGGTCGTGCTGTATTTTAGATGAGGCTATAAAACATCAGAGAGAAAATACAGCAGCCAGATCCGCAGCTCGGCTTCCAAAACAGGGAGGCGGCACAACTCAAACAGAAGAGTCATCTTGAGTTGAAGCAAAAACACAAAAACAAAGCTGGTTTTGTACACCTGGTATATTTTAACTCGGGTAGCGGTGGGCTAAATTTGTAGGGCGAAATGTTATCATTACCAATCACACAAGGGAGGGACATAGAACCTCAGGCCTATGGACTGAATGCGGCCCTCCCAGCCACTCTCACCAGCCCTTGGAACTCTCCCCAGGACACACCCCTCACTGGTCCTTCTTCATAGCCTCCTTGACTGTTTTTTACTATCTGGGATAATGCCTCTTGCTTGCCTGGATCGGGGATAGAGAAGTGTGTGTCTATCACTTCTGCCTCTGGCCCTGCACACCCTTGGCATGTGGCCCCCAGGAAGTTGCCCAGAAGGGAATGCAGCCCCTGGACTGAAAAAGAATGTCCCCCACCCCTGCCCTAAAATAATCTCTATATTTGAGCTTTCACAAAACATATGTGCCCGTTCTGGAAATACTGCAGAACACAGAGCACATTTATTGTACATTTCCGTGTTAGTCCAAATGGATTTTTCTTCCCCAGACGCAAATAACATGAAAAAATGAGCTATAATTCTACTAGGTTTGGAAGTGGCTTTTGCACCGTGTGAAAGCTCAAATACCGTATAGCGCAAGTTTGGAGCTCGTTTCCATATTATTTGCTTCTATTAAAAAAAAAAGGATAAGTGAGTGCTAAACTTTGCACTATACTATTTTTCCAGAAGTGGCTTTACATCCCACGGGAGCTCAGATATAATGCAGAAATTAACAGTTAGGGAAACAGAACAAATTGTCATGTGGATGCTGCAGAAGCTTGTCAGTCAAAACCACTGTCCAATAGGAATCTCCCATGCATCGATCTTTGTCCTCCCAACAGCTCTCCTCAGTATGCAAGTTTGCTGCTCACCCTTCCAGAACCGATTACAACCCCCAGCCCTTCCTGTTCCGCTAGGCTGGTTGGACTTTGCCACGAGAAATCTTTTTTTTTCTCCTTTACAGCAAAGAGCAGCATAAATATTTCAGTGGAAAGTTTTACAGCTTTTCTTTCAGAGAAGTGGCTTCAGAAATCTTTGAAAGGGGGGGGGGTGCGTGTTTTGCAGAGAAGTAAGTCTTCCTTGCCTGCCTAGTGGGGTCTTTTTTTCCTTGCCTGCCTAGTGGGGTCTTTTTTTTTTCATTTTCTTTTTTGGCAGGGGTTGTTTCAGCTTCAGCCGAACTAGAATTAAACTGTCCCACCATTTCTTTGGAGAATAATCTTCCTGGCAGAAGGAGGTGGGCAGGAGAAGGGTTCTGTGTCTCAGTGACTGAGAGCTTTGTTCAATAATTACCTGCCTGCTATCGCCATTAGAACCATAATTATCACTCTTGCACTTTCCATGCCAGGGGATTCTCCAACCATTCCCTAGTGCAATAGAAATAAGCAATTATGCAAGGTTTAAGGTAATTTGTGGGGGTTTTTTATTATTTAAAAAGGAAGGAAGGAAACAATGAGGAATTTAACCTGTCTTTTGGAAGAACAAACAGAACATCTGAAGCGATCAGCTTTTGTATGTATGAACATAAGAAGAGCCCTGCTGGATGAGGCCAACCAGGTTCAAGCACAAGAGCGCTCTCCCCTCCTGCAGTTTCCAGCAATTGGTATCGGTATTTGGAAGAAGAAGAAGAGTTTGGATTTGATATCCCGCTTTTCACTACCCGAAGGAGTCTCAAAGTGGCTCACATTCTCCTTTCCCTTCCTCCCCCACAACAAACACTCTGTGAGGTGAGTGGGGCTGAGAGACTTCAAAGAAGTGTGACGAGCCCAAGGTCACCCAGCAGCTGCATGTGGAGGAGCGGAGACGCGAACCCAGTTCACCAGATTACGAGTCTACCGCTCTTAACCACTACACCACACTGGCTCTCTTGCTGCCTCAAACTGTGGAGGTAGAGCAGAGCCATTATGCCTAATATCCATTGATAGCTCTCTCTTCTATTAATGTGTCCAAGCTTCTTTTAAAGACATCCAAGTGGGCGGCCATTACTGCCTCCTGTGGGAAGGAGTTCCACAGTCTAACTATGCACTGTGTGCAGAAGTCCTTTCTTTTATCCATCCTGAATCTTCCAATATTCAGGTTCATTGGGTGTCCATGAGTTCTAGTGTTATGAAAGAGGGAGGAAAAACTATGTTCCATCCTCATCAGAACTGGTTTCGCGGTTTCCATGGAACTAGTATTAACATCTGGGTTTTTTGTGGCTGGATTGGGCAGGAGATTACTAAATGACAGGGAAAGTACTTTAGGTTATTAAAGTACTGAGGGGGTAGTGTCTTCATTTTATTTCAATACACCAGAGCAGGGGGTAAAAACAACATTCGAATTAATTATTAGAGGATCTCTGGAATTTTACTGAATTTAACAGAGTGGCATTGTTTAATTCCCGGTCCATGGGCTCCAGGGGATAGATTTCTCATTACTTCCAAACTGCCCAATAACAGATTATATTCAGCAGGACGTGACAAATTTGCTACAAATCCCCAAGGAACTTTTCTGGAAGGTTGTTATTGGAAAAGGGATAATGCAGCTATAGGGTGGGGGGTGGGGAGTGGGAAGGGAGGGGGCACAAAATGATTCAAAGCCCAAGTCACACATTTATCAACCTTTCTTTGGTCAATGGCCAGCTGGCAGGATTCAGTCACCATGCAAAAGATAATGAAGGCACCCTATGTTCCTCTGGTAGGTGAGTTGTGCATTTCCAGGCTCTGCAACCACCCCTATTCAGAGTAGGCACCCTCATGGCAAAGGCTTTCCTTGAGCTATAAGATCAGACCTTGTTTTTATCCGTATCAAGTTCCTAAATTCCTGTTTTATACAACCAGATGGCTGTAGGAAAGCCTTCATCTTCAGAGGCACTCTACCTCCAATGACCCATTGGTGGCAGGGGCAAACAATCAGGGATCATAGTCAGGCTATTGCTGGAGGCATTTGGCTGGCCTCTGTTAAGGGAAAAGATGGTGCTCTTCAGCCTTATTTCTGCATGCTCCATTGGATTATTTGGTTTGGTGCAAAATTCTAAGCAGGCTAGCTCCAATTCTGTGGTCTCTCCCGTGCTGCTGTGCTCAGGGCCTGCTTGTGAAAGCTCCCCCTTTAAGCACCTGGTTGGTCACTGTGAGAACAGCAGCAAACCTTTTCTTATAAAAGCTTTCTTAGCAGAAATTCCATCTCCAGAGGCAGTCTACCTCTGAATACCAAATGATGTGCAACAACAACTGGAGAGCGCTGTTGCTCTCAACGCCTGCTAGAGGATGCTTCCCATTGGGGCATCTAATTGGCCTCTGTGAGGGCAGGAAGCTAGACATGGTGGGCCACTGGTCTGATCCAACAGCCAAGATCTTTGTATGTGGAGGCAAGAGATATATTTCTCAAATGCAGCCTTGCACCAACCTGGCACCCTTCAGATGTTTTGCACTATGACTCCCACCAGCCTCAACCAAACCTGGGCCATTCTGGTTAGGGCTGGCTAGAGTTGTAGAATCATAGAATAGAAGGGTTGCAACGGGACCCAAAGGCTCATGTATTCCAACCCCCTACAATACAGAAATCATTGCCTGAAACATCTGGAAATGGGAGCCTCTTAGGAACAATCACTTTAAGACTAGCAAAGTCTCTTTAGCTTGATAGATAATCTGGCAACCCAGCTGCATAATACTTGGTTTCATGCATTTGTTTTTTGCTTTTTTCAGAAGGCTATAAATGGCCCAATGACAGGGCTGGGTGCTTTCTCTGAATGATTCAGCTGTGTTTTGGGGTTGACCTCCTGAACAATCTCTCCCACCCTCCCCGCCCCCGGTTTGCAGCCGCCTCTGGAGAGAAAACGTCGGGCAGGAATCTGTTGCCAGGAATTCCACCCAAGTGTCTCTTTCTCTCTGAGGAGCACTGTGTGGGTTTGCCAAGGGTTGGCTGCAGAACTCTCTCTCTCTCTCCCTCCCTCCCTTTCTGATGTCCTCAGACCATCCTGGGATTTCAGGATGGGCAAAGGTGCCAGGCTGGAGGATATAGCTACAAGTAAGAACTAAAGAAGAGCCTGGTGAATCAGGCCCATGGCCCACCTAGTCCAGGATCCTGTTCTCACAATGGCCAACTAGATGCCCCAGTGCAAAGCCTGCAAGCAGGACCCATCCTCTAGTAGCCTCCAGCAACTGGTATTGAGAACCATCATTGCCTCCAGCCATGGCACTGGAGTGTAGCCATTGTGGCTAGAAGCCATTGATAGCCTGAGCAAACTAAAACTTAATCCAGAGGAGATAAGGGGTGCCTCTAGCTAGTAAGGAACCTGATATTCTGGTTGGCATTCCCCCCTTAGGAGTCACTCTGAAATGTCAGGTCCACAGTTCCAATGTGACTTTGTTCCTGGATGCTCTGATGGTGTTGGCTGTGGCCAGAAGCGCATTCAATGATGGTGGTGGTGGTGGTGATGATGATGATGATGATGATGAAAGTTATTTTGATATTTGTGGGTGACTACTTTTAGCATATATTTTTTATTATTGCTTTTTAAATCTCACCTTGGAAGTTTCCAAACAAATGAAATGACGTCCTTCTTCACGTAGTGCAAAGTTAAGCTATGGAACTCTCTCCCACAGGAGGGAGTAGTGGCCACCAACCCAGATGGATTTAAGAGAGGATGAGACACATGGAGGAGGAGGAGAGGGCTATTGCTGGCTGCTAGCCACAATGGCTATGCTCTGCCTCCACAGTCTGAGGCAGCGATGCTTCTGAGTACAACTTGGGGGGTTTTCCACAGGCATCTGTGAGAACAGGAAGCTGGACTAGATGGGCCACAGGCCTGGTCCAGCCCGCTTATCTTCTTAAAACATCTAGACATGTCCTCCCTGAATCTAATTCTTTTCTTTCTCTTTTTTTAAAGCCTATTTAAACTGGCAGACACCATCCCTACCCTGAGGCAATGAATTCCACAAGTCACTTTCATGTTGCTCCATCACCTTCTTCTTGTTCTTTTATCTTGAACCATTCATCACCCACTGCTGGTAACAGCAGCTGGGGCTCTAGAAAGGAAAAACAGGTTGCTGAATTGAGTTGTGGTATCGTGTGGGGACGTGGGTGGCGCTGTGGGTTAAACCACAGAGCCTAGGGCTGGCGGTTCGAATCCCCACAACGGGGTGAGCTCCTGTTGCTCGGTCCCTGTTCCTGCCCACCTAGCAGTTCAAAAGCACGTCAAAGTGCAAGTAGATAAATAGGTACCGCTCCGGCGGGAAGGTAAACGGCATTTCCGCGCGCTGCCCTGGTTCTCCAGAAGCAGCTTAGTTGTGCTGGCCACATGACTCGGAAGCTGTACGATGATTCCCTCGGCCATTAACGCAAGATGAGCGCCACAACCCCAGAGTCAGACACAACTGGACCTAATGTTCAGGGGTCCCTTTACCATTACCTTTTATCTCACTCATGATAGAATCACCAGAGGGTTTGGGAGGGCGGGTTGTAGAAGGGGCTTTTTAAGGTTGCCTAGTCCAACCTAGTACCAGTGAAGGTTGTAGGCAAAACAGAGAGGACCAGAGGGCTGCATTTGGCCCTGAGGCTGGAGGCTCCTGTGTAAAGAGTTATCAACCCAATGAAGTCAATACTTCCACTAGCATAACAAGGACAAATATACCCCACAATTCCATAATATTCAAAGCCAGCAGGTTACCGGTATATCAACTGCTAGTCCTACACATAGAACCACAGAATCATAGAATTGTAGAGTTGGAAGGGACCCCAAGGGTCATCTAGTCCAACCGCCTGCAACACAGGAATCACAGCTAAATAAACCCTGGCAGGCAGCCATCCAACCTCTGGTTAAAAACCTCCAATGAAGGAGAGTCCACCACCTCCTGATGGAGACTGTTCCACTGTCAAGCACATTTTACTGTCAGAAATTTCTTCCTAAAGTTTCATCAGAATCTCCTTTTTTGTAACTTGAATCCGTTGATTCATGTCCTAGCCTCCAGAGCACAAGAAAACAAGCTTGCTTCATCTTCGGTGTGGCAGCCCTTTGTATATTTGAAGGTGGCTATGATATCCTCTTTTCCAAGCTAAACACACCAACTTCCCTCAACTGTTCCTCATAAGACTTTTTTTTCCAGAGCCTCCTATCACATTGGTTACACTCCTCTTCCTCTGAGACTATGGCCATGTTCCAGCTAATCAATATTCTTCTTCAACTGTGGCACCCAAACTGGACACAGTATTCCAGATGTGGTTTGACCAAGGCAAATTGTGAGGTACTCTTACTTTCCTTGATCAGCACACTGTACTTTTTATGATGTAGCCTAGAATAGCATTCACTTTTTTCCCCTGCTGCTGCATCACACTGTTGACTCATGTTAAGCTTGCTATATACAAAGACCTCATGAGTCTTTTTGTACGTACTACTGGCAAGTCAAGTGTCCCCCATCTCATCTTTGTGCAGCTGGTTATTCCTGCCTAAGGGTAGAACCTGACATTTGTCCCTACTGAAATTCATTTTGTTAGTTTGGGCCCAGTTCTCCAATCTGTTGGGGCCATCTTGAATTCCAGTTCTGTCTTCTGTGACATTAGCTACCCCTCCCAGTTTGGTGTCATGTGCAAATCCCCTCAATTCCTTCATCCAAGTTGTTTTATAAAGATGTTTAACAATGGGCCCAGGACAGAACCTTGCAGCACCCCACTTGTTACTTTTTTCCAGGATGACGAGGAACCATTAATAAGCATTCTTTGGGTTTGGTAAGTCAACCAGCTACAAACCCACCTAATAATTACCTTGTAATTATTATTATTACCTAATAATTACCTTGTAATTACCTGCTAACCTTTTACCAGCTTCTCCACAATAATATCATGGGGGACTTTGTCAAAAGCCTTACTAATATCAAGATACAGTATGCCCACAACATTCCCCTGATCCACCAAGCTTGTAACAATTAAAAAAAGAAATGTGATTCATCTGGCATAACTTGTTATTGAAAAACCCATGCTGGGTCTCTTCTAAGTGCTCATAGACCAACTGCTTAATTATCTGTTCTAGGACCTTTCCTGTTATCAACATCAGGCTGAACTTCGTTTTCTTTTTTTCCCTTTCTGAAGATGAGGATATTTGCCCACCTCTAGTCTGCTGGGATCTTACCTGTTCTCCAAGAATTCTCAAAGATTATGGACAGGGGCTCCAAGATTACATCCACCAGCTCCTTTAAAACCCTTGGGTGCAGCTCATATGCCTCTGGGGATCTGAATTCATTTAAAAGTGTGTGTTCCCTTATCACCTCTTTTCCTATCTTGGGCTTCAGTGCTTTCCTTACATCATTGATTATGTTATCACCAGGCTGGGCATTGCAAAGTAGGTGTTGAGCAATTCTGCCTTCTCTCTGTCACCCAAGAGCATTTCTCTGTCTTCTCCATGCAGAGGACCCACCACTTGCTTATTCTTGTTCTTCCTCTTGCTTCGAACATAGCCAAAGAAACCTTTTTTATTCATTTTAACCTCTCTTGCAAGGCTGAACTCATTCTGAGCCTTAGCCTGCCTGACATTCGCCCTCCAACTGTTGGATACTTGTTGTGCATACTCCACATTTCTGATGTTCCCTTCATTTTATTTCTTATGCAGGGTGAGTCTTTTAAGAGGCCCCATGGAACATGTGTACTCTGTATCCACAGGTCCTCTTTTAAAGGACTCACCCTGTACATGTCCTTCTTAAATCTCAGCTCATATTTAAGCTCTTTATACAGCCACACCTGTTTCTTTCTTGTTGGAATTGTCTGCATTTGGGCCTTCAGTTTTTTACCTTCAAGAGACTCCCATCCATCTTGAACTCCCTTCTCTCAAGAGTAAAGCAACTGAGCATAATGGGCATGGCTAACATCTCCATTCATTTCAGTGGGTCTATTCAGACTAGAACTTAGCTGGACACAAATGCTTGTTTCGTTTTACACAATGATCATGATAATTGATTGTCTTCAACTAAGTCCAACTCAGAGTAGACCCACTGAGTGGTACCAATCCATTTCAACAGTTCTGCTCTCAGTAAGATCAACTTTGGATGCTACCCAATAATGATTATTTTATTTAACAGCATTTATATACCACTTGGCTAATCAAACTTCCAAGAGGTTTACAAAAAAAAAAAATATCTAAAATATTCAACAAAAGACTGTTTATAAACGTGTATATAAAAACGTTCAAAGGATAATTAGAATTGACAACAGACTGAAAGGAAATGTGTTTTAACGTCAACTTCTACACTGGGATGAGCTTGTTTAAGCAGAACTGGTGATCAAAATATGATTATTATCATCCACTTCACCATTCACAGATCCTGCAAACCCAGGTCCTGCTCAAAGAGGGTCAAGATCTCTTGGCTTCTGCCTCAAGTATATCACCTCATTTTATTTTCTAGTGTGTCAGGCACACACACACACACACACACACACAAACAGCAACTTTATACTTTTTGTTGTGCATTTTGGCCAGCGATGACCACCATCCCAGAGTAACTCTCACTCAACAAAGAACATTGAACAGTTTTTGCTGATTTGCTTTTCATTATTGTTACTGTATTAGTAAGAAGACAGCTTCCTTTAAAAATAAATAAAACATATACACAAAAACAGCTTTCTGGTTTTATTTAAAATAAGGAGTAAGTTTCTAGACCCTAAGAATATGAAGATGGGCAGTGCTTGCTGCAACATCAGATGGGTAACATTGCCCAGACCCTTTCGTGTGCATCTTTGCAATAATCATAAGGGCTAGAATTTCTCTTTCTCTCTTACTAGGAGGCTGCCACATCTGCTCACTCCACTCACTAACCTTGCCTATCCCTTCCCCACACCTGACCAACTACCCCCTCCCTTTACACCTCCACCCACCTTGCCTATTACCCCAAGCCCATCCCTCTTTTAAAGGAGTGGGGAGGCATTTCACCAGTGGCTTGCTTCACAACACCTCCCCTCTCCATTAAACCACTCATCTAGGCATCCCTGCAGTTTGCCTTGCTGCAGTTCAGGCGTCTGCCTATGGGTGGTCATGTAAACTACAGCATGCAAAAACACCTTTCGTTTCTATGTATATAGGAAGAAAGCAGTATCTCTATATCGCAAAGTCTATATCTCCATATCGCAAACTCCCTGCACACTGCCAAGATTCTGCATTGATGAGGAATTGCAGGATCCGGGAAATCTGCACTCTTTTTTTTTGTTTGCAGAGGATAGAAATTTAAAAAAAAAACCTCTAGGACAATTTAAGAGTGGCTAGCTCAGGGAGCAAACTGGTTTCCCAAGTCAATTGTAGTAAGCAGAGCATAGGGGAGAGGGGGGGGAGGATAATGAACAGACGGTTGCCTTGCGGACTAGCAATTAAGCTAAGAGATCCAAGAATCCATGAACCAGAGAGATGATGAAGCGGACAGTGCCAGCCATAAGGCCTTGCTAATTACTTTAGTCAAATATCCTTTGCTTAAAACAGTCACAATAAAAATGTCATCCACTATTTAACTTCTATACTGTATTTCCAGAATGTTTAGCCCACTCATCATTAAAATGACCCTAAGGCAGGGTGCACTATTTTAAAAATAAAATAACCAATTTAGTATTATATACAGTGGTACCTCTGGTTGCGAACAGGATCCGTTCCGGAGCCCTGTTCACAACATGAGCAACACATAACATGAAGCGCCGAATGTGCGCATGTGGGCCATGCGATTTGGTGCTTCTGCACATGCACGACACGCCAAACCCAGAAGTAACCCGTTCCGGGTTCGGCGCGTTCGTAACCCATGCCAAACGCAACCCGCAGCTATCGTAACCCAAGGTATGACTGTAGTAACAAAAGAAGCTGCCTTATACTCAATCATCCTTCTATCTCAATAATGCCTATACAAGCCTTTCTCAACCTTGGGTCTCCAAATGTTGTTGGACTACAACTCCCACCATCCTTGACCACTGGTCTTGCTAGTTAGGGGTGATGGGAGTTGTAGTCAACAACATATGGGGGAACAAAGGTTTAGAAAGGGTGGTCTACGCTGACTGGCAGCAGCTCTGAGGTGCCTTTAGGGACTGAATGTTGGATCTTCCACATGCAAAGCAGTTACCCTACCCCTAAGCTATTGCCCTCTCTTTAAAAATAAAGTTAGATTCAAGTGCTCATGGTTGTGAATAAAGGACTAAATTAAATTGGAACAAAGGAAGGAGTCTTACACTTTGTCAGATTCTAGTCCTTTTGGTTCTGAATTAAATAGGCAGTAGGTGACTGTCTTACACTGAAGCAGCCTCGTATTGAGTCAGACTCATAGCTGTCAACTTTCCCTTTTTTTGCGGGAAATTCCCTTATTCCAGCGCCGTTTCCCAATGCAAGAAAAAAGAAGGTTGACAGCTATGGTCAGGCCACCAGTAATTCTAGCTCAGTATTGTCTACACTGACTGGTAGTGGATCTCCAGGGATTCAGACAGGGAGTCTCTCCCAGCCCAACCTGGAGATGCCAGGGGCTGAATACAGGACTTTCTGCAAGCAAGGCAGATGCTTTATACTGAGCTACGGTCCTTCCTCTACAAATTCAAATTCTCGTAATTCAGAATTTAATATGAATTATGAGGTTCGTTAGTACCAGACCAGAACATTGTTTCATCCAGCTCAGTACTGTTTACAGGAACCGGTATTTTTGCAGGGGGGCTCTCCCAGGCACTATCTGGAAATTCTGGAGATTGAACCTGGAACCCAAACCTCTGCAAAACATTCTTCACATCTCTAAAAACGTAGCTTTGTATAACTGTTCAGAATAACACCTTCATCCCCTATAAGACTACCAGGGATGGATTTCAGATATAATTTCCCCCCCTAAATTCACAGAATGCTTAGCCTGTTCTAAACAGGAGTGAAAAATGTGCATGGCACTTGAGTTATGGAGCTTCCATTCACAGCTTTCCACGACTTGCAAGCTTATCTGCTTGAAGATATTTTGAAGTGGTCGGTTCTTCCAGAATTGTGGGGACACACACACACACACACACACACACCCAAACCCTGTGCAAAAATGAAGATCTGTCAGCTTCAGAGATTGCTCACTTTCACAAATCAAAGCTGAGAGCCTTGGCCTAATTCAGTACCCCATACATGCATCCTGGGTATACTTCCATGCTTCTGTGGCCTGATGGGTCTGTATTCCCCCCCCCTCTCACACACACACACACATACACTGGTTTGTCTCTGCAGTTCATTAAGATAAGGAAGTTTCTGTAATAGGTGGCAAATTCAGGCTGCTACTGTCACGAAAAGATCATGGGTTTGAGGAAGTGATGGAGAACTTCATACCGCTATGGACCCCATACCATTTGGCCTGCCAGAACTCCCCATTTTGCAAGCCCATTTTGCAAATAAGTTAGGATGCAGCCTTATACTGATTCAGGCCATTTGGTCCATGTAGCTTGATACATGGTAGTGGTTCTCAACCAAGTTTCAGGTAGGAGAAATTTCGCATCCCTGCCAGGAGATGCCAGGGATTGAACCTGGGATGTTCTGCATGCAAAGTAGATGATCTATCCACTGAGCTAATGGTCACATGACATCAGAGGAAGGACAGGCAAAGCCATTGCTTCAAACCCTCTCGAATTCAAGGCACAGATGCAAAACAGCATCCTTTGAATTCAGTGCTGCTTGAGTTTGACAGCTCACCCTGTCGTGCTGCTTTCAGTAGGATTCAGGTGCACATGGGTGCTCCCAACCGCTCCAGCGTACATCAGGCCACTTCCAAAATCAGCCTGGGAGGGAAAGGTGCATAATTCAAGATGAAGAAAACAGGAGGGCACCAAGGATACTTTCAGTTCTTCATCTGGTCTGATACGTTCCAGATTGGATTATTGTAATGTGGGGCTGCCCTTGAAGACAACTCAGAAACTTCAGTTGGTCCAAACTGCAGCAGCCAGGTTACTGGCTGGGTTTCCATTTAGATCTCATATAACCCGTTTTAAAATAGCTGCACTAGTTGCCAGTTCATTTCTAGGCCCAGTTCAAAGTGCTCACATTGGTGTTTAAAATCTTAAATGACTTTGGCTCCAAACATCTGAAAGGCCGCCTCCTTCTCAGGTGCTGAGATCAGCAGAGGGGCCCACTTCATGATTCCTCTGCCCTTGGCAGGGCCGTCTCATCATAGGGACTGGGTGGCGCGGTGCACCAGGGCGCCAGGCCCCCCAGGGGCGCCCCCGCGAGCCGGCCGGCATACCGGGCATCCCCTCCCCAACCCGCGCCCGCGCGCCGGCGGGCGAGCTACATGCCGCCTGCCCTCCGGAGCCCAAGCTGGAGCGCTGGGAAGGGCGCACAAAGCCCCGCGCCGCTCCAGCGCCACGCCCCTCATCCCCCGCTCGCCCACCCCCCCTCCCGAGGGGCGGCCAGCGCGGGAGGGAGGTGGGCGGAGAGGCGGCCTACCGGGGGTGCCGAGGGATCATCGCGCCAGGGCGGCCGATCCCTTTAAGACGGCGCTGGCCCTTGGGAAACTTGTGGGGTGGGGGTGGTCCAGGAGAGGGTCTTTTCTGTGGTGGCTTCTAAGCAGTGGAATTCCTTCCCCACATAATGTGCCTGGCACCTTCATTGCACAGCTTCCGGATAATGCTGAAAATGCAACTCATTATCCTGGACTTTTGATACATCAGGTGTATGTTTCTAGGACCTACCTTATTTTTTATGATTTTAAGCTGTTTAAAACTGTTTTTAATAACGTGGAGCTTGAACCCACAACCTTGTGATTAATGGTGGAGATGTCAGCAAAGAGCACAATGCCATTTCTCAACTGAAAGCTCCTGTCAATCAACGGCAGCAAAAAAGGGGGGTTTCAAAATTACACTCGGGAAACTGTTACATGTAAGTAGCCGTGTTGGTCTGCCATAGTCAAAACAAAATAAAAAATAAAAAAATTCCTTCCAGTAGCACCTTAGAGACCAACTAAGTTAGTTCTTGGTATGAGCTTTCGTGTGCATCTGAAGAAGTGTGCATGCACACGAAAGCTCATACCAAGAACAAACTTAGTTGGTCTCTAAGGCGCTACTGGAAGGATTTTTTTTATTTTTTATTTTGTTTTGACTCGGGAAACTGTTGGGGTCTTTCAGGCGTGCTCAACAATGCTTCTAGCTTTGCTATTTGCCTATTGGCAGGGAGGGATTTAAGTTTCCCAACAGAATCGGCTTCAACAAGGCAACACAAATCTGCTCGTGCGGTAATTAACGCCACAATCTGTTTATGACCTTTTGAATAAGCCATTCTTTTTGACAGCCAAAGCTGCTAAACGCATTAGCAAATATAATTTAAAAGTGGAGGGGGAGGGAGGGAAGGGGAGGGCAGAAGAGAAGCTGGGATTAACTCTCTCATTGTTAAAAATTATTCAGGCAAGGAAGAATACATATCAAAAGGATTAAGGGGTGGGGCAGTGGAATAGCAGTGTTTGCTCACATTCATTGGGGGGGGTGTCATTCTTTCACCTGCAGATTCATGCTAGACCACAGTTAAGTGGTAGAGCATTGCTTGGCATGCAGAAGGACCCAGGTCCAAATCACTGGGATCGCCAGGTAGGGCTGGGAAAGACTCTTTGCCTGAAACAATGGAGAGCCCCTGCCAGTCAGTGTAGAGAGTTACAATTGCACTTGGGTCTTGCTTATGGGCCTCCCATAATGGTCACCTGGTTTGCCACTGTGAGAACAGGATGCTGGACTTGATGGGCCATGACCCTGCTACAGTAGGGTCCTCTTATGAATCAAATAAATAAATAACTGGCAATCAGGGGGTGAAGTGAGTCTGGGGCCAGGCTGTTTGATGAGTCTGTTTCTCCTCATCCTTAATGCATTTATAGTGCAAGGTTGGGGTGCGGTGCTGAATTCTAGGCAGCTCCTGCTTCTCCGCTGGAGTGGGAGGCTGAGAGCATTGTTGCTTAGCTAATAAATCTCGGCTGTTTAGGCTGCTTGTCTTGGGAGACTTTTACAGCAGGGCTTAATTTTTATTGCTGGTGTTGCAAGTGAAACAGCTCCCAGGATCGCCAAAACACACATACACACACACACACACCCCTAACTCTCCCTTCCTTCCGGTGGACCTTTTCCCTGCATCAGCAACAAACCTAATCAGAGTCATGCTGAAGACAGATTGTCACTTTTCCAGAGGGGAGAGAGAGAGAGAGAGAGAGAGAGAGAGAGAGAGAGAGAGAGAGAGAGAGTCAAAGAAGGTTTGAATGAAAGGTTGATGCCCATAGTACCTGCGCTCATTCTCTTTGGACAAGGTAGGCAGGGTTTGAAAGAGCACCACACCAGAGCTTCTCATCATATTTGCATCTGCTGCAAATGAGACATCTGTTTTACTGCTTCATTCTTGAGGTACTCTTCGAATTTGTGGGGCTTGCAGTTTATCTTGTCAATGAACTACCTCCAGTGTCAGAGGAGATATACCTCTGAATAGATGTTGCTGGGAACCACAGAGCTGTAGAGCTGGAAGGGTCCTTGGGGTCATCTAGTCCAACCCCCAATGCAAGGAAGAAGTGGGGAGGGTTATTGCAAAACTTAGGGTGCTGGATTAGAAGGGCCACTGCTGTAACCCAGCTGGGTTCTTCTGATGCTCTCATATTATATTTTGAAACAGACCCTTCCCCCAATTGTCCTGAATCATTCAACCACGGACTTGGCTCTTTTAAGAGCAGAAGCTGTCAGCCTTTCCAAAACACTGCTGCTGATTTGCATGAAATCAGGCATGTGGTTTCCCACTCAGCCTTGGCTTCTCCATCTGTAAAATGAATATAATAGGTGGTGCTGGTTTAGTCTCAGCCATAGGGTCACATAAAAACATCATAAGAGCCCCACTGGATCATGTCATTGGCCCATCTAGTCCTGCATCCTGTTCCCACAGTGGACAATGGGAAGCATCCACAAGCAAGACTTGAGCACAACAGCAACAATCCACTTCAGTTCTCCACTGCCAGGTATTGAGTAGTTGATTGCCCCTGGACATAGAGGCTCTGCTATCACAGTGAAACTCCATATGGCCCATCTAGCCCAGCCTCCTGTTCTCACAGTGGCCAACCAGATACCCATTATGGGAAGCCTGCAAGCAGTAAGTGCACAAACAACTGTCCCCCTCCTGCAGTTTTCAGCAACTGCAAGAAGGCAATTAGAACAGGAAGAGGCCAAGCAAGGTGCAAAAAGGAGTGGGATCAGTGGGGCAAGGGGTGCAAATCCCAGATGAGAGACACAGAATATATGAAGCAAGATTATATCTGAAACAGGAGGAGAAGGGAGAAGGGAGAAAAATGGAAGGGAAGCAGGAAGGCAAGAAGCTGAACCAAGTCAGGGCAGGTTGGGCTTTCAAGCCCTTCAGTGGATTCTATACTGAACCAGCGGCTAAGATGAAGCAGGAAATGATCTTCCTTTCAGCAGCCAACTTTGGGACTTCAAAGCACAGCCAAACTGAGCGGGTTGCATTTTGTGCATGAAAGAGAATTCCTGGCAGAAAAATGGCCTTGTGGGACAAATGGGGGAAAGCCTGGCAGGTGATCCCTCAGGTCTACACAGGAACAAGCAATCAATCAACCCAAATGTGCAGAGATCGGGGGGGGGGGTGCAGCTGGGGGCCAGTGGGAGTTGTCATCCAATGGCATCTGGGCAGGTCAAGTCTGGGGATAGCCAATATAGATGACAGAACAGGTGATAAATACAATTTTCTCCCTGAAAATGTTGTGCAATAATCCTAAAGAGCAAACTGGCCCTTTGATTCTCTGCATGTGTATATTTTTTAAAAACAGCAGCCACAGAGAGAGCCATTTGTTATGGGAAAGAGACACAGAGAGACCCACACTTCTGGTTAAACAAAATTTAAACAAGATGGAGGGACAATGTGTGTCTACTGCTAACATGCCATTATTTGCCAATTCCCATAAACACCCGCACACATAAAAAGGGGAATGCATGCACACACACACACCAATTTTCCCAGCTCTGGAATTTCAAAAACAAGCCACCCACCACTGAAACACAGATAGTAAACTCCATGGAGCACATACCTGGGTCTTGCACTTACTTTACTCTGGGAAAGCATTGTGGAGAGTGGAAGTGAAGTAGTAATAATGAAGAAGTGAAGAAGACTGACCTTGATGTGCTGATGTGGGCTAAACAGGCTTGGAAAGGATGTGCCTACTAATGCTACTAATGTGCCTACTAATGTTCTTTCATTGTAAAGAACAGAGCAGTCATACTATGAGCCATCACCAGAAATGACCACAAGAAGTCCTAAGGAGAGACATCTTTCATCGGAATGAAATATATGCAGTATATGATGGAATCAGAAGACCTAACAAGAGCTGGAAGGTCTATCAGAGTCCTACATCCTTTTCTTAGAGTGGACAACCAGATGCCCCAATGAGAAGCCCACAGGAAGGACCTGAGAAGAAGAACAGCAGCAACTCTCCCCACTTGTGATTCCCAGCAAATGGCGTTCAGTCACTGACTGCCTCACACAGTGGATGGAGAACATAAGAGCCCTGCTGCTGGATCAGGCCAAAGGGGACCTACCTGGTCCAGCATCCTGGGACCAACAAGGCGTCCCAATAGGAAATCCACAAGCAGGACCCAAAAACAGCTGCTCTCTCCCTTTCTCCCATTTCCAACATGCAGTATTCAGAAGCGTTGAGTACCTTCAGTTGTGGACACTGAGCATAGCCATTGTGGCTAGTAGCCATTGACAGGCATATTCTATTCTATTCATTCATTCATTCATTCCCTACCTTTTTCCTGCTGGGACTCAATACTGCTTGCATATAAAAGTGAGAACTACTAAAGACATAGAAATATATATAAATCAAAGTGAAAAGTAAAACTATACACACATATTGCAATAAAAACAGCACAGCACCAGCCCTTTCATTAAAAGCAGTCAGTTCCCAAAAGCCTGTTGGCACAAAGAGGTCTTCCCTGCCAGCCCTCTCCTCCTCCATGACTTTGTATAATCCTCTTTTAAAGCCATCCAAAGTTGGTGGTCATAATTGCCTCCTGAGTTCCATAGTTTTGAAGTGCTTTCCTTTATCTATTCTGAATCTTCCAGCATTCAGCTTCATATCTCCCAGGGCTGGGCACCATTAAGACCTCAGAGACAGAAAAACATAGAACTGAATAGTTGGAAGGGACCCAAAGGGTCATCAAGTCCAACCCCTAGCAGTGCAAGAATCATGACTAAAGAATCCCTCACAGATGATTCGCTGACAGAAGGTGCAATCCTTGCAATCCACAAGAGAGGAAGTAGCCAGACACCCTGTTTAAAAATAAATAAACTGCTCTCCCCACTTCTGCCTCTTGCCCTGCCCATCACTGGCAAGCAGTCCCTCAAATGTTGTCCACGAGGGAAATGAGGACCTTGGCTCAAAAAAACTCCCACCCCCTGCTTTGATTAATTTTAAGTTTGCAGCACCAATCAGGAGGACAGAACAGCTTCCCTCCAGCTGAGCAAAGGTCCAGTGTTTATTTGCTTAAGAGATTTTATCCAAGGCAGTGCCCCGTTTTTGTAAACTATCATAGATTGAATCATAGAACTGTGGAGTTGGAAGGGTATCAAAGGGTCGTCTAGTCCAGCCCCCTGCAATGCAGGAATCACAGCTAAATAATCTAAACAGCTAAACAATGACGGCTGCAGTCCACTTTGATTTGATTTGATTTGTTCTTTGATTCCCTAGGAACTGGTACTCAGGGGTAGGCTCTAGGCTGCTTTCGAAGCTGGAGGTAAAAGTAACAATAAAAGGAAGTAACACAATTCTCTTCTGCCACTTTGCAATAGATCCCTTGCCTAATCACCTGTGGGCTCCAACTCACCAGAGGTGACTAGCTTAATCACAAGAATGCAAGGAGATTCTGAAACCATGCCAAGCATCTGAAACAAACAAAGAAGCTAATCATGAACCCTGTTCTGTGGATTTTAAGTCATGGATGCAACCTTCTGCAGTGGTTTGGGGCTGCAAGGAGGGTGAACGCGACGGGCAGCTGTGCTTTGGAGCTCTGCAGTTCGAATTCTTCAGTGGGAATTTGTCTGCACACAAAGCAGTTTCCAGGCAACGCGAAGTCCCAACCCCTCCAGGAAAAAAAAAATACAAGATCAGCATCCCAAAAGAGACAAGACACTTCCTCTTAGTGTCAGAGACGTGAATGCAATGAGATAATGCTGTCCTAGTTTTAATACATTTCTTAAAAACAGGAGGGTCTGTTTGCACACGCAAAAATGCCTCAATGGTGTTGAGAAAACTCCTTCCAACTCAGCTGTTAATTTTTGGATCGTAAATTTCTAGTTGAGTCAATTTCAGTTTCCTACCTTTCCAGTCCTACATCTGGTTCCTCCTCACAAAAATCTATCAGGAACTCTAGATTTTCCCATTTAAAGCTCATCAAAGCACTCTATTACCCCATTGGGGAGCCTATGGCCCTCCAGCCTAACCTACCTCACAGGGTTGTTGTGGGAATTAAATGAGCCGTGTACACTACCTTGCATTGCTTGGAGAAAAAGGTGGGATAGAAATGCAATTAATAATAAGAATGCTTAGAATAAGTTGGAGGGGCCCAGAATGTGCCGAGACACCCTGTTCTCTGACTGAATGTCATTTGCATCTGCCTGTGGTTAGAAGATCTTGAGGTTGTAGTACTAAGTTTGATAACTGCCCACTCCTGATCTAGCGCACAGCATGTCAGAAACTGAGCTGGGAAACATGATGCCCTGGGTTCAAATCTCACCTCAGGTAGGCAAGCTCCACAGACTCATCTCTCAAACACCACTCTCAGTCTTACCTCAACCACCACCACCCATAAAAGAATCTGCAAGTTATATTAGTTATGCTACAGGTCTTATGGTAAGGGCTAGTAAAACAGAGTGCTGATTTCCATAGATATTCTATCATCAGCGTGTTAATCAAGCTTGTAAATATTTTTATCTGGAAATAAACTGTAGGTTAGCACACAGATCAGTACAACCAGCACCAGGTTGTTTTTAAGTTTTAAAAAAACAAACAAACACAGAGCATGCAAGCTAAATAAAAGATGTGTTCCATGTACATAGGCTGGTCACTGGACTGAACAACTCTTACTAAACAGAATTTCAGAGTTTTATAGGGGTTCTTGTAAGGGCATCCAGTCCAGCCTTGTGCTTGAGACAGGTATGGCATCCCCAACAGATGCTTTTTGGCTTGTGCTTGAAGACTTTAAAAAGGTAAAGGTAAAGGACCCCTGACAGTTAAGTCCAGTTGCGAACGACTCTGGGGTTGCAGCGCTCATCTTGCTTTACTGGCCGAGGGAGCCGGCGTTTGTCCGCAGACTTATGGTAAGGCAAAATGAAACCCTCCATCAAAATTCTCTCATCATTCAGAAGCCATTCCCAATGACCAACCAAAATCTGCCCTCCTGTAACTTAAGTCCCATGGCACCTTGGGCCAGCAGAGAGCAAGCACTTTCCCCTGCTCTATGGGGCAGCCTTTCAGGTATTGCAGGAGAGCAATAGTTGAGTAACAGATTGATTAGACTGGTGAAAGTTTGCATGTGTGTGTGTGTGTGTATATATATGTGTGTGTGTGTGTGTGTGTGTGTGTGTGTGTATCCTGCTCAAGAAAAGAGTATAGGCTGATTTTAGATAAATACTGCACACTTTCCCTTTTGTCTTGTGTGTGTGTGTGTGTGTGTGTGAGAGAGAGAGAGAGAGAGAGAGAGAGAGAGAGCCAGAGAGAGCCGTTGCATCTTTAATACAAGTGCTTAAAAATAATAGTTGTTTTCAAACAAAACGGCTGCCCAATTAATTGAACTCACTTGAGTTGGCCATCAGATTTACTTAACTTTGTGTTTCCATTCACAAAGTTTCGTATAACTTTGGGGTTCTTTGCCCCCGTTTCATAGTTCCCTTATTTATTGCTTTCTTACGCCAAGAACATAAGACATTTTAAAGAGGGTGTTTACACCAAACAGACTTCTCAGACGTCAGGAGGCTGCACCCCACTTCACTCACCCATGGCTTCCTTCCCCCTCCCCCACAACTGTCTGCCTTTGGGGGGTAATGTCCACAGTGTAGCATTGGCCGAGTCAAACAGCACTCCTGCCTCACTCCTCCCCCCCCCCACTCCCAGCTCTCCTCCAGACCTTCTGGGGCTTCAACCAGGGGACATTTCAAAAAACAAGTCATTTCAAAAAGAAGTGTCCCCAAGGGTGGGAACTAAGGCTGGCAGCAGTCAAGACACATAAATAGGATGAGCCCATAAAAAGGGTGTGGGTGTCAACATTTGGGTTGCTTTCAATTAATTCCCTCTCAGAGCAAACACCTTGGCATCAATGGACACAAGTTAGTCATGTTCATTCATTGCAAGGGATCTACTACGAGCATAACTGAGACGCACAACCTTTTATTCCCAGCTACGAGACAGCCCACTGAGGTGTGATTGCCACACCACACGAGTGCCCGGACAACCGCCCTCCACGTTGGGGATCTCCCACCTTTCTACTCCCCACCCGTCGAGGATCGAACCCTCCCGGCTCCCCACAGTCCCGAGGGGGTTTCCTCTTTCGCTCACCTGGGACATCTGGGGCCGGAAATTGATGTCTTTGAGGTCGATAGACCCGGGCGAGAGGTTGTGGAGTAGCTGGCAGAGGAGGACGCCGTCGCGGAGAGCTTGGGCCAGCTCAAAGACCACGGCCGAGGGCCAAACCACGCGGTGGTTGGCCGGCAGGACCTTGCAGTCGATCAGCCAGCGCCCGCACTGCCGCCACTCCTCCATGGCGCCGGGCAGAGAGAGCGCAAAAAAGAACCGCAGCGGCAGGCCTGCGAAGGAGAAGACGGGACAGGCGCTTCGTCTCCGCTACTCCCAGCGCCTTGGTCGGAACGCCGCCTTGGCCATGGGGCAGCGCCGCTCCAGGGAGCCGCCCCGGAGGGGCTTCAGAGCCGGGAGTCCGGCCAGGGTGCGCCTCCCGTGGCTCGCATGCTCCGCTCCGGCGCCTTGGGAATAAGGGCCGAGCCCTTGCGGCTCTCCGGGATGGCTGGCTGCCTTCTACTCTGGGGCAGGAAGCTGATCCGGCCGCCTTCCAAGCCTGCAACCGGGCAGCGTGTTCTTCTCCGGAATGGGGAGGTCCAGGCTCCTCCGCTTCGCTTCCTTCCTTAGCCGTCCAGGGAACAAAGAGCGCTTCGCGGAGCGCACCTCTTGCACTCGCCTCGCCTGCCTCTTTTGTGGAGAGGCGCTGCCCGGCTCTCGGCTCGCTCCGGCCACGGCTCCTCCTACTCCTGCTGCCGGGGGAGGGCGCAGCTGAGACGGCGGGGCCAAGCGCGACTCCTCCTTCCTTCCTGCCTGCCTTCGCTGCCTCTCTTCCAGGGTTGCTTTCTCCTTCTCCTCCGCAGGCAAGAACTTTTCCCGGATGAGATAGATGGGGCGGCGTCCGGTTCTCTCTCCTGCCTGGCGGCGCGTTCCAATTTTGGCCCCGATGGCAGAGAGAGGCACCCTTTGCAGGCTCGCCCTGGCTGGGAATACAGTGGGGAAAAGGAACCCCTTTTTTGTAAACGTCCAGGAGGACTTTTTTCCTTCCCGGCTAACGTGTCTGGGATCGGCTAGCGCTTTGAGGATCCGTGTTGACTGTCTAGGGTCGCGCGCCTGAGCGCTTTCAGATTTTTGCTACTCTCTCACGTTTCCAGAGCACAGCTTTCTTTTCCTTTCTCTTTGTTTTCTTTCAACAATTTTTTTTTAAAGTAAATACAAATGTAAGAACCATAAAAATGTAAGAATGCATGCTTTTGGATTAAATACTGAAACTCAATATGTGTCAAGTTTCTTACAGTTCTCAAAACAGGTAAGTTATATCAAAATGTGGTTAGGGAAATAGCTTAACAGGACACACTGCCAAATAAACTGAGAATGAAGCGTAGGCAGAGCAAGAAGGACAACTTTATTCTTGTGTGGGTTGACTCTGTAGTGTAGGAGCTTTTCGGAAAACGAACAGTCTCCACCAGCTGAATACAGTACAGTACGATCTGGCAGGTATGACTATGACGCCTTCACACGCACCTCATGCCTCTAGGCCCTACCAATAAAAGAAAGGAAGAGAAATATATAACAACATTTTTCTTTCTTTCTTAAATACTCGCTCGTTTTCTTCCAGGGTATAAACACGGCGGTAAGTGCCCAACCTGGCTCCAGCCCCATGGGAATCCACTTGCACGCTCGTGCTTGTTTCTCCCCCAGCACAGAGGGAGGAGGAACTGCATCCTGATCGCTCCTCCTTTCCAGCTGCATCCTCCCTGCTTGTGATTCCCGGAAATGATAGGCTATTCAGAGGTTTACTGCCTCCAACTGTGAAAGTGTTCAAAACAAAGCCATCGTGGCTAGTGGCCATTGGCAGCCTTACCCTCCACAAATTCATCTAAGCCCCTTTTAAAGTCATCTGGATTGGTGACATCTTAAACTTCACCTCCATCTCTCCCTCCACACACCATCACCTGGCAAGGAGTTACAGAGGTTATCGCAAATACTCAAAGAGCATCCCGTTGGTGTGCTCAAACCTGACCATTGCTTCTCCAGTGGCATAAATTCCACATGAAATGCTCCTGAGTGCTGTGAGGCTGCTACACCTGTGCATTGTGTGCATCTGCCTGGTTCACTCAGTCCCTTTCCAGAGGTGTAGAATTATGCACCTGTAGAAGAGACTTCCCATTGAGTCTCTGCATGAGTGTCTGCTCTTCTAGGCAACTTTCTTCCAGTCATAAGGCACCCCTAGATAAGCAATCCTGATCATGTGTGAGCTGCAATTCTTACTTGGCATGCTCTGACAGTATGTCTCCAGTTTTAAATCAGGAAAGGAGAGTGCTTTAGCTCTCTTTGTAACTAATAATGTTTCCAGCCGTTTACCCTCCCAGTCAGTTTTCCCTTTTGTGTCCCATCTCTATAGATTGTGACTATGTCTTATCACTTATAGCTCTAATCTGTGCCAGGACCCCTTTGGAGCTGAAAACTAACAGATTTATTGTTGTTGTTGTTGTTGTTGTTGTTGTTAAAAGTCTGTGCATTGCTGGTCTGATACATCTAGCTACTTTAAATGAATTCAAATCTCCAGAGCCTGATGAGCTGCAACCAGGGCTACTAAAGAAGCTTGCAGGTGTAATCTCAGAACCCCTGTCTATAATATTTGACAATTATTGGAGAACAGGTGGGATCCCTGCAGACTGGAGGCAGGCAGATGTTGCCCTCATCTTCAAAAAGGAGAAAAAGAAGTCCCTGGTGAGCTTGACATCATTACCAGGAAAGGTCCTAGAACAAGTAATTCAACAGTCTGTCTGGGAGTACTTAGAAAAGGATGCTGTGATTACTAAGACCAAGCATGGGTTTATCAAAAACTAGTTATGCCAGATGAATCTCATTTGTTTTTGTTTTGTTTTTTTGATAGAGTTACAAGCTTGGTGGGATGCTGTGGATGTAGTGTATCTTGATATCAGTAAGGCTTTTGACAAAGTCCCCCATAATATTCTTGGGGAAGCTGGTAAAATGTGGGCTGGACAAGGTGGTAGTTAGGTGGATTTGTGCCACAGAGTTATGTCCTGGACCCATTGTTGTTCAACATCTTTATAAAAGACTTGGATGAAGGAATTGAGGGGATGCTCATCCAATTTGCAGATTGTACAAAACAGGGAGGGGTAACCAATACCACTGAAGACACAATCGGGATTCAATATGACCTTAACAGATTGGAGAACAAGGCCCAAACTAACAAAATGAATTTCTACAGTGACAAATGTAAAGTTCTACCCTTAGGCAGGAAGAACCAGCTGCACCAATATAAGACTGGTACTTGTGAAAAGGGGCCTTAGTAGACAACAAGCTTAACATGAGTCACCAATGTGATGCAGCAGCAAAAAACCCCACAAATGCTATTCTAGGCTGCATCGACAGAAGTATAGCGTGCTGGTCAAGGGAAGTAAAAGTACCTCTCTATTCTGCTTTGGTCAGACCACACCGGGAGTACTATATCCTGTTCTGGGTGCCATGATTTAAGGAGGATATTGACAAGCTGGAACATGTGCAGAGGAGGCAACCAAAATTATGAAGGGTCTGGAAACCAAGCCTTATGAGGACTGGTTGAGGGAATTGAGTATGCTTAGGCTGGTAAAGAGGAGACTGAGAGAAGATATGATAGCCGCCTTCAAATATATAAAAAGGCTGTCACGTGGAAATTAGAGCAATCTTGTTTTCTCCTGCTCTGAAGGACAGGACATGAACAAATGGATTCAAGTTGCAAGAAGGGAGATTCTGACTAAGACTCAGGTGGAATGTTCTATGGTAAGAGCTGTTTGACAATGGAATGAACTCGCACGAGAGGTAGTGGACTCTCCTTCATTGTGGGTTTTTAAACAGAGGTTGGATGGTCACCTATCATGGATGCTTTAGTGCATTCCTGCATTGCAAGGGGTTGGACTACATGACCCTTGGGATCCCCTACAACTCTACAATTCTATTATTATAGGAACAATTATTGCTACAGCTGCATTTCCCTGGTTCTGCCTTGAAAAGGGATGTTTGCAGCTTTTCAGACCCTGCCAATTGATTCGGCATATTTGTGTTCACATACAGGTAAGGAAGCAAGCTGTGAATATCTCCCTGCTGCGCTGTAGACGTAATGACTGTTTATAGAAAGCTTTCTAAAGCAACTGGATGAGGCTCTGGCAAAGTCTCTCTCTCTCTCTCTCTCTCTCTCTCTCTCTGTAGTCCAAACTCAGGCTGTATTGGCACCAGCAGCCTCAACATATTGATTTCCTCTCAAGATTGTCTCAAGTCTTTCCCTGCTGGATCTTCCAGCATCACATTAAAGAGAGACCAACAAGCTATTCCCATGAGTGAATTCACACAATGCTGTGGGAATCCCTACCCCAGGTGTGCAGATTCTCAGGTTCAGAGGCCAGATGCAACCCTCCAGGCCTCGTTTTCTGACTCACAAGCATCTCCCCAACTTTTACTTTTACTGGCCCCATTCTTGTCTGGAAATGTGATTCTGCCGCTTGCTTGCTTGAATGTAAGATATTAAAAAGAGTCCTGATGAATCAGGCCAGTGGCCCATCTAATCCAGCCTCCTGTTCTCACAGTGGCAAGCCAGATGCCCATTATGGGAAACCTGCAAACAGGAGCACAAGAGCTCTTTCCCCTCCTGTGGTTTCCAGCAACTGGGATTCAGGAGCTGTGGAGGCAGAACATAATTATGATAGTCAGTAGCTGATGATAACACTCTGCTGTGGGATGGACGGAAGACAGAGAGAAGTGGGTAGGTGTTCAGAATGTTCTGAAATTTGCAAGGTTGAAATGTAGCTTCCTGTGCAAATATAAGTTCCCTCTGCTTTTCCTTCTCACACCTCCCACCATTAGCAAACTCCTGAAGGTACCCAACTGTGGCATTTGGATTATTATTATTACCAGTACTTTTTTTAAAAGGGGAATGTGCCAGAACTCAGTTCCAGCACCTTTCAGGTGGGTTCCGGCACCTCAGGTGAGTGCCATTGTCATTCTAAATCTAAAAGAAAGAGGGAGGGACCTCTTTTTCTAGAAAAATAGCACTGATTATTATTATATATTATTTATTAGACTTCTTAACTGCTTGTTACCCATAGGTCTCAAAGCAATGTACAGCACATTTAAAGCATACATAATAATGCATTATATGGTATAAATAACTCCCAAAACCTACACAAAGCTTTTATACCACCAGGGCTCTTTTTTCTGCTGGAAAACTCTGTTCTCACACCTCTCAGGTGTGTGCCATTGCCATTATAAGAGAGTAAGGGAGGCATTCATGGTGAGTTCCAGCACATCTTTTCCTAGAAAAATAGCACTGGATACCACATTGTTGTTGCAGTTGCTGTTGTTGTTTTATTTAATTTGTTAGTCACTTTACCTTGGCAAGGGCAACCCAAAGTGACTTACAACCAAACAAACAGATGGTGATAAACCACACAGAGGTACATTAAAACCAAATGGAAAAATTAATACATTTTAAAATCCTGCATACTTTTAAAAGGTTATAGTTAAATGCCAAAGGTCTGGTTATAGAAGAATACTTTTGCCTGGTGCCTAATGATGTATAATGAAGGTGCCAGGTGAGCCTCCTTGAGAGAGCCACCATAGAAAAGACCCTTTCCTGTGCTGCCACCCTCTGGACCTCTCACATATGAAGAAGGGCCTCAAATGATAGTTTCAGGGTCCAGGTCATTTCATATGGGGAGAGGCAGTCTTTGAGGTATTGAAATCCTGAGCTGTTTAATGCTTCATAGGTCAAAACCAGTTTTAAACAGCCATAGCTTCTTTCCCCCAATAATTCTGGGATCTATAATTGGTTAATGGTGCTGAGAGTTGCTACCTACACCCCTCTAGGACACCATGGAAGCCAGCATGGTGTAGTGGTTAAGAGCGGTGGATTCGTAATCTGGTGAACCGGGTTCGCTTCCCCGCTCCTCCACATGCAGCTGCTGGGTGACCTTGGGCTAGTCACACTTCTCTGAAGTCTCTCAGCCTCACTCACCTCACAGAGTGTTTGTTGTGGGGGAGGAAGGGAAAGGAGATTGTTAGCCACTTTGAGACTCCTTAAGGGGAGTGAAAGGCGGGATGTCAAGTCCAAACTCCTCCTCCTCTTCTATTCCCCTCCCAGAGCTACAATTCCCTGAGTTCTCTGGGAAGAGCGATTGAATGTTCAACTACTTTGGAATTGTAGAACTGGGAGGAGATGGGGGAGGGACTGTCTCCTAACAACTCTCAGCACACTCAATAAACCACATTCCAGAATTCGTTGGGAGAAGCCACTTTTTCTTTAATGAATTGTAGCAGACTTTGCCAAGCTGGTGGTTTTCCAGATGTTTTGGAAAACCCGAAGGCACCAGGCTGGCAAAGGTGGGCATCTGTGTAGAGAACAGATCTGCTGCCCCTTGTTGGTGGCTAACAGGTATTGTTCCATCTTCTGGGTATTTTTCTATCTCTCGTTATTTGTAGCATTCTTGCTAGAGGGAATTGTTGTTGCTGCTGTTGTTGTTAAGATACTTTTGGCATCCTCGTGCCATCGAGCCTAAGAAGAGGAAACTGGGAGAAGAGCCATCTTAAAGGGCTGTCACAATCACATTGAAGATGGAGGAAGCTTGTTTCCTGCTGCTCTGGAGAGAAGGACCTGAACCGATTGATACAAACTGCAAGGAAGTAGATTCTGATAACTTTCCGACGATAAGAGGTGTTGGATGCTCCTTCATTGGAAGTTTTAAAGCAGAAGTTCGGTGGCCACCTGTGAGAGGTTCCTTAGCTGTGATTCCTGTATTGTAGGGGGTTGGGCTAGGTGACAGTTGGGGTCCCTTATAGTTCCACAATTCTATGATTCTGCGCTTTGCATGCAGAAGGTCCCTGGTTCAGTCCCCAGCAGCATATCCAGTGGGGCTGGCAAAAGACTCCCCCCCCCACCCTGAAATCCAGGAGAGCTGTGTGGACAAAACTAAGTGATTGGTCAGGTTATGGAAGAAACTTCCTGCATGGATTCAGCTGAAACAAGCTCTTTATATGTATGGGACTGTTGCTGCACTTTCCCCCCTTCCTTCAAGTTTCTATCTCCTTAGATTGCCTCCTGGTTTTCTTGGCTTGTTGCATTCCCTTTTTTAATTGACATTCTGGGTTTTTCTTTTTACTTTTTCACAGCACAAAAACATTGGAGAAATGTTTCAAGCAGGCTTCAATGGCATGTTCACAAAGGAATCTATGGTGTCCCAACCTTCTTTGGCACTTATTCGGTGCATGAGACCTCTTAATAAAACTGGATCTTTCCCAAGGGCTCTTGACTTGACAGCATCCTCATTCGGTCAAAGGGACGAGAACTCAGCAGCGCTACAGCATCTTACATAAGGGGTGGTGGAACCTTCCCGGCAACTCTACACTGCAGAGCTTAATGGGCAACGCAACGGTTGAACTGTCAGGCCTTCTTCCCCACCGGATCGGGGGAAACTGCGGTTTGAGCTGGGGAGGTGAGAGTTCTTTGTTGCAGATTTTAGCATTGCAAAGCGACAATACTAAAATCTACCTCCCCCTCGCGCAGGACGCAGGTGCCCAACTCCTCCTCTGGCTGCGCCCCGTCCCTTGTGGCCCTCCGGGGCCTGCAATGCGGCCCCCAGAGTTCCTGGTCAGGGTGGGCTAGCGCACGAGGGCGGAACTGGCTCCGAAGCCGCGGTAAACGGGGGCGGGCTTGGGCGGCTCTGCCAGCCAGCCTCTCTCTCCTCCTTCCGCTGCCAGAAGAGGGCGGAGAGGCTCGGAGCGCCGCCCGTCGACGCTGCCGCCGCCTCCTCCGTAGCGTAGAGACAAACGGGGACGCCAAGAGCGCGCAGGAGGAGCAGGAGAAAGAGGAGCCGGGCCCTGCAGCCTGGCCGCGGCTGTAAGCCCCGACGGAGGCAGGGAGGTAGGTGAGTGACCGCAGTCGGGGACCCTTAAGCGCATCAGCAAAGACAGGAAGATGGAAGAAGGGGGCTGAACGACGTCTCTCTTTCTGCACCCCTACCCGCCCCGCCATCCGCCAATTCCCAGCTTTAGGGTTGTTTGCAGGGCAGGGACGTACTTTGTTGTTGTTGTTTAGTCGTTTAGTCGTGTCCGACTCTTCGTGACCCCATGAACCAGAGCACGCCAGGCACACCGGTCTTCCACTGCCTCCCGCAGTTTGGTCAGACTCATGTTGGTAGCTTCGAGAACACTGTCCAAGCATCTCGTCCTCTGTCATCCCCTCCTTGTGCCCTCAATCTTTCCCAACATCAGGGTCTTTTCCAGGGAGTCTTCTCTTCTCATGAGGTGGCCAAAGTATTGGAGCCTCAGCTTCAGGATCTGTCCTTCCAGTGAGCACTCAGGGCTGATTTCTTTAAGGATGGAGAGGTATGAACTTCTTGCAGTCCATGGGACTCTCAAGAGTCTCCTCCAGCACCAGAATTCAAAAGCATCAATTCTTCTGCGATCAGCTCTCACTTCCATACATCACTACTGGGAAAACCATAGCCTTAACTATACATATGGACCTTTGTCGGCAAGGTGATGTCTTTGCTTTTAAAGATGCTGTCTATGTTTGTCATCACTTTTCTCCCAAGAAGCAGGCGTCTTTTAATTTCGTGACTGCTGTCACCATCTGCAGTGATCACGGAGCCCAAGAAAGTGAAATCTCTCACTGCCTCCATTTCTTCCCCTTCTATTTGCCAGGAGGTGATGGGACCAGTGGCCATGATCTTAGTTGTTGTTTTTTTATGTTGAGCTTCAGACCATATTTTGCACTCTCCTCTTTCACCCTCATTAAAAGGTTCTTTAATTCCTCCTCACTTTCTGCCATCAAGGTTGTGTCATCAGCATATCTGAGGTTGTTGATATTTCTTCCGGCAATCTTAATTCCAGTTTGGGATTCATCCAGTCCAGCCTTTCGCATGATGAATTCTGCATATAATTTAAACAATATACAGCCTTGTCTTACTCCTTTCCCAATTTTGAACCAATCAGTTGTTCCATATCCAGTTCTAACTGTAGCTTCTTGTCCCACGTAGAGATTTATCAGATGATCAGGCACTCCCATTTCTTTAAGAACTTGCCATAGTTTGCTGTGATCGACAGAAAAACCACCCAAATCCACCCATTGCAGTGTGGGTCTCTGCTCTCAGGAGGACTAGCGTTGGTCTCATGTCCTGCTTGTGGGCTTCCCATAATGGGCATCTGGTCTGCCACTATGAGAACAGGATGCTGGGCTAGACCCTTTGGCCTGATCCTGCAGCCAGGTTCTCCATATCTTCTCTTCTTCTCCGTGTCCAGGGGCAGTATAGAGAAGAAGGCTAGTTTCTGGGGATCACAAGTCCCAATATATTAGAAAGGGAGCTCATGCAATGCCACCTAATTATAGACCAATAAGCCTTATTTCTATCATGGGGAAGTTATATGTTAAACTTCTGTTTGGTAAACTTACACTTTGGATGTCCCAACTTGTGATACTAGGCCTAGAGCAGGTGGGGTTTTGTCATGCCAAAAGTACTTTGGACCACTCACCTAGTCAAAAAATATTCTAGGGCAGGCACCCCCAAACTCGGCCCTCCAGCTTTTTTGGGACTACAACTCTGATCATCCCTAGCTAACAGGACCAGTGGTCAGGGATGATGGGAATTGTAGTCCCCAAACAGCTGGAGGGCCAAGTTTGGGGTGACTGTTCTAGGGCATCCTAGAAGTGATGAAAAGTCACTTTTTCTTATTAGGAGATTATACCCCTCTATGAGGTGTCAGGTAAAATGCTCCCTATTAGGTAGGCCAGCTCCAAAAATTATCGCCAACAAAGGGATGAAACAGGGTTGCATCTTAAACCACTGTACTTTCGTATGCTCTGCATGCCAATAAAGGAGATGGATTGGTAAAAATGGGGAAAGTTGCTGTTCCACTTGGGTGCTGCTAGCGGTTTTCCCATTAAGGAATCTGGTTGGCTGTTGTGGGAAAAGGATGGTGGAGTAGATGGGCCATTGGTCCAATCCAACCAGGGCTTTTTTTATAGTCTTTCTTCCAGTATCAGAGGCAGGTTGTCTCTGCACACCAGTTGATGGAGAGTTGCTGTTGTTCTTCTTAGGTCCTGCTTGTGGGCTCATTGGGGCATCTGGTTGGCCACTGTGAGAACAGGATGCTGTTCTCACAGTGGGCCCCCTTTGCCTTGATCCAGCAAGAGCTTCTTATGTTCTTATCAAAGTACGTGTTAAAAAAGCATCCTCCTCGTAAGTCCTGTAGGACAGAAACCCAGGCGTCTTAAAACAAGGCACTTCCCCCCCCCCCAGCTTTTTGCTTAGTCAAGTCAAGCCAAACATGTTGTTTTGTCATGAGTGTTCGTTTTTAAAATCTGTTGACTTTATCTATGTTTTGATAATTTGCATTTGTTTTTAAAATCTGTTGACTTTATCTGTGTTTTGATAATTTGTTGTTGTCTCCTTGTTCTTAAAGTTCGTTAGTTTTATCTGTGTTTCTTATAAATATTTTAGACTGCTGTGGTGTAAACCGCTTGAGAGATTTATCGATTGACTGAATAAGCAAGTCTGTAGAGTTTGTTAATTAAGCAAAACAAACAACTCAGTACTGGCAGTCTTTTCCGCCCCAGACCTACATGGATAGATGCCTCTGGGGACTGAACCGAGGACCTTTCATGTACAAAGCTTGTGCTCTACTGCTAGGCTATAGCTGTGCTTGGAGGGAAGCCTGTGGCTCCGTGGTAGAGCAGTCATTCTCCACGCAAAATGTACCAGGTTCAGTCCCCAGCTCCTCCAAAAAGGCATGCCCCTGAAACCTGAGGAGCTACTCCCAGCCTGTATGGACAATACTGAGCTAGAGGGACAAGAACACTGACTCAAAGAGCAAAACAACCAGGACCATCTGAGTCTATTAGTGCTGAGGCTTCTACAATCCAGTTTTGCCCTGGAAATGTCCCCTGCCTAAAACTATGGCGAGCTGCTGCCAGTCAGTGTTGACAGTACTGAGCTAGATGGACCTGTGGTTTGACTCATTAGGAGGCAGCTTATTATGTTCATATGCCAAAAACCTGGACTGCTTTTTATCAATCTCTGCTATGCTCCTGCATTCTCGTATCCTAACTAACTCTGATTGTTCTGCAGATTCTTCCTTATTAAAGAGAAGTGACTTGGATTTGATCCCAGCCCAGTTGGCAATGAGTAGAAAAAGTCCACAACCAGTTCTGGAGATGGTCCGAGCATCTAGCATTCTGGCACTCTCTCTCCATGGAAACAGATGTGTCATCTACACTCAGTGTGGATTCCAACCTCTGAGCAAGCAAGAGAATCACCGAACTGTCCTTTAGTCAAGCTCAAGAATCAATCATCAAATCCCTCCCTATTTGACTTGAAAAAGAACATCACCCATACTCCTCTATTTCCCAGCGTAGTCCTGATGGCTCTTTGTTCTCCAGTCCCTGAAGAAGAAATAAACTGGGGGCAGGTGAGTTCAAAAGGTAGACAAGATTAGGAAGCAGAGGTGGGGGAGGGGGGCTGAAAGAGGTCACAGCAAGGAAGAGATGCAAGAGATGGTGCAAAAGGACTCCTGAGAATGGGCTGTCTCTTGTATCAGGACTCTACCATCTGGGTACAGCCCTCTCCTTAAGAATAAGATGATGGTCCTCGTGGTTCTGAATAACCCTTAGCTCTCCTGTGTAATATGGACTCGTGATGTGTCCATAGCTGGAGTGTTTCCTGTTGTGATCACAGGCCACCCTTACACCTCCTGCACTTGCTGTGTCTGGCAGGGTTTCTCTCCTAACCCAGAACACCTCCTCTGTGAGCCCTGAGCCACGGCCGGAAGACAACGGCAACAACGCTTCATCTTTTGTGAACAGGCGGTAGACGTGGGGATGAGCGGACGGCCACCCCTGGCCGAGAAAGCTTTGTCCGAGACTTATGCTCGCCTCCGGTACAGGGATGCCTCTTTGCTGATCTGGCAGCAGCAGCAGCAGAAACTTGAGTCTCTGCCACCGGGAACATACTTGAACAGGAGCCACAGCATGTGGTACTCACAATATGGCAACCAGGCGATCTTGGTGCGGGATAAGAACAAAGCAGACATCCCCAGGGATACCGGACAATCCAGGTTTTGCAGCGTGATGTGATTTCAAGAGCTAAGAGCAAGCCCAACCTCTAGACTAACCAAAATGGATCCAGAAAGTGGTTTTCCTTTTTTAAAAAAAAAAGTTTAATTTTTTATGTTGTAGCTCTATTTATCTTCTACTGCAGTTTTGGACAGTGCTCCTGAAGCAATTTGGGAAATGGATTTTCAGGGGCCTCAAGTGGCTGTCCAACAGGTTTGCCTACATTCGTTGAATCCATCCAAATTAATTTTGAAACTTCGTTTGCTGCTACTCTGCAAAAGGCTGTTCCTGTTAGACAACACTGAATGTCTCGTCCTCACTCACCCACCCCCACCCCACCCAGGACTCTCCATTACAGATGGAATTTGAAGGTGGGGAGCCAGGGGCCTTCCAGATGTTGCCCTGTACCATTCACCTGACATCACCATTGAGAGCCACAAGCTTCCCATCTGTTTTAAGTGGTACTGATGTAGGCAAAGATTTCTTCCCAATCATCTCTTCTGGAGAGGAGTCACATAGGGGCCATTTTGGGGAGGTAGGAAGTGCAGTTCAAAACACCTGCTCTAACACACCTTTACCCCTGACTGCTTACAAACAGGAAGCATTCCACACACACCCCTTTCCATGCCAGCTTCGCCTGCTAAATGTCCACATAGCTGTCTCCCTCTAAAAAAAAAGCAGGATCTGGAAAACAATGTGATAACCCACCTGCATGAGCACTTCTCTTTTGCTAAGGGAGGCAGGCCATTGAAGTGAATAGGTTATCTCTCATGGACAGGAGTTTGCCCCATTCATCTTCTCACACTGAAGAAGGCATGCATGCAAGCTTGGACTTTGCTTTCTAGGGCCTGGACTCTCAAATTGCTGCTGTGTTAACTTGTTGATGTGTTAACAGAACTATGCTAGGTCTTGAAGATGGAAGTGGCTGGGGACAGTTCAGAAGAGTTTGTTTTTTAAAAAAACCTTTTTAAAAGGTATACACTTCTCTCTGCAACCAGATGCCTTTTGTTCATCACTTGCAGTATTAAAAATGAACAAGCGATACCTGTGTCAGTGGCTGCAGCAAATTATTGCTTCTCTGTGTGGACACACCCTGACTGCCAAATGCAAAGTCTGTTTTGCAGAGACTGTCAGTTCAGTTTAGCTTGGACAGGCACCGGGCTTGTGGCATTCTGGGAGTTCCCATTGCCTCTTGGGTAGAGCAGCTGTAGTGACCCTTGAGGTTCTTTCCAGCTCTACAGCTTTCAAATGCTCCAAGTCACACACATAGGTTAATCAGGTTCTCTAGGCCTCCACCTTCCTGCAGACCCTTACTCAAAGTTAGGAGAGGGGATGCAGTTCAGTGTCAGAGCACCTGCTCTGAATGGAGAAGGTCCCAGGCTCAATCCCGAATGTCATTTCCAAGGGGTGGAGGAGGAGGAGTTTGGATTCGATATCCCGCTTTATCACTACCCGAAGGAGTCTCAAAGCGGCTAACAATCTCCTTTCCCTTCCTCCCCCACAACAAACGGGGCTGAGAGACTTCAGAGAAGTGTGACTAGCCCAAGGTCACCAAGCAGCTGCATGTGGAGGAGCGGAGACACGAACCCGGTTCACCAGATTACGAGTCTATCGCTCTTAACCACTACACCACACTGGCTCTCAAGGGTATCTGGGAACGCCCCTTGCCTAAAATCTCGAGAGCCACTGCTGCCAGTCGGTGTACAGTACTGACCTAAATGGAACAAGGGTCTGAGCTCTGCATAAAGCAGCTTCCTATGCTCCTATTGAATTCTGACTAGTTCTTTAGAACTACAAGGACTAGAATATTACTTTATTTTAGGGGAAAAGATGTAGCTCTGCAGGATGCAACCTACCTCACAGGGTTGTTGAGAGGACACAACTGGTGGGTGGGGGCAAAAATACAGCTACCTACACCATTCTGAGCTTCTTTGAGGAACAGGATAAAATGAACCACAGGACTGGAACAATACTATCATAAGAATATAAGAACCTGCTGGATCAGGCCAGTGGCCCATCTAGTCCAACATCTTTTCCCAAAGTGGCCAACCCATGAAAAGTCCAAGCAGGATTTGAGAACAAGAGCAGTCCCCTATCCTTGTGGTTTCCAGCAACTGGTATTCAGAAACATTGCTGCCACCAGTCATTTAAACCTACAGCTTTCAGGTCTGGAGAATCCCAGACCCTGAGATTTCAAGGCCCCAACCTGAAACCTAGGGGTGACCCTGGCTGATGCCACCAGAGCAGGTCCTGCAGATGCAGGTTAATTGCGAGAGGCGTGGGGAGGTGGGCACACACTGCAGTGTCTATGCTATAATTTGTAGCCAGCTCCTACTAGGCTCTCCTGCCCACCTGGAGATTCAGTACCTCTACCTGCCACCTAGGGCCCAGAAAAAGGAGGCTTCAGATGAGAGCTGGAGGTCTGGCAACCCTGCCGAGGCAGCTTCTTGGACCCTACTGCTGAGATGTGGGAACTGGAAATATAACCTAAACCCTTTTAGATCCAAGCCACTGAGATGTGAAGAACTGAGAAGCAAATCCTAGTGAGATGGATTGGAGCTTAGCATTGCCATGGTGCAGTGGGGGTGGGGGTTGGCTGGTGAAGGGCAAGCAAGATCTTGGTTGCCTCAGGTGGTCCAGAGTGGAAACTGATGGACCTAACTTGGCATAAAAAACGGCAAAATCTCATCTGCCCCTATTTGATTTTACTCCTCTCCCAAGCTTCCTCCTTCCTCTGTACACCTTGGTAAAGATGGGGACAGCTTGGGACCTTTGCTGTGCTGCAAGATGTGGTCCCTTTGTAGATTCAGGACAGATTTTTTTAAAGTCCTCCATGTAGCACTTGGTTAAATTATGGAATTCACACCCATAGGATAAAAAAATTCCTTCCAGTAGCACCTTAGAGACCAACTAAGTTTGTTATTGGTATGAGCTTTTGTGTGCATGCACACTTCTTCAGATACTTCTTCGTATCTTTTTGCTACCAAGGAGTGTGGTGGAGTCTCCTTCTTTGGAGGTCTTTAACCAGAGGTTTGACAGCCATCTGTCAGGAATGCTTTGATGGCGTTTCTTGCTTGGCAGGGGGTTGGACTGGATGGCCCTTGTGGTATCTTCCAACTCTATGATTCTAAGTGTGCATGCACACGAAAGCTCATACCAATAACAAACTTAGTTGGTCTCTAAGGTGCTACTGGAAGGATTTTTTTTATTCTGTTTTGACTATGGCAGACCAACATGACTACTTACTGTAACACCCATTGGAGGCAGTGATGGTGACCAACTGCAATGGCTTGAAAAGAGGATTGGTCTGGCAACCCCAATGAAACCTTATGTTAACTTATGAGGAATGGTTGCTGGAGTTGGGTGTTTTCAGCCCAAAGAGGAGGAGACTGAGAGGAGAAATGATGGAAGATGGAGCAAGCTTGTTTTTTCCTGCTCTGGAGGTTAGGACCCAAACCAATAGCTTCAAGTTACAATGAGATTTCTGACAGTAAGAGCTGTTTGACAGTGGAACAGACTGCCTTGGAAGGTGGTGGACTCTCCTTCCTTTAGAGGAATTTAAGCAATGGTTGGATGACCACCCGTCAGTTTCTTCAGTTGTGATTTCTGCATTGCAACTTCCAACTCTACAACTTTTATTAACTCTGCTGCACAATAAATTGAAGACAAAGTTGTGATCATCACACATTTGCCCAACGCCCCCGTCCCCCCCCCCCCGGCTTTACAAACGTGTGTATTACAGAAGTGGCATTTGCTTCAAAAAATACATAAATAAATCAGGTCTTTGTTCCTTTATTATTATTTTTTTCCAAACTGTTCTACTTTTAAAACAATTAAAGATACAGAGACTGACCTGGAAAGGGGGTAACTAGGAATATACAAATAAATCATGCTTTTATCTGGAAGGTACTAATACCTGTCAAGTCCAAAGTCTGTACAAAAAAAGAAAGCAAACAAATCCCCGCCCTAAACCCATCCCTGGGGGGGGAAAAACCCCTGAATACACAAATAAGGAATTAAGCACCCAGCACAGGAAACTATCAAAGAGCCATAGCACCTGTTGGTTAAAGTCAAATACATTTAAATTAAAAGTACTCCCAATTCTTTAGAACTTTGTTTTTCTTTCTTAAAAAAAAATACCAAGACAAACCTGCATTTTTCTTCTTCTTCTGTCACTCTTCAAAATGCAGGATAGTTTTTTTTTTAAGTGACCAATGGTGTTAATAAATAAAGTTACTTGTATATACAGGAAGACAAAAACAAAACAAGGGACAGTTAATTATGGAGTGTGTCTTCTGAAAAAAGTGCAGGGATCCAGACTGGAGAAAATAGTTTCTAGAAAAATCGATGAATCTTACAAAAGTGTTGTTATCTCTCCCCACCCCCACACGCACCCCAGTGTATCCCCCCTCCCCCCTTCCTTTGAGGTAAAAGGTTTATTTGGGAAACCTGCACTTTCACAACACAGAAGTAGCTTTCCAGTCTTAAGAGCTTCTTTCCACTGTTAGAAAAAAAAGGGTTTAAAAAGGAATCAAGAGAGATTCACCATCCCCCACTTCATTTCCTATTTGGGGAGCTTTGCTTGGGTCTCAACTATGCACCTCAGGGACCCCCCCTAAGCCAAGAATGTGCCCTTAAGTTAAGCAATTGGCTCTACGGTTAACCACATCCTCACTATACTTTTACAGCATACCCTTATATAACCATTTTAAACAGGCAAAGCTTCCCACAAATAATCCCAGGAACTGTAGTTTGCTCAGGGTGCTGAGAGTTGTTAGGAAATCCTTCTATCCCTCCTCCCAGACATACAGTGCCCAGAGTGGTTTAACAATCAATCTCTCTTCACAGGGAATTCTGGAAATTGTAGCTCTGCGAGGGGAATTAGGGTCTCCATAAATTCTCAGCATCCTGAACAAGTCACAGTTCCCAGGATTCTTTGTAGGAAGAAGCCATGACTGTTTAATATCGTATCATAATGCTTTAAGTGTATGGTGTAGATGGGACCTAAAACAGACCACATAAATTTAAAGCGCCAAGATACCGCTTTAAGCAGGCATAGCTTTCCCCCAAAGAATCCTGGGCACTGTTCTTTGTTGAGGGTGCTGGGAGTTGTTAGGAAACCCCTATTCCTATCACAACATCACAATTTTTGTTTATTTAAACAATTTATATACCACTTCACTACAATGAGTCTCTTAACAAAGATACAATATATTTTCTTAAAAAATATATCAGTTAAAACTATAAAATCAGACATCAATTGAAATAGCTGCTGGAATAATAATAATAATAATAAAAATAAAAGTTTTCATTAGGTGCTGGAACTTCAACAGGGAGAGAGGGCCTGTCTGACCTCAATTGGAATGGAGTTCCACAAATTTAGGGCCACGACACTGAAAGCAACATGGCTCCTGGTTGATATGAGCCATGCATCCAAGCTACAGGGGATTACCAACTCCTTTGAAGAACTCAGTAACTGGGCAGGGATATAAGGGATTCAAGGTGGTCAAGTTATCGTGGCCCAGATTATTAACGGCCTTGTAAATTAATGCAATAGCCTTGAATTTAGCCCAGTAGCATATGGGCATCCCTGGGAAGAGGTACTGATTGTTTAAGCACCCTGGGAATTGTAGCTCTTAACAACTTCTCAGCAGCCAAGGACTGCCTACTGCAGCCAACATGGTGCCCTTCAAATGCTGGTGAACACCAGCTCCCAGCATCCTTGGCTGTTGGTCACACTAGCTGGAGGTCATAGGAGTTTGGAGTCCAGCCACCTCCAGAAGGCATCACATCACCTAACCCCAGGTGCCGTGTCTTTTGGAGATTGGCTGGCCACCATGAGGACAGGACGCTGTACTAGATGGGCCATTGGTCTGATCCAGCAGGGTTTGTGTTGTTGTTAGAAGCTCTCCAAACATTCCTCATGGAGGAACACCACAACAGCTACTCAGGATGCAGTTGGCTTCCATATGTTGTCTGGACCTCACAAAAACTGGACAGTGGTGCCACATGCCTCACTGGCTAATGTGAATACTTCCTACCTCAACAAAAGGATGATGTGGAGCTAGGGCAAAGAAACTGAATGACATCACATAGAAAAGGTCCCAAGTAACAGACTGACCAGGGTGAGAGGGTTTTGTTTTTTTAAAAGCCATAGCTACAGAATATTGTACAAATGTTAAATCAAGGGGTGTATCCAATTGCTAGTCCTAGGCCACATTCACATCATACATTTAAAGCACTATGGTGCTACTTTCAACCACCATGGCTTCCCTCAAAGAATTCTGGGAACTAGTTTGTTCATGGTGCTGATACCCCAAGCCTCCAATTCCCTCCCCAAAACTATGGTTTGCAGAGTTACCTGTGAAGAGGGATTGGTTGATAAACCACTCTGAAAATTGCAGCTCTGGAAGGGGAAGAGAAGTCTCCTAACAACTCTTAGCAACCTGAACAAATAAAGAGTTTCCAGGATGTTTTGTGGGAAGCCATGACTGTTTAAAGTGGTCTCACAGCACTTTAAATGTATGGGGTGAATGTGGCCCTGCTCGGAGCAGACCAAGTGAAAGTAAGGGGTACCCAACCAACTTAGATCCATTCATTTCAGTGGGTCTACTTTTGAGGGGAATTTGGTTGGATGCAACCCAAGACTTCACAGTCCCTTAACAACAACAGGCAAAACTGGAAAGGACTACTACCCATCCCCTAGCACCAGCAGCAACCAAGGTTTGCAGATTGCCAAGAAAAGGTCATTGGGTTTACCCAGAGTTCTGCATCAGTGAAGTCCTTCCTGCAAAATTGGGGTACGCTCTAGGTGTGCACAATGGGATTGGACCACTCCCAGACTTTTTTTTTAAAGCTAATGCTTGTGATGTGTTTCGTATGCCTCTCAACCTCCTCCATGCACACACCCAGAGAGACAACAACCTCTCCTTTTTCCGTCCTGTAGCCAAATCGGTTTTTTGTTTTTTTTTTAGTTTCAACAATTTCATCCGCTAGCTTTAATAGGTCAGCCAACCTCTCATAACAGAAGCACAAATCTCTAGTATCAATTTTTTTTTACTTAAAAAAAAGTTTAAAAGAAATATCTAAAAAGGTACATTTTAAAAACAATCCACAGTACATGAGCTTTCTTCTCCTCCTTCCCTCATATATATATAATATATATATATATATATATATATATATATATAATGATGCTCTTCAGCACACATGTAGACGCAGGGCCCAATCCACAAGGAAGGTCTGCTCATGGTCTCTGTACTCCCACCCCACCAAAACAAACGGGAGAGGTGCATTTTGTACACCTCCCTCTCATTTGAGAGAAGGGGGCATGCCCAGGAGCATTCCATGGTGGATTGGGCCCCTTGGAGGTTAGGAATACTAGTGCTAGCAACAAATACAATCAACTACTTCAAAAGCTAACGTCTTTCAGATACAGTACCGTTTTACAGAGAGGTTCTCCTCCCCACCACCCTACCCCATTTAAAAAGTTCCCCACTCCACATCAGCAGCAGCACTGAGCTGAGTCTTGGGCTGTATTAAAAAGGAATTTCCATAGGGGAGGAGGGAAGAGTAAGAGAGAAAAGTTACCAAAAAACACCCCCCCTTTTTTAATATTACATCTCGCAAACATTTTTTTAACTCATCTCTCCAGTTCCCACATCTCTTGCTGTTGGTCACCAAAAGACGTCTCAATGATTTGATTTTTTTTAAAAAAAAGTTTAGAGACCTTATATGCAAGGGAAAGTTCTTGCCTTAAAAAGTCTAGTCACACACACACCCCAAAAAGATCTTGCAACCTAATAAAAGCCGGATGGGGAAAGTAGGGGGAGGAAATTAAATTCTGGAAGGTTTTATAACACTGAATTAAAAGAAAAAATAAAAGTAGAGGGGTGGAATGAGATGCAGAGCTGGTCCTGTTGCAAGAAAGCAGGCTGGTTTGTTTGTTTGTTTGTTTGTTTTAAAAAAATAGTAACGAGGAGGAAGCAAAAGGGGACGCTGCAGAACTTTCCGAGGCAAGTGCCTGTGAGACGTCCAATCGCTGTCCGGGAGCGTTTAAGGGTCTGTTGCTTTATTCTGAATCGCTACTGTCCGAAGTGGAGCTTGAGCTGCTACTCCCCGATTCCGAGGAACTGCTACTGCTCAGCCGAGAGGGACCTCCAGAAAGGGTGGAGCCAGATTTTTCTAGCAAAAGAAATGAGAAAAGAAACAGCATTTTGGGTGAAAGCAATCTTTAGCCTGGATATTTAAGATTCAATTTCTCCAGGCGAAAAATAGTGCATTCAGACGTGTAGAACGTTGCATTAGTTTCCCGGATGAGAACACTAGTGCTTCTGTCCCGTATTCTAACACTCGTTTCACATTGCAGTACCTGTTGCATTAGAAGGATCACAGACTCAAAGAATCGTAGAGCTGGAAGGGGCCAAAAGGGTCATTTAGTCCAACCCCCTGCAATGCAGGAATACCAACTAAAGCATACATGACAGATGGCTATCAAACCTCTGCTTAAAAACCTCCAGCTACCCTCCAAGTTACGACACTGTGGCTTTTAAAAACAATATACTGGAATGTTGTGCTAAATTTCATTCGTACCAATTGTGGAATGACAAATGTCACTGGGCATCAGTGCTACTTCCACTGGCGTAGGAAGGGCGGGGCGTAGGGGGCGGGGCGCCCCGGGCAGCGGGATCCCAATAGGGTTCCATCTCGGCACGCCCCGCCCCCAGAACACACGCCAGCCCCACCCTTGCCTGCCTCCCGCCCCTAGTGCCGGAGCATGAAGCTCCGCCACTGGCTGCTACTCCACCCTTTCTGCACATGCACACTTCTGTTCCCCCATAATTCCCCCCATGAAAATGGCAGAAGAGAATTGTATAGTTGGCATAACTGCCCCACATTTCATCACTTTGCTCTCATGATTTTCTGAGTTAAGAATGCTGCAAATGGATTTTTTCTGGCATCACAGAAATGAGTGCCAAATAAGTACTATGTTCCTCTAGATTTATGGAATTGGCTCTTATACCATGTGGAAGCTCAACTATAACACAGAAATTGGTTGGGGAGCATCATGAAAGTGGAATAAACTGTTTTGTGAATGTGGTCAAAACAAATCCTCCTTCCCTGTTAAGTCCCTAAATAAAACCGCCAGGAGTGATGAAGTCTAATTCTGGACATAGTTAACTCACTCCAGCAGGAGGCAGTAAAGGCCACCAACCTCAATGACTTCAAAAGAGGGTTGGACAAATTCATGGAGAAGGCTATGAATGGCAACCAGCCTAGATGGCTATATTCTCCCACCACTGTCAGTTATGCCTCAGAATGCCAATTATTTGGAATCACAAGTGGAGAGATTTGCTGTTGCTCTGATCCAACTTATTGGCTTCCTGCTGGAGCATCTGGGTGGCCACTGTGAGAACAGCATGCAAAACTAGATGGGCTCCCTTTGGCATGATCCAATAGCATTTTCCTATGTAATTCTTATATAATTCTTGGACATTTGCATTATTATTATTAATTGCATTTCTATACAGCCCTTTAAGTATCACAGGGTGAAAATTCTTGGACATTATTATTATTATTATTATTATTATTATTATTATTATTATTATTATTATTATTATTTCTATACAGCCCTTCATCCAAGTATCACAGGATGGTTTAAAATATAAAAACAAATGAACAAAAACCCATAGTTACAAACAATAACACCCCCTCCCCAGTTTAAAAGGCCATAGATTGTTTAATTAGCCGAAGGTATGGGAGAAGAGGAATGCTTTTATCTGGTGCCTAAATATAGGCAGTGAAGGCACCAGGCGAGCGCCTCTGGGGAGAGCACCACACAAATTGGGAGCCACCACAGAAAAGGTGTGTTCTTGTTTTGCCACCCTCCATGTGAAGAAGAGCTTCAGGTAATGTGCACAATGTCCAGGATGGTTGATATTAGGAGAGGTGGTCCTGCATGCAAAGCTTTGCATAGGGAAGGTTGCAGGTTCACAATGGCCAACACAGTACAGTGGTTAGAATCACAGAACTGCAAGCCCCAAAGGATCATCTTGTCCAATCCCCTGAAATGCAGGAATCAGGAGTGTCAGAGGCTAGGACCAAGAAGGCATGGGTTCAAATCCTCCATTTGGCCATGAAGCCTACTGGGGTGGTCACACTCCCCTGCCCCTTCTTCTGAGCCTAACCTACCTCACAAAGTTGTGAGGACAAAACAGGGAATCAGATGCAGTTAGTAAACGCATACAGGAAGGGAGGAGGTTTTGTTCACCTTTTTTCGCAGGCTTCTTGTTGTTGTTCAGCTGCCCACTGACGTCCTGAAGCCTCTTCTCCAGCTCCTTCTTCTTTTCCTGAGCAATCTCCTCCTTCGACTTTGCCACCTGCTTCTTCCCACTTGCAGCTGTGGGGGACAAAGGCACAATTGGTGACATGTGGGAAGAGAAGGAAGAGTCAGCACCACTGCCTTTTGCATCCTCATGCCAATGACTCCCAAGGGATGCTGGATTTGGAGGGGGGGTGTCAGGTGGCCTCTTGTGGGTTATGCAATAGCACCTCTCCAACTCCAAAACCTGAGAAGTGGAGTAGTGTGGGGGACAATTGGGGCAGTTGCCCTGGGGGAACAGCCTTGAAGGAAGCTGCTTTTGACGGGCTGGTGGGGAAGGTCAAGGCAAACACAGAGGAGACAGAGGAAGAGAGATGGGCTTTGGACCTTGTCCTGGATGCTGGCAACCCACGTTATGCCACTGTGAGTGAGGGAAGGGCCTTAGATGGGAACACCTGCTTTGTTGAATGCCCAGTGACATCTCCACGTAAGGCTGGGGAAAGAGCTTCAAGCCTGAAACCCTGGAGAGCTGCTGCCAGTCAGCACAGACGTCCCTCAGCTGGATGGACCAAGGGTCTGACTCAGTATAAAGCAGCTTCCTATGTTCCTATTAAATAATCCAGCCCTTTCCTCAGAACTATGAGGATTAGAATCATGCTATGTTTAGAGGAGCAATAGCTGAGTGGCAGGGCATCTGCTTTGCATGCAGAAGGTCCCAGGTTTAAACCTCAATGGCATCTCTAATGAACCCAGGACCTTCTGCATGCAAGTATGAGCTCTGGCACTGAGAAGTGGGCAACCCCCTAAAAAGAAGAAGAAGAAGAAGAAGAAGAAGAAGAAGAAGAAGAAGAAGAAGTTCATTGTTTACAACCTTTGGAACCAGTTGTTGCTTAGTCTACCTCACTGGGTTGTTGTGGGGATTAAATGAGGGTTGAAGAGACTCATGTATGCCTTTTTGAACTCCTTGGAGGTAAAGGTGGGATATGAATGTAATATATAGGTAGATAAAAATTATTAAGATATGGCCCTGCTCATTTCAGGATGGGTCCCGGAAGGCTCCCTCCACTTACAGAACGGCTTCCGTTGCTTCTTCTGCAAACAGGATTTGACGTATCTCTCCAGCTCCCGTAATGTGGTAGGCTTCAAGGTTTCGAAATCTATCTCAATTTCATCGGGGTTGGAGTCCCGGAGTGAGGGCTCCCTTGACTGGATGATGTGTACCACCCGTCCCAACTTCTCCCCAGGCAAGCGGTTGATATCCAAGCTGAGCTGGCGCTTCTCGTCGTAGGTCATGGGGAGTCCCTCCTCCTCCTCATCCGAATCGTAGGCCACAGGCACCTGCTTCCCGCCTTTTTTCGGCTGCCTGCAAAGTTAATTTGCTATTATTGCCCACAAAGTTGATTTGCTCCCCACTGTGAGGAGAGGGAGGTTTGTTGCGAAGTGGAAAGATTGAGATTTTGGTGAGCAACATGAGCAGGGGATAACTAGGGGCTGCCTTCCCTGCTTGCGTTGCTCACCAAACCCTCTCTTTTTCCACTTCCAGTGAAAGCATTTCTACAAGCTCCAAACATGGGGAGCACTACCCAACTAAGATCTATTTTTTTATTAAGAATTTATAGGATTTTCCAATTAAAAAACCAATTAAACACAATACAATACAATACATGGTTAAACACTCCAGACTCCCCCCTCTCCCACCGAGGGGAGCAACAAATGCAAAACCCCCCTCTCACAGGGGTAGCAAAAATCATTTTACATTTAACCACATGTTTTCCCAATCATGACGTGGATCTGACCCACTTCCTAGGCCAGTTAATTAAATTCCAATCATTACTTCTTACAATGACTTCCTCATTCCCCCCTTACTGATTTCCAAATTATGACATAATTCCAGATTATTTTTTTTAACTTTAACTCTAAATTCAAATCTATCTCATCATTTCCACCTCAGATTACTTCTGTATTTTCTCATTGTCTTAACCAAAAATTATCCATATTACTCATACTCCTCCCTCCCTTATGGTTCCAGAGTTTGTCTTTCGAAGCATTATCCGTTATCGCAGTGTCCATGTCCAATTGTCATAACCATAATAAGATACAATATTCTTTTAAATTCAGATATTTTACCCTATACCCTCCCTTTCAAAATACCCTCCCCATGAGTCAAAAAAGACAAAATCCTGTAACTGTCCATCTAGTCGCAGACCTGTAGTCTTTTCACAATCTAATGGCAGCTGGATCCAGTCTTTAACATTGTCACAATCTTCTTTTATAAGAACTCCATTTGGTGCATCCAACCCAACTAAGATCTAGACATATTGAAATTAATGTACCCAAGTGAATCTACACGGAGTAGGGCTAGAATTGGGTTCAGCCCCCTAAAACAATTTCTGCAAATGTGCTATTAATATTCCATAAAACAACTGGGTCACACTATGTATGTATGTATGTATGATGGGCACATGTCTCATTTCATGTGGCAACCAATTCCAAAGAGCTGGAGCTGCAGTGCTATAAGGAGCAGGTGGCCCAAGTGACGCCGATACAAAAACCTCACACATACACTTAAGTAAAATAATGTTATGTTTACCACCCCCACTCCTCTCTCTTCTCCTCCCAACTTTATACTGTGTACAACATCAATGTCTCACACTGAAAGCAACTGATTTGTAGAAAAGACTCTATGAAAATAAATGCAACGCCTGTACTTTTGTAACCCAAGAAAATCTTTAATAAAAAATATTTATAAAAACAAAACCACCTCCTCCTTTTGGGGGGGGGGCTTTCCCATGCAACTTCTCTAGAGGAACCTTGGGAGCCGATCCTCTTTGACCAACTCCTCCTTTCCTTCTGATTAGTTCCAGTCAGCACAGAGCAGGAGGAGGCTTCTTTTTTTTGTGGGATGAAAGCATCCAAATTGCTAAGTAAAAGGGTTAACGCTCACAAAGGGCTATAGAGCTCTGTGGTGTCACAAGCCCGAGGCGGTTATTTTCCGTTGGTTCAGTTATGGCAGTTATTAACAGTCTTCGCTGTCGGAGCAGCAGGTATGTTCCGTTATGCTGCTGTCTGCCTCAGAATTAACGTCAGTCTGCAGCAGTCTTTTGTTGTCTTAGGTGTAATATGTATTAGTAACGGAAGCAACATCTGCCGGCCTTGTATATTTAATCTAACAAGTGCAAGCACACTGAGTAAAAGTTATTTGTTATTTAAGCTTTAAACAGGGAGTGTCTTGCATATTTTTTTTTAATAGGAGGGAAAGGGAACTAATGAAAGGGTCAGACGACCCGGGCTCTCTTCTGCGTAACTCTGTAAATGGGAACTAGAGTTTAATTCCCACGCTTTTCAGTGACTTTAAGAAGCCCCCTGTCAATGCCGATTGTGTGGCTTTAGGACACCAGAGACAGGGACCGCGTTGCAGAGACCACTACACCTCTCTCCTTTACCTGTTTGCGGTGGTGGTGCTGTTGGCCTTCTTGGCCGGTGGCTTTTTCTGCTGGGCCTGCTTCACCGGCTGGGTGACCTTCACCTTCTTCTCCTCCTCAGCCTTTGCCTTGTGCTTCTCTTTCTCCTTCTCTTTCTCCTTGTCTTTCTTCTTTTTCTCTTTTTCCTTCTTCTCCTTCTTCTTCTTTGGCTTGTTCACGGGGGCTTGTGAGAGAGCAGCAAGTTGCTCATGGACAGCCTTCAACTGGCAGGGGAAGATGGAAGAGTAAAAGCTTAAGGTGGCCATATTGCTCCAGAGCTAGCCCCCTTGGAGGGAATGAACCACTCTAGCATTGTGCCGGTGGGGGGGGGGAATCCCTCCTGCATTTCCCACCCCTCCTTGATCATTCTCCATCAATTAATGAGAAAAGAAATCACATTCAACAACTATCAAATTTGGGCGAAATTCTCTCTTTTGCCTTTATCTTACTTTCCTGGTGGCTGAGGGATAGTTGTCAATGTTCTCTCATTCTACAAATCATCTCAGCGCTGGCTGCACCTTCTGCAGGGTCTTACAGGGGCTACCACCAAGCAGTGCTCCTGGCAAAATGCCATCGGTGAGAACCAACAACTGCCATCGGTGAGAACCAACAACTAGCCCCTGCCACCACCCCTCAAAGAGGCACCAGATGTGGTCCCCTCCCCATGGAGGTGTCAGTTCTCACACATCCCTGCAGGGGTAGGGTGGGAAAGCAACAAAGCCCAGCTTTGCCTGTTTGATATATTCCCAAGACACTGGACAGTGAGGAAGTGAGGAAAACACACTGCTTTTGGTGCCTGCTAAAAAATGTTTAGACAAGTTTTTTTTTTGTAACTTGTAATTTCATTTTATAATGTACTAGGGGTTGCCACCCATGCTGTCTCCTTCCCCAGCTGTGCTCCAGTGAAAATGCCACACACACACGGGGCTACCCGCACAATCACTTTACTTGCTAACCCCATCTACACCTTTTGGCTTTCCACCACACCTGACCAACCTCTCCTCCCTATTCCCCACCCCCCAGCTTGCCCCAAGCCCCCACCCATTTTAAAGGAGGGAGGGTGGTACTTCACAGAGTGGCTTGCTAAACAGCTGTGTGAAGCTCCTCTCCCTCCTATGTTAAGCCTCTCTGCAGGCACATTTAATGGAGCGGGAGGTGTTACACTAAGCAGCTTGTTAAACCACTTTATGAAGGACCACTCCGCCTTCCATTAAACCTCACTCTAGCTGTGTTTAATTTTTTTTTGGGGGGGGGGGGGTAGTGTGTTGCTTCACACAGGAGCTTGCTCAACTTTTGTGTGAAGAGCCTCCCCTCCCCCTAAGCCTTGTTGAATGCCTTTTTAGTGTAGGAAGTAGGTGCTTTGCAGTGGTTCCCTTCCCTGTTAAAAAACAGCTCACCTGCATGTTCTTCATGCTGTAGTTGGCACTGCCCCCTACTGGCAGCCATGCAAACTGCAGAGCATGACGGCACCTTGCATTTCTCTATACTGTATATAGGAAGATATCTTTTTTAATTCCTATTTTATTTTGGGGGTAGGGGGTGGGAAGGTTTGATTGGCCATCATTGCTTCTAAAGAAATAAAAGCCTCTCTCAGTACAATGACTGATGGGCTCTTCCCCATGTTCAACCACAAGCTTACAAACACACCACAGACCACCTGAATGAAGCTCGTGGTCTACTGGTGGTCCACAGACCAAGGTTCGGGAACCCCAATCTTCAACAGCAGAATAGATGCCCTTACTGGTAGCCTCCCCTACCCACTTGTGGGGCTGTCTTTTCCCCCAGAGGTCTGTGAACATCCAATCCTGAACGTTTCCTTGCTTGGCCGTCAACTGGTGGATGAACACATCAACATTCAGAATAGGGTTCCTTCTAATGTCATTTTTGCTCTGTCTATCCCTGCATTTTTAACTTGCCCCAGGCACTAAGGATTGAGTGAGAATGGAATTTCTTTTATTTATTTTTTTCCATTTATTTTTCCCAAAAACCATAATAATAAATAGTCCTAAAATAAAAATGGAACAAAAACAGAGCAAGGGGTCCCCTTTTAAAGGTGTTAAAACACAACTGAGACTTGGGTCAACAATATCACTGTGTGTCCCACCTCCACCCCAGAAAGAAGCAGAGACATCACCTTTAAAAAGAATTATCATGAGGACTAGAAATTTGCCCATCATAAAAAAAGAAAAAGTGGGATTCTCAGGAAATCTGGTGGGAGCACTGGGTTATCGGTTTGGATTGCAAACACTCTATGGACTCAGCAGCACTGGCTGTGGAAGAGAATGTACCACCAATAGGTTCCCCCCAACCCCCGCCCAATGGAGGAAGACTGAAATATGGGACTTTGTCTAAATCACCATCAAATCCTTTAACAAAACTCCTAAGATAAGCATCAGTTAAAAGCAGTGATGAGGCCCTGCCCTTGGGGGCTCACAATCTCATTTTTTTTCCCTACTCTCCTGCCATGCCAAGAGCAACAAAACTCAAAAAAGCCCTCTAGAATATAAACTGTTGTAACAAAATAGTCTATAGCGGGCCACCTAGCTCAATTCCTATCTGTAAGAAACATGTGGCGCCCTCTAGAGGACGATCGACTCCCAGCTCCCACCAGCCCCAGCCAGCCAGCATTGACAATGGTCAGATGGGAATTGTGATCCAACAACATCTGGAGGGCCCCCAGGCCCCCACCCCTGATCTAAGGAGGAGTATTCCACCACTGCATGCAAGAGATGGAAGTGTGCCTCTTTTTAGAAGAGACATTCCCTCATGTGAGAGTGGAACCCCTCTCCTTGGATAAAGGGTGGGGAACTTGTTGGACTTCAACCACTACCAGCCCCAGCCATCTTGGCAAATAGTCAGGGGTTGATGGGAGTTTTAGTCGAGCAAACAGCTGATGGACCACTGATGTTCTCCAGTGTTGCTATAAGCATTCTCTAATGACTGACCAGATCCAGGTGCTTTTAAAATTCCCCGTCCTCCATGACTGTTAAAAGGATCAGAACTCAAAAGCTCTTGACCTCTTGTCACCCTCTCTCTTTCCCCTTTAATTCCCAATTTATTTTAAAACAAATTTATTATCAAAACACCTGCAGAATCCCACCTTGCCAGCTGAAGCCCAGAGCTTTACTGGATCAGCAGGACAGAAAAATTATCTCACATGCAACACTGCAACACAGCTTATAGATAGGATATATTATATATTATATATATAGCTATGCTATTGCTACACAACTTGACATATCCGGACAGCAATAAGAAAATGAAAATTTTAAAATTAAAATTAAAATAAACAAATACATTCCATCCATTCCAGTCTCGGGAGTCATTGACCTTGTAGCACTGCCTCAATGATCGGGAACAGTCCTGTGTGAACAAGAAGACAGGCGAGGAAGCTAATCGTGCATCCTGAGTGCGAATCCATTCGGTGGGAAGGGAGGGGGGGAGGGTAGGGGATCCCGCAATCTGCATTTGCCACATGAACACACAAAAAATTACACTATGGTCTCCCAAGGAATCCTGAGAATCTTTTCATTTTTTCCTCTCTTTCCTTTTAAAAGGGCCAACTTTCTAGCCCTCCAGGCCACTCAAAGTGCATGAAAACGCAAGGGCCAGCAGCATTTTCCCCACTTGCAATTCATTTTTCATAACATATATTTTTGCATTATAAGAACCATGCAATATATGCCTTCAGGCACCAATTTTTATTTTTGTTTTTTAAAGAAAGAATCTAGCACTTTAAAGAAAGGTTCCTAGTAAGCCAAAACTGTTTGGATTATTTTGGGGTCTTTAGCCTCTGAACATTAGCCACATTGCAGTTTACTTTATAAACACTAAAATGTAGGACCTTGTTTCAAACAAGTAAATGGTCATTTAAATTCTTCAGAGGCAAGTCTAGCTCTCATATTACAGATCAGCCCAACTGAGGCTAAGTGACCTATACTCCAAAATAAGTTATTTTGCTGAGGTGGTTCTCAAACTGAAGACTTCCAGAACCATATGTGTGCTGGCTGAACACTAGTTTTTTCCACAGACATATTTCATAGGTACCAAAATGTCAAGCAGGCTCATGTGTAGTGGGGCATTTATTTGAGCTTGGCCTGGAACCCATTGGGAATGAGATCTCAGTGTTTTTTGTTTGGTTTTTTAAAGGGCCATAAGAACATAAGAAGAGCCCTGCTGGATCAGGCCAGTGGCCCACCTAGTCCAGCATCCTGTTCTCACAGTGGCCAACCAGATGCCCCAAAGGGAAGCCTGCAGGCAAGACCTGAGAGCAACAGCAACTCTCCCTGCTTGCGATTCTTAGCAACTAGCATTCAGAAGCATCACTGCCTCTGACAGTGGAGGTAGACCAAAGCCATCATGCCTAATAGCCATTGATAGCCTTCTCCTCCCTCAACCTGTCCAATCCTCTTCCAAAGCCATCCAAGTTGGTGGCCATCACTGCCTCTTGCAGGACTGAGTTCCACAGGTTAACTGTGTATTGTGTGGAAGAGGACTTCTGGCATGGGGCCACCTCTCACCTGCTCCTGCAGCTCAGCCAGCCGTGTGGCTCTTTCCTCTTCCGAGTCTGAGCTGTCCGAGTCGGAGGAGCTCTCCTCGCTGCTATGGCTGCTTTCCATGCTTTTGCTGACAACCGGCGCTGTCTGCGGGGGCTGGGCCAGGGGCTCTGCCGGCTCATCTGGCATCTTGGCAAACCTCATCTCAAAGACGTCCTGCGTGCAGAATGAGAGAGCATATGAAAGAGAGAGGTTTGTAGAGGGGGCAGAGAGAGCCCACAACCCTTCTAAGAACATAAAATAAGCCAATGGCTACACCCAGTCCAGCATCCTGTTCTTACAATGGCCACCAAGATGCCCCAAAGGGAAGTATGCAAGTAGCGTCCAGCACAAGAGCCCTCTCTCCTTCTGTGGTTCTCAGCAACTGGTATTCAAAACTATCATTGCCTCCGACCATAAGAAAGAACACAGCCATAGAATATAAGAATCACAGAATTGTAGAGTGGAAGGGACACCAAGGATCATCAAGTCCAACCCACTACAATGCAAGAATCTCAGCTAAAGCATCCATTACTAGCAGCCCTTGACAGCCTTATCTCTTCTGTGAAGTTGTCTGTTCTGTGAAGTTGTCTGTTCCTCTTTTAAAGCCATTTAAGATTTGTGGCCATAACCACTTTCCATCATGACAGCAAGTTTCCCCGCCCCTCAAAAAAATATTCAAAAAAATAAACAATTTGGAACAAAGGCAAGGATGTGAAACACAAGAGCATCATTGCTGAGTCACCCCCCCCCCTCAAAAAAGATGGGACATATATTGGTTGCTCAAAGAGATCTTGGCCAGCTGGGCATAATCTGCTTTGATGCAGTCCAGTTGCAGAATCCTCTCACACTTAGCTGTTATTTCTACACTGCAGGTGATTAGACTAGATGTCCCTTGAGGGTCCCTTCCAACTCTCCAATTCTGTGCTTCAAACCAAATTGATGAAAAGCTAGCAGGACTGGATTATAAATAGCTAAATTAAAGGAAGCAGATGCTGAAATTGAAATGCCTTCCATACAAGGATTTGGAGGAGAAGATAAAAATCACAAATAGTGATATGGAGAATTATCTGGATATGGCATTGATGGAGTTGAGAGGAGGGAAGCACTGGGGAAAACTTCATTCCTGGCCTTTCTTCAGTTCTAGCAGACAGAAAGTATATTCTGCAGTCAATTTGGAGTGAATTCAGAGAATGATGCTGCTAAATTTATGCTATTCTCTATGGAAAAAGATTGGGGGAAACAAAACAAAAACTCAAAGGTCCTAGAAGAGCAGGTTGGGATGCTATCATAAATACAACAGGAAATGGAATTTGAACATACAGGACATGGACTAGTAGGTATATAATAAGAAAAATATAAATATTATCCCAATATGTGACCACACTGGATAGATTTAAAATGGACTCAGACAAAAGAATTTACTGTCAGTCGATATGAATTAATAGAGGTAAAGTTAATATTAAAGAAAAAATATGGTTGACAGGTACCAATAATAACAATTTGGGAACCCATCTTAGGCTTTTTGTGGGAAAAAAGAAATGATTGATTCTGAGTCACTTTGACTTAAAATAAATATTGTTTAACAGAAAATAGAGAAGATGGGTATTAGCATGGACTGAATGTTTTAAATAATCATATTTTTTATATACATGGAAATGTAAGTCTTTCACGGCCAAATGCTGGGAGAAGAAAGGAAAGATTCCAGGTGAGAGCTGGGAATGAGCTACAGCCCCCTTTAGGTGGTAAGGGCTAAGAATTACTTTTAAGAGAGGACTCCATATTCTACTTATTCTGTTTGTATTTTTTTGTGACAGCTATTTTATTGTGTTATTAAAAAACTTTAATAAAAATCTCATTACAAAAAATGATAGCTCCCCCTCCCCCCCAAAAGGGACACTCCTGTCCATAGGCCCAATTATGCCAACCAAACCATGCTCACCTGTCCTTCACTTCCAGGTAAACACCCAGCTGGTCTAAAAATGCCTCACCTGTCAGCTAACCAGAGGCATCCCACTTGATTATCAGTGCTTGCAAAAACCTCTGCCTTTGCCTGCATGATTTAAACCACCCCCCACCCCCGCAACTGCTCAGGCAAAAACAAAAACAAAAACCCAGGTTACCCAATATCACCATGACATCAGGTGACTGACAGGCCGGCATCCTCACCCACCTGTCACAATTTTGCCCAGTGGGAGGAGAGGAGAAAAAGTTCTGGCCCACCAGCTGGACTTACTTGACCACCTCTGCTCTAAAAGTGTCCCCAATGCAGATGGGCAGAAATGATCCACTCTGCTCCTATGAGGAGGCTGCTTGTCGCTTCTCTGCTTGAGTCACCTCCCTGGGATAGGCCAAATCAGGGACAGAAGTGCATTATTTCGGAGGCAAGCAAGGGGAATTAGGCACAATCCACAGCCTCTTAGGCACCTTTAACAAGAAAATTAATTTATTTCTCATATCAGTTTTCGAGCCTTGGTTCTGGTTCCATTTTGTCCATCACTTTACCTGAAGCTTCCTGGCCATAGCCACGACTTCATGGTCTGGAGGGTTGTACTTATAACAATTAGAGAACATTAACCGGATGTCCGCCGCAAAGCTCTGGGCATCTTGATAGTCCCGAACGTCCATTTTTTTCTGCAAATACAAGAAAGTCGTGAGGGAAGGAAGAACGGGGAGGGGGAAAGTTGGGTAACAGGTCGAAAAAGCCCTAAGTAACTTGGGATTCACAGATGCAGGAAGCTTTTTTTATTTTTAAGGCAGAGTTTAATCTGGGGCAGGGCAGGAAACCATCGACAAACTACTATGGTCACTGCAGAGAAGAAAACAATTATTTATAAGCACTTTTGATGCTTAGAAATGCTACAGGAATAAAATGATACAACTGAGAGTATGTTATGTGGGATTTGAATTTTGGTCATGGAGATTTTAAAGCAGAAGTTGAATGGTCATCCATCAGGGATTCTTGAGCTGTGATTCCTGCAATTCAGGGGGTTGGACTAGATTACCCTTGACACCTGAACCCTAAAATTCTATGATTATATATTGGAAATCTGCCAGCAAGCACTGGAGGAGCAGCAAAAATAAGTCCACTGTTGATGGGCCAGGCCACAACTCCTCCTCATCCAATGCCAGCATCAGCCTGGCAGCTGCATCTGATCGTAATCCCTGGGTGCTGCCTGGTTAGTTTTGACCCCCCTGACAGGGTCTTCTCTGTGGTGGCTTCCTGGTTGAGGAAAGCCCGTCCTAGTGAGAAGCTCCCTTTCAGGAGGGGTTTGAAAACAATGACATATGACCCTCTTAACCCAAGCTTGTGGTGGCTGAAGAAGACTGTTCCTGGCAACCGCAGAATCATTGGATTTAAAACATTTTAAATTGTAACTGCCTTTTATATGTTTTTAATTATAATGGTTTTTAAACGCTCCAGCATTGTTTTTTTTTCTTCTAAGCTGTATACCTGTTTACTGCCCTGAGCTCCTTGGGGAGGGAGGGCTGGGCATGAATTAAATAATAAATATAATCAATAGGATTTGCAACTGGGACAAGTTCAAGCTGTTAAGGTTAGTGTATTAAGCCCTTGACTCGGGACCAGTTCACCAGTGAGATTGCCTTGCTCATATACACGTTCCACGGGGCCTCTTTTAAAAGACTCGCCCTTGACTGCTTCAGTCCATAGAACTGGCACTTTTACATGTGCCACATACAAGCCCACCCTGAGCTTTTAAGAACTCGAAACTTGCACTGTAAAACTCCCTGCCTATTGACAGCAGGGAGGTGCCTTCACTACACCCTACCTGGTGCTTGCCTAAAACCTTTTTGTTTGGACAAGCCTATGCAGGCATGCAAACATTTCCTAGTCTCCATTTAGTTTACCCTTATTTTTCATTATGAAAATGTTAATAGGCCTTTTTTAAAAAGTGATATAGTGGTTAGAGTGTTGGCCTAGGGACTTCCAATCCTCCCCCTTGGCCATGAAGCTCAATGCGTGTGACCTTCTGCTCACAGTCACTGCCTCACTCACTCAGCCTGACCTAACCTACCTTACAGGGTTGCTGTGGAAAGGGAGGAGGAAAAGGTGGGCTGTCAACACAACGAATCAAGATTAACAGGGGACATACTTTCACAGTACTGAGATCCATCGGGTGCTTGATGATGTCGTGGTAGTCGTGAAGCTCCAGAGCCTCAGCGTCCACTGGCTTGTAGAAGGGCCAAGCGTATGCTGCGTGCTTCTTGGAGAGCATCTCCTTGAGGATGCTGTCGCAGTACTTGAGGTGTTCGGAGAGCTTCCCCTTCTTCCCCGCGTGCTGGGGCACCTCCCCATCCTCCAGGTCCTTCTTGGGCGGCTTGATGGGCCGGCCCCCGCTCTCCCGGCGGGCCACCACCTTGGCCTGCTTGGAGTCCAACAGCGGGGTGGGCGACTCACTCCGACTGGCTGTGATGGCTGATGTGGTCGGGGTGGTTGTGTCCGCTTTCCGCTTCACTCCCTTTTTCTGAAATTCAAAGGAACACACACACACACACACACAATTTTTTAAAATTAATTTTCTTCTAAAAGGAGAGGTTACAAATAACAAATGATGAATGCACAGGTCCTTTATTCAGAACTATGAGGACTAGAATCTTGCTTTGGGTGGGCCATAGATCACTGGTAGTGTATGTAGGAGGGTCCCGGGTTCAATCTCCAATTGCATTTCTTTTTTCTTTTTTAATCATTTATCATTTTCAATTTTACATAGTTTGCACAATGGCATTTTACCAAAATACAAACCATACATTTATCACCAATTTTCCTTTCCGCCACCTTCCATGCTTCGTTTTACTAACCCATTGCCACTCCAAATTCTAATTATTCCGTATTCTCTATTTTTAAAAATAAAATTAAAAAATTGTCCAGTAGCACCTTAGAGACCAACTAAGTTTGTTCTGGGCATAAGCTTTCGTGTGCATGCACACTTCTTCAGCTTATACTCAGAGCAAACTTAGTTGGTCTCTAAGGTGCTACAGGACAAGTTTTAATTTTATTTATTTTGACTGCGTCAGACCAACATGGCTACCTACCTGAATCTCTCTTTTTCAGTTTTATTTCAATATACTTAATCCTGCTTAATTTATTCTAACCCTGCCAACATTTTAGTTTACAGTAATTTTTCAAGTATGCTGCAAATCTTTTCTTAAAAATTCTTTCATCCTGGTCTCTTAGTCTACTAGTCAAATTAGCCATTTCTACATATTCTATCAATATTACAGTATCTGCCATTCCTTTGTTGGTATTGTGCCCTCCTTCCATTTCTGAGCATATAGCGTTCAGGCTGCTGTAGTTGCATATGAGATTTTTCTGATCTCTAGGTATATCTGCATCAATTATTCCTACAAAGAAAACTTCTGGTCTTTTTTTTTACAAATTTCCTTGTAAACATTTTTACTTTCAGTTCATTATGTATCATCTCCCAGAAGCTCTTAGCCATTTTACATGTCCACCACATACTGTATGATAATAGGTACTTCCTACTCTATGATTCCTGTGGGTTGGGTTTATTTTCTTTTGCTTACCTTGACAATAGGTGACATAGCAGTTACCACAGGCATGATGGGAGTGGCAGCAGGAGGGGGAGGCAGTGGGGGCGCAGCAGCGGGGGCCGCAGCAATGGGGGAGATGTTCGCGGTGATGGTTGGCACGGGCGTGGCAGCGATGACTGGCGTCTGCGACACGGAGGGAGGGACATTCTGGAAGGGGGCTGATGGAGAGACGGAAGATAAGGCTGCTGGGTGCTGAGCTCCTGGTTGTTGTTGTTGTTGTTTTAAAAAAAGAAAAACAGAGAGAAATGGGTCAAAGTAGCAAACCCCTCCCTGGTTCTTTTGGGGATGAAGGCCAGCTCAGTCAGAAACATTCTACCCCAGCTGGTCACAGTGATAATTACTGTTTAAGAAATGGTGCCCGATTTTGCTGCTTTTTTCTTCTTTACCCTCTTCCCCTCCCTGTCCCTTCTTCCTTGGGTGCCGCTTCTTCCATGACTGCAAGGTCTGCAGTGTCTCGTTCCATTAGCTTTGCCAAAAAGCAAGCTCCAAAGGCGTTTCCTACCCCTGAATAGGGCCGGGTGATATATCAATATATTGTCTTATATCGCTATTAAGAGCAAATTGTGATAACCATTTTTTTTAAAAAAATTACCTGGCAATATATCGCGGGTTGTGTGTGTGCTTGTGTGCAACAGTCAAAAAGCATGATACTGCAAAAACCGGGAAGCCAATGCTGCTTCCTGTCCTGTTGCAGCCATTGCTATTGCTAACTGTGCCTCAGCTGCTCTTCCGTGCTTCCTGTCATCGCAGCAGCAGCAGCAGCAGGCTGGCGCAAAAATCACTCACTTAGAAACTTTGTGTGCGCTGCAGGGCAAACTCTCTGCCTTGGCTCTCTCAGTCTCCCCTGCCTGCCTCCTCAGCAGCAGGCAAAAAAATCGTTCTTGGAGATGATCATGTGTGCGCACGCATGCAGCCTAACTCTGACCACTCCTAACTCTAACTCTGTCTCCTGAGCAGGTGGAGCTCAACAACCTGTGAGCGGGAACTTCCCTCCCTCAGAGACACCAGGCCCTTGCTGAACCTGGAGCCCACTTTCTCCTCCAGTTCTCACGTAAAAATATAAACTGGGGGGAGTAGTAAAAAGTAGTAAAAGTAGTAAAAAGAAAAACACACTGCTCTCCCTCTTTCCCTTGTTGTGCTTGTGCGATTGTCTGTAATGTATGTCTGTCTCCCTCCCCACTCCCATGTTTGTGTTTGGGTATGCGTTTTGTTTCTGTGAAGAAGCAGAACACCTTGTGGTGTTGTTGTTGTTGTTGTTGCTGTTTTAATTAACCCAGCCTCTCTCTGCTGGCAGGTGGCAGGTCGTCTTAACTTTACTCTAAAGTAGCTCCTCCCCTCTCCACCCTTCTTCCCCTGTCCCAAGCAAGCTGCAGAAAAACACGCTTCGGATTAAAAGAAAGAAAAACACGCTGCTGTGGCATTGGAGCCGTTTCCTTGTTCCCCCTGCTGTGCTTATTGGTTGTGGGTGTGCTATTGCCTGTGTGGGTGTGTCCCTCCCTCCCTCCCTACCTCCTGTGTTTGTGCGCGTTTTATTTTTGTGAATACGCAGAGCAGTTTTTTATATATATAAAAATTAACTTAGCTTCTCTCCTCTTCTTAACGTTAAAGCAGCTCTCCCGCCCCCCCTCCACCTCCCCTGTCCCAAAGAAACTGCAGAGGAACATGCTGCATAGTTGCTTCAGATTAAAAGAAAGGAAAACACACTGCTCTGGCCACTTCCCTCTTTTCCCCATCTGAATGTGCTGTGTGTGTGTGTGGGTATGTGTAAGCACGCATGCACACAAAATTGACTCTGTGTCTCCCTCATTATGCTCCTTATTTTCTCCTCCAGAACCTTCTCCCTACCCTAGAACTCTTCTCAGTTCTCCCCTTGCCCCTTTGCTTTCACACACATTTGTTATTATTAATATATTAACATTAATATATTCTCCATTAATATGTAACGTTACTGTTGAAGCATGCTATCAATGAGTAAATTTTCATATAATTAAATGCATCAAATTTTCCTTGAATATATATATATATAGAGAGAGAGAGAGATCTTTGTTTATTCTCTACAATTCTAACCATTCTTTCTCGTTTGGGCTGAATTATAAAAGAAATGCACATTCCCCAGGCACTAAAAATATAAATTTTGTTTAGCAATTTTTTTGTTCTGTTAAAATCTAACCATTTCATTCTCTCTTTTTTGGCCTGGTTTAGAAAATAAAATTAACGAACAATCTAATAACTGGTGTTGTGGGATGCACACATTCAACGAAGACTCAATAGTGAAATATATTTGAATATCTAAAAGTGTGACAGTGATTGTGAATTGGGCTTTTTTCTTGTTTCGTAATGTAACTTATTTTTTAGGAAACATTCTTTCACCTGACCTTTGATATTTATGCTACTGAATTACTTCTACAGCTTTAATTTTAGAGAAAAGGTGCTAATTTAAACATTATCAGTACAGTAAAGGTAAAGGAACCCCTGACCATTAGGTCCAGTTGCGGATGACTCTGGGGTTGCAGTGTTCATCTCGCGTTACTGGCCGAGGGAGCCGGCATACAGCTTCTGGGTCATGTGGCCAGCGTGATTAAGCCACTTCTGGCAAAACCAGAGCAGTGCACGGAAATGCCGTTTACCTTCCCGCCGGAGCGGTACCTATTTATCTACTTGTTGCGGGGATTCGAACCACCAACCTTCTGATCAGCAAGCCCTAGGCTCTGTGGTTTAACCCACAGCACCACCCACGTCCCATATATCTGTACAGTAGTACTATAATATAACAGTTTTAACAATATGTTAAAAGTAAATAAAAATCTATTAATTTTAGAGTTAGACCCGTAAGTAGCAGTAGTTGCTGCGGCATTACCACATTCACCTCTACATAGTTCCAGCCTTATTTCAAGCACCGTGATATATTGAAATATCGTAATGTTTAACTGTCATATTGAAAACCAGATATCACACAGCCCTACCCCTGAACTATTTCTTAATCATGAAAACAGCTATTATTTAAGAATAATATTATTTAAGTTTACTGTTCCTCTTCCCATCCATCTCCCTTTCCCCTCATGTGTTGTTTTTATGGGTTTTTTTTTTAACTAAGCCTATGGGGAGGGACTTGTCTTGTTTTAAGCCACTCCTGTGAGCCTTTTTGAGTGAAGAGAGCCATAGAAAAGCTCTAAATAATTAAAATCCTCTACCTGAACCTCACCTCCTTCTCTGTAACTTGGAAAGTGTTCCAGGAAAAAAATTAATGTTTCTGAGAACAAGATTCTAGTCCTCAAGGTTCTGAATACAGGGCTTCATTAGATAGGAACATAGGAAGCTGCCTTCCACTGAGTCAGACCACTGGTCCATCTAGCGCAGCACTGTCTACACTGACAGGCAGCAGCTCTCTAGGCAAAGCTCTCCTCAAGCCCTACCTGGAGATGCCACTGGCAGCTTAACCTGGGACTTCCTGCATGCCAAGCAAACACTCCATCCCTGAGCTATGGCCCTCCCCCTAAAGATTAAGATTCTAGTCCTCATGGTTCTGAATAAAGAGCTGTGTTCAATAGGAGCACAGGAAGATGCCTTATACGAGTCTGACATTTGGTCCATCCAACTCAATAGTGTCTACACTGACTGGCAGCCGCTCTCCAGGGTTTCAAAGAGGGACACTTCTGCAGTCCTACAAGCTGCTGTCAGAGATTGAACTTGGGACCTTCTGAATGCAAAGCAGACACACTGCCACTGAGCTACATACCTTTCCCCATTTGATTCACCCATATATAATCCACTTGCCCTTCAGGTGATTGGACTAGATGACCACCTGGGTTACTTCTAACTCTACAGTCCACCTGCCAGGGATTCTTAAGCTGTGATTCTTGCATTGCAAGGGATTGGACTAGATGATGCTAGAGGATGAATCCAACTTTACAATTCTATGGTTCTATGACAGATGCCATCCCAACCTGTGCTGTGCCCGCTGCCAGCCATCTTCCGCGCTTTGCCTTTTGGAACCGGAGGCAAGAGCTCAACCTCTTCCTGTGGCATCTGAGCGACTTTTTGAAGGAAGATCTTCTCCAAGGCTTGGGCCATGAGAACGATGTCATCAGTGGGCTGGAGACGGGGTGGGAGAAAGCAGGAAGTCATGGGGAGGACACACAGGAAGACTCGACGCCTCACTTCTATTTATTTGTTTGCTTCATAACATTCATACACTATTTGAGTGTGGTGGGGAAAGACCTCAAAATTGTTTGCAAAGAAAGAAAAAGACAATTAAGAACATCACTTAGAAAAATTAACAGCAAGGATTTAAAACTTTCAAAAAAAAAAAAAACCCAGACCAAAATTTGCACCAATCTTCTAAAACATCTGGGTAAACTTATGTAAACAAAATTGCTCTTAGCAGGTGCTGAAACAAGTACAGCAAAGGTGTCCGTCCGATATCAATAGGCAAGAAGTTCCAAAGCATAGGTGCTGCCACACTAAAATATTGAGTTCTTACAAACATGGAACAAGTATTATGTGGCACCTGTAACAGCGCTAAGGCTGCTGATCAAAGGTGCCTGCCTGGTGTCAGTAGGAACCCACTCATGCAGCAATGCATTAATCACACTTTGGACCCAACCAGTCAGTCCCACTATGCTAGATCTAATAAGCCAGGAGATACAGGGGTCAAGGTTGCATGTGGTCGGACGCATTGCCACCAGCATCTCGTCCACATCAGCTGATTGCATGAGGAGAAACTGATCCCACAACACATCCTTCATGGCAGCAATGGGTACTTCAACCAGAGCTGCAACAAGCACAGAGTCATGATCCCTCCAAAGCTGAGCGATTTTATCCTCAAAAGTGTGTAGCCAGTTGATCACAGCAGGTCTTCAAGGGCTCCAGAGGTCAGTGGGAGTCAGCAACCCTCAGACCCTCCAAAATAACTCCACCAGCTGGTTACTAGAGGACACAATGTGAGCTGCAAAATTTTTGCAGGCCCACACTGCCACACTGTAGGCACAGTTAGGTGTTTTTAACAGTGTTTGGTCATCTTCAGAGTACTACAGTTCTTCAGAGTACTACAGAGCACTACAGTTCTAGTCCGGTTTGTTTCATAGTCCGGACTTCCTCAGAATACTAAAAGGACACAACACCCGACAACATACATCTCAGCCCTCAGGGTCCAGATCCTTTACCTTATTGTAGATGTAGCAATTTGTAAACATGGTGTTGAAATCCTGCATACATTCGCTGGCACTCCAGTAATAGTTGTGCTCTAGCCGTTTCTTGATAGTCCCCATATCCATCGGGTTTTTAATTATTCTGTGGTAATCCTGTTGGGAGGAGGGAAATCTCGTTGTTTATTAATTATTTGGGGAGGGGGCAGGACCGTTTCAGCTAGAGGGACCTGTGGGGAACCTTTCGGGGAGTCACACACCAGTGGCAGAAAGCCAGCCAGGGTGAAGGCTTGTGGCCTCCGAAAGGCAGATCACACAGGAATGCAGCCCACAAGGAAGTTTCCCACCGCTGGTTTAGATAATAATATGCAGCATTTGGCGAAAGTTACAAGAAACAAACCATGGTTAAGTGTAATGTGGGGGATGGAAAATCCATGGCCCTCCAGATGTTGTTCATTACAGAATTATTATTTTTAATTCTCTTTGTAAACTGTTTGGAGGTGTTTTCTCTCTTTCTTTTTTACAATCCAGTAGGGTATAAATTTTATGAAATAAAATTACATTGCATTATGAAATTACAGGAATTGGAGGTGTAAATTTTATTTAAGTAAATACATCTCCATCTCCTGTAATCCACAGCAGGCGTGGCCAATGACCAGGGATGATGGCATATTTTATTTAAGAGCATATTTATATATCCCAATTTTAAAACAACAACAAAAATCAGAGCAGTTTACAACCATTATACATAAAGCCATATAAAAAGTTAAGATAAAAAAAAAAATCAGCTAACTATTGTGGAAAAGATGTACTGATTTCCTGTGTAAGTCTGAGGGAATAGAATAATAACAATAATAATAATAATAATAATTTATTATTTGTACCCCGCCCATCTGCCTGGGTCTCCCCAGCCACTCTGGGCGGCTTCCATCAAACAAGGCATTTAGGAGGCATTTAAAGGTTGAGATGGAAGTGGCAGGCAGTTCCACAGGACTGGACTGATGACCCTAAAGACTTAGTTTATTCTTGCTGCCAAATGAGCCTCACCAACTCAGGAAATGATGCTTTTGCAGAGCATCTCAGTGATGGACTTGGAATACAAGGGTTCAGGCACTCGCTGAGGTACCCTGGACGTCAGTTGCTCAGGGCTTTGTAAGTTAATGCAAGGACCTTGAACCAGGCTTGGTAGTAGATGGGCAGCCAGACCAGGATGTCCCATGTTCTCAACCTGACTCTGTCCTTAGTAATCTGGATGCTGCATTGTTCACTAGGTGGAGCTGTGTGGAGCTGCTAAGGCTGCTCCACACAGAGCACATTACAGCGATCCAGGCTCAAGATTATGCATGGAATACAGTGGCCAGAGAATCCCTGTCCAAGTGTCCAGGAATGGCCGTGAACAGCAAACCGGATGAAGCTGGTAGAAGGCACTCCTAGCCACAGAGGACACCTGGGCCTCTAGTGAAAACAAGTACCCCCAAACTACACACTTGCTCCTTCAGAGATAGCTAAGTTACCTGTTCTGGGTGGGGTTGCCCTATCTCCAGACATGGGACCCACCCACCTCAAGAGCCTCTGCCTTCTCAGGAATCTAACACAGTTTACTGGGCTTCATTCAGTCCACCACTGCATCCAGACACAGGTCCAAAGCTTTCACGTTCTCTCCTGATTCAGATGTCAGGGAGAAGTAGAGCTGCATGTGTCATCAGCGTACTGGTGACAACTTGCTCCAAAACTCCTTTATCTAAGGAGCTGTCCCATGAAAGACGGAGCAAGCTTCTTTTCTGCTGCTCTGGGAGGGGAGGCCCTGAACCAAAGGATTCAAATGACAAGAAAGGAGATTCTGACTAAACAATATGAAGAACTTTCTGACGTTAAGAACTGCTTGGCAGTGGAACTTGGAAGAGGGTGGACTCTCGCTTGTTGGAGGTTTTTAAACAGAGGTCGGAAGACCATCTGTTGGGAATTCTATAGCTGTGATTTCTGCATTGCAGTGGGTTCTATGATTCCTAATGACCACAGATGACGCCTTGTCAGAGCCTTTAAATAAGTGGAGGAACACCTCAAAAATAAGAAACATTACTCACTGGTAAATTCAATTTAATTGCATCAACAGGTTGGTAGAAAGGCCAGGCGAACTGGTGTTTCCACAGAGTCTTCACCACCACATTCTGCATGTACTGAAGTTGGTTGGTCTTCCGCCCAGGCTTGGCTGAGTTGGTGACCTCTGGGGGAGGTGGGTTCGCAGGGCCTTGGGGAGCCTGGATGGCTGAGGTGGCAGCAGACATCTTTCTCCTGCCTCCTCCTCGACTTGCTGGCGTTCAAGGCAGCCTCAGCAGGTCCTCGGGAAGGAATCGCTGTCTTTCTACGATCCCTGGATGGGATGGGCATCCCATTCCCAGGGACCAGCCATGCAGCCTGGAGAGCAGGGAGAGGACAGCAAAACATCAGTCGATGATTTCTAGAAAAAGGCGGAGGGAAGACACATTGTGGAGGGCTCGATCTTCTGATCACAAGGAGCCAAATCTCATTAGGCCCTCCAGTTCTATGACATGGAAGGAGAAGGAGGAGGAGGAGAAGGAGGATGGTCCCCCACCACGAGTCCTTTCTTGCATACAAGGGAGACACTTGCGGGGCAATCACAAATAGCAGCTGACTACTAAGTCTGCAAAGCCAGGGCCAGCCCAAGACTGCACCCTAAGCCACACCACCCCAAGTCCTTTGTACATACAAAAGCACAACTGGCATGGCAATCACATTTATAGGGCAATCCTTAGAACTGGCCTTGCTCATAGCAACTGATGGCACGAGAGCCTATTTCTGGAGAAGGACTGGGAGGAAATTTGCTTTGCTCAGAGACTGGAATTACATCTTGACTCCTTACAATGATGATGCAGTGGCAGGAACAAGAGTGGGGAATGAGCTCCTCTGTGACTTCTGCAGAATCAGACATCAACCCAGCATTCAAAAGTTGCCAAGCGCATTTTGCACCTGGCTTTCGGCCACTTGTGACCAAGTGAAGATGTCTGAGTGCCAGGATGGCACCTGGTGCCTCTACTGTCGGGAGATGCATGCCTGAGGATTGTTGGTTCTTGACTGTTTCCACACACTAGCAACACATCCTGTAAAATTCTATCCATTATATTTTATCTGCACAATTAGAATGAATTTCAGGAGCCAAAACGTCCTATTGAAGAATAGGAATTTCGATCTGTCTGGCCCAAAAATGGCAAGTAGGCATTCCGTTTTGGTGACTATTACGTTGGTTTAAGGAGCTATATTGGTGCCTAGCTTATACAGTGGTACCTCGGGTTAAGTACTTAATTCGTTCCGGAGGTCCGTTCTTAACCTGAAGCATACTTAACCTGAAGCACCACTTTAGCTAATGGGACCTCCTGATGCCGCTGCGCCGCCAGAGCACGATTTCTGTTCTTAAGTGGAGTTCTTAACCTGAAGCGTACTTAACCCGAGGTACCACTGTATATCTGAGTTTCTAACACTGCATCAACCTTCTGTATTTACTACACTACAAAGAGGTTTTTAAAAATGTGTTCTAACCACCCGAGTCTAGAGAAAGAATCCAACCTACTACGTTTTTCTTACCACCCTGAAACACATACTGAGCACAGCCAGCACAAATTCACAACATTGAAAGAAAGAAGGAAAACTAGGTGGATATATATATATTGGGCAAGCCATTAACATAAGCAATAAATGAGACTCGGAACATGCCAATAGAGCTGCTAGACTACTAACAGCTAAAAGTAAGAACATGCCAACAATGTATTATTGTTTATTTCATACAATTTTATATACTGCTTACTTGGTTTTTTTAAAAAAACTCAAAGCAGTTTGCAAAAATACTAAAACAATAAAAAAATAAAGCATGCAATAACAACAACAACAATAATAATAATAAAAGCAGCAATAACCTAAAAATGCACCAGCCTTCTAGATACCTGTGCAGGCTTGTCTATACAAAACTGTTTGGAGCAGGTACCAAAAAGTGTACAGTCATTAGGCAAGGAGTTCCAAAGTGTAGGTGCCATCACACTAGAAGATAAATTTCTTAATGGCATGGAATAGGTATTACATGGCATCTTTAACAGTGCCAGTTCCAGAGATCAAAGCAATTGAGAGAGCTTATGTGGAATAAGGCAATGGGGAGAGAGAGAGATGTGCTCATTCATATCAACCAATTACTTATTTGAAAACCAACTATAAAATGTTGACTCTGTAATGGTGAGCAGCCCAAGTAAGATCACATCTAAATCGTAACTGTAGAGCAAATTGGATTTACTTGGGTGGTGCCCAAGTAAATTTTACTCAGGGTAGACCCACTGAAGTTAATGGAAACAAGTTACTCGTGCCCATCAATTTTTGTGTGTCTACTCCAAGTATGACTAACATTATTGTAATTAGAAGTATTTATCATAAGCTACCCTTCACCCAAGCATCTCACATAGAAAAGTACCGGCGAATGCCAGCAGCAGGGTTCAAATCCCCACTTGGCCAAGGAGCTCTTGAGCTCACATCCCACAGAGCCATCTGGTTGGTCTTGTGCTCTTGCATGTGCAAAGGACTTGGGAAGGCTGGCCCCAGCTTTGCAACCTTGGTAGCTGCTATTTGTGATTGCTCCCCCAACGTCTTTAGTTGGGTTTTCTTTGGTGCTGTTTTTAAAACTAGCTCTTTATGGTTTTTATGGTGTGTTTGCAAATTGCCTTGAAATGCATGTAAAAGGGGATTCATAAATTGTATTATTATTATTATTATTATTATTTGGTCCAATCCAGCAGCCAGGCTCTTATTACATTCTAAGAACCTAAGCAGAGGCTGCTAGATGTAGCCAAAAGGGACCCATCTCCTCCAGCATCCTGTCCTCACAGTGGCCAACCAGGTGCCCTAAATCCTCAATCGGGACCAGAGTACAAGAGCACTCTCCCATTCTGCAGTTTCCAGAAACAAGTATTCGGAAGCATTACTGCCTCCAATCATGGAGTCAGAGACTGGGCATCATGGCTAGTAATGGTACCCCTTGATACGATATCCTCTGTGGATTTGTTCTCTTTGAAAGGAGGAAGGCAGGAAGGTGTCAGGGGAAGCTGAGGCTACCTGTCCACCAAGAGCCTGGCACAGTGCATATTTACTAGCAAGTACCTGCCTCTAAACTAAATGGAACTTAATTCTATGTGAGCATAGAACTGTAGCCTTATTTAGGTGCAAGTCTTGGGGAACCATCAATCAGCGAAACAAACTTCCCAGTAAACACTAAGAACCTATGCTAGCAGAGTCCATAACTGTCTTTTGATGAATACAACACCCTTGAAAGTGCACAATGCCTTGGATTCAGACTAAGTGAGTAGAACTCAGATCCCACTGAAATAGACAAGGCTGAAGTGGTCAAAATTAAGCTAGCAGTGACTTAATTTAAACCCTTGATGGCAGTTTAAACTCAGCTAACTTAGCCCAGGAATTGTGAGCAATTCTGGTCACCTTACTGCAAAAGGCATATGAGACTAGATGGCGATTGGCCCCCTTAAATAAGGCTCTTCTTGTGATCAATCAGTACCTAGTGCCCTCCCTAGCAATCCCTATCAGTCCCCAACTGGAACAGCCATGCTTCCATCAGCCCCAGCATTAAAGAGCTGTACAGGCTGGGGCTTATGGCAATTGTGGTCCCAAACACCTGGACGGTGGCAGCTTGGGAAAGGCTGATTTAGACCCAAAACAAAGTTTCAACCTGCTTAAGAGCATAAGAAGAGCCTGCTGGATCAAAACAATGGCCCATCTTAGTCCAGCATCCTGTCTTCGCAGTAGCCAACCAATTGCTCATTATGGGAAACCCACAAATGGGATTTGAGCACAAGAGTTATCTCCCCTCCTGTGGTACCCAGGAACTGGTACTTCTTTTAGGAATGACTCCATCTGGCAGTTTGTTTCCCAGTGCCTGGTTAGAAACTCAGATGTATATGCTAGGGGCCAAATGTCTCCTTAAACCAAAGTTTTAGTCACCAAGACAGAATGTCAAGTTGCCATTTTTGGGCAAGATGACTCTAAAGTCTTACTTTTCAAATGACGCACTAACACGTTTGATTATCAGTTAAATATCTGGCTAGTTCAGATGACAACCTTGAGCTAAGCTGAGAACTTAAAGAAAAGTCACATTATCCAGGGATACTTCACTTATATACTGGCCCATTCCTAGCTCTTTTTCTTAATGATGACACAGTCCATTCATAACATATGAATATTTTTCACAACTGTGAGCAGGGCAGTGGAGTGGGGTAAGTGAAGACAAGCTTCAACAATTAGCTGTAATTGTTCACTGCTCCTGCTCAGGCTGCACAGAAAAAGCATTTTGGTTCCTGAAATTTATTCTGATTGTGCTGATAAAATATAACTGATAGAATTCCACAGGATGTGGTATTAATGTGTGAAAACAGTCAAGATCCAATGATCCTCAGACATGTACCTCCAGATGGTGGAGATGTCAAGCACCTTCCTGGCACCCAGGCAACCTCACTTGGTCGCAAGTGGGAAATAGTTAGGGGCAAAATGTGCCTGGCACCTGGCTGATTTTGAACACTGGTTGGGTATACAAAAGAGGACGACCCCCCCCCCCCACTGAAATATATATGGATACTGTACTACCCTGAGCACACCCAATCTCATCTGATCTCTGAAGCTAAGCAGGGTCAGGACTGGTTAGTACTTGGATGGAAGATTGCCTAGGAATACCAGGTGCTATAAGCTTAGCTTGGCTTGGCAGGGATAGCTCAGTCAGTAGAGCATGAGATTATTAATCTCAAGGTTCTGGTTTCAAGCCCCACATTGCAGGCAGTTGGACTAGATGGCCCTTATGATCCCTTCCAACTCTACAATTCTATGACTCTAAGGATAATGAACTGTTCCTAGTATTATTGACCACTGTCTCCATACCCCCTCATCATGACCACCACCTCCCCCTCTCACACACCCCAAGTTCTGACACAGAGTTGTTGAATTTGTCATTAATGGATTTCTGCAGGGGATTCTCACCCCCAATAAGCCTGCAATCCTAAACACACTTGTTTAGATGCAAAGGTGAAAGTAAGAACATACTGGGTCAGGCCAAAGGAGCTAATCTAGTTGAGCACCCTGTTTCCACTGTGGCCAACCAGATTCCCAAAATGGGATGGTCATGAGCAGGACATACCGGTAAATACAATGGCACTTTCCAATCGCTGTTCCCCATCATCTCTTGCATACAGAGACAGTAGAACCTGCATGCCCAAGACAGTCTATCACAACAAGCCTCCTTGAAAAGAGCCTTGATGCTGGATCAACCCAAAGGGGGCTCATCAAAGTCCAGCATCCTCTTCTCAGAGTGACCAACCAGATCTGGAAGCACATAAGCAGGACCCTAGCACAAGAGCAACTTTCCACACTTGTGATTCCCAGCAAGTGACATCCAGAGGCATCCTGCCTCCAGGAATAAGGAAGAACATAAGAACTTGCTGGATCATGCCAAAGGGGGCCCACCTAGTCCAGCATTCTGTTCTCACAGAGGCCAACCAGAGCCCCAATGCAAAGCCTGCAAGCAGGACCCAAGCAGAAGAGCACTTTCCCCTCCTATGGTTTCCAGCAATGTGTCACACAATTAATAAGCACAACCATTTAGTTTAAGGCAATAGAGACACTGGGCAGAGATGACATCCCAATGAGATCAATGGAACAGGCAACACAATCTTACGGGCCTTGAATTGGAACTAGATGTCACAACCAGGCTTCTACAACAATGTTACAAGTGTGCCAGATGGGCTCTCCTTATCCAAGGAAGAGGACTCAACATTTGCCATACCTAAACTCTGGAACAATATGTGTTTAAAACACAACACAACCCTGCTCTAGGGCATCAGGCTTCAACTGGCAGGTCATGGGCAACTTCCACCTTGGTCAATGGTGGCTTGCAACAGCAGCACTACCACTACAATGATATATGGGAAATAAACTAAGAAATGGGTCCCCCAGTGCACAGTTATGTTCATGGTGGGTGGTGGGTCTGAAAAAGTTGAATACAGCTGGAGTGGGCAGAGGGAGGGAAATATGAAAGCTGCTTTATACACAGAGTCAGGTCATTGGTCCATCTAGTGCAATAGTGCCCACAGTGACTGGCAGCAGTTCTCCAGGTTTACAGACAGCGAGAATCTCCCAGCTCTTCCTGGAGAAGCTGTGGGGGACTGTACCTGGAACCTTCTATGTGCAAGACAGATGCTCTACCACTGAACCATGGCCCTTTCCCTAAAAATGTCTAGTCCTTGTGGTTCGGAATAAAGGGCAGAATTAAACAGGAATGGTCCCTTTTAGCTTAGTATTTTCTACACTAACTGGCATAGGCTCTCCAGGTAGGGATAGGAGTATTTCCCAGCCTGACCTGGGACTTCCAACTCTGTAATTCTATTATTCTGTGCATGCAAAGCAGATGCAGCCTCCCCCCCCCCAATAAAATAAGGTTCCAGACCTCCTGCTTCTAATAATGGGATAGTCTAGCTCAGAACTGCCTGCACTGACTGGCAGTGACTCCAGAGTTTCAGACAGGGAGGCTCTCCCAGCTCTACCTGGAGATGCCATGAGAGATTGAAGCTGAGAATTTCTGCATGCAAAGCAGGTGATCTACATGCTGAGCCACAGGATCCAAAGTAAATTGGGATCTACTGTTATATATCCAGGCAATCTTCAGTAGGCCGAGGAGAGTTTCCAACTCCTAGTTATTTTACAATAGCAACAAAACAAGGAACCCCCCCCCCCAAAAAAAATAGGCTACTGAAATGAAATGAAGAGCCAGGAGTGGATTTTTTTATGTGAAAGGATTGCAAAATCAGTTCAGTTCTGGTACAGAAAACAAATCCTTGGGATCTGAATATGTTCAGAGGCGCCCTGCTCCTCAGTTTGAAATTCTCGTTTTGGAAGCGATTATAAACAACAACCAAGTAAATCCAACAAGTCTTAAGTCTCCTTGATGCTGCCCCAGAACATGGGCAAAGTGCTTGAGGCAGCATCCCTGTCCATGTCTCTTTTTTTAAGGAGTTGGCCTGCAATCCTAAACACAATTCCATTGGAATAAGCCACACTGAAGGCAAGAGAACAGACTGCCATAATACATAGTTAGGATTGGGTGTCCCAATAAAATCAGCTGATTACCTTCCAGGTAAACAGGTCTAAGTCAGCAGCTACAACAGACACATCAGATAGACACACCAGTTAACTCCAGGGACAAAAATCGGGTCCTCGGACCTTTTGACTGTGGAATTGAGAGTGCAAAGCCCAAGCTGGAGATGGGGAGTAATGGAGCCACATTAAGAGCCAGTCTGGCATAGTGGTTAGAGTGTTGGGTTCGGGCATGTGAAAACCGGGGTTCAAATTCCCCACTCAGCCATAAAGCTCACCGGGTGGGCATGACCTTGGTGCCAACCACTCTCATCCCCACCTATCTCACAGGTTTGCTGCTGTTGTGGGGATAAAATCTGGAGATGGGGTCACGGGTATGTAAGCCACCATGAGCTCCTTGGAGGAGAGATGGGATATATATACATGCGATGAACAAACCAATCAACCAAACAACCAACTGCAATCGCCCCTAAAAGAGATCTCCATATGCAACAGGGTTTTTAAGGAAGAAGAGAAAAGTGCCCCCCCCCGCAAATTTTTCTGAGTTTTTCTAAAGTGACGACCACACAGGAAAATTAAAAAAAACAACACACCCCGAGAGAAAAGCGAGGAAACAGAGCGCGACGCGACAGGAGACAAACCAAGGCGCTCGCTGAAGCCGCCTGGACGAGGAAGCGGCGCTGCTTCCAGCCGAGCGGAGCCAGGCGAGCAGCAGCGGCAGCAAGGCAAGCGGCGGGCGCACGGGGGCCTGGGCTGGTGGAGAGGCGAGCTTCTCCCCGCCCGCCGTTCCTTTGTGCGAGCGCGGCCGGAGGAAAGCGGGATCGCTCGCCCTTCTCCCCGCTTCGAAAGATGGCGGGCAAGGAGGGAGGGAGTCCGGCGCAGAACGAGGGCGCACGGAGCCCTCCTTGCGTCTGCGGCAGGGCAGCCGCGCGCTCGCCCTTTTGTTACACTGTTGCCAGCAGAGGAAGCGCAAAAAGGAAACGCCGGAGCGGCGCGCTTGGAGAAGGGAAAGGAGCCTTTGTGTGCGCGATTTCGCCTCCGCCCTCCGCGGCCTGCTCTCTTCTTCTTCTTCTTCTTCTTCTCCTTCACCACCACCACCAAACCAAAGAAGCCCCCCCAGAAGCGCGTCTAGCTTGCTTACTCGGGCCGGCCGGGCTTTTTCTTCCTTCTCCTCCTCCTCCACCACCACCACCTCCTCTGGCTGCTGCCGGTAGGGCTCGACTGATTCCCCCCTCCTTCCACTACCACCACCTTTTTTTTCTAGTTCTCTCCAAAGCAAGTAAAGAATTGATGTGCTACGAGCTACAGAGAGAGAGAGTCTTTTCAGAGCTAGCCAGGCGCACTGCTCATGCGTCCCCGCCGCGGGGACCGCTGGGTAACGTAGTTTGCCGGCCCAGCTTGGGAAAGGTGCTCCGCCCCGGCCAAGACTACAAATCCCAGCCTGGAGCACAGGCTCCTTTCTTTCTTTGCGCCCTCCTTTTTTCTCGCTCCCCCCCCTCGGTATGGACCAGAAAGCGGAGGAGGATCAAGCTTCCGAAGGTTTCACATGCGTCTGTATGTGTACACACAAACACAGGAGTAACATGGGTGGGGGGAGGTGCAAAAATGTATTTCCCCATTATTTCTTTTTTGAGGAAGGGGTGTCCAGGAGGCCAGGCATTTCCAAGAGGAGAAAGTCTGCCGCCCGGGTCTTCCTCCATGCAAATACATCTCTCCCGCCTCATTTTGCTTTTTTAGACTAGGAAAAGGCGCGAGGGGCGTGATACAGCTCTTCTCTTTCAGACTTTCTCGTTTCTGCTTCCCAAAGACTTACCAGCCGGTGATAATTTGTAGCAGTAGTGCTGTTATTATTCCTGACTTAATTATCGTCACGGATTTGCATTTGAATCATTTCCAAAGGTATCTGGCACATTCCTGGCTGGCCGGCGATATATTAAATGCAAAACACATAATATTTATTGATTCCTGAAGACTTTAGGCTGGTAGAAAATATTGTTAATAGTACTATTATTATTACTGATATTATTATTACTGATTTGCATTTGAATCATGTCCAAAGAAGTCTGCATTCCTGGCTCGATCATACAGGTATTGTAAATGCAGAACACAGCACATATATTTTTCTCCTAAAAACTTACAAACTGATTGATATTATTATTACCAGTTGTTATTACTAATTTTTTTTTATTAACAACAACAATTTGCATTTGAATGATTTCCGAAGGGTATGTGCATTCCTGATAGGCCAGAAATATTATAAATGCAGAACACTGCGTGCTTGTTTTATTTATTTATTAATTAAGTGTGTTTTGCTGGATCTTTCAATCATACAGAAACAAACAAAAACTAAACAGACAATCATATCCATAAGAAAAATAAAGAAAAGTTTGTTAAAATGAAACTTGACTAAATAAAATAAATAACAAAGTATTCCCATCAAAGTATATGGAGTTAAGCGTTCTTGGGCTTTATTGTATCAATACATAAATGTCATTTTTATTTTCCTCAAAGCAATCAGTTCTGTTTGCACTCTCTTACCTGAATAAGACTAGCCATTTTCATTTATTTCATTTTCATTTATTTCTCAGACTACTCGTTTTATATTATTATTAAAGTATTTCTGTAGTGCTATATTATTCTATAGCGCCATGTTATGAAATAGCTGTTGGGGTGTATGTACGTGTGTGTGTGTGTGTTTGCACTCTCTTACGTGTGTGTGTGTGTGTGTGTGTGTGTGTGTGTCAGTTCTGTTTGCACTCTCTTACCTGAATAAGACTAGCCATTTTCATTTATTTCATTTTCATTTATTTGTCAGACTACTCGTTTTATATTATTATTAAAGTATTTCTGTAGTGCTATATTATTCTATAGCGCCATGTTATGAAATAGCTGTTGGGGTGTATGTACGTGTGTGTGTGTGTGTGTGTGTGTGTGTGTGAATTCCCGGGTGCCAAGGTCCAAGTCTGGGGCAAGTGCTTTTTGGTGAGAGAACCCCAGCAGAGATTGAAAGAGTCAAAATATGCAGCAAAGTAAAGCATGGAATTAAAAACTGTTAGGGCTTTACAATATGCCCTTTCAAGTGAGGTCCAGTATTTCCCCATTCAAAGTTCCTTACAGACATTTGGAAAGAAAGATGGCGGACTAGACACCTTCTGACGACAGCTTGTTGATAGAGATAATTATGTCATGATTAATGGTAGGCAAGCCATAAATCTTGGCTATCATATTTGCTCTGGAAAAGCAGAGGGAACAAAGGATCAAGCTCTGATGCTATGAAAAGGTGGCTCTCCATGCTGGGAGACCAAGAAGCTTGGGGGGGGGGAACCCAACAGGGGGGCGAGTGACATAGAGCCAAGGTACCTTTCTCTTGCTCAAACACATAATAGTCCTTAATGTCAGCCCTTAGGGTATATGGTCAACAAAGCCTTCCTTTCTCTAATTACTTCTGAGACTGTTATAAATCATGACTGTGGTAATATGTCTGCTGGTTGAAATTTGCATCTGGAGTGTGAGTTGACTTCTGGATTAAGAAGAGATTATCATTAAAAACTGAAAGCAAAACAAAAGGCACATTTCAATCATTTGCGACTAAGAAAGATTCCATGCAAGAAATAGCCAAGGGGTGTTCCAACTGTTAGAATTCTTTATTTTATTTTGATGAAAGTGCTCAGTTCCTGCACCTCTCAAGTAGGTGCCATTGCCACTCTTTATAGAATGAGGGAGGTGTTCATGGTGAATTCCAGCACCTCTTTTTCTATAAAAACAGCACTGCATACACCTGTCAGAAAAGTTGCAGAAACTGCAAAACTTAGCTTTTTTACAAAGTGGTGAACATTCTTAAATTATTGGTATAGGTCAGAACACAAGAGTGGCTGGTGAGAGCCATGGGGTTGACGCAGTTTCTGGTGCCGCGGAAGCGAGTCCCCGCGCTGCGCTGTGCCGGTTTAGCTTAGCATGTGGCGGGTGGCTCGGTTCAGGGACGGCTCTTGGGCCAGTTAAACAATCCCCGTGGGCCACTTGTGGCCCATGGGCCTTAAGTTGCCTACCCCTGAGCTAGAGCAATCAGCTAAAACCTCACATGCTGGGTTTCTCAGGTAGACTGGGAGTGGGGGGACAATAGGATTGATTACCTGTTTGTTCCCAAGGTAAAGGAAGTGACATAGCTAAGCCTGGCAGGACAGCTTACTCTCTGGTAGTAACCAATTTATGCATTAATTAGACTTTAAGTATGTTGGCGGTGCTGTGGTCTAAACCACAGAGCCTAGGGCTTGCCAATCAGAAGGTTGGCGGTTCGAATCCCCACGACGGGGTGAGCTCCCGTTGCTCGGTCCCTGCTTCTGCCAACCTAGCAGTTCAAAAGCACATCAAAGTGCAAGTAGGTAATTAGGTACCACTCCGGCGGGAAGGTAAACAGCGTTTCCGTGCACTGCTCTGCTTTGCCAGAAGCAGCTTAGTCATTCTGGCCACATGACCCAGAAGCTGTCTGCGGACAAACGCCAGCTCCCTCGGCCAGTAAAGCGAGATGAGCGCCGCAACCCCAGAGTTGTCCGCGACTGGACTTAACGGTCAGGGGTCCCTTTACCTTTACCTATGTTGGTTATATGAGGCTGGTTATCCCACAACAATTGAGATAATGTGCAATGTTTAGAACATAAAAATTACACCATTAATTAAAAAAATGAAATACGGACAACCATGAAACTGAATGCCTCCTTACATGACTGAAACCCTGATTCAGCAGCTCCCGGCAACACCTGCAGTTGAATTGGATCACCTAGCTGGAATGGTGAAGTCAAAGCTGGGCTGAGCTAGCCAGGGTGGGGTTAGTGCCAGCTTGTTGTGCCAGGGGTATCTATTGCCGCTGAAGACACAATTGGGATTCAAGATGATCCTAACAGATTGGAGAACTGGGCCCAAACTAGCAAAATGAATTTTAATAGGGACAAATGTCAGGTTCTGCCCTTAGACAGGAAGAACCAGCCACACAAAACTAAGATAGGGGGACACCTGGCCTGCCAGTACTCTACAATTCTATTATTCTATGTAGAGATATATATATATATATATATATATATATATATATATATATATATATATATATATATATTTAAAAAAATTGTATGAGAAATTCCTCTGACCAGGTAAACGTCTTCCTTATGTTATTCTGTAGGAGATGGATAGCCCTGTCAATTTCAGTTCTTCTCCCTAATTTTTCCAGTTTGCACATTTCCACATCAACTTGCATTAAAAAAAAGTCTTTGCAAAAAATCAGCTGCATGTTCATGCATACACCTAATGTGCAATTTTTTTGCAAGTAATTTACCTTAATATTTGCGTATGTTATTTTCACTAATGTGTGGATTTATACACACACACACACCTGGGGCGGGTGGGCACATTACATAGCCAGAGAATTGCATTGCAAAACGTGGGAAGTGTAAATTTTCGAGGGACGGCTGTATTTTGGTTCATGGCTTGTTTTGGGAAGGATTAATTCATAAACTCATAGAACTGTAGCATTGGATGGGATTCCCAGAGATTCATCTAGTTCAACCCCCTGCAATGCAGGAATCACAACCAGAGAATCTCTAGCAGATGCCCATCCAACCTCTGTTTAAAAACCAGTGAAGAGGAGTGCACCACCTTCCAAGGTGGTCCATTACAAGGTCGAACAGCTCTTCCCACCAGAATAAATCTTACCACCAGAATAGTTCTTCCTAATGTTTACTCAGAATTTCCTTTTTTATCATTTGAATCCATGGGTACAGGTCCTCCCCTCCAGAGGAGCAGAAAACAAACTTGCTTCATCTTCCAGGGAGTACGTTATTGGTCAGGGATGTTGCAGCATACATACAGATCATCCTTTCTGAGTCTTGATGCCAAAGCAGAGAGAGGGATGTTTCCCAGGGGGGCATAAAAAACTCAGGGTCTAGTGGTGCCTGGAGTAAATAACTGCAGGTGTCTGGAAAATTAATGAGACACTTAATTGCATAAATGTGGGTTCCTGTCGAGAAAAGGACCAGGGAGGCTAATCAGGAAGATCCCAAGAAGTCTGGGACAGTGAATGAAAAGAGATAAACAGCTGTTGCCTGTTGTGTATGTGGCTTTGTTGTCGTCTTCATCTGCCATTTGACCATTTTCTGTTTGCACAACCATCACTACTATGTCTCTGTAGCACTGCAATGCTTCAAGCAGTAAGTAGTATGTTACTTCAGAACTACCTGACCAGAGTAGACCTAAAGGCCATATAGTCCAGCGTGCCTTTTCCTACAGCAGCCAGGAGGGATGTGATGAAATATCCAGTCTGTTGTTTGTCTCTGCAGATATATATATATAACAACGTAACTTACAACACATCACTACGTTGCTTGAAAATATCAAATTAAATTCTTCACTCCAAAAAAAAAAAAATCTTTCCACATATTTCCACAAGATTGAAGGGGATTATAAACATGATCTTCTTGATGCATATAACAAAATAAGATTGCCATACAATATAGAAAAAAATAGGGCTTAGAATTTCCTTTGGTTGCGTTAATCTGATGTTCTGACAGATAGAAAAAACAACCCTAGACAGCTCAAACAACCATAATATTAGTTTGTGGGAGGGTAGGTTGTATGCCCGAGTCCCTTCTAATTCCTGGATCCAACAAGGATTCAATTGCTGTCAAGTTTCTTGGTACATAATGACCCTCAAAGTATGGGTCATTAAGGTAACAAAGGAAGTGGCTCTGTGCCAGAGGTAGTTAGAAAGACAAAAGCCTGAGCTGAGGTGTGTGAGCCAGAAGCTAGAACCAAATAAGCCATGTGGGAGACACAGCCTGATCTCTATCTGGGTATCCCAGTTTGTGGCTATGGGAGAAGCAAGACCGTCTTTGGATGCTAATGCTATGAGCCCCTCCATCGTAGGCTCAGGTTCTATACATGTGTAAAAAAGCATATCTCCCTGTGTCTAACTGATGTTACAGGTAGGTAGCCGTGTTGGTCTGCCGTAGTCGAAACAAAATAAAAAAATTACTTCCAGTAGCACCTGAGACACCAACTAAGTTTGTTATTGGTATGAGCTTTCATGTGCATGCGAAGTGTGCTTGCACACAAAAGCTCATACCAATAACAAACTTAGTTGGTCTCTAAGATGCTACTGGAAGGAATTTTTTTATTTTGTTTCTTTAATTGATGTGAGTCATTCTGGAAGACAATAATTGTCTGCAAAGCAGGATAATATTGTGGCATGCACACCACCCCGATCTCTAAGCAGTGTGAGGGGTTCCAGGCGCTTACCCAGGGTATTTCATTGAAGCTAAATATTATGTGGGCTACAATCTACTACTACATCAAATGCATGAACTATTATCTTGAGGTGCAGGAATGCATTTATTTATTTATTCATTCATTCACTCACTCATTCATAGCATACAGATGTGGTGGGTGTGAAATTTTAACTATAACACTGACGCAAAATAATTAATACTTTATGCAATGTATCAAGGTAAGGAAAGCTTCTTCTGCCTCGCTCAGTTATACAAGCCTCGTCGCTTCTAATTCGACCCCTGCCCTGAGAAGGACCGACACGTGTCTTTCTTTCTTTTTTCTTTCTTTTGCCTGCTTCCAACCCATTCGCACATTCAGGCTGCGAACAAAGACGTCTCTCTCATTTAAGGCGTTTGGCGTCCGCGTTCTCATCCACGCCGCTTGCCTTTTTTGGTTCCTCTGGGCGCTCCGTAGCAGCGCGCTCAGGTCAGCCTGCTCTCCTCACCCCTCTAATCACCGCCCCTTTTTAAGGTGGGCTTGGCCAATTTTTGGGAAAAGAAAAAGAAGACCATTGTCCCTTTGCGGACACTATACCTTTAAGGGTGGGGCCTCCCTCCCTGGACTGCAACTCCCTTCACGCCTTGGTCGCTGCGCGTAAGGGGCGGGTCGATGGGAATTGTAGTCTGATAACGTCATCGCGGCGAAGCCGACCCGTGGTAGGTGCGTACAGCGCATGCGCTTGGGCCACCGACGCCGCCGCTACCGTCGCTTTTCCTCGAGCTGCAGCGAGCGCGGGTGCGGTGAGTGGTGTGTCGCTTTTTCCCAGCCGGGTCAGTTTAGTGCGCCTGCGCGAGGCCCTGGGTATCCCCTCCTCCTCAAGAGAGAGCTGCCGCCGCTTCTGCTGCTACTGCTGCTTCTCCCGCCGAACGCTGAGGTGAAGGCGGCGGCGGCGGCGGCGGCGGCGAAAGCGGCGCCTCTAGCCGCGCCTTAAGGTGAGTACGACTGCTGAGGAGAAAAGCGGCGGCAGCACCTCCGCCTCGTTCGAGGAGAGAAGAACCGGATCGCTGAGGAGAGGGGGGGAGGGAGGGAAGGGGGCCGGGGAAGGGGGGGGGGGAGAGAGTCTGGGCCCGCACCCTTCGCCCATTCCTCGCTTCCTCGCGGGAAAAGCGCACGCGCCGAGGGGAGAGAGCTGCTCCTGCTGAAGCCCAGTAGCGATTCCTTCAGGGTGGGGAGATGCACGCTGGCTCCCCTGCACGCTTCTCCCGCCGTCCTTCCTGCCGCTGCTACATATGGGCCACCATGGTTAGGCTTCCCGGTGGCCACGATGCTCGGGCTACTCTTCTAAGTAGCGCTAAGGATCGCGATGATGTCCCTCGCGAGAATGCTGGGTAGTGAGTGCCACCACAGTCGTGGCGATGATCCCGGCGAGGCTTCTGCTTAGTGCCTCCAGAAGTAATAACGCTCCCGGTGGTGGCACAGGTATGGCGATGAGGTCATGGGTGCCGGCATGCTTGAAGAGGAACTGTTAAGTAGAGCCCCCAATAGTAATAATGGGTTGCATCCCACGAGGATCTACTCAGAGCAGACCCATTGCCGTGAATGGGCCTAAGTTAATCACATGCAGAGTGCGCAGTGGCGCCCCTGCCCTTTCCTTGCGGAGGAAGGGGATTCAGCAGCGTGGAGGGGTGTTCCCTGGGTTGGGTTTGATGAATTCGCCCAGGGACAGGTTGTGGAGGGAGAAGAGCTGAGGACTGATAATGAATCCCTGAGGGACCCCAAAAGAGAGAGGGAAATTAGAGAATTCTAACCCTGCACCCAATTGAATATTGGACAGTTGGGAAGAAAAGTTGGACCATGTGGAAACAGAATCATGGAGTCCTACTGGGTCCTTTCATGCTGAGGTCTAGGTTGTCCTCCCCTCCTTTTATTCTCACAACAGTACTGTAAGGTAGGTTAGGCTGAGAGGAAATAATAGAATCATAAAATTGGAATCAGAGTTGGAAGGCCATCCAACTTCTGTTTAAAAACCTCCAACAAAGGAGAGTCCACCACCTTCGCAGGTAGTCTGTTCCACGCCATTAAGCTTACTTTGTTTTTAAAATAATTTTATTGATTTTTTCTCATAACAAATATCCAATATCCTTACTAAACATTCATTTTCCAATTCTCCCCCCTCCCTATTGACTTCCCTCAGCTTCCATTTCTGGTTTGTTATATCAAATAATACATTCTGCTGTTTGTATATAATATTTATTCTCTGTAAATAAGATTGTAAATGTTTATTTAAATCCTGCTAACGAGAAAATATTTTGTTGTTTCTGCAAATATACTGTAAAAGGTTCCTATTCTTTTAAAAAATCACTATTGTCCTTTTCACACAGTTTGTCTGTTAACTTTGCTAACTCTGCATAATTCATCAACTTTTCTTGCCATTGTTCTTTTGATGGTACACGAAGCTTACTTTGGACTACATATACATAGGAGCACACTGCTGATGACTTATCTGCCTGGGATTTGTGAGCTGTGATTTCTGCATTGCGGGGAATTGGACTAGATGACCCTTGGTGTCCCTTCCAACTACAGTTCTATGATTCTATGTCCATTAATCCAGTGTTTTTCAACCTTTTTTGGGCAAAGGCACACTTGTTTCATGAAAAAAATCACAAGGCACACCACCATTAGAAAATGTTAAAAAATTTAACTCTGTGCCTATATTGACTATATGTAAAGTAATTTTTCAATTTTTCCCATGGCACACTGCATTAATCCCAGTGGTCCTACTCTTGGGTAGAACTACTGTTGAATAAAACCCAGTTTTCATAATGAAACTGCTAAGGAACTACTAGTACTGGTATACGTCATTTTATTGCACTTTGCAGAGCAGTAGCGTTGCTTGGGTTCCTGTTGATTTGAAAGGGGAATGTGCAGGAAAACTTCCTTCTCGGTTGTGTTTAGGGCTATTGTGTGTGTTATCACAATGATATCCCATCTTTTCTACAGGGAGCTCCAAAGTGGTGTACGTGGTTCTTTCTGCCCACCTCCCTATTCTATCTGCACAGCAACCTTGTGACGTAGGTCAGACTGAGAGGCAGTGACTGGTCCCCAAGGTCGCAGCCAGTAAGCTTCATAGCTGAGTGGAGAATTTGATGCTCTGAAGTTGCCCCAGCCCTCTTGGTAGGTTTGATCATTATTCCTTTACCTCAGTTTTTTCAGTTCATCAAAATGGGGCAGAGATGGAGGCATCTGTAAGGCATTTAGTTTACTCCAGAGCCTATACTTGGGTAATGTTAGCAGCAATGGTGCCAAAAGAGGGTGGGACTGAATGTGGCCGGGGTGGGCGTGGAATGGGGAATCCCCACTTACGTGTGTCTTGTAATGGAACCCCAGTGTAAGTGGTTCCTACAGGGAATCTGCAAGGAGCCATGGACTCAAAAAGGTTGAGAATCACTGGACCTCAGTATAGAGTGAGCATAACTTCTTTTTAAAATAATTTTTATTACGTTTCTTTTCTCATAACAAATACCCAGTAACATTACTAAACATACATTTTCCAATTTCCCCCCACCCTGTTGACTTTCCACAACTACCATTTCTGGTTTGTTACATCAAATGATAAATTCTGCAGTTTGTATACTGTAATGTGTTGTCATATTGGGCAGAGGCAGTCTACCTGAGGGAAGGGGAGCGGTTGGTTGGTTGGTTTTATTCTCATTCTCATTGTGTATTTTGTGTTTTTATGTTGCGAACTGCCCTGAGATTTGCCACGTGAAGGGCGATATAGAAATGTAATAAACAGAAACAGAATGTAGGGTGTGTGTGTGTGAGAGAGAGAGAGAGAGAGAGAGACTAAGACTAACCAACTAAAATACCAGATGAATAATAAGACTAATACATAAACGTTGACATAGTGATCAATGGGGGTTATTATTGGGTTATTTTATTTTGATTTTATGTATTCTGATCTTTTTTGCAAACTGCCCTGAGACCTCCAGATATAGGGCGGTATATAAATTCAACTGATGATGATGATGATGATAATTTCTTCTTGTTGTTTCTGCAAATATACTGTAAAAGGTTCCCATTCTTTTTCAAAGTCACTATTGCCCTTTTCACGCAATTTGTCCGTTAACTTTGCTATTTCTGCATAGCTCATCAACTTTTCTTGAAATTGTGCTTTCGATGGTACTTCTCCGGTCTTTCAGTTTTGAGCTATTAATATTCTTGCCGCTGTTGTAGCATACGTAAATAGGTTCTATTTTTCTTTTGGCAATTCTTGTCCTAAAATACCTAACAGAAAAGCTTCTGGTTTTTTAACAAATGTTATCTTAAACATTTTTTAAAAATTCATTATATATAATTTCCCAAGAGTGAGTATAATTTTTATATGCACTGAGAAAACATCAAATTTGTGTGACTTGCTTTATTGTGATGTTTGCTTTATTGTGGTATTCTCGAACAGAACCCACAATATTTCTGTGGTATGCCTACAGCTGTTTGTATTACAGGGATTACGTTCTGGGCCCCTGTGTGCATAAGCGAAAATCACATGGGGGGAAGCACCCTCTAAAAAGCCTCTAATTGCCTGTTTCCCCCCTGCTCTCCAGTTCTCTCTCCCACACACTCTCCACACAATACTCTCTTCAACTAGAGTTGAAGCTTTGGGACTGTCTGGAGGCTGGAGGACACATGAAAAAGCGGCGGTGGCTGCACTACTGTACCCGGTGCACCTTTTGTCTCTCTGGGGCTTCTTCCGCCCTCACTGAATTTCTCTTTGAGCTCCAGAGAGGGTCTTGTTGTGAGCCACGAAAACTCTCCAGTTCTGTCCCACCATCTATTTGTTTATATCTTGGCGTTGTGCATATACGCGGTCAAGTTGGTCACACGTACGGTGGGGTGTGTGGGTGTGTGCCTGTGTAGCAGTAATGCTCTTTGTAATAATTCTGCTTCTAATTGTTGTGATTATTGTTTGTGGTAGTGATAATGCTCCTAGTAATGTTACTACCACCTATCCATTGAATTATTTAATGTTGCTATTAAAGCAGTGCCAGCAGTAGTGCTAATGCTCTTCCTCCTCCTCCATACCATCCATCATTACCTGCACCCGCAGTAGCAGTAAGAACTTAAGGAGATCTCTGTTGCCAGGCCCACCTAGTCTATCATCCCTCCTTTTCTAGTGGTTCCTCTTCCTGCCCACCTTCTGCGGGGGAGACTCCCTGTTTGAAACCTTAGATTGCTGCTGCCAGTTAGTGCAGACTGTAGTAGGCTAGATGAACAGAAGGGTTCATTTGACTTTGTTTAGGACAGCTTTTTGTTTTCCTGTGTCTTCTGAACCTCCACTTGTGGTGTGTTTCCTTCTTACAAGCCACGGCATTAACCAAGGTTTGTTCTTGGCTTACCACTTGTGGTTTGTTCGGAGGAAACAAAAGCAAGAGTCCAGATCTGGGCAGCACAGCAAGGCCAACTCTAACTTGTTTTGTCTTTGATAAATGGGAACAAGGTTGAATTTTTTTTGAGAAGTGAGTGGTGGCACCCTGCTCATTTTTGATAACCATAGGTTGTTTTAAAACTGTGGCTTAATGTGACATGATGGTCTCTCTCTGTGTGTAATATAATACATTGTCTGTACTACACCTTGAAGCAAGAGTCCTGCTATATCTGGTAAAAGCACACCTGTACAATGCTGCAGTGAGATGGTTCCTGCTGCAGTAACAGCTCAAATTTCCTAGAATATGAGTGCAGCATTTTATCAGACTTCTTTGGAGACTCAGACATAGAAGATAGGGTTTTGCTGCAACAGCAAATGACCCTGCCTTATTTAACACCCTCTTTTCTCCCTAGGTGGTTTGCAGGCTGACCTTTAAACTCCCAAACTCTTAATTTCATTTCATTTCTCAATCTTACTATTAGCATTTGTTGGTACAGTATTGCAAACCCAGAAGACTTGATTTCTTAAATCACCCAGACCTTGCATGTGTGAGGGCCTGACTTCCCAGTTTAACAATAACTTATATGTGACAGTTTGTATTACTTTTTGCAGATTTGCACAGATGTGGAATGGGAGGCAAGCTTTACCAGCTTTCTGTTTTAAAAATTTCAAATGGAAAATATGTTTAATGAGGAAAAACAATGAAGTGTCTTAATTCAGTTAAGACTTATAATATATGCAAAATAAGCTGAGTGACTCTGCCATAGCAACTGAGCAGTGCTGAATTAATTAACAGTTGTAGTGGGAAAGGAAACCATTGCCTCTGTACAGATCCAAATGAATAGACATGAACTTCTTGATGAATCATAGATCACATCCCCACTGTTAAAGCATGTGGCTTTCCCCAGAGAAATCATGGGAACTGTCGTTTACCCCTTCACAGAGCTGCAATTCCCAGCACCCTTGACATACTACAGTTCCCAGGATTCTTTGGGGGAAGCTATGGGTTTTAAATGTATAGAATAGATTTGGCCTCAGTTGTTTCTCTCTGGACCCTGCCTTTGAAATTGTTTTGCTTAGGTCTGGTCACCTCAAGATCAGTGGCATAGTGTCCTTTCAGATTGAAATGTACTACTGTTTTTTAATACTGCCTTTTTCTGATGTCAGATTTGTGCCAGTGACTCCCTTGTGCAGGGACTAGGTGTAGCATGCAGAAGGGTCCTGATAGTAGATCACTGCATATGCTGTGTTTGGATCTGAATAGAGACAATGGTTTCTTCTTTGTTTTTGCTGCCACAGTCTACTGCGGCTACCCCTCTGGAATCTGGTATCTGAAGAAGTGTGCATGCACACAAAAGCTCATACCAAGAACAAACTTAGTTGGTCTCTAAGGTGCTACTGGAAAGAAATTTTTATTTTGTTTTGACTATGGCAGACCAACACGGCTACCCACCTGTAACTACCCCTCTGGAAGTTATTTTTGGGGAAAACAAGTGCAGAACAGGAGAGTAAGTGTTGAAGGACAAAGCCCTAGGGTAGGACTGGTAACTAGCTTAAAAACCAACCCCTAATTTCTCTCCTGCCACTCCAGTCAGCCCTTAAAGGTAAAGGTAAAGGGACCGCTAACCATTAGGTCCAGTCACAGACAACTCTGGGGTGGCGGCACTCATCTTGCTTTATTGGCCGAGAGAGCTGGCGTACAGCTTCTGGGTCATGTGGCCAGCATGACTAAGCTGCTTCTGGTGAACCAGAGCAGAGCACAGAAACGCCGTTTACCTTCCTGCCGGAGCGGTACCTGTTTATCTACTTGCACTTTGACATGCTTTCGAAGTGCTAGGTGGGCAGGAGCAGGGACCGAGAAATGGGAGCTCACCCCGTCGTGGGGATTCGAACCGCCGACCTTCTGATCGACAAGCCCTAGGCTCTGGTTTAACCCACAGTGCCATCCGCATCCCTCCAGTCAGCCCTTACACAAACACTAAAGAATTTATAACATCAGCTTTAGGAGACTGCCATCACAATCCAAGAGATGGTCAATACAAAGTGTGATAATGGCTTTAAGAAGCTTTAAAATTTGTCATTGGGCATGATTGAACCTCCATGTTCAAAGATGCTCCACCTTGGAATATCAGGTGCTTGTGAGCAAATGGGAAGGCTGTTGCAGCATGTGATTGGATGTTGTCTGATCCAGCAGAACTCGTGGGTTGAAGGTGTATTGGTGCAATGGGCTTCTAATTTTAATTTGGGGTTTGTGTGTGTGATTTGTGCCTTGGCTGCCTTAAGTTTGGAAAACCATTCTTTGGTGATACTTAGTAAGCTCTGCATCGCAAAAATGTTTCTCCTCCCTGTTTTCTAGTAGGAGACACCCTCCTTTGAATTGGCTTGCACTTTCATCCCGTGAAGTGCCCAGATCCTGGCTTGCTTCATAGCCATGGCAACAGAAGAGAAGAAGCCAGATTCAGAATCAACCAAAACACAATCAACACCCTCCTCTTCAACCAATCAGAGCAAGGTGTGTGTCAGGGCTTCTGGGCTGTTATTCTGTCTGCAAGTTCAAATATTCTGAGGATGGTAAACTCTTGTGTATGGACCTGATTTTGTGGGGGCGTGTTTATTGGATACTGTTCAGTTAAGAGCCCAAACCTGGCTCCGGCTCTTCTGTCACTAGAGGCAGATCTAGATTCATAAGGATTTAACTGCCATGCTGTTTACTGTTGCCTGCTTATAGATTGCCACCCTTTGGAAAGTATCCAAAGGGATTGTAAGGGAAAGTTTGGGATCCAGCTCTTTCCAAACATCTAATACAGGCTTCCTCAAACTCAGCCCTACAGATGTTTTTGGCTTACAACTCCCATGATCCCTAGCTAGCAGGACCAGGGTTAAGGGATGGTGGGAATTGTAGTCTCAAAACATCTGGAGGGCCGAGTTTGAGGTAGCCTGATCTAACAGCACAGAAGGGTTGTTAAGAGGTCAAATTAAACTTGATCATTTTGATTAGGTCCGGCCCCCATCCATCTTGGGCTCCCTTCTCTTTGAGTATTTCTGACTGTTACCTGAATACCTGTTGGGTTTGGATCCTGGCTGCCTGGGACAACAATAACAGGTGCTGCGGCAGGCCACCTGGCAGGCCACAGCATGCTGAGTCAGGCTCAGAGAGTCGTGCAAGTTTTGTAGGGCTGTGCTTGAAGCATCTCTTGTGGTTTTCTTTTCTCAGCCTGCCCCTGTAAAACCAAACTATGCCCTGAAGTTCACGCTGGCAGGACACACAAAAGCTGTCTCATCAGTGAAATTCAGTCCCAATGGGGAGTGGCTGGCCAGTTCTTGTAAGTATCCATCTGACATGGTCAAGAGGGATCCTTTCCTGACTCCTATTCACATTTATTTCTAGGGCTGTTTCATAAATCTAGTGTTCAATGTGTCAGCACATGCATCAAACAAGAGCCAAATCCTCTTTGTTTTTTTTAGATTATGTGTTCTTGGGGCAAAGATTAGGCATTCTCTCCTGTCCGAGAGGGTGGGAAGCTGCCTTATACATGGTCAGACCATTGGTCCATTCAGGTCAGGATACCATCAATACTGCCTAGCAGCAGATCTCCAGGATTTCAAGTGGGGAGTTATTTTCCAACTCTACCTCAGTTTGCCAAGTGTTGAACCTGGGACCTTCTGCATGCAGAGCAGATGCTTTTCCAGAGTGAATGCCCCTTTTTAGATGGTTCTTGCCATCGCTAATTTCTCACTTGGGACTTCCTGTACACTATGAAAACTAAAGCTTTACCAAGAGAAACTGAATGATATGCCTTGTGCAAGTCAAGTACATTTGCACAGTTTCCTACTCCGATGTGAGAGGCATGAAAATTCTTCTGCTTATATCATAGGTTGGTGGGCTGTATTTATGTATTCACTTAAACAAATGCATCTTTATAACTCCCATCTTCTCTAAAAAAGAGGGCAAAAAGAGTATAATCAGAGTTCAAAAATACCTGCATGCCCTCCCACCCCCGCATGGCAGGGTCAAGATGCCTAAAATAATTTCTCTTGGTGGATTCTCTTCTTTCTTTTAGCGGCTGATAAGCTTATAAAAATCTGGGGTGCCTATGACGGCAAATTTGAGAAAACCATATCTGGCCACAAGCTGGTGAGTATCTCCCAATTAATAAGGGGACTGGTTGAAGTGTTTGTTGTAGAGTTAACTGGACAAGTGCCTCAAGATGTAACAGCGACTTCTGCCTATGCAAATAAGGAATTGGTGGCTGGGGATTTTTAACCATCTTCTTGCCTGGAGGGATTTAGCCTATGGGGGCATGGGGAATAGGTTACAACAGTTGCTCACTTCAGGAGTAGATCGTTAACCATTTCTGTTGCTTGGGTTTGGTTTTTCTGCCTGCTAGAACATGAGAAAAAATCATTGCAAAATAGTACATGAGAGATAAGGAGTTATTTGGCTAATCCCTTTTTTGGTTTTTGTTATGCTCTGCTGCATGGAGGGAGGTTTGGTTTTTTTTTGCTGGAGGGAGCATTTAGAAATATTATCATATTTACAGTTTGCATTTGTAACCACCTCATTTTCCATAAATTGTACACAGTTTATCAGTTAAACACAGGCAAATGACTTTTTGTAAAAAAAAAAAAAAAGAAAAAAAACCTAAACATTATCTGTTGCAGGGAATCTCTGATGTCGCTTGGTCATCTGATTCAAACCTTCTTGTATCTGCTTCAGATGACAAAACACTCAAAATTTGGGACGTGAGCTCGGTAAGAAGCTTGTTTTGCTTACCATCTTGGAGAGCCTTAACTGGATTCTAATATGACTGACTATCTATAATGGTGCTCTTGATCCAACTAAACTCACTTCTGGCTTTTCATGGCACTGAATCACAAACTCAGCTTTATCAGGACTTCTAGGTTTTCCTATCCATTGACCTGAGTCTGCTCCTGGTAGTTAAAAGGCCAGATTAAAAGTTCAAAATAAATTTACCTCAATTTATATCCTGTTCATTTTACAAAACATTGCCAGCAGTCTGTGCATAGCAAATACATAAAAACTACCTGTGTGGTGAAAATAAATCTTTAATGAATCCGTCCTGATAATTCAGACAATGTCAGAGACCCATTTTAGGCAATAATATAATCCTTTTTGTGTATGGATTATTATTATTAACAGTCCAAACTATAAAACAAATACCATCACCCCTTACTGTGGACCCAGCCACCAGATATATAGCCTTTAAAGATCTTAAACTGTTGTGGGAAATTTAACACACATTTTCCTTCTCGTGGGTATTTATGTTCCTGACAACAAAAATAAGTTTGTGTTGGCTAACTTTGAGAGCTGTAGTGTACATATTTTCATTGAAATGTGCATGGATAGCAAAGCGTTTTTTAAAGGCCAAGATTTGCGAGTTTGTCTTAACACAGTTGTTTTGCAGGCTGAATAGTTTTTAAATGCAGTTCCCTTTTTGGTTAACTTTTTGAAGGGGAGATATAGGAATTGCCTTCCTGCATTGCTGGCTCATTGTTGACCTGTTAAACCTGTTAGTGGTTCTTTCCACTAATGGTGCTGTGGTCACTTAACATTGGGGGATGAGGAGCAGGGAACCAGGACATCCTGCAGATGTAGCTTTGTCTCCAGGTGAGCTGACACTGGTTCTCTCCCACCCAATAGCTGAGCATTTTAAACTTGATTCCCAGTCCAATATGTGTTATCTCTTGTGTCTGCACAATATGGTACTACATTCCTCACTGTGCAGCCAGTCCTAAGAATATGGAGCTCTGTCCCATTTACTGTTTTATTATCTTTTTAGGGGAAATGCTTGAAAACCCTGAAGGGGCACAGCAACTATGTCTTCTGCTGCAATTTCAACCCACAGTCCAACCTCATTGTCTCAGGATCGGTGAGCATTTCCTTTTGCTGAAAAGAGGCAGTGGGTCACTCCTGCTATCTTTTTCATAAGACAGAAAATGGTGGGCCGAGCTCTGACTCAAATCTCTAGCTGTGTTGCAGCAGGCATTAACTGTTTCATTTCAGGGCACAGTTTCCTCTTGCCATGGCAGATATTCAACTAATGTATGTGGGGTTGGGGGGGGGGGCGGGGAGAAGAGAAATATTGTCCAAGCATCTGCTCAGTGAACACACCATTGTGATATTAGAGTCACAAAGGTAGAGTCCACAGGCCTAAAAAATCACACAGGCTTATACAGAAGCATTTCCTTACCTTAGGTTTACACAGGTACAGAACAGGTGCAAGGATAACAGGGTGCCTGCTCCTTACCAGGCTAGCTTAAAGCTGAGTTTTTCCTGCACAAGCATTATTGGCACATTCTTAAAACAGTCTGAGGAAGCAGGTGATCCTAACAACTTCCTTTCACACTCTTTTACAGAATTTACATCTCTTCATGTGTTAGCTATCTATTAAAGCATATATAGTCCTCTGGTTGCGGACACGATCCTTTCTGGAGTGCCATTCACACCCCAAAAATTCCACAACTAGAGCAGCACTTTAGTGCATATGTGGAGCACCGATAGAGCGCTTCTGTGCATGCGCATGCGGTGAAACCCGGAAGTAAACACTTCTGGGTTTGCCGCATTCTTAACATGAAAAAACACATCCCGAAGCAGCTGTAACCGGAGGTATGACTGTACTGTAATTTCCACTAACTTCCAAAATGCATAAAGATGAAAAGCCATTTTGATCTGGGCCTCCTGCTGAAAGGCAGGAGTAAGCCCTGTCTATCTCTGCTTTTTGTGAGTTGGGTGTCCCTGCAGTGCACTCTATAGAGCAGCTGCTATATAGGGCAGGTAGCTTGTGATGCTCCAGGACAGTTGAAAAGGCCCTCCTGGTTGTTAATTTAGTCCCAGGGTGAACCTTCACTATCTGTCTGCTGTAGTTCAAACTCGGATGTTCTATGCAATGGCTGTGTAACAGGACAGCAAGGAGAAGGAACAAAAATTAGTAATAAAACTTTTTGCAATAGAGGTAGTGTTGTTCGTAAAATCTCAACTGTGCAATAAACCTTGCCTTCACACAGAGGTGCTTGAACAGTGACTTCTTGCTTTGGAAAGAGGAGAGATGATGGAACCTGATTCTAGGTTTCTTGTGAAGATATTAACCACAGACAAATCTTGTCCCTAATTTTGTCAATGGAGTTCCTTTACAAGTAGTTGAAATTTTAAGAAACAACACTGAAATCTTCTGAGTTTATTCCTTTGTTTTGTCTCCAGTTTGATGAGAGTGTGAGGATATGGGACGTCAAAACCGGGAAGTGCCTAAAAACCCTGCCAGCCCATTCTGATCCGGTTTCAGCGGTAGGTCCTCTTGGGATGAGTTGAGATGAGCTGGGCTGTCCCTTATGCTCCCCCGCTCCCGGCCCGTCCCATGACAAAGTTGCCTGCCACTTGCCATCTGTCAATAACATTTCAAGCCTCTTGAGTGAACTCCTGGTCTTCCAGGCTGAGCAAGTGGAGTAAAATATTGCTGCTGCTGCCACCGCCGCCTTGTTTGGCTAATGGTTCAGCAGTGTCAGCTGTGGAGGAAAGCTTGCCCTGCTAGATGTGAAATCCTACATCTGATGCTTACTCCAACTATAGGAATACAACACTCCATGCCACAGCAGTCTTTGGCTCCAGGTGGATGTCTTGCACCTTAAATTTTGCAGTAAATGATCATCAAACTGGCAGAGTCTCTTAAAGAGCAGCAGTGTATTTAAATTGGGTCTTGGTATGGGGGGCATTCTAGCACCAAATTAGGAAATTTTCTTCCTGAAAAAGGTGCCTTGTACCACAGATGCAATATTACCTCTTGCTAAGCCACCAAAATAATGTTTATTTATGTGTGGCAGTATAAATTCAATTAATAATAAATTCTTGCCTCCAGGTGCATTTTAACCGTGATGGCTCCCTGATAGTGTCCAGCAGCTATGATGGCCTCTGGTAAGTGGGAGAAGGAGAGAAGGCTGGGTTTAGATCCTGAGTTTTTGAGGTGGGGGCATTCAGCCACCCGAGGAATGATGAGTAGAGATTGGGTCCCTCTGTCCACAATTCTGACTTGATTTTTAGTCCCTCCCTCCAACCCCCCAAGAGGCAGCTCTTTTGTTCTCCTGCCGCTAAACTGGCTCAGACTGGCTGTATCTTAAATATTGATAATTTAAAGCCTCAACGTTGGAAGAATAGGCTGTGTGTGCACATGTGTGTGTGCACATGTGCTGTGTATGTGGGAGATCTGTTTCACTTGCTTTCTTTAATTATTTAATCTGATGATTGTGCAGGTTCTGACCTGTAAAAAAAAGAAAAAGGAGCTGTCGCACAGTGTGTAGGGGAACACACAGCTTTCATGCAGAAGGTCCCTGCAGCATCTATAATCATCATTTATTTATATGTCATCTTTACATAGTTACCATGCTCAGGTCAGCTTACAAACGACTTACGTAATTACAAAAAAATCAACCATATTCAGTCATAAACAATACATGAAAACTTCAATAAGTGTCGAAGGATTTTGTTTTTTTACAGAAAACCCAAATAATTCATAAAAGGTCTAACAATAAAGATAGAAAAGCCTAATTCCATTAACAGCAAAGCTTATTCACACACACACACACACACACACACACCCTGATTAAATCTTGACACCCTCAACAGAGACGCCTTCGTGTTCCACCCCAAGAGTCTCTAGCCCAGGTATCCCCAACCTTCGGCCCTCCAGATGTTTTGGACTACAATTCCCATCATCCCTGACCACTGGCCCTGTTAGCTAGGGATCATGGGAGTTGTAGGCCAAAACATCTGGAGGGCCGCAGATTGGGGATGCCTGCTCTAGGCATTCTGAATAGCAGGTCCTGCAGGACTCACATTTAAGAGGATCTCTGGCCCCTTCAGCAGCAGCAGCAGCGCTTGCAGGACTTGTTTGGAGCCCTCTCAGGCCAGGTGGGAATAGCTCAGCAAAGCAGGGAGCAGGTCACCAGCAAATACTGTCCTTCAGCAGTTAAGAGCAGTAGATATACCAACTGTCTGATCCTCTGCTTTTGCCAAATGTGTCTGTTGTCCCCCTCGTCTCTTCCCCAACCATGGTTTTTTGTTGCCTTACTAATGGTGACTTTCATCTTCACCTTGCAGCCGAATCTGGGATACAGCATCAGGACAGTGTTTGAAAACACTGATTGGTAAGTTTTTTGTGTGCATGCTCCAAAGGCTCCTGCTAATGTAACCCGCAATAATAGCCTTTCATATGAAAACGATGGCTTCTCTTTTCCCTCGCTGCAGATGATGACAATCCCCCTGTGTCTTTTGTGAAGTTCTCTCCCAATGGCAAATATATTCTAGCAGCAACGTTGGACAAGTAAGAGTCAAGGGGTGTTGTGCGTCTTTTTCAGAGCAAATAACAAATTATTGTGGCAGGGTTGCTCAGCTTTATCAAAGAAACAGAACTTCCAAATACACGGGCATTATACCTCCTGATTTACTAGATCACCACCACACACATTTAAACATTAGTTAAACTAGCACAACAGCTTGGAGAAAGAAGTGTGTGAAGCCATAACCATCCAGACTTCATTCTTGTTGACAGTTTTGTATATGTTTCTGCATATATATTGCGCTCTCATTTTTTCTGGCCAATTTGAAACCTAAGATAAAAGACCACTCTTTCAGTGCCAGGGATCCATTCTGGAAGATGGGAAGTTGCGGTGGGAACAGTGATTGTGAGGGCAAGTTGCTGACAGGGTGAACTGTGAGAGTTCAGAAACTTATATTAAACTCCAGTGAGGAGGGAGCTGAACAGATATCTGAGTGGGGGAGGTGCATTGAGCTCACAGAAAAATGGCCACTGTGATACAATGGATGAGAGAAGTCACTCTAAAGTTTAGATAAGAGAAGAAAGTCTCTTCTGTAGGTAAAGAGATAAAATATGATAGACATTTGATGAAGAGACTTAAAACTAGCAGATTGTTGCTTTAGATAGGCACGAGGATGTATGAAACATCTGAACACCCTAGAAGCCTAGATACTATTTTAAAGTATTGTGCTTTATTTCCCTGTCTTTTGCTCCAGCACTCTTAAGCTTTGGGACTACAGCAAAGGAAAGGTGAGTCTTGATATTTTCCTTAACAGTGAACTAACTAGGGGAAGCCTTTTTAATAAATGTTGTGGTTGGCTGGTTGGTTTCCTCCCCTTTTACTTACAGTCCAAATCTCTATGTGTGTTAACTCAGAAATAGCTTGCTGGGTTCAGTAGGGCTTATTCCCTAGTAAACGTTTTAAGACTGCAGCCATAGGTGGTTATTGTAATTTTTCTTTTCATTTCTATACCGCTTTATATTTTTAAGAAAAAAACCTCAAACTGATTTACAGCACATTAAAATAACAATCCACAGTAAAACATTACTGAAGAAAGTAAAACAAGTAAAAATGTGAAATTAATAATGTGTCACTGGAGTGAATTGTGCATTGATTCACATGCTTTGGGGGGGCAAGGAAAGGTGACTAATTGGTAAAATGTCTGACTGAATTGTTAAATATATTAATGTTGACAATACACGATTCATTTTTTTGCTTTGCTATCTTGAAAAACAAAAACAAAAAAGCCCAAAGGTCACTATAGTGGCACCCGCAACCTACGTTTAAGGGGCCATTTGGCAAATAGCTTACACATCTGAGTTTCTAACATGGGTTAGCACAGGTTGCTGGATCCAGCATCTAAGCTCTTCTTACGTTCTGTTGTAAAGCTCAGTCAAGGAAATGTGCCTGAGGCCTTCCTTTTCTGCCTCTGACTTCTGTGTTGTATTTTGTGGTCTTTTTACATTCCAGTGCCTAAAGACCTACACAGGCCACAAGAACGAGAAGTACTGCATCTTTGCCAACTTCTCCGTTACTGGTGGAAAGGTGAGAATTTCTTTTCCTGGGCTGCTGTGGAAAGGGTTTTGAGCCTAAATCTGCAAAGTCAACTCATGGTTTTGCTTTGAAAGTAAACAGGGATACTCAGTCCTTCTAAACTCTTCTCTAGAGTTCATTAATAATAAATCCTGCATGCATCATTTTAGTTGGGGTGAGGTTACTCTTTCTTCCCATTTTAATACATTTGTTTTCTCCCTCATTTAGTGGATCGTGTCTGGTTCAGAGGACAACCTGGTTTACATTTGGAACCTCCAAACGAAAGAGATTGTACAGAAGCTGCAAGGGCATACAGGTGGGAGTTCCCAGAATATTTTAAGTGGTTATCCCTGAGTGGTGTGAACTCACAACTATTTTGGACTGTTTACTTAGCTAGTAAAGCAAGACCTGACTAAATAAGATTCCCCCACCCCCAGCAAGCACCCCCCTCCAGTGTCTGAGGTCTTGTAGAGGGGTTGCTCTAGAAGTGTGTTGAAGATGGTTCACCGAGGACTAGTGAATTTGCTTCTGAATGCTTTGTTACAGAAATTCTGTCATGGGTGTGTCCTGGACTTTAAAGGAGTAATTGTATATGATTAATCAAGAAAATTTCTTATCCTTCATAATCAGTTCACAGTAGAATACAGTGGACCCTCTGGATACGAACTTAATTCGTTCCGGTGGTCTGTTCGCACCCTGAAAATTACGTAAATAGAGGGCGCGATTGAGCACTTCTGCACATGTGCTAAGCGTGCAGAGTGCTTCTGCATATGCGCGTGTGACGAAACCCAAGGTATACACTTTCGGATTTGCCATGGCCATAACCCAAAGATTCTGTATCCAGAGGGATACTTAAGTAGAGGTATGACTGTATACAATTTTAAAAATTATTACAAGTATAAAATGCACAAAACCTTTCTAAGTGGACAGAACAGTGTAAATTCATCCTACTGAATGAAATTCCTTAACTATCAAAAGATAAGGTTGGCAAGCAATTAGGGCAGGTCCATTATAGCTTAGTAGTTAGAACATCTGCTTTGCATGCAGACAGTCCCAGGTTCAATCCTCAATCTCCTGGTAGGGATGGGAGAGATTCCTGCCTAAATTCTTGGAAAGCTACTGCCAGTAAGTGCAGACAGTACTGAGCTGGCAGCAAAAATTTTGTGGGTTTATTTTGCAGGTTGCCTTCAACAATCGTCCACTCACCCAAGCAGACTGATGTTGTTTTTTTTTTGTTGTTTTTTACTAAATCACTGGATGACCATGCCTTTTGTTGCTGTCTGTCTCTCCCAACAGATGTTGTGATCTCTACAGCTTGCCATCCAACGGAGAACATCATTGCCTCAGCAGCTCTAGAAAACGACAAAACAATTAAACTTTGGAAGAGTGACTGTTAAAATGCTTTCAGCATCACTTCACAGACTGCTGGGGGGTGCCTGGAAAACATGGGGGTATTTTGTGTTTGTGTTTTTTGAAGACCCATTTGCCAGGAAACAAAGCAACCTTTGAGAAGATGATGTCTCCTAGTCTTTGCCCAAAGAACTTCTCTCTTTGGCTTGTCTCCAAACTGGGCAAATATAGATTTTTTGTGGGGGGGAAATAATAAAAAGGTTCTGTTTTCTTTGATGAATTGGCGGCTTTTCCTACTGGGCTTTTCCTACTGGGAAGCCATTAGCTGTTCACTCCTTGGAGAATAAGATGGCATCCTCATTCCTTGGGGGAAACTGTCTCCTAACAGCAACCACCGCCAAGTCATAAACTTAGAAAGAATCTGGATATGTTAACATTTTTAAAGAAAAAGAAAAAAGATCCAGGCAGGTAGGCCCTAGTACATAAAACTTTAAATAGAAGAGCCATGGTGGCTCATTACTAAAGGCAATTTTTTTTAACGTGACCAAACAAGTGTTCTTTTGCCTTGCACCTCTTCTCATTTCCCACCCATCCAAGTTTCCAGAACCTGTGATTAAATCACCCTTTCTTTGTCCTGTGTAATGCACCCTGTTCATCATGCTCTCCGATAGATGCTACTTGACAGTAAAAGTCTATTCACGCTTTTCACCCCACCCCCATCCCAAATTATCTGTTCAACCTCTGTCCTCCAAAGTCCTTGCTTGTGGCTTTTTGTTTGTTTTTTCTTAAAAAAAATATTCTGGCAAATTCCACAAAATCTGTACAGTTATTTCAGTGTAAAAAACAAAACACAAAACACTTTTTTATCTTGGAAACCTCATTGTATGAGCTTGTATTTGCTAATGGTATGGCTTTATTCTACCTTCCCCTTCCACATTGGTATATTCCTTTTCTACCCTTTCTTCCCTCTCTGCGCTTATCAATATTTTACACATCAAACCTGGTTACCATATGCACAATAAAAAGGTGGGATTTTTTGTGAATTGATCGTCGTTCAAGTGGACTGGTGTACAGTGTCTCTGGATCTGTCCCCTGCCAATTCCTTGTATGGAGCACAATTCTTTGGGGTCACAGCTGATTGCCTCGTGACCTGCTTCCAAAGACAAAACCAGCGTGGGTTAATCTTTTTTTCTTTCATTGCAGAGGAAGGAACTGAAGACAAAATTATTATACATTCATATTTATTACATGCTCTTCCCCATCTCTTCCCAAGGCAGGCTACAATTTAAAAATCAGTGTTAAATTCAGCCATAGGAGTAGGGTGGGTCCTGAAAATATCAAAGGCTCAGGGTAATGAATGCATTGAAGGAAACTCACTTAGCTATTGCTGAAGAGAGACTGAAAATAGTATTTCCTACATAAGAGAAGCCTGCGGGACCAGGTCAGTAGCCGCCCATCTAGTCCAGCATCCTGTTCTCACAGTAGTCGGCCAGATGCCCCAAAGGGAAGCCCATAAGCAGGACCCAGACACGAGCCCTCTCCCCTCCTGTGGTTCCCAGCAATGTATTCAAAAGCAGTGCCGCCTTTGACCATGAAGGTAAAGCATAGCTAGTAGCCATTGATGACCTCCATGAATTGGTCCACTCCAGCCCAATGTTTTAAAGCTGTCCAAGTTGGTGGTCAGTTACTTTGGCAGCTGTGATTTTAGGGATTTTTAGGGACACTTGAACTGCTTGGAATGATGTACTGACATGCATTTCCACTCATAGGAGATGGCCATGGAAGAGACCAGCTTGTGTTAGTACAGTTTGTTAGGTTCCATCAGTCTGACTGGTGTACAAGGTGTGTGTGTGTGTGTGCCTGCCTATATATGTATACACCTGGAGCTCTACTCCTTTATATCTGCAGGTGAGACAGTGGATGTGCTTGCCTTGGTAATGGACTGGAATGAGAGCCAACAAACGAGCTCAATCTCAATAAGATAGAGGCACTGTTACTGGGCAGTTCCCTAGACCAGATGGTTGGGAGGCTGCCTGCTCTTGATGGGATTACATTCCCTCTGAAGGAGCCAACATGCAGCTTGGGGGTACTCCAGGATCCATTGCTGTCATTTGAGGCTCAGGTGGCACAGAGTGCCTTCCATCAGCTTTGACTGGTGGCCCAGCTGTGCCCCTAACTGGACAGGGATAGCCTAACATCTGCTGCCTATGCTCTGGTAACCTCTGCTACTTGGGCTGCCTCTGAAGACTGTTCAGAAACTTCCACTGGTGAAGAATTCAGTGACCAGGTTGCTCACCAGGGCAATACAATTTAAGCATATAATGCCAATCCTGGCCTGACTGCATTGGCTGCCAATTAGTTTCTGGGCTCAAATCAAAGTGCTGGTTTTGACCTATAAAGCCCTGGGCAGGGCAGCAATACCTCAAGGACTGCTGCTCCCCATATGAACCAAGCCAGACCCTGCAATCACCATCTGAGGCCCTTTGTGTGCCTCCTTGATAAGAGGTCTGAAGGGTGGCAACATGAGAACAGGCCTTTCCTGTGGTGTTTCCTCAGTTGTGGAATGCTCCCCAAGGGGGTTCACCTGGTGCTTTCCTTACATAACATTAGGCACATTCCTCTTTCAGACCTTTGGTAAATTAAGCAATCTATGACCTTTTAAACTGTATGTATGCTGGGGCGAAGGGGTGTAGTTTCTTCCTATGTTACGCTTTTCCTGTTTTTCTATTGTAAATTGCCCTGTGATCCTATCATGAAAGGCAGTATATAAATTTAATAAATAATAATATATCTATTTATATAAAACCGTAAAAGGTGGGTGTTTGTGCTGTACCACCTTTCTCCGTAACCGCTTGACCAATTTACTTCAAATTTGGACACAAGGTTCCATGGGCAAATGGGAAGGATCTTACGTAGTTAGATTGCAAAAATAATACACCTAACCCAGGTAAAAATTGGATTTTGTGCCAAAAAACACAGCGCCCTCCAGTGGATGGAACGCAGCATAACACTAAAAACGTCTCAAACCCCTCCTCCTGTTACTACGTCACTACCTCCAGCCAATAGGTGGGCAAGCCGCTCACAAACGCCGCTGCTGTGTCCTGCGGCAGCTGTAGACCCACGCAGGCAGGAACAACGCGGTTGGCGGCCATGGCTCCATCAGGTAGGGAGGAAAAGTGAGACGAAACGTTGCTTCTGCAATCTGCAGTGTTACCTTGGCCACCTACAGAGCCAGGATGGGCGGAAATGGCATTCCAGGACTCCGTCTCCACTGAGAGGAGAGTCTGGGGGCCCAGAAATGAAATGACTGCCATTTATGGCAGTGCCTAAAGCATCTGCAGAGCCGGTAAGGAAACCACACACCCTCAACTTCAACAAGAAAAAGTGTCAGTAAGCATACACTTCCACTTTTGCACTGCACCTCCCTTTCCCATTTCACTAAATCAGCCACAGCAACGCGTGGCTGGGCCAGCTAGTTATCTATATATATAAAAATGTTCCCATTGCATGCGCGACCGACACCACCTTGCTCTGTAACCACTGGACCAAATCACATCAAATTTAGGACAAAGCGTAACATGACCATGGAGGAAGGATCTGGCATAATAAAAACAATTAAAAACCACACCTATCATGCCTAAAATATAGAATAAAGGCAAAAAAGGGCGCGTCTATTATACCTCACCAGCAAAAGGAATGAAGACTCCAATAGAAAGGCGGATTGCCTGCTGACGTCATCAGACCTGCGCCAAAAAGAAAACCCTGTCCACCATTTTATAACTGCCATCTGTAAGCACCCAAGGACTTTCTGACACAAACTGCTTAGTGGAAATGTGGAAAAAAGATGGAGCAGGAGGCAAGGCAGTTGTGGAAGAGAGGGGGGAGAAAAAAAATGTGGGCGCAAAATAAGCCAAAGGCTGCCTGAGAGGTCGCAGTGAGTAAGACCGGCTCTGACGGGAATTTGTCGCTGGGGTGTGTAATTTTGGGACTGGGATGGGGGAGAATGCTCTTTTTAATGGCGTAGAGCATGGGGCCAGTTAATTTTGAGGAGGGGGGTGTTTGGGGGGTGCGCTTTTACAGTAAAAAAACCAGAGCAAGGCCCGCAGTAGGCCTCCATAAAGTGCCCAGTCCCCTCAATTAAAATGGCCGCTGCACACTCGCAGGCATTTTAAAACTTCCCAATTGCCCTCACCTAAAATGGCCGCCGCAACTTCGCATGATGAACACACCCAGCCCCAAGTGATCAATATCACTGGACCGGCCCCTTGCTGACCCCTACTCTACAGGGACAGGGAAGAATGAAAACAGGAGCTTCCAGAATACTTTCGGGGTCAGAATTTTAAAAAGCAAAAAAAACCACAGCAACGCGTGGCCGGGCAGCTAGTTAATAATAAAACATCACAGTGGTATTGGTGAGGAATGAAGGGGTTGGCCATGAGTACATATGTGGATTCATTTTGCATAAGGTTGATCAGTACTTGTGCCCAATTCAGATTCACCCCCTGACCGCAGCCACATCTATTTAAACATCAGCATTTAACTTCAAGTGTCTGAAAGACTGCTATATGTGGAGCATTGGTCAAGCTTGTTTTTTGCTGCTCCAGAGGGCAGGACTTGAAACTATAGGTTTGAATGACAAGGAATGGGAGTCCAGCTAAACATTAGGAAGAACTTCATGGTGGTAAGAGCAGTTCAATATTGGAACAGGCTGTCTCAGAAGGTGGTGCTCTCCCTTCCTTGGAGGTTTTTGAGCAGAGGTTCTTCCTTGCTGTGATTCCTGAATTGCAACAGGTTGGACTAGATGGCCCTTTAGGTGGGGATCCCTTCCAAATCTACAATGCTATGATTCTACTTGTTGTTGTTCAGTCATTCAGTCGTGTCCGACTTCGTGACCCCATGGATCAGAGCACGCCAGGCACCCCTATCCTCCACTGCCTCCCGCAGTTTGGCCAAACTCATGCCAGTCACTTTGAGAACACTGTCCAACCATCTCATCCTCTGTCGTCCCCTTCTCCTTGTGCTCTCCATCTTTCCCAACATCAGGGTCTCTTCCAGGGAGTCTTCTCTTCTCATGAGGTGGCCAAAGTACTGGAGCCTCAACTTTAGGATCTGCCCTTCCAGTGAGCACTCAGGGCTGATGGATAAGTTTGATCTTTTTGCAGTCCATGGGACTCTCAAGAGTCTCCTCCAGCACCATAATTCAAAAGCATCAATTCTTCGGCGATCAGTCTTCTTTATGGTCCAGCTCTCACTTCCATACATTACTACTGGGAAAACCATAGCTTTAACCTTTGTCCGCAAGGTGATGTCTCTGCTTTTTAAGATGCTGTCTAGGTTTGTATTGAGATCATTCTATCATTTTTGAGATTGCATCCCAGTACAGCTTTCGCCACTCTTTTGTTGACTATGAGGGCCACTCCATTTCTTTTATGGGATTCCTGCCGACAGTAGTAGATATGATAGTCCTTCGAACTGAATTCGCCCATTCCTATCCATTTTAGTTCACTGATGCCCAGGATGTCAATGTTTATTCTCGCCATCTCATTTTTGACCACATCTAGCTTACCAAGGTTCATGGTTCTTACATTCCAGGTTCCTATGCAATATTTTTCTTTACACCATTGGATTTTCCTTTCGCTTCCAGGCATATCCGCAACTGAGCGACCTTTCGGCTTTGGCCTAGCTGTTTCATCAGCTCAGAATCTACTTGTACTTGTCCTCCGCTCTTCCTCAGTAGCATGTTGGACGCCTTCCGACCTGAGGGGCTCATCTTCCAGCGTCATAACTTTTATATGCCTGTTGTCTTTGTCCATGGAGTTTTCTTGGCAGGGGTACTGGAGTGGCTTGCCAGTTCCTTCTCCAGGTGGATCACATTTAGTCTAAACTCTCCGCTATGACCTGTCCATCTTGGGTGGCCCTGCATGCATAGCTCATAGCTTCCCTGAGTTATTCAAGCCCCTTCGCCACAACAAGGCAGTGATCAATGAAGGAGATGATTCTACTTATTGCATTAATATTCCACATTTCCTTCAATGAGCTCAAGGTGGTGGGCATAGTCCTCCTCATAAGAACCCTGTGGGGTGGGGTTAGACTGTGATTCTTTTTCCAGTCTATGTGCTTGTTTACCCACTCAAGCTTACATAAAAATCAATATTAAGTTGCCCCACTACTTCTGTGGATGCAAAAATAATGGAACATTTTATTTTTACGGAGCTTCGCTGCTGCTAATGTTTATGAGTTTTCATTCTTGGAGTTACACTGTTTTTTCCCCCTTCTGCAAAACTGGCCAACCTCATTAGGGAAAAAAAATGGTTAGATGCCACAAAGTAAGTGGCAATATCTTAAACCATATGCATGTTGTACATGCCACAAACATGTCTTTTCGTCCTTATCAAGGGCAGTGCTACCCTTCTCTCCTTTTATGCAACATGCAAGTAAGCTGAACAACAGTTCATATTATACCTTGGGATACATATATTTAATTTTAATTTTTTTAAAAATCCTTCCAGTAGCACCTTAGAGACCAACTAAGTTTGTTCTTGTTATGAGCTTTTGTGTGCATGCACACTTCTTCAGATACACTGAAACAGAAGTCACCAGACCCTTATATATAGTGAGAGGGTGGGGAGGGGTATTACTCAGAAGGGTGGTGGGAATGGGTGATTGGCTGATGGGTGTGGAAAACCTGTCTGGTGACTTCTGTTTCAGTTACAGGTGGGTAGCCGTGTTGGTCTGCCAGTCAAAACAAAATAGAAAATTCTTTTCAGTAGCACCTTAGAGACCAACTGTGTTTGTTCTTGGTATGAGCTTTCGTGTGCATGCACACTTCTTCAGATACATCAGTGTATCTGAAGAAGTGTGCATGCACACGAAAGCTCATACCAAGAACAAACTTAGTTGGTCTCTAAGGTGTTACTGGAAGGAATTTTTTTTAATTTTTTGTTTTGACTATGGCAGACCAACACAGCCTGTAACTGGAACTATATATTTTAAAGATTATGTGGAGCCAGTTGAGATTCTCTCCTCCCCCCCCTGATGCTTTAATTATCTGCCTTTCCCATTTACACCAATAAATAAATAAATAAATAAATAAATAAATAAATACACACTGAGCATTTCATTTAACAGCTACGGAACACTTCATTAAGAAAACAAATCCGCACGACTTAAAATTTCAGCTGCTTCCTGGACACATTGTCGTAAAATATGTATGCTTTTAACCAATCGAAAGTTAAGACTTCGTAAAGCAATTACAATTCAGGAGCAGATTAACACCGTCCCTGTTATGTACTGTTGGAAAAATAAACACGAGGATTATTTAAAGCCTGGTCCTCCTTTATGTTTAAATTCAGGGCAGGTTTACTTAAACAATAGAGTATTTAAAAGAAGAATAATTTGGATGGGTGGCCAGGCGATGGAAATGAAGGATGAATCCTCGATTCCGAAACGTCCGATACATTTACCTGACATGTTAACATCGGGTAGAAGTCGCCAGAGTGGCTTTTTCTTTTTCCCTCTTCCAAGATGGCGACCGTAGTGAACCTGCAGCAGAGAGATTAGGTTGAGAGTTCGAACCCCCACGCCAACCAGGGCTAATTAATTATATTTTCATTTGGAACATATATTTCATTGCTTTTTAACTGAGAAAGTGAGAAGTGAATTTTTTTTTTAAGAATGCGTGTTTCTATTTTGCTCATTCTGCAGGGTTGCCATATGTCCAGACTAGCTAAAAAAATGGGATTTCTATGATTTCGCTAAAAAAGCTCAACAACATTTCTGTCCGGATTGTTACTGTTTGAAATATGGGAAGCCTACATTCTGTCTCTCTATATTGTACAGTGATTTGGTAAAAGTGGGGAAACTCTTGTGTGTTTCACTTATTTGCAAAAAATCGGGACCAACCATTGCATGTTTCTCCGTTTCAGCAATCCTGAAATCTGCTCAACACTTATTCACATCAGGCTGAAAAAGCTTTAAAAAAATGTTACAGGTACTCGTTTTAAAATTCTGCTGATTTTATCAACATGTTTGATAATTTTATTGCATCTGCTGGTTTTTAAATTTGATTGACTTTATTGGTTGTGCTAACTGCTTAGGCACTTTGTGCTGTTGATTAAATAAACCCTCTATATAACTTTTCTAAAATGAAATAGGGTCCAACTGAATTGAGTTTGCAATCTCTCACTCTCTCCACTCCCCACATCCTAGGAACTGTAGTTTACACCTGCCAGAGAGAGCTACAGTTCCTAGCACCCTTATCAAATGACAGTCCCCAGGAAGGGGGGGGGTCATGTTTTTTTAAATGTGTACTGAATATGCTTTAAAGTGACATTTTAGGGGTCTCAAGGCATATGAAGCTATCGGCTAAGTGGATTGAGTGCTGTTAGCAAACAAAAGTGACAAAAAGAACAGAAGGAAATACTCGAACCTTTAAAGCCAATCCCGTCATATGGCTTTGTAAAGCACGCAGAAACAGCACTACATAATCCCTCAGATGTAGAACATTCCTGTTTACAAACAGAAGAAAATCAAGTAGACTTCACTGTGCAGTCTGAGCAGACTCAGTTCGTACTTAACCAAAACCATATGTGAAGAGGTTATCCATTTGATGGCTAATACTGTTTGAGAAGCAATACTGAGCAGCATCCAACAGGCAGGTTATTCTCATTTATTAGTTGAATCAACCCCTGATGTTTCCGTTGTTTATCAACTTGCTGCCATTGTTAGATATGTTTCTCCTAGTGAGTTGAACGTTTTCTGAGGGTTTTTTTTAAATGAAAGATCACAGCGGGGGAAAGTACGGCTGAGATGATACTGAACTACTTCAGTGAACTTGAACTAGATTTCAGTAAATGTAGAGGACAATCATATGACAATGCAGCCGAAATGGGTGGAAAGTATAATGGCGCTCAACAACAAATTCTGGAAAGGAACAAGTTTGCAAAATTTGTTCCATTCTCTAAATCTAGTTGGACGAACCGCAGTTGACTCGTGCATGGATGCAGTGAATTTTTTTTTTTGCCACAATATTTTGTTTTTTCCTCAGCTTCTACAAAAATATGGGCAGTGCTTAAAAAAACACCTTGCCTCTTCAGTCAAAATTTCCTAAACGTTTACTCGACACAATATGAGAGGCTCCTGCAGCTGTCAGCGAAAGTTATGCTTACACTGCGGAAGACTTCAGGTGAAGCTCCCCCCGCCCCCATGGCTTTATCTCTGTGCCAGGAAGAAGAAGCTCAACCTGTGCCATTCCTGCCTGCCAAAGCTGCATCAAGATTTTAAAAGGCCCCAGGGCAGGTCAAGTGGCGGTAATTGACCAGCCTTTCAAAAATATTAGGCTCTCCTCCTTACCCCTTAAAATCAGAAACAGCTGGCAATCTTAGCAAAGGCACAAGCACTATGGGATTTATTTATTTATTTTGACTGAGCAGGGGGAAATGACTGTGATGAAATGAGATCGGTTGTGTGTCCAATATGGAATGATCTCTAAGAAGGATTGCCAGGCAAAAACCGTCTAATCTGTGCATGGCTTATCCGCCTTTCTGGGGATCCCAAAGGTTTAAGTGAGAACATGAACACCCTCCGGGCTTGTTAATACAGCCTGCCCCCCCTTCTTGATCAGCGTCGAGCAGCAACAGGTTTCCCTGTTCAAACCCCCCCCCCCCCTACAAAATTACTAAGGGCAGCTTTCTGGAGAAATTGCTGCTTCTTTACTCTGAGACTTAATGAAAAAGGAAACTCATGTGATTCCCTAAGTGGGGAGTGGGAAAGGTGAGACAGGTTTGCAAAGAAAAGAAACCCAAAGCCACCACTACCTTTTATTAAAAAATGGAGGGTTGGGTATGTTTTCTCTCTCCCCCCCCCCCCCAAGTTTCCAAATGGAAAGAGACTGCAGGGGTTCCTGTGCTTACCTGGGCTCCAGTTTCCTTGGCATGAAAATCAGCAGAGACACTGGTATCTTTGGGATATAGAACTTTATCTACCCATATCTATATACAACCTGAGCATAGGATGTGGAGAGGCTCACAGCACTGACACCCAAACAGATCTTGTTCCCCCACTGAGTTTCTAGGAAAGCCCCAAGCCAGTGCTTTCGGTCCAGTACACAAAAAGACATGTCTCTGTTTCTCCAGCTTCCAGCATCAGCCCAAAACTCTCTCTCACCCACACCTGCCCTTGGCCTACTGTTCTCCCTCCTAGGATGATGTGGCATCCAGCCATGTGAGATGGGAAAAGGCCCACCCATTTGTCTCTATGACAACAGAGCTCACTCTTTGGGCATGTCAATGGCAATGCTCAATTGGCCTGCCAAGCCCTTTACCTTTAACAAAATAGCTGGTTGGGCTGGTTCTGCAGATTTTCACTTATTGATTCCAACCTCATAGGATCACAAGTTTGGAAGGGACCCCCAAATAACATCCAGAATGACCCGCCCCCCAAGCTATGGCAGATAGACCATGAGACTTACCAATGTTTTTAAAAGAAATGTAATTGTCTCCACGGTTATTTCTGAAAGCAGCCTGAATTCTATGGGTGTGATTCGATCACATAACTGGCAAGTTCAAGTCTGCGCAATCAAAGCTGTCTTAGTGCTCATGTTCCAAACACGCTTATCTGCCCCCCACCCCTGCAACCTTTTGCAATAAGGAAAGTGATGGGGGAAAGCTACTAGAAATTGTATGATAACCATTGTTTGACTTAACCACATCTAACCTCAAATAGATCAGAAGGAATGCACAATAAATAAGTTGGCTCATCTCCTCACAGTGGGTAACCTCTGACTACCTGAATGTTGCTGAACTACAACTCCCACCAACCCTAGGAAGCATAGTCAATGGTCAGGGACCAAATGTCCCCCACTTCCATAGTGAACAATAAAAGAAGAATGCATTTCTTCAAAGTATTCACCACAGTTTAGTGGGGTTGATATTAACTATGGTTTGTTTAAAGAAGTTCTGTTTTAAAACCAAAATTCTTTCCAGTAGCACCTTAGAGACCAACTGAGTTTGTTCTTGGTATGAGCTTTCGTGTGCATGCACACTTCTTCAGATACGAAGAAGTGCATCTGAAGATGCACTTCAGATGCGCATCTGAAGAAGTGTGCATGCACATGAAAGCTCATACCAAGAACAAACTCAGTTGGTCTCTAAGGAGCTACTGGAAAGAATTTTCTATTTTGTTTTAAAAAGGATATTGACAAGCTGAAAGGTGTGCTGAGGAGGGCGACCAAGATGGTCAAGGGTCTGAAAACCAAGCCTTATGAGGAACGGTTGAGGGAGTTTTGTATGTTTAGCCTGGAAAAGAGGAGACTTGAGAGGAGATATGATAGCCACCTTAATATCTCTGAAAGGCTGTCTCATGGAAGATGGAGCAAGCTTGCTTCCTGCTGCTTCAGAGGGCAGGCCCCACACCAATGGATTCAAATGACAAGAAAGCAGATTCTGACTAAACGTGAGGAAGTCCTAGTAACAACTTAGTAATAGCTTTCTGACAGTAACAGTTGTTCGAGAGTGGAACGGATTCCCTCAGAAGGTGCTGGACTGTCGCTTTCATTGGAGATTTTTAAGCAGAGGTTGGATGGCCATCTGTCAGGGATTCTTTATCTAGGATTCCTGCATTGCAGGGGCTTGGGCTAGAGGATCCTTGGGGTCCCTTTCAACTATACATTTCCATGATTCTATGGTTTACACATTACAACAGGCTTGCTTGCTTTAGTAATACTGTTGTGGGCCTAATCAGGGATCATGAAAGCCAGCCGCAAATGAATTCTGGCGGGGAGTCCCCCTCTTCCCATCTCTGTTGCTTGAAGGTCTTCATTTTAGCTTTTAAAATTAGCTTGACACCTGGCTTTCTGTAATAATTTTTTTCCTGTGTTTACTAAGCCATCGTAAACATTTGCTCTCTCTCTCTGTCTCTCTGGGGTCTTCTGTTGGTTTGTAAAGACGCAGGTGGGAGAGCTGGAAAAGTAGTGGTGGTAGGGGCAGGGGGGGGGAGAGAAGACTGGGGAAGCTTTCCCTGCTTAATCCAACTGAATTAGAGGATTTTGAAGTGGATTTAGAGTTAAATCTTGATTAGGGAGAATTTCTCTCCCAACAGCTTCTGCATGGTTTGTATTAATGGGTAGTGATCGTGGGCCGAGGAACTAGGACAGATATAGCTAAGGGAAATGTAACACACATATGCTAGCGTCTGTTCATCAACGAGGAAAATTTCTGAGGAGGTGGAGGAGGAAAGGAACTCTTTGTGTGTGTGCACCTGCTAATTTCTAACACCAGGCTGATTTTTTTTTAAAAAAATATTATTATTATAAAAAAGATTCAACCAAAGGATCTCCCTTGCACACAAAGAGGTTTCTGAAGACCTGGGATTCAGAGCTGAGAAGGACTAAGGAGATCTCAATGATTTAAGGAATCCAGAGTCTGCTCTGTCTTCAGTCTCTACACACACACACGAAAAATTGATTATTATTATTTTACGAAAAAAAGAAGCCTCTACAGTAGATACCTGGAACCAGCAACCCCTCACGATGTTAGGAGGTGTGTTATTGAGCGCTGCCTACGGGATGCTGTCTCTGGCGATGACGTCTTCTCTGCTTCCAGTTGGTAAGTCCTTCTTTTATCATTAACGATGCACTCGGAATTTGAATTGTGCACAGAAGCCAGCTTCCCCTCACCTTTATTTACCGGTATTTATTTATTTATTTATTTCAGCAATTTTATATGCCACTTAAAAGCCAGACTCCAACAGCTTTTAAAAGAGGGTTACAACAATGGAATGTTGCTTCCCTGAAAGTCCTCAGCGATCATACAGGAAGTTAAGGCATGAGGTGGTTCTTAAGGTGTCATGAACACAGGGCTTTTTTTTCAGCTGGAACTCACCGGGACTCAGTTCCAGCACCTCTCAGGTGGGCACCATTGCCATTCAAGGGAAGTGTTCACGGTGAGTTCCAGCACCTCTTTTTCCTAGAAAAATAGCACTGCATGGACCCAAGTTGATAAGGGATTATTATAAGATCCTTCAACTTGACCCAGTACAGTGTGGGCATCGAATACAAGCTTTTAAAGCCCAGAGTTATGCGCTGAGAGGGGATTTGAACCTGGGTCTTCCCATATACAGTCTTGTACACTGATCATTAAACTGCATCTTGCTCGTTGCATGAATCAACATTCTGGGCACAGCAGCGTAGCTAGCTGCTTGGGTGCCTGGTGTGACGCGGGCGTCCTGCAGCCGGGGGCAGAGCGAACCGCCCATGGGGGCGTGGCGAGCCAAGTCAGGGCGCACTGCATGGAGCCTCTCCGCAGCCTCCCCCTCAGTTGTAGGGCGGCTGAGGCGGTGGGCAGACACAAGCCCCGTGCGGCTCGAAAAAGCGTGAAGCTTGCAGGCAGAGACGTGTGGCTCAGGCACACTGCTGGCCCCACGGTGTGGCGCCCAGTGCCCCCCACCTCACCTAGCTACCAGTGGCGTAGGAAGGGGTGTGTGGTGGGTGCGGGAGTTAATTTTTCAACAAAAGTGTCGTGAGCCCAATTTTTTATTTTATTTTAAATACACATATTTGTTGCCATTTTGTCACCCCCCTCAGTGATGACACATGGGTCGGCCCACACCTGCCGCACCCCCTTCCTATGCCACTGTCTGGGCACAGCTGCTGGAAGGAAGTGATTCCAGAACTTCCTGCAGAGAACCTAGTCTTCTGAGGGCGAGTGATTGTGTGGGTGTGGCTGATTGATCCAGATGCATGAGGAGGAGGAGGAGGAGGAGGAGGAGGAGGAGGAGGAGGAGGAGGAGGAAGGAGCCAGAGTGTTCAAGTATACAGAGACTGGGCAGGCAGCCTCCCCTATGGGTAGATCTTTTGGGCTTGCAGGATCCTATCGTTATTTTTAACGATACGGCCTTGTTCTTCCTGGAAGCAGCTGAAAGCAGAATTAAAACAGTTGCTCCCCCACTTGGAATATAACACTATTTCATATTTTATAATGCCCATATCTGTGAGTAAGATATTATACATTTAGGGCCTACTCAGAACTAAGTCTCAGTGTAAGCCCTATTCAGCATAGTTCCATAGGTGACTTAGTTACCTAAGGTAGTCATGTTTATTCTTTTTTCTATGGGTCTACTCTGAGTAGGGCAACCCTTAGTCAACAAAGGTCTTGCTTCTTGCAGGTACTGGCCCTTTAAACCCCCCCCCCCCCCATTCCCCATTTGCTGTCCTTTTGGTTAGTCGTTTTCTGGTACCACAACTGGCCCTTCAGTAAATGACTTCCTACTTGCAGCCTGAGAAATTCCTCTTTAACTTGTTCTCATTGTAATAATAAAACACAAATAAAAGTATGTGTGTGCGCTTTTATTATTGCAATTGTAGTAATAGTTTTTAAAAGGTGGAATCACTCAGATCCCAAACAAGAAACAGTTGTGGTCCTAGGAAATGACAAAACAAAGGGCCAGAAACAGAGGAAAAGCTCAATAATGCTTTCCAGTTCCTGCAGACGAAACCATTGCTTTTCAAAAGAGAGAGAGAGGAAAATACCACCATTAATGGGGTGGATTGCAATAGCTTGGCAGCAATGTTTCTTGGATTCTCCATGAATCTGAATAAACAAATGAAGCCTATTTCAGAGATAACAGATCATGTGCAAGCAACCTTATTTTGGGAAATTGCTGACCTAAGCTTTTCTCCCAAGCGGTGACTGTGGTGGTAGGGGAGGGAACTATATCAATTCACAATTCTGCATCTCCTCTAGCCTCTAGCCTCCAGTGTTACGGCTGCAACATTGTCGCTGGCACCAGATCTGTAGACACGGGATGCGCCCACCCTGAAGTGATGACCTGTTCCCATTCGCACCAGGGCTTCAAGCACAGGTTTTGCATTAAGATGGAAAGCGGTGAGTGGATGCAAGGAGGAGCTGTTCCATCCAGGCTTCTCAATGGTGGGGGAGGAGGCTTTGCTGCTGATGCTGCTGATGGGGTGGCCAGGTAGGGGCACATGGGCATGGAGGTTCTTCTCTCTCTGAATACCAGATAGCAATTGCAGAGTACCATTGTACTCATGTCCTGCTCGCAGGACATCCACTGGGGCATCTGTTTTTTTTTTTTTTATAAGATTTTATTTTTTCTATTAAGACAAAAGGAAAACATAACATAAACACCAACATTAAAAATACAAAAACACAATGCATAAACACAATACATAAACACAATCAAACAATTACAATAAAAAGAAACATATACAAACCTTTAAACTAACACTTATCCTCTTACTTTCCTTGGTACTATCCTCTTCTGAATTTGGGGACTTCCCCCATTCCCTCCACTGTCTTCAAAATCATATATATCTTCTAGGTAGCTTTGTATCTTGTTCTATTCACATTTGCTCAATTTTTAATGTGATTAACTTTACTTAAACATATACCTAATCGCATATAAATCTTAACTTAAACACCAAATCTTAACATATTCTCTAACAAATAAATCTTTCACACAAAAATATCTTCCTAACAATTTTATCTAACATAAACCTACTAAAGCCGCTCTTCTATTTGATTCTGCTCAAATATTCAATTTTACTGATTTAACTAAATAGTCTTTAAATTTCTTCCAGTCCTGTGACACCTTCTCCTCCCTCTGGTCTCGGATTCTGACGGTCAGCTCCGCGAGTTCCATATACTCCATCATCTTCATCTGCCACTCTTCCACCGTTGGTATCTCTTCACCTTTCCATGTTCTTGCCAATAAGATTCTAGCTGCTGTTGTGGCATACATAAAAAACACTCTATCCTGGCTGGGTATCTCTTCATTGGTTATGCTCAGAAGAAACGCCTCTGGTTTCTTACAAAAGGTAACTTTCATTACCTTCTTTAATTCGTTATAAATCTTATCCCAGAAAGCATTTACCGCTGGGCACAACCACCACATATGAAAAAAGGTACCTTTCGCATGTTTACATTTCCAACATACATCTGACATTTTGGTATTCATCTTGGCTATCTTAACTGGTGTCAAATACCATCTGTAAACCATTTTCATTATATTTTCTCTTAAACTATGACAAGCAGTAAATTTGATACCTTTCTGCCACAATCTTTCCCAGTCATCCATCATGATATTATGTCCTACATCTTTCACCCAATCTATCATTGACGATTTAACCAGTTCATCTTTCGTATGCCACTCTAGCAAAAGATTATACATTTTGGAAAGGTTCTTAAAGTTCGATTCTATCAGTTCTGTTTCCAGTTTTGATTTTTCTACTTGAAAACCAACTTTTTTGTCCATTTTAAATGTTTCATATACCTGATGATAATGCAGCCAGTCGGGGACCTGACTTTTCACTTGATCGTAGCTTTTTAGCTTAAAAGAGTCCCCTTCCTGCTGCAATATGTCCATATATCTTAACCAATTTGCAGACATGTTCGGTCTCTTATAGGCTTTGGCCTCCACTGGAGAAATCCATCTAGGGGTCTTTCTCTCTAACAAGTCTTTATATCTAGTCCAAACCTGATACAAGGATTTTCTAACTATATGAGATTTAAAAGTTCTGTGGATCTTAACCTTGTCATACCAAAGGTATGCATGCCAGCCAAACATATTATCATGTCCTTCCAAGTCCAATACATCCACGTTCTCTAGTTTAAACCAGTCCTTTAGCCAGCAAAAGGCCGCTGCTTCAAAGTAAAGTCTTAAATCCGGCAGGGCAAAGCCTCCTCTCTCTTTAGAGTCTGTTAGAATCTTAAACTTAATTCTTGGCTTTTTGCCCTGCCATATAAACTTTGATAAGTCCTTTTGCCATTTCTTGAAGCAATCCAGTTTATCCAGTATTGGTATGGCTTGGAATAGAAACAGCATCCTTGGTAGGACATTAATTTTTATCACGGCAATTCTTCCCATTAACGACAGTTTCAATCTTGTCCATATCTCTATGTCTTTCTTTATTTCCGTCCACAGTTTTTCGTAATTGTCCTTATACAGGTTCAGATTCTTGGTTGTGAGATTGATACCTAGATATTTTACTGTTTTGACAAAATTGAGGCCAGTGCCTTCCTGTATTCTTTGAATTTGTTCTGCACTCAAATTTTTTCCTAAAACTTTGGTTTTCTGCTTGTTTAGTTTGAAACCAGCTACAAGTCCAAATTGTTCAATTATTTCCAAGGCTCTGGGGACACTGCTTTCCGGTTCCTGCAGGGATAACATCAGATCGTCTGCAAAGGCACGTAGTTTGTATTCTTTCTCTCCCACACGGATTCCTTTTATCTGTTTATCCTTTCGTATCATATTTAGGAGGACTTCCAGGACCGTAATAAAAAGTAAAGGGGAGATAGGGCACCCTTGTCTTGTTCCCTTTTCAACTTCAAACTCCTCCGATATCACACTGTTTACTATTACTTTAGCTCTTTGTTCTGTATAGATGGCCTTAATGCCATTCAAGAATTTTTCTCCAACTCCCATCCTTTCCAGATTCTTTTTCATAAATGTCCAAGATACTTTATCAAATGCTTTCTCTGCATCAACAAATAGTAGTGCCGCATCTGTGTTTATGTCTCTTTCCAGTTTCTCTAAAATGTCCACAATAATTCTCGTATTATTGCTGATTTGTCTTCCTGGTAAGAAACCTGCTTGATCTCTGTGTATATAATCTTTCAGCACTCTTTTCAGCCTTGTAGCCAAAACATTTGCAAAAAATTTATAATCCACATTCAAAAGGGATATTGGACGGTAATTTTTCATTTGAGTCTTATCAGTATCTGGTTTTGGAATCAGTGTGATAAAGGCTTCCTTCCACGTCTCTGGTGCCCTATCTCCTTCTAATATTTTGTTGCAAATTTCTCTTAGCGGCTGCGATAGCCAATCTTTCAATGTCTTATAATATTTTGCTGTTAATCCATCCGGTCCTGGAGCCTTCCCTAATTGCATGTTGTTTATTGCATCTTCTATCTCCTGTGTCGATATTGGGTGGTTGAGAGTAACTGTTTTTTCCTCTGGGACTTTTTGCAATCCGTTCTTTTCCAGAAATCGGTCTATTTCTGCTTCGTCTGTCTTCTCCTCCTTGTACAGTTGCTTGTAGAATCTTTGAAAACACCATCTGATTTCCTCCGGTTTCTCCACATTTTTTCCATTTACTACCAAATTATTGATGACATTTGCCTTTTGTCTTTTCTTCAATTGCCAAGCTAGTAGTTTTCCACACTTATTAGCCGATTCAAATGTTCTTTGTTTCATCATTTTCACTTTCCATTCAATATCCTGATTCATTATATTGGCATATTGGGATTGCAGGTATTTGATTTCTTTTTGAATTTTAACACATCTGGGATGTCCTCTTAGTTCTTTTTCCTTTTCTTTGATTAATTTCAACAATCTCTCCATTTCTGCATTTTGTTGTCTCTTCTTTTTTGCTTTTTCACTAATGAGGAATCCTCTCATTACAGCTTTACTTGCATCCCAAGCAGTCCTTTTCTCCACTTCGGAACTCCAATTTATCTGAAAGTATTCTTTCATCTTTTTCGCTGCTCTTTCTACTAGCTTGGTGTCTCTCATCAAGGCGTCATCCATTCTCCATCTAAAAGAATCCTTGGAAATCATTTTTAAATTTAACTGTACCGGATTGTGGTCTGAAAGAGTTTTAGGACCAATTTCTGCCTTTTGTATTTTTGGAGCCAATTCATTCGAAATCCAAATGTAATCTATCCTCGACCATGACTGCTGAGATTCACTAAAATAAGTTGCCTCTGTATCTGTAGGGTTTTTTAATCTCCAAGAGTCCACCAAATCCAAATTATCCACCATTTCAAAAAAAGTCTTTGGGAGTTTCCCATCATTCGTTAATTTAGTTCTTTGAGATCTGTCCATTAATGTGGAAACTGCACCATTAAAATCTCCAAGGCAAACTAATTTGTAATCCAAATAGTCCAACAGCAGATCATGTATTTTCTTATAAAAAATTGACTTTCCATCATTTGGTGCGTAAAGTCCCAGAATCAAAATTTTTTCGCCTTGTGTATTAATTTCAATTGCAATGTATCTCCCTTCTTCATCTTTAAAGAGCTGTCTTGGGCTATATTTCTCCTTTGCATATATCACTACTCCTCTCTTCTTGACCTTGTCCGATGATATAAACTCTTGGCCTAATTTTTTGTTCTGTAATAATCTTCTATGACGTCGGGCTATGTGGGTTTCCTGTAAACATATTATATCCAGATTCTTCTTTTCTATGCTGTAAAACACTCTGCGTCTCTTTGGTCTCTGATTCAATCCCCGGACATTCCATGTCATTAGCTTGAGCGCCATCTTCCTCTTTATTCTTCTCCTCCAGTTGCTTCTCCTTTTTTGTCTTTCTCTGGATCCTGGCTTGGTCCTGGTAGACCTGGTAGTCCCGGCGGTGGTGGAAATTCAGCTGGAAACCTATAAAGTTGCGCTGGATCGAGTGGGGTACCTTTGAATTGTTCCAGATGCTTGTCCAAAAACTTTTGCTTTTCCGCCAAGGACCTTATTCTTATCTTTTTCCCTTCGAACGTAAATGCCAGGCCTTCTGGAAATTCCCAACTGAAGGGAATTTTTCTTCTTCTAAGCTCAGTCACCAAGTCGTTATAAGGAACTCTTTTGTCCAGGAAAAATCTGGGGATATCCTTATAAAAAATTACTTTATTCTGCTCTACCACCAGGTTGTTTCTGTAATGCAAGTCCAGAAAGAAGTCCCTATCGTGTCGATCATGTAACGCAATCAAACAGTCACTGACTGTTTTATTGCTTTTCTTTCCTCTGGAGCCTCTTGGTCCAAATCTGAAGGCCTTCACTATGCGCGCTGAGACGTTAACCTCTTCTAGCTCCCAATATACTGAAAATTGCTTCACAATATAAGCTTTTAGGTCTTCCCCTTCCAATTCTGGAAGACCCCTTAGACGGATGTTACCCTCTCTCTGATGTAGTTGCAGAAAAGCGAGAGACTCTTCAACAGTCCTCTGTCGTGTTCCAATATTCTCTATTTGCTCCAAATCTAAATTGTCCAATTTTTCCTCCACCTTTTTTATTTTTTCTTTGACCACTTTAATTTCCTCAGAGTCCTTTTTCAAAGTGGTCACCTCCTGCCCAATTCTATTAATTTCTTCTCTGTTCTTCTTTACGTTCTCCTCAATTTGCCCAATTGATTTTTCCAGGGTCTGCGTAGAATTTTTAATATCAGCTTTTATATCGGCTTGTAATTTTTCTATTGCAGAGTTCACTGTTGTATTTCCTAGTGCCACTGATTCTTGTGTTTGCTTCAACCCTTCAGTGACACTGTTCAATCCTGCTGCTATTTCTGCCACACTGGCAACCAATTTCTCCATTTGTTCCTGGAGAGTTAGGGAAACAGAGCCTCTTTTTTGAGCAGAGCTAGCGCCAACTGTTTTTGATCTAGTGTCCATCTCCTGTGGGCTCTGCAATTGTAATCTCAAGGTCACTCCAGTTGCTGTGGTAACAATCTCAGACATTCACAGCAGAAGACCAACAGTCCCAAAAGTAAACACCAGGTGGCCAGCAGCTCAGTTCTGAGAACAAAGAGACTGCTGAGCCAGGAGCCCACACCAGTCCCAAAAATCCAACTTTTAGGCAAAGAGTTTAAATTTTCCAAGATGTAAGTTCCTTAAAGCCAAGAAGTTTTATTTTCACGTAGCCCAAGTCAGTAACAGTTTCTAACTTGCAGTGTTACCACCAAAGTCTGTAAAGTAGCTTGTATCTGGTTACAAAGAAGTCAAAATGGCTCCACTGGTAAACAGTCACTGAAACACCAACAAAGAAAAAATGGCAACAATATATTGCAGCCCGCTACTGACCCGGAATCCTAATCCAGAGGGTGAGGGGCGTCTTCTTTTGCCATATCAACTGTTTTTAAGTCTTTAAGCATCCTTTAAACAACTTTTAATCAACTTTTAAAAAGTTTGGCAGAGTTCGCAAAACTTTCCCGTTAGTCGCGGCTTTGATCTTTTAGCGCTACCAAGCTCGCGCAAACAGTACAAAGGGAACAGGCTTCCTTTTAAAATTTCCTCTGCAAGCAGTGTTCTCCAAACTTGTCAAACAGTCCAAAACTTTTACTTACAGAGTCTCTTTGGAAGTTTCTATGTCGGAAGTGCCGGGTGCTCGAGTCTGGCGGGATCGCTGCTTTGATCCTCCGGAGGCAGTCGCTTCTTCAGTCCCGTGCCGGTGCTTCGCTCACCTGATTTTCCCCCTTACGAGGGTCGATCAGGAGCGAAGACGGCACGTCTGGGACCCACGAAGCCAGCAGTCCACGGGACGCTCTTCCCGTGGCTTTAAGGGACCCCTGGCGCAGGCAGGGTAGTCCCTATAGCCCATCGGAGGACGGAGCCGTCAGACCCCCGTCCGCCATTGACCGGCACCTAACCGGAAGTCCACTGGGGCATCTGGTTGGCCACTGTGAGAGCAGGATACTAGACTAGGTGGGTGTTTGACCTGATCCAGCAGACAGGCTCTCCATAGGGAGGTCCACTGTGAAGGTCAGGACCTCAGTGCCCTTGGGTAGTCTACCAGACAAAATACCAGACATTGGGGGGGACACAACAGGGGAGTTGCTGTTGTGCTCAGGTTGTGAGCTAGGTTGGGGGATCTGGTTGGCCGATGTGAGAGCAAATGATGATGGACTGTTATGAGCTGCATTTGTCTTGATCTGGCAGGTTATTCTTATGTCTTGATCTGGCAGGTCTACTGTGATAGCAGAACTTCCATACCCAGGGCAGTCTACATTTGGATAGCTCAGTCAGTAGAGCAGGAGACTCTTAATCTCCGGGTCATGGGTTTGAGCCCCACACTGCACTAAAGATTCTAGCATTGAGAGAGTTGGGCTAGATGACTCTTGTGGTCCCTTCCAGCTCTACAGCTCTATGATTCTATGAGCATCAGATAGTGGTAAACACTAGTGGCACATTCTGTTGCACTTAGATCTTGCTTACAGGCTTCCCATTGGGGAATCTGGTTGGCCACTGTAAGAACAGGATGCTGGACCAGCTGGGCCCCTGTAGCCTGATTCAACAGGGCTCTTCTGATGTTCTGATCCCCTCTTTTATGTGCCCCCCTCTTCACTCTCTCACTCCCTGCTTTGCAGTGGTCCTGGGAATCCTGTTGACCAGTGGATGTGCTACATCCAGGCACTGCCAGCAACAAGAGCTCCCAGGAATCCGAATCCACTGCTGTGACAGAGATCTTTGCAATGGAGCCCTGAGGACCGCCCTCGCAGACTACTCCAGCCCATTCTGTTGCCTCCTGGTATACTGGATGCTTCTTCTCGCCTGCTACCTATGAACAGATACCGGAATCCTTGAGGGAGGGGGTGCAAAGCAAGCACAGTTTGGGGTGGGAGAATAAATTCAGTTCAGCCAAACTGAAAGGCAAACTTACCTAACTTGACCTTTCCAAAACAATGCAGGAACATAAACGCAGCTATTTTTTGACATTTGCCAGCTTTTTTTTTTAAAAAAAAAATTTTTTGCAATGCAGTTTACCAGCCAAGTCAAGAGCAATGGGAAAATGTATAGACTGGAATGAAGAATGTGTGTTTGTGTGTGTGTATGCATATGTTAGAGAAAATATCAGAGAAGAATGCATTCTATCAGGGAAACAGCTATTGTTCAAGATTTGCGCTCCTTCAAATACAAAAATGGCATTTAACGGGGTAAAGTGTGCATAAAAGAATATGTGTATCACAGAAAATAATGCACAAAGATGCATTACGTTAGGCAAAATTGCATTACAAAATGTGTATAGTAGGAGATGCATACTAAAATGCTGATAAATTTAAACTGATTTGGAAATGTGGAGAAATGAAGATGGGGAAGAAAGAGAAAATTAAGAGATACCAAAATGGGCAGATTCGCTCATTCCTGAAAATTCCTCCAGAGGATCATTACTTATTTATTTCTCACATTTCTTCCCACCTTTTTCCTCTAAGGAGCTCAAGGTGCCATGTGTGGTTCTCCCTCATCATTTATACCCCACAACAACTCTGTGAGGTAGGTTAGGCTCAGTGAACTTCATAGCCAAGTGGATCTCCCAGGTCTTAGTCTGATGCATCAACCTTTACACTACACACTGGCTCATACTGTCTCCTAGCATAAACTCTTACCCACTAGGCCTGATGTTGTCCTAGGTTTGACAATTTCCCCATCCCTTGATGCCTCCTCTGCTTTCCACTTTCCACTCTGTCATCAAGACTCTTCGGCATTGCAAAAGCTTCCATTTTCCTTGCGCTCCCGACAGGTTCATTGGGATGGGGTGGGAAAGTGTCTGCTCTCTGTGTTTATGCAAACACATGTATCAATATACTGTATAGGCCAGTTTTAAATGAGAGCTTTAAAGGGGCAGCGGATCTTGTGGCTTTTCCATTTGTTTTCCTCAAAATTGTTGATTCAAAATAAAAATAAAAAGGTTTTTGGAAGCTGGTCCATGGATTTCATAATGCTTTAGTGTTAGCTCCATCAAACATTATTTCTTTCTCCATCCTAACACACTTCCCTTAGTTCCTGAAGTTCCTATTTATTCAAAACAATGAGATCTAGGATATTACTTTTCTTTTAAGGGAAGGTCCATAGCTCAGTGTTGGATGATCTACTTTGCATGCAGAAGATTCTAGGTTCAATCCCCAATGGGTGTTTGGTCTCTGAAACCTTGTACAGCTGCTGCCAGTCAGTGTGGACAGCTGTGCAAGCTGGATATGCTTTGGCAGCTTCCTGTTTAATTCAGCCCTCTTCCACTCACAGAAATGCAATTTCCAGAGTGGTTTAACAATCAGTCTTTCTTCCTAGGGAACTACTGGAATTCTGGCTCTGTCATAGGCGTCTCCCAACAACACTCAGCAATCTGTTTCCGGGATTCTTTGTGGGGGAGCCGTGCCAGTTTAAAACGGCACAAAATTGCTTTAAATGTCTACTGCATTAAATGTCTGGAATCACTCCATAAGAAAGGAAGTATTACAGGATGCAGAGCCTCTAATCCAGGGGTTCTCGAACTTTTTGGGGGCCCCTGCCCCCTTTGGTTTCATAAACTCATTCCCAGGGCCCCCTATTTTATATAAAAAGAAACATTCAGAATATTGGTTTGCAGGACGTACTAATGAAGATAATGACACAATATTCAGAACAGTAACAATTAATTGCATATTTATTCAAAACACAGTTTAAACTATTTAGTTTTATTAATTCAGCAAAACAGATGGACTTGATCCAGCGATAGCAACTTTCCAAAGTCTGGTAGTCATTTACAACTCCAATGCCCATGGCCTCTTACAGATGCCCTGCGTAATCCCACTGCTCCCCAGGGGGCAGTGTCACCCACTTTGGGAACTAGTGCTCTAAGATTCCACTGTCAAAATGCCCTAACAACTCTCCCTAGCCCAGGTGTTGTCAACCTGGTCCCTACTGCCCACTAGTGGGCGTTTCAGGATTCTAGGTGGGCGATAGGGGGTTCTACGGCACAAGCTGAATCCTTCCATTGAGCACTGGTGGGCGGTAAGGAAATTTTACCATCAAGGAAGATGCATTAGTGGGCGGTAGGTAAAAAAAAAAGGTTGACTACGCCTGCCCTAGCAAAAGGCTTGTCACATTCCAGTTTTCTCTCTCCTTGCAATGCTTCCAGTCTGCCACAGGGTGGCACTGCTGTTCATGCAATTGCTCAGCGAGTTCTGGATGGCTGTGTTTCTTGCTCCAGAGACACAAACGGACAAGCGCATGCGTGAGCACACACGGCCCTACTAAAGTAATCCATCTTGCTATGTGTAAGAGGCTCACTGTACACTGAAGTGTGTCTGAACTCTTTAACCTTTGCCCACCATGTTATACTTTGCTAACCCAAGGTAGTGGATGGGCTCCATTGCACTCTGCAAACAGCTCTCTCTCTCTCTCCCCACTCCTCCCCACTCTCAGACAGCGACACAATCTCTCTCTCCTGCTGGATTCTATTAGCACCCGGAGGTTGAAAATGCAACTTTGGAGTGTTTCAGGGTGAGCTGATTTATACCGGCAAAGCAGGAGCAATTCATTTCATACCTGAATTACACACATACAGCGGAGGGGAGGAAAGAATAACAGGATGACTTTGAGAAGGGTATTTGCCAATGCACTCATGACTGGAATGCAAGAGCCCCTGAGTGCGTGCAGACTGCCCACCTCGCTCTGTCTTCCCATATAAAGCCCACTGAAAAAGAACCCTGTCTCAAAACTTATTACAAACCATTATGTATTCAGACATTTTCTTTGTATATTCCTATACTCTGCCGAATAAGTTTTGGAACTATCTTTATTATCTTTATGTGAATTTGTTGATGTAACGAACAAAAGCAATAAAAAACACTTGAAAAAAAAAGAACCCTGTCTCTTCATATGATTTGCCAACATGCTCGTGACTGAAATGCAAGGAGCCCTTTGAGCATGTGCAGAGTGTCATAACTTTACCTCTCTGAAAATGTGCTGTTGATTTCCAGCCCTTTGTATAAAGTAGGCAACCTTTGGGGTGGTGGTGGAACCCCCCCCCCCCCGGTTTATTTATTTCTCCATATCCTTTGCCAACATGCTTATGACAGCAACACAAGAGTCCCTCTGAGCGTGGAGGATAATAAGATGATATATCGATGGCTACTAGCCATGATGGCTGTGCTCTGCCTCTCTGTGGCCAGAGGCAGCAATGCTTCTTGAATACTGGAAAGCCCAGGAGGGAGAGGGCTCTTGTGCTCGGAGCCTGCTTGTGGGTTTTCTGTGGGGGGGATTTGGTCTGCAACTGTGAAAACAAGAGGCTGAGCTAGAGAGGACATTGGCCTGATCCAGTAAGCTATTCTTATGTTCTCAGATATACAAATCACATCCATGGATCTGCCACACTGGCCCCTACTTGCAGGATATACCGGTAATCTTTCCTGTTGCATAATGACGATGGCAACAACTGGCACTTTTGCCTTTGGAAGAGAAGAGGAGGCAGAGAAGCATGGAGGGTTGTATATGCAGCAGAAATCTTAAAGAATATGCTAGAAGTTTATTTTGCATTCTCAAGTGCAAGCTCCCCACCCCCTCTTTTAACTTAAACTGTTTAGGCATCAAAAGCTTTTGCAGAAAGCCTCAGTAGCTGAAGAGTTGCCTTTGTCTCAGTCTCTTGTGAGTCCAGGGCTTAAAATAATTCCAGTTTAAAGCACGTATTGACGTCTTGCCCAGAGAGGCGAGAGCAAGCGAGCAAGCATGCAGGAGTTTTGGAAACTTTTCTCCAAGATGCCGTTCTTTTCTTAGAGAGTTTTCTGTTTCATCAGGGAAGGTTCTGGATTTATGTGGTTTTTAAAAAAATTAAAATTAATTAAATTAAAATTAACTAATTAATTAATTTAAAAATCCCACCCTTCCATCAAAAAAAAGGCTCCCAGAGCAGCTTACAAATCACTGAAATGAAAAAGTAGAAACAAGCGAACAGGAAAACAGCCCTCTTTTGCAATCTAAAAAGACAGAACATGAAAGGAAGATAGGTTAGGAGGGGGGGGGGAGATGATTTAAATAAACTGCTAACTGGACGTCACTCCTGCCTTCTACTGCCTTCAGCCACTGGTCCATCTAGCTAAGTATTGCCTACACTGACCAGTGTTTCAGGCAGGGGACATTCCCAGTCCTACCTGGAAATGCCAGGGATTGAACCTGGGACCTTCTGCATGCAAAGTAGATGCTCTGCCACTGAGTTGTGGTCCTTCCTCTAAACTAAGATACCAGTCCTCATGGTTCTAGATATATAAGCTCCCTTATATTCAGTCAGACCTGTTAGCCCTCCAGGATTTTGGGCAGGGGACCTTCCCTGCCCTACCATGCTTGGTTGTAGATGGAACCTAGGGCCTCCTGCACGCAGGGCAGATGCTTTTCCACTGAGCTTTGACCCTTCCCCATTTTGCAAGTACTGTAATTTTTTTCCAAACACACAATGCATTTTTGTATGCTATTGTTTTTTTGTTTTTGTTTTTAAAGCACACTTTCCCCTACTGTGTGAGTTGGAGAACAGAGTTGCAAAATTCAAAGAAGGGTGAATTTTTGAAGGATATACAGTATGTGTTTCATTTTGTATATTGTTTTGGGAAGGGCAAATCAGGTTCACCTTGAAATGTAGGATGAGACCCCCTGCTCTTAGGCTGGAGCTCTACCGGCTGCTTGGAGCCAACAGAACTTAGCAACTGCACCCTTCCTCATGACCTCCACATGGCTGTTTCCCAAACTTTGTTAGCTTTGAGATGCACATTTTTTCAATTAAAAATGGTTGCACAATTTTTACACTCTCCCTCTTCAGCCCCCACAACCAATCTGTGAGGTAGCTTGGGCTGACAGGCCAAAGGTGAATTTTAGGGCTGAGTGGGGGAGCTGAACCCTGATGTCCCAGATCCTAGTCGAACACACTAATCACTGCACCACACCAGCTTTTACCAACCTAGCAGTTGTGTTATACCCATGGATGTAAGTTGCTTCTCAGGGACAGAGTTGTGCTCTACTCCCTCTTCTGCCTGCTAGTCGATTTACACCCCCTTCAGGAACATGCTAATGGGGTCACAAGCATTTTTCTTTTTTTTTGCTTTCTCCTGTTGCCCTATTGCCTCATTTATCCAGCCTAGCATAGCCTGCTCAGAGTGTTCTGCTCTGCTGTTGTTTTAATGTTTCGACCCCCTTGGGCCACAGCTGCTGATTCTGCTGAGGATGGGTGGGCAGATGGGGAGGAAGGTGTGTGTGCTTTTCCTGACAACACGCCTTTCTTCATGTTCTTCAGATGAAGGTCGCTGGATTGTCAGGACACGGGAAGAAGATGGGCAATTGGGTAGGCTTCCTTCCAGCCATGTAAAAATCAGAGGGTTGTATGCAACAAAGTTCTAAGTGGGCTAAAAGTTATTCCTGTCCATTATTTTCAACAGGTCTCCTCTAAGTAGGTTTAACATTGGATGCAACCCAGAGATTTCTACAACATTCACCCACACTGCTCCCCATCTCTCCAACTAGGCAAGCACAAGGCGTTATTACAATTCAGGGACACATTCTGCTTGAGAAGGATGCAGACTTGGAGAGTCCTGGGGGCCGAATGAAGAAGTCTAGAGGGCCGCTTCTGGCCTGTGGACCAGAGGTTCCTGCCCCTGTCTTAAGCTCCCTTGTTATTTATTTCAATTGCAAATTACTTCCTTGAGCAATTTCACAATACAATAAAAACCCAATTAAGACAACTCCATATTTAGAAACCATTAAAGCCTGTGTGTGTGTGTGTGCGCGCGTGTGTGTGTGTGCGCGCGCGCTGTTGGGCATCTGTCTGTCTTGGGGCTATCTTTGGGGTTGAAGTCAAACTGCTGGAAGGTTACAGCAGCTGCTATGGCTGTGGAGACCCATATGGGAGATACATGCTTTCTTGCATTTGCGGCAGATGAAGGCATCCAGTTGTGCTACTGCAGATGCACCATGGCGCTTCTTCTCTCTGTGCTCCTCCTAGCAGTCATTCCTCCTCTGATCACTGCTGTGGATACACGACCTGACTGCCTGTCTCCAGGCACTGTGGTCACCTGCAAGGGATTCCCACACGGTGGGGTTGATTTTGTCAGCCTTCATGTCACATTTGCAGACATCTTTGTAGTGCAGAGTTAGCCTGCCAATGGGCCCGGTGCCTGAAGCCAGTTATCCCATAGAGCACATCCTTTGTGATCTTCCATTCTGTGGGCATGCCCAAGCCAGCGTAGATGTCACTGAGACAGTAATGTGAAGATGCTGGGAATGTGGGCTTTGGAGAGCACATCTTTGTTTGAGACTTTGCCCTGCCATGTGGTACCCAAAATCTTCCTGACACAGTGCACATGGAAGGCATTGAGGCATTACCCCTGATAGTTGTAAGTTGCCTACGACTCGCTTCCATAAAGCAGGATGCTCTAGACGCAAGCCTGGTAGACCTTCATCTAGGTATTGGTCGTTAGCATCACATTCTCCAATACCCTTTTGGAGAGGTGAGCCATTGCTGTAGCTGTCTTGCCAATACACTTGTCCAGCTCAGCATCAATGCAGAGGCTGCTGGTATGGTATTCACAGTGAAGGCTTTGCAGTGAGGAACTCCCCTTTGTCTGTGATGGAACTGCTGACCAAGGGCTCTATACTAACACAGCTAACAAGAAAGTGTGGCCAAACACTAACATCAAAAATCAAAGGGCAAATCAAAGCAGAACAGGATTACTGGAGGCACATACTTCAACAAGTTATTGCAGTGATTTCCCTTTTGGCAGAACATGACTTGGCATTTAGAGGAGATGATGAAACATTTTGTTTCCCAAACAATTGTAATTTTCTTGGATTGCTTGAGTAGGGTTGCCATATGTCTGGTTTCCCCTGCACAATCCTCTTTTTCAGGGCTAAAATTTCTGTTCGGGCAGATTTTTTATTTTATTTTGGGGGGGCAGATTTTTTGGGGGGAGGGGGCAGATTTTTAACATTTGGCAGATTTTTTTTTTTAAAAAAATTGTTGATCAGTTTACTGTCATTGTTAGATACATGTCTCCTAGTTATGGTCCCATCACCTCCTGGCAAATAGAAGGGGAAGAAATGGAGGCAGTGAGAGATTTCACTTTCTTGGGTTCCATGATCACTGCAGATGGTGACAGCAGTCACGAAATTAGAAGACGCCTGCTTCTTGGGAGAAAAGCAATGACAAACCTAGACAGCATCTTAAAAAGCAAAGACATCACCTTGCCGACAAAGGTCCGTATAGTTAAAGCTATGGTTTTCCCAGTAGTAATGTACAGAAGTGAGAGCTGGACCATAAAGAAGGCTGATCGCCGAAGAATTGATGCTTTTGAATTATGGTGCTGGAGGAGACTCTTGAGAGTCCCATGGACTGCAAGAAGATCAAACCTATCCATTCTCAAAGAAATCAGCCCTGAGTGCTCACTAGAAGGACAGATCCTGAAGTTGAGGCTCCAGTACTTTGGCCACCTCATGAGAAGAGAAGACTCCCTAGAAAAGACCCTGATGTTGGGAAAGATGGAGGGCACAAGGAGAAGGGGACGACAGAGGATGAGATGGTTGGACAGTGTTCTTGAAGCTACTAACATGAGTTTGGCCAAACTGCGAGAGGCAGTGAAGGATAGGCGTGCCTGGCGTGCTCTGGTCCATGGGGTCACGAAGAGTCGGACACGACTGAACGACTGAACAACAACAACAGTTATGGATTGCTAATTTAATGGTTTCTGAGTTTTTCTGAACTGAAAGATTACCCTGGTGAAAGTATGGCTGAGCTGATACTGAACCATTTCAGTGAATATGAAAGAGATTATTCTTATTCTTAATTTATATGCCACCCATCTGACTGGGTTGCCCCAGCCACTCTGGGTGGCTCCCAAGAAAAAAATAGTAAAAAGAGGACAATCATATGACAATGTAGCCAATACAGCTGGAAAGTAGAATGGTGTTCAACAAAAAAAGAAAAGAAACAAGTTTGCAAAATTTATTCCATGCGCTGGACATTCTCTAACTCTAATTGGATGAACCGCAGTTTACTCCTGCATGGATACAGTGATTTTTTTTTGCCGCAATAAATGAGACTGAGATGGCATGTAACAATATACATGCCTTTGATGGAAGAAAGGCTGGATATAAACCAAATGGGGTTGGAGTTAAGATATTAAGTTTATTGTTGCAAATTGTTGTGTTGGTGCAGGTTTTGCCTGACATTCAATGAGTAAAGTTTTTCTATGGCCTTATCTCTGTGCCAGGAAAAAGAGGCTTCACTCAGGGCTGCAGCTGCTTTAATTTATCCAGGCCTGGACCTGAATTGTTCCTTCCGCACGCTGACTACCTTGCAAGTAAAGGTAAAGGGACCCCTGACCATTACGTCCAGTCGTGGATGACTCTGGGGTTGCAGCGCTCATCTTGCTTTATTGGCTGAGGGAGCCGGCCTACAGCTTCCGGGTCATGGCCAGCATGACTAAGCCGCTTCTGGCGAACCAGAGCAGCACATGGAAACGCCGTTTACCTTCCCGCCGGAGAAAGTACCTATTTATCTACTTGCACTTTGATGTGCTTTCGAACTGCTAGGTGGGCAGGAGCAGGGTCTGAACAAAGGGAGCTCACCCCGTCGCAGGGATTCGAACCGCTGACCTTCTGATCAGCAAACCCTAGGCTCTGTGGTTTAACCCACAGCGCCACCCGTGTCCTGTACCTTGCAAGGAGGAAAGTGCTAAATAAGAGCCTCTGCTCCATTGTCCACAGTGTGGTTGACCCACAAGGTGGTGGCTGCTAAGTTATATCCACCTCCTCCCCAAAGCTGATGCTCAATGCATCCATGGAATAAGTCTCTCCAAGCCTTGCGGGTCTCTTTGGAGATGGATGATCACAAACATCTACTTCCAGGCTCAGAAAACACAGCAGTTCTTCAGAGTGAATTGCTACCCTGAGCCTGACATAAATAAATAAAAAGAGCTGAAGCAAGGTGGGAGATTTGTGGGTGGAAACTCAGACACAGCGATGCTTCTTAATGCCAGTTGTTTAAAGACAAGGGAGGGTAGAGTGCTCTTACGCTCAAATTCTACCTGTGGGCTTCCCATAAGAGGCATCTGGGTGGCCACCATGAAAACAGGATGCAGCAGTAGATGGGCCTTTGGCTCTCCATATGTTCTTTCTCCATCATCAGAGGCAAAATGTCTCTGAATGCCAAATGCTGGGAATCACAAGTTGTTGTTGTTTAGTCGTGTCCGACTCTTCGTGACCCCATGGGCCAGAGCAGGCCAGGCACTCCTGTCTTCCACTGCCTCCCGCAGTTTGGTCAGACTCATGTTGGTAGCTTCAAGAACACTGTCCAACCATATCGTCCTCTGTCTTCCCCTTCTCCTTGTGCCCTCGACAAATAGGGAGTTTCATATGCACTCAAGATCTGCTTGCGGGCTTTGCTTTGGGGCACCTGTGAGAAGAGGATGCAGGAGGAGATGGGCCTTTGGCTGGGCTCTTCTTAAATTCTGGATGCTTCCTTTTGTAGTTTCCATTGCTAGGAAGCACAATAGGGAGGAGTTGCTGTTGTAGTCAGATCCTGCTCATGGTTTCCAAAGAGGCATCTGGTTGGCCACTGGTGAAATCAGGATATAGACTAGAATAGACTGGTTATTGGCCTGATCCAACAGGCCCCTTCTGATGTTCTTAGGCAGTATATAAGTGTGGGTGTGCTTGCACTACACACACACACACACACACACGTTTGTGTGCACAAACAGACACACAGCATTTTTGGCCTCGTGGTTTTCCTTGCTTCCTGTGAGTGAAGTCATCTTCAGGAAGTTACTTAGCAACCCTAGAAAAATGTTTTGAAAGTTCTAATTTTTCAGCACAGTCACCCCCAACCCACAAGTGCCCCCTCCTCACAAATGAAAGGAGAGAGAGAGAGAGAGAGAGAGAGAGAGAGAGAGAGAGAGAGAGAAGCTGGAGCAAGTTCCAGTAATCACCTTCTTGGCGAGCCAGAAGCTGGTGATCTCATGCACCAGATCATTATTTTATGTGAATTGGGCTTTTTAGCTGTAAAGAGACAGCAGTTCTCTCTCTCCCCCCCCTCCCTATTCCCCTCTTTTTTTAGCGGCAATTTGCTTATGGCTCCAAAAAGATAATTAAATGCGGTCTCCATACAAATAACTATGGCAACAAACGGGTAATTAGATTGTTTCCAGCACTTTGTAATGGAGATGGCAAAAGGAGATGTTTTGGATCAGCGCAGATTGCAGCGCATAGTTGCCATAGCACCACCTCCAGTTGCACACAGGCATTGAACCAAATGTCTGATTGTCTGAGAATTAATCCTTCTGAACCCTAAAGAATGAGCTTAGCCTTCGGCCACTCAATACTTGGGTGTGTGCTTGTGAAGTGTGAGTTGCGTGTCCATTTTTAGATTTTTAAAAAATTGTTCTTTAAATTTCCCCGGATACTTCCCAAAATTTCTACATTGAGGGGGGTTGGACTAGATGACCCTTGGGATTCTTTCCAACTTTACAATTCTGTGATGATTCTGCATTATGAAGCCCTGTGTTCCCCTATACACACCTAAACTTACAGCTATATACATCTGCAAAACACGTTATCAAGTCATCCACAAATTAGAACAAACCTTTGAAACTGGATTCCCCCCCCCCCCCCGAGGATTTGCAAAGGCATTAATGTGGGGCTTTTAAGGGCATGTGATGTGGGTGGGTGCACAGGCCTCAGAATGGATAGGCTTCAACTAGCTGGCTGGCTTATCCTTCCAGACATGGTGTGATGCTGAAGTTACAGCAGGATGAACTTCCGTCTTGTTACTTTTTCCAAGCTGGTTGGGCTTGGCGAGGACTTCTCTGAGACTGGGTTCCTTTTGGGCTTGGGGTGATGGTGTTCCTTTGAGCAGGTGTGTAAACAGGCATCCTTCTGGTCACTTGTATTTTTATTGTCTGCAGCAGAGCCATGTCAATGGTGAGACCCTGATACACTGTGTATGTATCTGCTCTAATTTGTGGTGTTCATTCTGCAGCTTCTATTGCCTTTATTGATGTATTATAGTGCTTTATTCTACCTTTGTAGTTGTGCTATTACAGCCTTCTTTTGTATTAATATTCTGTTAATGGTTTTGCAGCGCCTTTGGGCCAAACAGTAGTGCATACACTACCCAACCATAGGACTGACTAGCCAAGCAGTTGCATCATTGATGTTTGCAGAAGATATTCTTAGCACTGGTGTTCAGAGGTATGCGTGCATACACATGTGCGGATACACACACACACACACACACATCCCTGAAAGAACTCTACGTATTATCAGCATAAGTCTGCCTACCCTTCCATGCTGTGACATCAGGTAAATCACCCAATCCCTCCACGCATGACAGTGATGTGTGAATGCCAAAATTAGGGGTCGTAAGAAAGCAGTTTTCACCCTGTGTTAGTCACATGCAGCACTGTCTCCATTTTGTTGCAGTTTCACTTTAGCAAAAAAAAAAAAGCTATGTTATTCATCTTACTGTCCACTGTGATGAAATTTCTTAATATATGCAATTAAACCAGCACTGTTACAGGTGCCACATAACACTCCCTCTGCGTTTATAAATAACTAGCTGCCCGGCCACATGTTGCTGTGGTTTTTTTTGCTTTTTAAAATTCTGACCCCGAAAGTATTCTGGAAGCTCCTGTTTTCATTCTTCCCTGTCCCTGTAGAGTAGGGGTCAGCAAGGGGCCGATCCAGTGGTATTGATCACTTGGGACTGTGTGTGTTCATCATGCGAAGTTGCGGCGGCCATTTTAGGTGAGGGCAGTTGGGAAATATTAAAATGCCTGTGAGTGTGCAGTGGCCATTTTAATTGAGGGCACTGGGCACTTTATGGAGGCCTACTGCGGGCCTTGCTCTGGTTTTTTTTTTTTTTTTTTTTTTTTACTGTAAAAGCGCCCCCCCCCACAAACACCCCCCTGCTCACAATTAACTGGCCCCAAGCTCTATGCCATTAAAAAGAGCATTCTCCCCCACCCCAGTCCCAAAATTACGCACCCCAGTGACAAAATGCCCTCAGAGCCGATCTTACTCACGGCGACCTCTCAGGCAGCCTTTGGCTTACTTTACTCCTGCATTTTTTTCTCCCCCCTCTCTTCCGCAACTGCCTTGCCTCCTGCTCCATCTTCTTTCCACATTTCCACTAAGCAGTTTGTGTCAGAAAGTCCTTGGGTGCTTACAGGTGGCAGTTATAAAATGGTAGACAGGGTTTTCTTTTTGGCGCAGGTCTGATGACGTCAGCAGGCAATCCGCCTTTCTATTGGATGCTGTTGGAGTCTTCATTCCTTTTGCTGGTGAGGTATAATAGGCGCGCCATTTTTTGCCTTTATTCTATATTTTAGCCATGACAGGTGTGGTTTTTTAATTTTTTTATTATGCTATATCCTTCCTCGATGGTCATGTTACGCTTTGTCCTAAATTTGATGCGCTTTGGTCCAGCGGTTACGGAGCAAGGTGCTGTCGCGCGCGCATGCAATGGGAACATTTAGATTTATTTATTTTAGTCCCACTCTTTGGAACTCCCTGCCTATTGACCTCAGCTAGGTGCTTTCGCTATACTCTTTTTGGTGCCTGCTAAGAACATTTTTGTTAAGGCAAAGCCTCTCCAGGTATGTAGAGTGTGGGCATGTGTTTTAAACTGCTTGTTAGCTTATAATTTGTTTTATTTATTTTTTTATTGGTATGTTTTGAATAGTTGTTTTTAACGGTTGGGTTGTTTTACTGGTAATTTGATTATTTGTAACAAAACCTTAAAGTGTTTTTACAAAATAGAATCAATCAAGTGGCATCTAAATCTTGACAGACACACAAACAAACAAACAAACAAACATGTTCTACCCCCTCCCCATTCACTAAAAAGCAAAGGGTTGGGTGATATTTTATTTTATTTTATTTTATTGATTTATTAATTACATTGGCTCCAAGGAGCTTAAGGTGGCATAACTAGTTCTCTTCTGCTTTAATTTCCACAGCAACCCTGTGAGGTAGGATAGGCTGAGAGGGAGTAATTGGTGCCCAAGGTCACACCCAGTGAGCTTCGTTGCTGAATAGGGGAATCAAATCTTGGTTTTCCAGGCCTCAGCCCAACTTCCAAACGAATACACCACACTGGCTCTCTTTCTAATCAATTATGCATCGTTTGCAGACCAAAAGCAAAAACAGTTGTGAATCCTGATTGATTTCACTGGATTGATTTCTATTCCAGACATGGGGCAACTAAGGGAACACCAGTGAGTTCTGGTCCTGTTTTCTATCTTTGTCAGAATTCTCTGACATTCATACCTGGGATTCTGTGAGAGTTTCAGAAATGGCCATAGCATCCAGCTTCCTAACTTTGCACACAGATTTCTGTGAATGTCCCTAGCATTCCTCGCTATGCAGACATGCTGGGAAGTCTGCTGAAATCACAGAAGCTGGAGTAGATCAGCAGCAGTTGGAGGTAGCAATGGTTCAGGGCCCTGCCGACACAGGTGACTATCAAGACCAGCATTCGAGGTTTTCGAAAGTTTGAAAATGGTGTGATGAGCTATGCAAAGTAGAGAGGTACGTGCAGATCTATGCAACACACATGACTGAGGAAGCCATGACTGGTTAAAGTTGGCAGAAGAGTGTTTTCAGTGTGTAGTGTGGATGTGGACTCAGGTGCACACACCTAGCCCAGCAGAGCGGGCACATGCTGTCAGAGCAGCCACAGAAATGTCAGCCTTTTCTTTCTGCCGTGTCCCCCCCATCCTTTTTCACTGTTTTCTTTCCTTCCAAAGTTTCGGAAGATCTTCAGCTGGTAACGCTTAATGCCGACTGCTTCCAATTCCCCCCGCCCCGCACTCCGTTCCTGCTGACTGGAGGCGGGGGGAACCTTCCCAGTGCCATACAATGGCAGACGGGCCTCTGAGCCACGTGGATTGCCCTTAATCAGAACCAGCCTCCGTCTCTCCAGCTCCCAGTGCTTCCTTGACCTCTCCCTGACCTCCCTGCTCTTCAAACTGGGTTCAAAGAGGCAGTATTGAACCCTGACTCTGTTTTGCTCTCTCCAGGACTTCAGCCCTCATTTGCTAAAACTGACAACCTGGGAAAGCGGTGATTAATTTGTAGCATTGGGGGGCGGGGCAGTTCCCCATGCTGCAAAAGGGCCACATCTTTGGAAGAAGCGCCTGCATGTCCATACCCTCCAAGTCTCCTGATTTTTCAAGGACAGTCCCGGAGTTATGAAAGCCATCCTGGCTTCTGATTTGATCTCAGAATGCCCCTATTTTCCCAACCAGCACTGCTGCAACAAAGCATGGGGAGGAGGATGAGCTGGTGTTTGTCACTAACGACGGCGGTAGCAGTGGCTGCTGCTGCAATGGTGCATCCTGTTGCCTCTCCATGGCCGCCACTGCCAGCCCTTGGGTGACGAGGAGGAGAGGCTGTGGCTGCTGAGGTCCAGCCCCATGTGCTTCACATGGCTTTGAGGGGCAGGCTGCCCTAGGTGGGAAGAAAGGGGGAGTGGAGCACAGGGAGTTTTGGTTTCTCTCTCTCTCTCTCTCTCTTAAAAAAAAATGCTTTGTGTGTCTACGTCTAATCTTGCCGCTTTCTAAGATTTATTTATTTATTGGTGCATGTTTTTCTTTTTGTACATTTACCACTGTATCACACTGTTGACTCATGTGAAGCTTGTAAGATGCCTAAATCCTTTCTACATGTACTAATGCCCAGCTCCTGAAAGCAAGCCAAGTGTCCCCCATCTTATCTTTGTGCAGCTGGTTCTTCCTGCCTAAGTGTAGAACCTGACATTTGTCCCTACTGAAATTCATTTTGTTAGTTTGGGCCCAGTTCTCCAATCTGTTATGGTAATCTTGAATCCCATTTATGTCTTCAGCGGTATTGGCTACTCCTAGTTGGGCGTCATCTGCAAATTTGATGAATATACCTTCAGTTCTTTCATTCAAGTTGTCCATAAAGATGCTGAGCAACTACAGGCCCAGGGCAGAATTTCGCAGCACTTTAATTGTCACTTTCTCCCAGAATGATGAGGAACCATTAGTGAGCACTCCTTGGGTTTGGTCAGTCAACCAGCTACAAATTCACCTTACAGTTACCTCAATAAAGCCAACATCTTACCAGTTTCTGCACAAGAAGAGGCAGACTTTGTCAAAAATGTTACTGAAATCAAGATACACTACACCCACAGCATCCCTTTGATCCACTGAGCTTGTAACTTTATGGAAAAACAGAAATGAGATTTGTCCAGCTTAACTTGGCTTTGAGAAACCCATGCAGGGCTTTAGTTGTCACAGCATCCTTTTCTAAGTGCTCATAGACTGACTTTTTAAGTGTTCTAGGACCTGTCCTGGTATCAATGTCAAGCTCACATGTTGGTAGTTACCCAGGTATTCTCCCCCACCCTTTTGAAGATGGGGACAACTTTTGCCCACTTCAAGTCTGCAGGTATCTCATGTGTTCTCCAAGAACGGGCTGCATCAATAGGAGTATAGCATCTAGATCAAGGGAAGTAATAGTACCACTGTATTCCGCTCTGGTCAGACCTCACCTGGAATACTGTGTCCAGTTCTGGGCACCACAGTTCAAGAAGGATACTGACAAGCTGGAACGTGTCCAGAGGAGGGCAACCAAAATGGTCAAAGGCCTGGAAACGATGCCTTATGAGGAACAGCTTAGGGAGCTGGGTATGTTTAGCCTGGAGAAGAGAAGGTTAAGGGGTGATATGATAGCCATGTTCAAATATATAAAAGGATGTCATACAGAGGAGGGAGAAAGGTTGTTTTCTGCTGCTCCAGAGAAGCGGACATGGGGCAATGGATTCAAACTACAAGAAAGAAGATTCCACCTAAACATTAGGAAGAACTTCCTGACAGTAAGAGCTGTTCGACAGTGGAATTTGCTGCCAAGGAGTGTGGTGGAGTCTCTTTCTTTGGAGGTCTTTAAGCGGAGGCTTGACAGCCATCTGTCAGGAATGCTTTGATGGTGTTTCCTGCTTGGCAGGGGGTTGGAGTGGATGGCCCCTGTGGTCTCTTCCAACTCTATGATTCTATGAATTCTCAAAGGTTACTTTAGTACCCTTGGGTGCAGCTCATTAGGCTCTGGAGATTTGAATTCATTTAAAGTAGCTAGGTGTTCCCTTAGCACCTCTTTTTCTATCTTGGGCTGCAGCTCCCTCCTTGCATTGTTTATTCTGTTATCACCAGGTTGGGCACTGCTTTCCTTTTGGGTGAAGACAGAGGCAAAGTAGGTGTTCAGCAGTTCTGCTTTCTCTCGGTCACCCAATAGCATTTCTGCATCTTCTCCACACAGAGGACTTACCACTTGCTTGTTCTTCCTCTTGCTTCTAACTTACTCATTATTTTTAATCTCTCTTGCAAGCCCCAGCTTCTTCTGAGCTTTGGCCCTCCTGACCTTCTCCCTGCAACTGTTGGGTACTCTTGTATACTCCTCCTTTGTGATTACCCCTTTCTTCCATTTCTTGCACATGCGCTGCTTAAGTCTCATCTCATCTGTAAGCTCTTTATGCAACCACACCAGTTTCTTTAGAAGCTTCCCACTTGTCTTTCCTGTTGGGATTGTCTGTCTTTGTTTCTTCAGTATTTCACATTTAAGAAACTCCCACCCATCTTGGACTCCCTTCTCTTTGAGTATTTCTGACCATGGGAATGGGATCACACCCAGTAGCTCCTTAAGTTTTTTGAAAGTCCAGAGTGCAGGGGTCGGCAGGGGTCGGCAAGGTTTACCAGCCGTGGGCTGGACTGGCAGAGCATGATGCCAGAAATCGCACCTGCGGATGCCCAGACGCCAAAAATTGTGCCTGCGTAGAAGCGATTTTTGGTGTCTGGACATGCACAGACATGGTTCCACTTGGTGAGTCCTCGCGCCACGCTGCTTTAGCGCAGCACACGGGGGATTTGCCAAGCAGGTGGCTTGGTTTGCGGGTGGCTCGTGGGCCAGTAAAACGGTCTTTATGGGTTGCATCCGGCCCATGGGCTGCAGGTTGCCGACCCCTGCTCTATGGGCTTCCTCCATGCTATGCAGAATTTTATAAAGTTTTATCATGTCACCTCTTATGCACCTTTTCTCTACAACTTTTCTTCATAGGGGATTTGCTGCTGGATCATTTTGGGGTATTGTTTTTGGGTTTTGTTTTGTGGAGGTATTTTGTCACTATTGGGAAAGTGGCAGTTTTCTGAGCATCATCAATTGTTTTCCTTCTGTGAAATAGGTACCTTGTAGTGCTTGCGGCAGCTTCTGCAATAACCCTATTTCTTCTTCTGATTAACCAGTAGGTGGTAGGCCATGGGCAGCAGGACAAATATCCAAGGTTTGTGCAGCAAAGCTGTCACTGCTGATTGCATTGGCTTTATCTGAAGAAGAAGAAGAAGAAGAAGAAGAAGAAGAAGAAGAAGAAGAAGAAGAAGAAAGGAATGGTAGCTAGTTGCTTTGTGATTTGCTGGCTTTTCAATTCCATCTCAAGGCTAGCTTTCATTCCAAGAGCTACCAGGCTGCCTTTCTGCCGAGCGGGTCATGTGGTTTTGTTTCACTGTGTTCCCCCTTGAAGCGATCAGGAATTTGGAAGGTGTTTTTTGCTGGGGGCTTCAGAAGGAGACCTCTTGCGAGGTCAGGGACAGCTCTCCACAAGATTTGAAAGAAAACCCTGTCCTTCCATCCTCCCACAAACCTGCTCTAGCATCTCTCTCTCTTTTCTGTTTAGCTTGTCAAGGATATTCCAACTTGCTTTTTCCTAGAAACTGGTAGTGCTGATTTACCTCTCTCTGTCCTCATCCACACGTACCTTTGCTGTGCACTTTCTGGGAACAGGTCCAAACTTTCCAATTTAGAGAAATTTTTGTTCATTCTGGTGTTCTCCCCAGGAAAACCTGTGTTTTGCCTCTGAATCAAAGCAAGCAGTAATCTGTGGGAAACCTGGTTGCCAGTGGCTGCAATTCAGCAGAAAAACACAGTAGTGCCAGGACAAAAAAAACCCAAACCCTGCTCAGACACCGACCTGCAAGGCCCAGATCTGTGCCTAGAAATGCAAAACAAAATGAAGTGTGGATGAGCCCCCGCTCACTCCCTCAATCCATAAGAATATAAGGAGAACCTGATGGATCAGACCAATGGCCCATCTCCTAATATTCAGCTTCGTAGAATGTCCACAAGTTCTAGGATGATGAGGGATGGAGAAAAATGTTTCTCCGTCTGCTTTCTTCATGCCATGCATAATTTTATAATCTTTTATCATGTTGCCTCTTATTCACCTTTCCTCAAAATATTCTTCTTCTTCTTCTTCTTCTTCTTCTTCTTCTTCTTCTTCTTCTTCTTCTTCTTCTTCTTCTTCTTCTTCTTCTACCTATTATCATGAGGACCACAGGGCAGTTGGCAACATAGAACACAAGTGCTGTAATACAATAATAGTAAAGACAACAAAGCAATAAATGAGAAAATAAATAAACAAACCGAGCCTCAATAGTTGACGCTGCAACCTTCCCTCGTAGGGGAGTCTGAAGATTTATACTATCTGAAGAGAAACCATAGGGGAGTCCCTCCACACCCTCTCCTTTCCCGTTTCCTCACCCTTCAGAGCCTCAGCTCTGGGGGTTGCTAGGCGCTGTGGGTCTCGTAATGATGACCCCCCCCAATGTTTGTGACTGAAGAGATCCCCTGGTCCAACCTGCCATCTCTTCTCTCATCACCTTCTCCTGTGCTGGATCTGTGTGAGACTGAAATCTGTTTTTTAATAGAAAAAAGAAATACCCACGATGGCAGCCATTTGCTTTAGGCCTTCATTTTTCACTCCCTGCAAGGTCACGGGCCTGTATTGTCTCTGTCTAATGGGATGCTATTAAGGCCTGGCCCGTAATGTGCAAGCCACATCACATTCTGCCATGTGAGATCAAACCCCGGACAACTTTCCAATTTCCTCCTGTCCGCCTGCAGTGATCTTATCAAAACCTGAGTGATCTCTCTATAAAGAAATCAAACTGGAAGGCATTCTGTGGCCGGCTTCCCTTCGGAGCAGATGGATGGAGGAGCACTGGGTGGCTGCTAACGGCCTCCTCTGTCCTCCCCCATCCAGATTTCACTTTCCCACTGGGAAAGGTCAAAATGGCGATTGCCACAGGGGGGGGGGGCTGGAGGGGCCACTGCTCACTCAGAAACATATGCCACTTTTCACCCTTGGCTCCTCCATCACACCTTTCCAAAGTTCCATCTTCTTTCAAGCGCCAGCGGAGCTTTTGCCGTTCAGCATCTCATTTCCTGGGGGAAAGCCCATGGTGGCCATTTTTACCATGGAAATGGGTCAACCTCACATCTGTTCATTGTGTGGTGAAGCCTGACCCTCCCTTAAAAGAAACAGCAACCCCAAAGACAGAAGAGGTTGTAAAAGATGTAGCCTCAGGACAGTCAGTGTGGCATTAGTGGTTAGAGCGCTGGACCAGGATCTGAGAGACCAGGGTTCAAAGTGACACCCATTGGGTGACCTTGGCCCATCTCAGCATAACCAGCCTTACAGGGCTGTTGTAAGCATAACAGGGAGAGAGAAGCACATGTACCACCTTGAGCTCCTTGGAGGAAAACATATACAGTCATACCTCTAGTTACAATAGCTGCGAGTTGTGTTCGTCACGGGATACGAATGTGCCGAACCTGGAAGTACTGGAACGGGTTACTTCCGGGTTCGGTGGTTCGTGCATGTGAAGAAATGCCGAATTGCACTTTGCGCATGTGCAGAAGCGCCAAATTGCACCACGCACATGTGCACTTCAGGTTGCGCTCTGCTCATGTTGTGAACAGGGCTCCGGAACGGATCCCGTTCGCAACCAGAGGTATGACTGTACTGTAAGTGTGTGTGTGTGTGTGTGTGTGTGTGTGTGTGTGTTGTAGTCAGTGTTGTAGCTCTACTCAGTAGAGCCCACAGAAGCCAATAGATATGGCTAACTTAGGTTCATTTTGCTCTGAGCAGAACTCGGAAACAACCTTATAGCTCCATATGTGTGTGTCTGTGTGTGTAAGGCTGTCATCACACTCGGCATTCCACGTGGCTGATGACAGACAGGCCCAGCCTGAAGGGGAGTGGTTTTGGCTAGCTGTAGTGGCGGGGGGGGGGTACGCAAAAGTGTGGGTGAGGTGTAAAGGAAGTGGGGTTGATCAGGTGTAGGGAAAGAATGGTTGGGAAAAGGGTATGAGGGGTTTGGGCATGGAACGAGCTGGGGTGGCCGCTTCCAGTATTTGTTTTAGAACTGCACTGGAAAAGTTGCTGCAAAAGAGACACTTCTGTAAAAGCATAGGAAAGTGTGGTGTAGTGGTTAGAGTGCCAGACTTGGGATATTTTGAGGGGAAGGTTGTGTATCTAGAGCATGGGTCTGCAACCTTTAAGACAAAAAGAGCCACTTGGACCCGTTTCTGAAGGGAAAAAAAGAAACTGGGAGCCGCAAAATCACTGCGACATTTAAAACAAATATAACACTGCATTTTATTTTTTAAAAATCCGATTTAAATTTAAAAAAATCCGATTTAAATAAAAAAAATCCAATTTTTTTGATTTTTTTTTTAAATCATTCATTTTTATCCAACCTGGGGACCACTACCAGGTCACAGCCTGATCCAAGGTGGGTTGCAACAGCATACAAATATTTGATTTGTTGTTTTTTTAAAAAATGAGTCCTCAACTGCACACTTGTGTTAAATGTTTGTCCCATGTCTAATTGAAGACTGCTGGCTTTTACAATAATCTTAGTGTCTTTTACCCTTAATATTCCAGACCAGAGGCTATGCTCACCTCTTCCAACCTCCTCTCTTGCTAAATAAAGCACAGAATTGCACCAGAGAAGCCTGTGATGTTTGTGCTGACTTGCATACAGGTGGCTGTAGTAGTTCATAGTGTTCAAACCTTTTTAGGCGAGTTCCCTGCCCCCTTAATGACAACGGCGATAGATTTTGCACATGAACACAGATCCAAGTTAGGACTCCTCTCTTCCACGCCAACAAGTGCTTTGTCAAGGCTCCCCTAACACACACTCAGGACAGAGGAAAAACTGCAACCTTTTGGGGCGTCATTCTCCTACCCATGTCTCTGTGAGAACCAGCCCTTTATTCTGCCTCCCGTAGTACATCCTCCCCCTTCAAGAAATCATTTCCTTTGGACTTTCGGCCCATCTCCACCCCTATTACTCCTTGCCCTCGCGAAGGAAGCATTTTCACAAGTTTTCTTTTTGGTGGGCTGTCCGTGCTTCCAAACACCTGGAAGTCACGACAGGGGCTTCTCCCCCACCTAGTAAATTCTGCCTCTGCATAAGTTACTCAGGTTTGGTTTTCTTTACCAGCCCACCCAACCACCCACCAACCCCGGTCGAAGCAGAGCAATAAGTCATTTACCTCAGCAGGGGACAAGCTCAGCTCCAATAATGAAACCCTTCCAAGGAGCGGGGGTGTGTGTGTGTGTGTCAAAACTTGTGACAAGCAGGTAGGTGGTTGGAGAGCAGCATCGGAGGGGGAGGGGGGAAGGAAATGAGAGGGGGAGGGGGGAAGGAAGCGAGAGAAAGCTTTCCCAGTTTTTACACAAGCCGGAGCCTGAAAAGTTGCCAGAGCGCGTGCGGCAATGAGACTAAAGAAGTGCTATTGTGGGTCGAGTGACCTAGAACTGGGAGAAAAGAAAGCGCGGGAGAACAAGCCCCTCTTTCAGCCACCGAGGAGGAATCTCCCGGATCTCCTCCAGCCACAGGCTGCCCAACCAAACCGGGGCAAAGCCAAGGCGCCGCTCTTTGCGCCGCGCGTTTGGAGAGGCCACTTTGGAGAGGCCACAGCCGGAGGGCGCGGCGCAGGCGGCCAACTTGCGCTCCCGTGCTCCCCCCGGCAGCCTAAGCAACACACCTGAGGAAGCAGCGGCAGAGGACTCCCCCTCCCCAGTCCCAGTCCCCCACCCCAAGGGACTCGTTGGGGGGTTGCAAAGCCCCCCGCCCACGGCAGGCAGAGAGCTCAACGGTGGTTTCTGCCCAGCCAGCCCAGCTTTGCGCCCTGGAAGGCGGGGGCGACGTGACTAACCTTGCCTGGTGAGGTCCGGCGGCGGCTCCACTCGACGCTGCTGCGGAAGAACGCACAACTGCCTTTTCCTCCATGCAGCCTTTTGAAGCAGCCACGTCCCTGCTGTGCGTGCTCGGGCTCCTAGGAGCCTCCAAGCCCCCTCGCGACACATGCACCCATTGGCTCCTGAGACGCGGGTCCCGGGCAAGGGCGTGTCCCGGCCTTGCTCCGGGGCAGAGAGAGACGCGCGCCTGCGAGAGCGCGGTCTGAGGCTGCGAGCGGAACCAGGAGTGAAGGAGGCAGCGGCAGGGAAACAGGCGCAGCTTCCTCGACCATTTTTAAAAGGAGGGCTTCCCCCCTCGCCCTCGCCCACCACCCGCCGCCCCTGGCCCAGCCCACAGCTGCCTACCTCGTCGTCGCCTCGATGCAGCAGCCAGCAGCAGCTCCACACCAGCAGCAGCAGCCACACCTCTGGAGGGAAGCTGCTGCTGGCTGCTGCTGCGCCTGCGCTGGCAGAAACGAGGCACGACGCATGAGCAGAGCAGCACAGCAGCAGCACCCTCAGCCTCCGGAGGGCGGGCCACCGGCCAGCTGGAGGGCGGCCGCTGCCACTGGCCAGCTGGAGAAGTGGACAGGCGTATCCGCCCTGGAGCCCCGGAGCCGCGGCAAAGGTGTAAAAGAGCCGCATGCGGCTCCGGAGCCGCAGGTTGCAGACCCCCGATCTAGAGCATAGCTGTCAACCTTCCTTTTTTTTGCATTGGGAAACGGCCATAGCTGTCAACCTTCCCTTTTTGCAGTGGGAAACGGCGCTGGAATAAGGGAATTTCCCACAAAAAAAGGAAAAGTTGACAGCTATGATCTAGAGACAGACATCTGTGTAGAAAGGCTGTAGTTCAAAGGGTAGAGCAGATGCTTTGGATGTAGAAGGTGCCAGGTTCATTCCCCAGCAGCGTCTCCCGCAGGGCTGGGAGAGACTCCCTGTTAGAAATCCTGGGGAGCCACTGCCAGTCAGGGTGGACAATACTGAGCTAGATGGACCAGTGATCGATTCAGTAGAAGGCAATTTTCTATGTCCCTATTTAAAACCCGCCCTTTGTTCCAAACCATGAAGACTGGAGTCCTTTATTTTGAGGGGAAGGGCTGTAGTTCAATGGTAGGGCATCTCCAGTGCATGCAGAATGTGCCAGGTTCAAACCCTGGCAACATCTCCTGGCAAAGCTGGGAATGTCCCTGGAGATACATTGCCAATCAGTGTTTAAAATACTGAGCTAGACGGACCAATCGCCTGACTCGGTATAAGGCAGCTTTTATGTGTTGAAAAATAGTACAGGAGACATTAAGCCAAGGTTGTCTTTGCTTTCTGAAGTTCATATACTTCTTTCAACAGGATTTCTAAAGTATTAGAAACTACTGAATCATCCTAAACCTCCTTCATTAACTGGAAGAAAGAGAGAGAGAAAAGACAGATAGTTTCTTTTAGCTATCACTGGCTATTTTGCTGCTTTCATATCTACCAGGCAACATTTTTAACATGGAAACAAAGCCTGATGTGAATTAAGTGTATCCGGTTTCTTTCATGTTGCCCTCTGGACAGTTGCAAATCTGGTTCTGATTTGGAGACTGCTTTGGTTGGAATAGAAGTTGTTTCGGGGGGGTCAATCCTGCCAGATCATTCACACAGGTGATGTAATTTTTTGCACATTTTAACAAGTGCCGGCTGAAAATATCTCACACATTCCCCCTCCCCCTCCCCCTGCCAATCATTCTCTATAAATTAATGAGAAAATAAATTGTACTAAAAAATTATGGGTGTAAATCTTGGGCTATGGCATTGTTGCTGTAAGGACTAGTAAGATGCATTGGGACAAGTTTGCATGTGGGATCACATGCAAACCCTATCCCTAACCCTCATCCACTTCAGTCTGTAGAACTGGCACTCTTACAAGTTCCACATAATCCTTGTTCCACTCTTGTAAGAAAGTAATTATTCAGTGTGACAGCACCTACACTTTTGGAACTCCCTGCCTATTGATATGAGGCAGGCGCCTTCACTGTACCATTTTCCATGCCTTCGAAAAACTTTTTGATTAGCAAAGCTAAACCACCCATGTCATTTTATTATGTAAAGTTGATTTTTCAGATCTCTTGGTTTCATTTATATTTTGATATAAATTTGAAGAATTTTATTTAAAAAAATCAAAATACAGATTATATATATATATATATATATATATATATATATATATATATATATATATAGTACTTGATTAAATAGGGTTGGGTCAAGTGCTGGTCTTACTCAGAGTAGGCCTGTTGAAGTTAACATACATGGCTAACTTGCACCCATTAATTTAAAGTAGATTTACTCTGAGTAGAAGTTAGTTGAATGCAATCTATTACTATTTTAAATAAATGTTTTATACTAATTTTCGTAAACTGCTTAGAGATTTGTTTGATCAAGCAGTGTATAAATCTTGCTAAATAACAACAACAACAACAATATACAATTTGCAGTGAATATTTTAGATCATTTTATGGAGAACACTTACATATTTATCTGTTGGATCAAGTGGTTTTATGTATCTTGCTGAATAATAATAATAATAATAATAATAATAATAATAATAATAATAAAGCCAGAATGCATCAAGACAAGTGAGCTCTAAGTGAATGGAAGAATCATTGGCGCGATGTCTGTGCTGTATCATCGCCTGTGCTCTCTTGAGCACCAGTGTCTCCCCTTGACAGTTCTCAGCAGCTCCCAGGCATTTGCCTCCGTGTGCAATTTCAACATTTGGATTTGCATTTGGCTGCTCCTGCCAAAGTCTCCCGGTGGTTTAAGAATGGGTTGAAACTAAGCCACTTTTCACTCCATCCTTTTGCTCCCCCTCTCCCTCCCTCCCTCTCTGTGTATGTACATTATATATAATATAGTTGCTGCCTCCTACCGTCGACAGGAGCTGCAGGATGGATTCATTTTGACGTGTGGCTTTGAATCCTGCTAGCTCCCATCTTAGCCAGCTGTTCCAGGATCCCCACCACCACTCTGTACTCTGTTATTGAACCAAACTGGAGTGGAGACTGGCTGGGGGAGGAGGAAGAGGAGGTTAGGATGGCAACAGCCTCATTCGCTGGCTCTTGTGCTGTGCTCTTCTGAATGGTCTGGAGTCTCATATTTCAAAAAGCTGATGGAGAAAGACTCCAGCCAAAACTACTTCTCGAGGGCGGGCTGGAATGGGCCCCACTTGTCTCCAGGGATCATTATTCATGTTTTTATTGGAAGTACAGAAGGAAAAGGTTTCTCTCTCTCTCTCTTGTATGGGGAAGGGGTGTTGGTGGAGAGCGATCAGGCGATTGGGATGGAGAGGGGAGTAGTTGGGCAGTGGAGGGCAAAGATGTCTGGGTAAGAGGGATGGGGAGCATTTGTTCCAGAGGAGGCGTCAGATAGGGATGGGCAAATCTGTAAATTTAGTTTCTCGGTTTCTCATTTTTCCAGTCTTAAGTTTTGTTCTCCACTTTCCCACATCAGTTTTCCATTTTTGAAAAATAAAATAAAAAGCCTCCTGAACATTCACTAGTGTTTTAGTGCAAATTTCTCCTCATATGTACATTTTTGGTACTATATTGCCTAATATACAGATTTTGTTATTGTTGTTGCTGCTGCAAAGCATGATCTTTATATTTTCCTTATGATACATTGATATTTTCCTTATGATAATGCTTTGCTTTAGCATACACATTTTTGTACACATAGTTTTGGCATTGCAAAATTCAGGGAAGTGCAAATCCTGAAGGAGGGCTGTTTTCAGTTTGCATTGTGTTTTGGAAGGTGTAGATTTGACAGACTTGTTTTTAAACACAAACTGAATAAAATGCATCACTCACCCCCAGCTTCAGGTGTGGCCTCAGAGTTGATTAGGGTTGTCATATTTCAAAAAGTGAAAATCCAGACACATAAGTATTCAGAAGCATTGCTGTCTCTAACTATGGAGGCAAAGCATAGCCATCGTGGCTCTCTCCGCCTCCATGAATTTGTTAAAGTCTCTTTTAAAGCCAGCCAAGTTAGTGGCCATCACAACCTCCTGTGGAAGCAAGTTCCATAGTTCAACTCTGCACTGCATCAAGCACTTGCCCTGAATCTTTGAACAGTCTATTTCATTGGATGCCCACCAGTTCATGAGTTGCAAGACCCCTTTAAAGCCATCTGAGTTGGTGGTCATCGCTGCCTCCTCCATAGTTTTTCATACCTTTAAGACAATATCTTCCACAATCTCTTCTTTCTGCTGTTCAGCTGCTGTTCCTTTTAAGGGAAAGTCGGGCTCCACTTTCCCACCGCAGAGGAACTCCAGGCCATTTCCTCCATGAGCAGGGCTTGGAATGGCACATTGGATCATGCAGATGCCAAGCAAAGGGGTACGAGAGTCTTCTTGGAAACATAAGGGATTTCAGCAGATTTTCCCCACCCCACCCACATTCTCTTTTCCCTGCCTGAAGCCGTTTTAGCTCACGCACGATGCTCTGTCACAACAATGCTACCATCTTGCACGGATGGTTGCCTAATTGCAGCTCAGAAAAAAAGAGAGAAAAAGATTGTGCAGAAGGACTCCCATTTGGGAGTTGGGATTTCAGGAGTAGGAATTCCTGAAGTGTTTTGGGCTTCACATCTGCCTGCAAAGTTACACTGGATCCCCAACAGTCCCAGGGCAGAACCTCAACTCTGTGTGGTCCTGGGAACCCACTGCCCCTCAGCTTGGCAGACCTCATAGGCAGAGGCATAGGAAGGTCAGGTGGTACCCGGTGCGAAAAATTTCTTGTCACCCCCTGCCATTGTGTTTTTTTTTTTGCAAAAATGGTTTTACGTTATTTCATATTTTCTTACAAAGGAATGTGGATTCTGGGCCTCTGATAACAAGTAGGCGACTATGGATAGATACTTAAATCTACAGGATGGATTGTGTTTTGGCTTGTGTTATTTTATTTATATTTATTTATTGTTTGTTTATTTATTTAATAAAATTTATTTTAAAAAACCTGCAAAGTGGTTTACCAAAACAAACAAACAAACAAACAAACAAACAAACACCACAGCAGTACAATCAAAGAAAAATTGGTTGCATGCAGGGGGCGGGGCGAAGGCAAGGCAAGGCAAGCCCTAATCTACTTGGCCTAGTCTCATTTTCTTCACATAGGCCGACTTTCCAGGACCCAGGAAGCCCAGTGGAGGGTAAGGCAGTAGGGTGGTTCATAAAAAACTTTAAAAAAAATGCCTGCTCCAAAGGTCTTATTTTACTAAACTAGGGATTATATAGCTATATCTGAAATTTCATGCATATCAGTTAATATCTTGACCCTGCTCCACTGAATTGAAATTTCAGCCTTCACGACATAGGAAAACTGCCAAGTAAACAGCTATTTTCGTGGAGGAGGGTCAAGTTATTAACTGATATGCATGAAATTTCATATATAGTTATATAATCCCTAGTGTAGTAAGATAAGTTTTTTAATGAACCGCCCTAGTAGGGCAGTAATTGTTCCTTGATAATTTGTCACCCCCCTCCATGATGGCACCTGGGGCGGACTGCCCCCGCCCCCTTTCCTACCCCCCTGCTCATAGGGTTGTTGTGACAATAAAATAAAATAAAAATGAACCCATCCCATGCATTGCTGATAAGGCACGGTAAAAAGAACATAGTAAAGAAGGATGATGTGGCAGAAACTGGGTGTCCTTCTGGCCTCTATACCCCTCACACACACCCCAATATATTTTTATTGGTACTGTATTTTGTGCAAAGGATTGTGCAAATTCATGGAGGAGAAGGCTACCAATGGGTGCTGGTCACAATGGCTATGCTCTGCCTCCACAGTTGCTTCTGAATGCCAGCTGCTGGAAGTTGAAGGAGGGGAGAGCTGCTGCGGTGCTCAGGTCCTGCATGCTGGCTTCCCATTGGAGCATCTAGTTAGATGCTGGGAGGACAAGGTGCTGGACCAGAAGAGCTCTAGGATGCAGACTGTTCTGATGTTCTGATGTGCGACATCAACAAACTGGCACAGAAGCAGTGAAAAGGGAGAAACAGGGTTGAAGTGAACTGTGTAGAATGAATTATTATACACATTTTGTTACAATCCAATCCAATTGACAACCGCATTGCTGAAAGACATAAAGGCATCAGTTTTATCTCCTTTGCTCGATATGTAATCCCTCAACAGATGAGCGTGAGTAACTGGGGGTGTGATTGTATCATTTAATTTATTTACGTAATGGACAAAGGGAAGCCAGGTGCTACCAAGTCAATCACATTTAATATGCCCTTATCTGTATTGTGTTAAATACTCAGGGAGTGCTGTATCCCAAACCTTTTCCACCTATCCCCTTTGGACGGACCCTTAGGGAGCTACAGTTCCCAGAGTTCTCTGTGAAGAGGGATTTGTCGTTGAATTAGTCTGGAAACTGTAGCTCTGAGAGGGGAATAGAGGGGGGTCTCCTGACAACTCTCAGTAACTCTACACCAGCGTGGTGTAGTGGTTAAGAGCGGTGGACTCATAATCTGGTGAACCGGGTTCGCTTCCCTGCTCCTCCACATGCAGCTGCTGGGTGACCTTGGGCTAGTCACACTTCTCTGAAGTCTCTCAGCCCCACTCACCTCACAGAGTGTTTGTTGTGGGGGAGGAAGGGAAAGGAGATTGTGAGCTGCTTTGAGACTCCTTAAGGGGAGTGAAAGGTAGCATATCAAGTCCAAACTCCTCCTCCACCTCTTCCTCCTCTTCTTCTGCAACTCCCTGAGCAAACTACAGCTCCAAAATCCATTGGGGGAAAACCAGGACTGTTTAAAGTGGTATAATATGGTGTGAATGTGGCCGGCGATAAGCACCTCCTCTTGGTGCAGTGGTTGTGAGACTCTTGACAGCTTGAGGGCCACATTCCTCTACGGGCAACCTTTCATGGGCCGCATGCTAGTGGTGGGCGGGACCAGAGGAAAATCTGGGCGGAGCAACAAATGTAAATGCTACTTTTGTATAGTAAGCTAGTTTCTGCACAATTTGACACACGCCTCTCTCCATCCTCCATTCAGGTAAGCCAGAGGCTTGATAAGAGTTCAAGGGGACACAACCCAGACAGGCAGAAATGCTCAAGCTGAGTATGGAACTGGGGTAAGGGAGGTCTGCGGCATGGAAAGGGGTTGTGGCCTGGGGAGAATCCCGAGCACCAGGCTGAAAACTCAGTGGGCTGCATTTGGCCCTCAGCCCTGATAACCTGCAGCCCTACATTTTTCCAAGGGGCAAAGTTGGTGGCTTTTAGCCCACCCTAAAGTGGGCAACTTCACCCTCCCTGTCTTCCACCCACCTCAGCTGGCAGCTTCTCTCATCTGCCTGAGCTGTGTTCCACCTGCTCCCAGCTCGTGACATAAGAAGCCGCTATTGATCAGCACTGTGGTTGATGGTTAATTAAATTGGACAGCCCTGCCATTCGGTGGTGAAGAGGAGGAGGGAAGGACCCCCTCCTTTTGCGTACATGTGTGCACAGCCAGGTCCTGCTGAGTTGGGCGTAATCCTTGCCAAGAGGAACCACTGTGAACAAGGCTGGTTCCCTGCTGGAAACGGAGAGTTAGAATCAATCCCATCCTTCCCTCCCTTTGGTTGGGCAGGATGTTGTAAGCTCTGGCGGCGAGGAAGGCAGGCTCTGGCCTCCTGCCTGGACACATTACACGCTGGGATCCAAAGTCAAACTCAGAGAGTAGTGCTCTTTCTCACCTGCTTCTCTCTTTCATGCACACCCAGCTCTCCTCCCTCCCTCTCACCTCTCTTTCTACCCCACAAACTTATTGATTGATAAAAATATTTCTATACTGCTAATGCATAATAAATGAATGAATGAATGAATGCCAGAACGCGGCAAGGTCTGGCAATTGGCTGTCAACAAGGAAGAACTGGGCAAAGAGATGGAAATGGCAGAGCGTGCTGGCAGCAGGAGGTGGAGATCGGGCCCTCAGAGTCCCCTAGGGTTGGTGCCCCTGCAATGTATTCATGGCGTAATTCTTCAAAATGAGGAATTCCCTTCTGTCTGCGATAGAACCACCGACTGAGGGCATCAAATGCTTGCTTGTTTTCCGCCTCTCAGCCACCTTCAGCCTGGTTAACACCTTAAGTGTCTATGCCAGTGTTTTTCAACCTTTTTTGGGCAAAGGCACACTTGTTTGATAAAAAAATCACGAGGCACACCACCATTAGAAAATGTTAAAAATTTTAACTCCGTGCCTATATTGACTATATATAAAGTAATTTTCCCACGGCACACCAGGCAACATCTCGCGGCACACAGTGGTTGAAAAACACTGGTCTATGCTCCCACTATGTGCTCTGACATACAAACTAAGGACCAGTTCTATGAGGAACTATGCCAGGCTGCCAGGAGGGTCACAGACTGTGAACACCTATTTTTCTTGCTGAGAGATTTCAATGCCAGAGTTGGGAATGAACATCAACCACGGGACAATGTGCTCTCCCAAGTCCCAGGCTTTGTGCATTGCAAAGATGTCTCTAAACATGACATGAAGGCTGGCAACATCAACCCCACTGTGTAGGAATCCCTTGGAGACGACCACAGTGCCTGGAGACACACAGTCAGGTTGTGTATCCATAGCAGCAACCAGAGAAGGAATCACATCTGGGAGGAGCACAGAGAGAAGAAACACCATGGTGCACCTGTAACATCATCAACCTTCATCAGCCTTCATCAACCCCAGATGCAACAAAACATGTCTCTCCTGTATTGGTCTCTACAACCACATCAGGTGCTATAACCTGCCAGCAGTTTGACTTTACCCCCAAAGGCACACTCCTCCATTGTCTCGCAAGACAAATGCATGTCAACAGCAAGTGGCAATCCAGGTACCCCCCCAAAAAAACCCTTCTCTACCCACTTTCTCCATACTTTGTTTTTTGTTTTTTTTTAAATAAACCTCTGTCATCACAACATGGGACCAGCAGCAATTATGGTAGCCTTAAGAACTTGGGACCATTTTACGTATGAGATCACTTTACCCCATATTTACCCGCTTTGATCAGTGGTGTGGCACTGTTATGGGTGCCACATAATGCCCATTATGGAAGAAATCAATCTTATAGTGTGGCAGCATGTGCACTTTGATGCCAATTGACACCAAGCTGGTGCTTTCACTGTACACTATTTGGCACCTGCTAAGATACATTTTGGTTTAGGCAAAGCTACCCAGATGTTTAGAAAGTTGTTGCAAGTTCTGATTGGTTTTTGGTTTATTGTTATTTTTACTTTTTGAAAGTTTAAAATTATTGTTGTTAATTCTTCTTAGTGATAATTTTATTGTTTTATTGTTTTTGTGAACCTTTCTGAGGGTTCCCCCCTCACCGTTATTATTATTGTTATTGTTATTGTTATTATTATTACAATCAAGCAGTGTATGAATTTTAGACTTCTAGTGGATGCCAGTTGGGCTTCTGTAACATGCGAGGGACACACTTAACACTTAACCAAGGAGTGGGCTCATGACAAGACCATCTCATTGAGCCATTCCTGTTCAGTGTGTCAGCACACTTGGTAGCTTTCCCAAAAGCCATTTTGAGTGTGCTGTCTGCCAGCCTTTATCGCTATCTGGATTATGAAATATAACCTGCCTTCATCTCCCCACCCACCCACACGCTGTGGCTACCACCACAGCATACCTGTACTGGACTTCCTGTACTTTGCATCTGAGCACCAGCTTGCTTTGAAGCCAGGCTGCTCTTTGCCCGCTGACAATGCAATGCTGGACTTTCTCCTCCCAGCTACCCTCTCCCAGGGGACCCTGGATGCTAATGCAATGCAAGGCAGAGAAGAGCAGCTTTGCTATGGCTTGTCTAAACAGATGTGTTTTTTTGGGGGGGGCAGAGTGGGACACATGAAATCCACAAGGCTTCCAGCCCAGCTGGAGTTTTACCTGGTACCAGGTACCCAGCTTGGACCAGGAAGAATGTAAGAAGAGCTCTGCTGGATCAGGTCAAAGGCCCACCTGGTCCAATAACATCTGGAAGGTTGCCACATAGAAATGCTCCGATACCTTATGCTTGGGGATTTAGGCTTGAAAAGGGGGTTCTTTCCCTTAAAAGGAGGACTGGACAAATTAATGGAAGAGAAGGCTTTTCTAAAACAACAACAACAACAACAACATTTTATTGATTTTCAAAATATAACAATTAGAGAGAAAGAAAAAGTTACAAAAACAATATCTCAGCTTGTCACCCCCCCTTAGGAAGGATATTGATGGGGTTCTGCCTCCATGTTGGAGGCAGCAATGCTTCTGAAACCCCATTGCTGGAAACCACACAGGAGGAGAGAATGTTCTTGTGCTTGAATACTGCTTGCAGGTGTCCCATTGGGGTGTCGGGTTGGCCAGTGGGAAGACAGGATGCTGCACTAGATGGGGCACTGGCCTGCTCCAGCTGGCTTTTATTATGTTCAGCTATTGGCAGAGGAGCCCCCAATGGTAGTTCTGTCACTCTCAGAAGTTTGTAGATTTGTTGGGCAGTGATGGCCCAGGAGAGACATTCTTGTTAAGTATAATTGTTTAATTGCCCTGAAATGGAGAATGCCTGTATGTATATTGCTGAAGGTTTCACACTGGAAAATTTCAATGGAATTGTACACTAAAAAAATAGCTCTCGGTCTGCTGGCAGAATTATAGCAAAGAGGCAGCCAGACTGACCACTCTTGGGAGGGAATTTCTTCAACCTGAGAGCAGCTATCGAAAAAGTTCTCTCTCCTGTCACCACCAACCATGCTTCTGATGTTGATGGGACCTCCACCATCTCTTCTTCTTCTTCTTCTTCTTCTTCTTCTTCTTCTTCTTCTTCTTCTTCTTCTTCTTCTTCTTCTTCTTCTTCTCCTCCTCCTCCTCCTCCTCCTCCTCCTCCTCCTCCTCCTCCTCCTCCTCCTCCTCCTCCTCCTCCCTTTGAGCAGGACTACAGTCTTCCCTTGGCTTTGGTCCCAGATGCATTGTTTTGAGTCGGGGAGAAAGCAACTGTCTTGCTCTTTTTATTTGTCTTCTTATATGTGGACAGCATTTTGTAGGGGTATTGTTTTAAATTATTTTGAAGAGCTGAAAAATAATATTGTTAGTAGTAGGAAAAGACATTTGAGCAGCAGCACAGAAATCCCCACAAGAGCAAGCAGATTGTATTTAGTGAAACAAAGCAACAAAGATGTTGGAATTCATTTATATCTGCTTTTGAAGCTCTCCAAAAACTCAATTCTGGCAGGATCCCCAAAGCGACAAGAGAGTTGTGTTTGTCCAACAGCCATGAACAGCACAGCACAGAGTGTATCCAAAATTTCCCTTTCACAAACTGGGTATTAAATAGGCCTGTTGAACTGATTCAATATTTGTGTTGATCCACTACCTGTCTGTTAACCAATTAATCTGATAAACTTTGCATATCACCAGATCTATGATACGGGCCAGGGGGCCTTTTTGAGTTACCAAGAGCAAGAAATCACTTTGCAAATTAAATAAGCAGAACCTAATGGTAATTGTTGGATGAAAAGGTAATTTTAATGGTTTCTTTTTGTTGTTGTTGTTGTTGTTTGTTTCCAATCACAGTTAGCATAATGGATGAGAGAAAGATTGAGTAACAGAAAGAGGAAGGAGGTGTCAAAGAGCAAAAAAGAGTGGGAGGATGTGTGTGAGAGAGAGGTTGCCATATTTCAAAAAGTGATAATCAAGTCAGAAAATTTGCTGAGCTTTTTAAAGTTTCTGCCCAAATATTGGGGGGCGGGGGGGGGGGATGAAGCTATTTTAAAGGGAAATCGCCAGTATTGTAGAGCGATGTGGGTTAAACCACTGAGCCTCTTCAGCTTGTTGATCAGAAGGTTGGCGGTTAGAATCCCTGCGACGGGGTGAGCTCCCGTTGCTCGGTCCCAGCTCCTGCCCTAATGGTCAGGCATCCCTTTATCTTTACCTTTAAACGTCATCTAGTTTCAGGAATCACAGCTAGCACTTTTTATTCATGGAAAAGGCTCATTGCACACCTGTCCCGCCTAACACAGGTTGTCTGTGCTCCCTCAGCAGCGAGTGGAAGAGACACTTACAAAAATTAATTGTCCTTTAAGTGTAATATATATCATTTCTCCTAGTCTTTGTTGTCTGATGCATAATTACTTTATGGTGCTATAAAATATATATTGCATTTCCTGGCAACACTTATAGCACAAAGCAAGGTTGCCAGTGTGTCTTAGGAGTCAGATGTGGAAGGATCAGCTCAGTGGTAGAGCATCTGTTTCGCAGGTTCAATCCCCAGCAGCATCTCCAAGCAGGGCTGGAAATGTCTCTTGCCTGAAACTGTCTAGAGCAGCTGCCAGTCAGACTAGACAATGCTGAGATAGATGGAAGGAACCTAATGGTCTAATTCAGTAGATTGCAACTTCCTTCTAAAATCAGAACCATGAGGATGGGAATCTTACTTTCTTTCTTAGAGGAAGGGTGGGGCATCTGTTTTGCATAAGAAAGCCCCAGGTTCAGTCCCCAAAGGCATCTCCGAGAGACTCCCCACCTTAAACCTTGGAGAGCCTCTGAAAGTCAGGGTGTAGACAACACTGAGATAGGTGGGCCAATGGTCTGCTTCAATACAATGCTGCTTCCTGTGTTCCTGTTTAAATCAAAGCCACAACCTATTTATTTTTAGAGGGAGGGACATAGTTGGACAAATGGTGTGTATAAGACAGCTTGTACGATGAGCCCATGTAGCATTTCAAAGCAAGGTGGTGGTGGTGGTGGGGTAGAATAAAATAAAATAATGCCTTGATGCAATGCAATTATTCAGCTAAATCTGTATTGAAATGTGCAAAGGGTTTTGGCTGTGCTAGTGATGGTGAAGTCTCTAGCTGTGATTGACCGAGCTGCCCTCATGTGACAGAAATATTGTGAGCTGACATTAACAATAAGTGGAATCTGTCCTTCCTAATTTAAACATATATATCAATATAAGCAATCCTTGTGTCCAAGCAAATATCCTAATGGAATTGACAATTGTAAGATACATTTCATTTTACTATTGGTTTGAATGCCTGGACAGCTCGTATTAATATATATGTTTAATCATGATTGATGGATTGTCCTTAACCTTAATGTCAGCTGATAACATTTCTGCATTCAGACCATGGAGTAATGGAGGGAGGGTGTTTATCCTCCCAACCATAAGGAATTTTGAGTTCATTGCCCATTGGTTCAATGTCCCCACATCTCAGGAACATAAATTAAAAGTGCGCAAAGATATGCAAATATTGAGGATTTCCCCCAAACACACAGAATCTGTATATGATTTCTGACCAGAAAGAGCCACAGTATGTGCCCACATCATATAACCCCCCCCCCCCCAGGAGGAATTATCAGCATTATGCCGCTGGCGTCTAACTGGCCAATTCCTCCCTATACAAAAAACCCTCTTCTCTTGGTGGTGATCTGGGATACTTTCTTCCTGTCATCTTATTGACCCCGGTTCTAATTGGAGCTCCAAAGACACTCAGCAGTGCCAGGCCCCCAAGATGCATCTTCAGCAAAGAGAGTCATAAAGGCAGCCCTGGGATGGGAAAATCAATCCTTTAAAGTGGAAATCAATAGCTATAACTAATATTAATAGTGATTATCCTGTCTCTATTGCACTTTGCAGCTGGGAATGAATTGTTTTCAAGGATTTAGTGGTTGCTGAACTTTGCAATGCAACACAGAGCTGGAGATTTAGCACAGAGAGAAATCTGCTTCTGTCTAAAGCAGCACGGGGCACCAATTATAAGAATGTAAGAATAGCCTGCTGGATCAGGCCAAAGGGGACCCATCTAACTCAGCATTCCGCTTTCACAGTGGCCAAACCGATCGCCCACTGAGAAGCCCACATGCAGGACCTGAGTGCAACAGCAGCTCTTCCTACACGTGATTCCCGGCAACTGCCACGGGCATGGAGGTTCTGCTATTATGGTAGACTTTCATACGGGGAGCCCCGCTGGATTGGACTAAAGACCTATCTAGTCCAACCTCCTGTTCTCACAGTAGTTTTCTCATGTCCTCATGCCAAGGCTTTGCTCCCAAGCCCAACTGCAGTCTTGAAGAGCTACCACCAAACTGTTCAGTACAGCCTGGCTTTCAGCAGTGATAATTCCAAACAAGGCTGAAGAAACAATCCTGACTTTCCCACATTGCTTTGTATTTTGTCTGCTGCCAACTGGACTTTAAGGGACTGTGTTGATGAAAGGGAAGAGTGTGAGAGAAAGGGGAGGTATGAGATAAAACAGGTAGCTGATCTAGACTGTGTCAGACCATTGCATCTATCTAGCTTAATATTGCCTACACTGACTGGCAGTAGCTCTCCAAGGCTTTGGAGAAAGAAGTTCCCAGATGCCGCTGGGGTCTGAACCTTCCACATGCAAAATATGTGCTCTGCCACTGAGGTACACCCCTTCCTCTAAAAATAAAGTAAGTCTTCATGTTTTTGGTTTAAATAGGAGCATAGGGAGCTGCCTTGTAAAAACAACAACAGCAGCAACAACACCCAGACCACACAGCTCAGTATTGTCTACACCAGGCTTCCTCAACCTTGGCCCTCCAGATGTTTTGAGACTACAATTCCCATCACCCCTGACCACTGGTCCTGCTAGCTAGGGGTCATGGGAGTTGCAGGCCAAAAACAGCTGGAGGGCCGAGGTTGAGGAAGCCTGGTCTACACTGAATGGCAGGGCTTTCCATTGTTTCAGACAGGGAGTCTCTCTCATGCCCACCTGGAGATGCCATTGGGGATTGAATCTGGAACCTTCTGCATGCAAAACAGATGCTCCAATGCTGAGCCAGGACCATTTCCCCTTGATCAAACAAGTAGATTGATCAGGCCAAAGGTTAAGAAAATGAAGGTATTTAATTTCCCTTTGCTTGTTTATTGTCTGAGAGCGAGTGACTGGCCCAAGGTCACCCAGTGAATTTCATGGCTGAGTAGGGGATTCAAACTCTGGTCTCTCCCAGATCCTAGTCTAACCACTACACAAAACTGTCTTGTAACATGCATTCTTGTTGTATGATTGCATTTGAAAGCAAGCTTACTGAATATTTTAAAAGAAGAGGCATGTAGGCAGTAGCCAGTGAAATCTGAATGAGACGGGGTCCAGATCTTGTAGCATGGCCGTCTCACCTCAACAGTGCAGCACTGGACTTCAAGGCATCTCTCCCAGCCTGCCTTCAGCCAGCCAGCCAGCCAAGATGGTTCTTGCCTTTCCCTCCAGGTACTCCAAGCCTCATGCTAAAGACCCCGATTCTTCCTCTGACATCATGCCCAGTTACCCTGGCAGCCTTCCCCTCTGTGCCCTGTGGCCAGAGCCACCCCATTTGTTTCTCTCCATAGCTGTTCCTGCGTTTTGCCAGGTTAATGACTCGGGGTGGCTCCTCTGCAAGGGTTTCCCCGATCACAGAAAAACAAACAAACAGACCTGTATTGTAGCACTTTGCCAAATCTAGCATCTGCTCCCCTCAAACTTTATGAGGGATATAGGAAGCCGCCTTATACTGAATCAGATCCTTGATCTAGCCAGATCAACTTTGTCTACACTGACTGGCAGCAGCTCTCCAGGGTTTCAAGCAGGGGTCGCTCCAAGCCCTACCTGAAGATGCTGTTGAAGATTGAGCCCGGAGCTCTCTTTGTGCAAAACAGATACCCTTCCACTGAGCCAAAGCCATTCTGCACCTGAAGGAACCCAAGTTTAATGCCAGACAAATACAAATTTTATTGGGAAATTCTGAACTAGCAGATTGTAGAAGAGAGAACCAGCAATTTCTTCATGGGTCTGCCAGAGCTGGATATATATATTTTCCCCCTTCACCGGGACACTCTGTCCAATAGAAAACAGTGTGCCCAAATGATGGTCTCTGGTGGCAACCAGTTGCTGCAATGCATATGGCATGCTGCCTTCCAGTACCAGACAGATTGCTCTCATGCTTTCTTCTGAAATGGAATATAGTTGCAATTATCCATAGTGAGGGATTTTTTTCCACAGTGAGGGATTCAGAAGGAGAGAGAGCTGTTGGCCACAAGCCTTCCAGCAGAATACAAAGGGACCTTCTTTTAAGCTGTCTGGGCTGGAACTGAAATTGCACACACAGAAAGAAAGAGAGAACACTTTGCTAATCTTCTGATGTCCTACCCCACCCCAGACTGGCCAGGGTTGCAGTGTTTATGGGGCCAAGTTCCAGGCTATTGTGGGCAACCCTATGTCCCCCATGATATTCCTGCAGAGAAGCTGGTAAAATGTGGACTGTTAGGTGGATTTGTAGCTGGTTGACTGACCAAACTCAAAGAGTGCTCGCTAATGCTTCCTTGTCATTCTGAGAAAAAGTTGCAAGTGGTGTGCCACAGGGTTCTGTTGTGGTCCCATAGTTGTTCAACATCTTTATGGATAGCTTTGATGAAGTAAATGAGGGGATGCTCATTAAATTTGCAGTTGACACCAAGCTGGGAGGGGTAGCCAATACCTTTGAAGACACAACTTCAAGATTACTACAACAAGTAGGAAAACTGGGCACAGACTTAAAAAATGAATTTCAATAGGGGCAAGTGTCAGGTTTTATGCTTAGGAGGAAGAACCAGCTGCAGAAATATAAGATGGGGAACACCTGACTTGCCAGTAGTACATGTGAAAAGGATCTGGAGGTGTTAGTGGACCACAAGCTTCACTTCAGTCAACAGTGTGATGCAGCAGCAAAAAAGAGCTAATGCTATTCTAGGCTGCATCAACAGAAGTATTGTGCCCAGATCAAGGGAAGTCATAGTACCATTCTATTGTGCCTTGGTCAGACCACACCTGGAGTCTTGTGTCCTGATCTGGGTGCCACAATTCAAGAAGGATATTGACAAGCTGGAACATGTGCAGAGGAAGGTGACCAAGATGATCAAGGGTCTGGAAACCAAGCCCTAGGAGGAATGGATCCAGGAGCTGAGTATGCTTAGCCTGGAAAAGAGGAGACTGAGAGGAGTTATGATAGCAATTTTCAAATATCTAAAGTGCTGTCCCACGAAAGATGGAACAAGTTTGTTTTCTCCTGCTGTGGAGGGTAGGACCCAACCCAGTGGCTTCAAGCTATAAGATTTTGACTAAATATCAGGAAGAACTTACTGATGGTGTGTTCTTCTCCATTCTTGGATGCTTTACTTGAGATTCATGCATTGCAGTGGGTTGGACTAGATCAGGGGTGGCCAACTCCCAAGAGACTGCGATCTACTCACAGAGTTAAAAACTGGCAGTAATCTACCCCCTTTTTGGGGGTTCAGGTCAAGGCTGTTGAGCTTTTCTTAGGAAGGAAAGCCCTGCTTTTGGGGGTTCAGGGCAAAAATGTTGAGCTTTTTTTTAGGGGAGCCAAAGTTGTTGAGCTTCTTTGGGGGGAGCCAGTGATCTACCAGTAGATCACGATCTACCTGTTGGACATGCCTAGACTAGATGGCCCACAGGGTCCCTTCCAACTCTAAAATTCTATGAGTCTATGAAAACTGTTCCTCAAATTTCCCCAAAATGTGTTCTCTGCCTGTGAAAAAAAGCTCCAGGGTGAAAAAAGAGTGGGGGGTCACAGCAGTTCAGAATCTTTTAACGGTGGAAAAATTGTCCAGGCTGAGGGAATTGGAATAATAGAATCATAGGACTGTAGAGCTGGAAAGGGACCCTAGGGTCATCTAATCCAACCCCCTGCAATGCAGGAATTACAGCTAATTGTCCTAGATCTGCCACCTTTTTAACAGAATTGTGGCACCCTATTGGTTATTCAGGTGGTACCTGACTCTCCAAGTGCAGGAGGATTCTGGGCCTGCCTTGAATGTCTGATGTGGAACCCCCTGCCCTTTTCCTCCTGGTCAAGGGAGTCCAGTGTCTCACAGTGCTTGACTCCTCTTGGCAGAAAGAGGCATAATTGGCTCACTGAGCCTTCCCTGAATGTATTACAAAACACAGCATATTAAGAATTTCACGGAGGTAAACAAGTGCATCTAATTTTCTCTATCAATGGTTGGCAGCAATGCATTTCCCCCAATGATTGCTAAAAGTCAAGGCTTTCCACACCCCTCCCTGACCTATGATCAGCGTGGGCGCTGTGGATTTTTTTTCCAGCCAGAGGCCGGCTTAATGGTTAACTTTGTTGCCCTCGCTTTCTGACGTCTTGATATCTTTTGATTTTTACACAAACTTAGCCAAACAGCATGAATGCAAATGTTGGGGTGTGTGTGTGTGTGGGGGGGGGAACGGGACACTGAGCAACTGGCCAGTGAGAAGGGCCAGGGAATAGGAATTAACTCTGGTCAATGCAAGGGACAGTTGGGGAATATTCTCAATGAGGACTTGGGACTTGATTGCCATTTTCCCAGGTCCAAAAGACAAGACCATGGTGCTGCTGCAAAGTGAGAGCCTATAAATAGCTCTAATTAGACTGATAACACAAGCCCCACCCCCCTCCCGACTTTACACTGTAAATCTTCCTTGCCAATTAGGCTGAGAGGGCCATAAACGAGAATTTACGACCCAGCCACAAAGTAATCCCTGTCAGGAGCTTGGCTTGGTCGCCTTCCATGATAGAGTCACTTTTAAAAATTATTATCCTCATCACCATCTACACACCTTGTCCATCAGGAGGAGATTTAGGAAAGGCTGCCAAAAGGAACTTGGCACACTTGGATTGGCTTGCAGCAGGATGTTGGAGGCAGTGGGGGAGATAAATCTGTGCAATAAGAACATGACAACCCCTTCTGGATCAGACCAAAGGCCCATCTAGTCATACAAAACATCTGAAATAACCACTGATCTTAGAATGGACAAGCATGAAGGAAGCAATTTCAGAGTGAGGTGGCAGAGTGAAACGGCTTACAAGTATTGAAGGCATTCAGTGCAATTTATTTGGAAGTGAATAGAGGCAATCGTTTGCAGATGTAAAGTCACTCCAAGTGGTTTATTTCATAGCCTACCACTGCTGTTCTAGAGGGTCGCTGTGCTTATTCTGCCTACACTCTGTAGCCCTAATTTGAATGGTCCCTGTATGCGTTTCTGGCATTTCACTTTCCTCTGACCTCTCTGCACACAACTCCCCTTCCATTGCCATGCATGTGTATACACATTCTCACTCCGGGCATGCGTAGTGGATCCGGCCAGTGCTGTTGCAAGCTGGTGAGCGAGCAGCGGGTCAGGCAACCCCACGACCCGCCGCTCGCTCGCCGCCTCGCTGCGGGAGCAGCAGTGCCGGACGGATGCATTCGAGTCGGCGGTGCTGCTCCTGCGGTGAGCAGGCGAGAGAGTGGCGGCTCGTGGGGCTGCCCCATCCGGACGGGGTGCCGGGCGGCGGGGGAGGGGCCGGGGAGTGTCACCCCCCTCCCCTGGAACCCGGGGCGCAGCGCCCCCTACACCCCGCCCTTCCTACGCCACTATCAAGTGCCTCAACAGGCTCCTGACACTACAGGTGGAATAAGCCTGCAAAGTGCCTTCTTCTTGGTCATGGTTCACCTCCTAGGAGGAGAGGCAGGGGTGGAAGAGGGCACCATTCCTCCCTTGCAGTGAAACTTGACCCCACAGTAGCTCACAAGGCTTGAAAAGGTCTGGTGGAGTTGGGGAGGGGGAGCTTTCGAATGAGTGGCTTTTTATCTGCCATCCCCTAGGGAGCTTGAGCTCAGCAACCAATGAAATTATATCTGTTGTTTTAAGCAGCGGAGAAAACTTCCCCTGATCTTTATTGAGATTTATGGCTTCCCTCGAGCTTAATTGTCTCTGGGAGCTTTGGATGTTCTTAACATGCAACGTAAGTGGTGCTAAGAAGGATGGTGAAGGCTCAAAAGGACTGGCCCTCCCCCATCTCCCTCTTGCTTAATTCGAGAGCCTGGCTTTAAACTTGGTCCTTGAAAAACTCAGTCTGGCAACCAATCCCTATCAGGAACATTTGAGGGAGTTGGGTGTGTTTATGAGAACCACCTTCAAATAATGGGCTATCACATGGAAGGTGGAGCAAGCTTGTTTTTTGCTTCCCCAGAGGGGAGGACCCAAATGAACGGGTCCAAATGACAAGAAAGAAGATTTCAACTTAATATTATGAAGAACTTTGTTACAGTAAGAGCCATTGAAGGATAGTGGACTCTCTGTGGAGGTTTTTAAGCAGAGATTGGATGGACATCTGCCAGAGATCCTTTGGCTGTAATTCCTGTATTGCGGGGTGGGTGTGTGGACTAGATGACACTTGGGAATCCCATCCTACTCTACAATTCTACAATTCTTATTATTTTTTTCAATGAAAGTTGTTTGGAAACCCTTTGGACAATTAAAAGGTGATCAATATGTTTGATCAGTCAGCCAGCCAGTCAGACAACCAACCAACCAACCAACCAATTATTCTGCAATGGTTTCCCAATGTTATGGCACTATTGATACCTGAAGGGGCACATTCATTCATTCATTCATTCATTCATTCATTCATTGTATTTATATTGCAACTTTGTTCTCCAAATAACTCAAGGTGACACACATGGTTCTCTGCTTCCCCACAACCACCCTGTGAGGTAGGTTAGGGCATTAGGCCAAGAGGCAGTGATTGCCCCAAGGTCACCCAGTGAGCTTCATGACCAGGTGGGGCTTTGAACCCTGGTCTCCCAGTTCTTAGTACAACACTCAAACCACTACACGAAATTGGGTCTTCAACTACTGTATAGTGCAGCAAATGTGGGATGACACTGCCTCCCACCTGGCCTCAAACATTTGCAGTATAAGAAGTTCCCAGATTTCAGCAGGAAGGTATGGGGCATACCCCAATTGCAAACAAAGCAGTCTGTCTGCTCTGAAACTTTTCCAGGCGCAATTAGTCTTTGGAAGAGGCATCACGTGTAAGTGCCCTGATCCCATCACAAGCACAAATCATCATCATAAACGCGCAATAAAAAGGATGCCTGGAGGAGGTGCTATGGTCAATATCTCTCATTTCAGTTTCCCCATTGTTTAAAAAATGCTTTGGCTCTCACTGTGCCTGAGGTGCAAGAGAGGCAGAAGGTTTCCATCTGCCTCGGTCCTGAACTGCAATGACTCAGGCTCTGCTGGACGAAACAGCCTGGAGAAATATCTTCTCATCACCGCCGTTAAAGCAAATTGGATTTGTGCAGGAAAAAGCTACTAAATGCATTTTGCGGCCACCGGAGAAACAGACTCTTGTCTGCCCTGTTTTCCTTTGGGCTTGGAGGTGCGAAAGAAGGTTAGGGTCATGCAGGTCATTGCCTTACATTGCATTTGCATCCCCCCTCCCCTTAATGCAAAAGGAAAACCCAAATATATATTAAGAACACAAACCTAGGAAGCATAAGAAAAATTCTCAGAGGCAAAAACACGTCCTCTCATGTTGCAGAGGGTTGAACTAGATGACACTTGGGGTCCCATCCAGCTGTATCGTTCTATGATTCTATGACCTCAGAAGGTGGTGGACTCTCCTTCCTTGAGGTTTTTAAGCAGATATTGGATGACCATCTGCCAGAGACTCTTTAGCCATGATTCCTTCATCGCAGGGAGTTGGACTACACACACTACTAGATGATCCTTGGGAGTCCCTTTCAACTCCATGATTCTATGATTCTCTCACCTTTAGCTCTGCCAACATTTCCCCCACTGGAGCATGTGGGAACATTCCTTCACTGCCAAGTGCCAAAATAGCTCTTGAGCTCCTGCAGCGTCTTTGCAGAGGACCCAGCGTGAGGCAACATGTTGCCGCAATTAACAAGCAGCTGGCGTTGGCAGTGGTCCTTGGTTTGCAGCTGCACCTCTGAGCCCGTTTTCCAATGTTGTTTCGACAAGACAGGTTTTTTTGGGGTGGGGGAGTGGGGGATGGCATTGGGGAATTTCGCTGCCCCTGGGATTGCCCTGACTTGCACAAAACATTTTGCTCTAGCATTCAGGAGGCCAGGTGCAACGAGGGTTTCATAATTAAATTGAGCACCTTGTATGCAGGCCTCTGGAATTTGCAGGTTTGTCTTGTGGGGAAAGACAGTTAGAACCCAAAAAAGGCTTTACCATGAGGGGCTAGGCTGGGCCTGCACAGCTTATGGCCCACTGAGTCAAACCTGACTGCCCTGTCAAGTATGGTATTCTTTCTCTGTCTCTCACACAAACAGACTCACACATGATCCACCAACAAAACCTCCAAAATTCTTAGGGTTGCAGTTAGCCATATGTGGCTAAGCTACAGTTCCGGTAGCCTCATCCCAAAACAGATCTCGTGGAGTTGGAGCTTAGGAAAGTTGCAGTGCTATTTTTCTAGAAAATGAGGTATCATAATTCGCCATGAACGCCTCCCTCGTTCTCTTAGAATGGCATTGGCGCCCACCTGAGAGGTGCCGGAACTAAGTTCTGGGGAGTTCCATTTGAAAAAAAGCCCTGGGAAAGGTCAACCCAAATGACCGAGCATCCTGTTCTCAGAGTGGCCAAGTGGGTGCCCTAATATGAAGCCCCAAAGGAGGACCCAAGCAGAACAACAGCCCTCCCCACTTGTGATTCCCAACAACAGGAATTCACAGACAGGCTGCTTCCAGTGATGGAGGGAGTGTATTTATTTATTTAATAATAGTTAAAGGAAAAGGAAAAGGACCCCTGGATGGTTAAGTCCAGTCAAAGGCGACTATGGGGTTGCAGTGCTCATCTCGCTTTCAAGCTGAGGGAGACTGTATTTGTCCACAGACAGCTTTCTGGGTCATGTGGCCAACATGACTAAACTGCTTCTGGCAAAACACGATACCGTGACGAGTTCCAGAGCGCATAGAAACGCTGTTTACCTTCCCACCACAGTGGCATCTATATATCTACTTGCACAGGTGTGCTTTCGAACTGCTAGGTGGGCAGGAGCTGGGACAGAGCAATGGGAGCTCACTCCGTCACAGGGATTTGAACCACCGACCTTCCGATCGGCAAATTCAAGAGGCTCAGTGGTTTAGACCACAGCGCCACCCGTGTCACTAAATAACATTTATACACTGCTTGGTTGTAAAATAACAGCAAGAACCTTGAAATGGTTCACAAGGAGAATAAAACAATAACATTACCAGTAAAAATTGTTAAAAACAATGATTTAAAACTTAAAAAACAAACCAAAACCAACAGCAATAAAGTAAAAACAGATTAAAACACACAGCACCATTCTGCACATCTGGGTAGGTTTGCCTAAACAAAAATGTTTTTACAGGTGCTTGTAGGCCCTGCCACACTAAAATATTGTTTCTTTTTCAAATATGGAATGAGTATTATATGGCACCTGGAACAGTGCCAGTTCCACAGATCAATATCCTTCTGGAGTTGTGGTGCCCAGAACTGGACACAGGACTCCAGGTGGGATCTGACCAAGGCAGAATAGAGTTTTAATTTAGAAATTATAATGAGAGAGAGTGGTGAGGGGGGAGAGAGTGGGAGGGGGATATCAAATATTTGGAAAACAGCAGCCTTGTATACTCTTGCTGAGATTGAATTTGTGGTTAAAATCTCCCCAGTGCTTACATATCCCAGTCAGTGGTGAATGAAAAAAATCTCCCACTCCCACAGTTTCGTTTATTACAGATGTACCCAAATCAATGTTTTGTGTGTGTGTGTGTGTGTGTGTGTGTGGCGCAACCCCAAGCCAAGAATATATCTGTTAGAAAATTGACTCCAAAAGTTCCCTTTCAGCTTCTTGTAAACCCCCTAGCCTTTTCTCTTTCTTTCATAAAGAAAAGTGAGCACCATCTGGCAATCCAGGAGGTATTTAACCTTAACTCTGGTTTAATGTCACATTGGGATATCTTGATTCTCTTTTGCCTGAGATCACCTGCCTTTAAGGAAGGCTTTGTTACCGAGAATCAACCAGCCGATGCGACATTAGACCTTTAAAGGGGCAGGAAAAAGATGGAAGGAAAATGACTTCGCTCAAGTCTGCCCCCCACCACCACTCCCCCCCCTGCTTGCGCGTAGTCAGCCCTCCATTCCCAGCAACCAGAATCTTTATCTTGCATATTTACTTGGTAGGCTTTCTGATCTGCTGAGTGGGCTTGTGTCTTCTCTCTGCAAAGACCGACCACATCTTGTTGAGGACAGATTAAAAAGAAGGACTTATTCACACAGCACAAAGTTAAACTATGGAACTCCCTACCACAGGAGGCGGTGATGGCTACCGACTTGGATGGTTTTGAAAGAGGATTGGACAAATTCCTGGAGGAGGTGAGGGTTATGGATAGCTACTAGCCATGATGGTGATGTTCTGCCTCCACAGTGGGAGGCAGCAATGCTTCTGAATGCCAGTTGGTAGAAGCCTCAGTAAAGGAAAGGGCTCTTTTGCTCGAATCTTGCTTGTGGGTTTGTCACATGTATCTAATTGGCCATTGTGAGAACAGGATACTGGGCTAGATGGGCCACTGGCCTGAGCCAGCAGAGCTCTTCTTATGGTTGGTGCAAATAAAAAATAGGTATAAAAGGAGAATTCCCAGGATGCCAAGATCTAGGTTTGGGGCAAGCACTCATTGGTGAGAGAACCCCAACAGAGGTTTAAAATCACAAATTGTGGAAACATATGCTGTTAGACCTTTGAAATATGCCCTTTGGAGTGAATTCCAAGAGTTCCCCTCTTCCCTTAGCATAGAAAAAGACCGCACATTTGCTGAGTTTAAAATGCTTTACTTAAAAACTCTTCTATGGCCAGGTTCATGTGGTTTTTTCCATACAACGTTCAGAAAAATTGCACAGGCAGTTAAACTTGGTTTTTGTTCCAAAGTGGTAAAAGTTCTGAAATTATTGGTAAAGGAATTCAATAGTGGCTTGTGAGAGCCATGTAGTCTCAGCTGGAGCAACCAGCTTAGTCCTCCTAACACTTTGAGCTTCTCAGGTAGACTAAAGGTAGAAAAAAGGCTACCTATTTCCTCCCAAGGTAAGGGGAAGTGGACATAGTTAAGCCTGGCAGATCAGATTATTCAGTGGTATTAACTTGCTCAGGCATAGGCAAACTCAGCCCTCCAGATGTTTTGGACTACAACTCCCATCATCCCTAGCTAACAGGACCAGAGGTCAGGGATGATGGGAGTTGTAGTCCCAAAACATCTGGTGGGCCGAGTCTGCCTATGCCTGACTTAGACTTAAGCATGTTGGTTATATGAGGCCGGTTAACCCACACTTATGATTAGATGGGCTATGGGCATGTTCCAGGAAGCTCTTCTTAATTTCTTAACGAGCCAACATCTATACTAAGGAGAGATGAGTTCTGATTTGAATCTGTGATTTCTGTTCATTTATCACCCAACTTTTGGGATGTATGGAAAGCAGCAGGGGTTGTTTGGCAGAGGAGAATAATACTATGCATATGCTCAGAGGTGTGTTTGCCTCATATGAAGATGGGAGAAAAAGCTCTTGGAGAAATACATGCTTTGGGAGTTATATGCCCAAGTACTAAACAGGTTTTTATTTTAAGCTGAGCTTTGGGATTTCCCTAACCGTGTTTCACCCATTGTTTCTCCAACTGTTCTACAACAAGGTGGCAAATGTCAGTGAGCTGTCTAACTGCTTCTCTCTTTTCCTTCTTCCTCCTTGTTTCCACAGGTCTCCCGTAAGCCACCAGCTCACAGTAAGAGAACATCAGGATGTGTGTGTGTGTGGGGGGGTAGTTTTCTGCAGAAAGAAAAGGTCAAGGAAGCCACTAAGGTGAGATGTGGTCTCCACACTGAAGCCAGATGTCTGCAGCAGATCAGGGTCTCCACACCACTTCAGAAAGCACAAAGGAGGATCACCTGGCAATAAAGAGCTACAGAAGAGAGGGCTAGTAACTTACATCATATAATGCATAATTTTAACCCACTCCTTTAAAACAGCTGCACTGGCTCTATAATAATCTGCCTGCTGAATCATGTTGATGATCCTTCTGTTCCAGCATCCTCTCCTCACAGTGGCCACCCAGTTGCCCCAAATGGGGAGCCCACAAGCAGGACCTGAGTGCAGCAGTATTGTCCAATTGTTGTTCCCCAACATCTGCTATTTAGAGGTAAACTGCCCCTGGGCATGGAAGTTCTGCTTTCACAATAGACCTCTGCAAGAAGAACTCTACTGGATCAGACAAAGGGGGTCCATTTGGTCCAGCAACCTGTTCACACAGTGGCCAACCAGATCCCCCAATGGGAAGCCTGCAAGCAGGACCTGAGCACAAGGAGAGCACCTCACCTCTCCTGTAGCACCCAGCAACTGGTATTCAGAGGCATTGCTGCCTCCAACCATGAAGGCAGAGCACAGCCACTGTGGTTAGCAGCTCTTGATAGCCCTCAACATGAATTGGTTTAACCTGCTTTCTAAGCCATCCAAGTTGGTGGCCACCATTGCCCTCTGTGGGAGTGAGTTCCATGGTTTGACTGTGTGCTGCTTGAAGAAGGACTTTCTTTTATCTGTCCTGAATCTTCCAACCTTCAGCTTCATTGGATATCCATGAGTTCTAGTGTAATTATGAGAGAGGGAGGGAAATTTATCCTCTGTCCTGTTTCTTTAGGGGACAAGATGTGATTTTTAGTGCAAGTGGGTTCACACAAGGAACGACATCCATCTCCTCATCATAGCTTGGACTCTACAGCTGAAGATTCCTGCTCTGGGGGCTAATGGGGTGGAGGCTTCTTTTCAGGAGTCTTGACCTGCACTGCTGGTCCAGGTGCCCTCTATCATGCAATCTGAACATCACTGGCGCAGGACCTCCTCCTCTTTTTTCATGTGCAAAGGAGAGCTTCACTGATGGGAGCTGCATCTCAGTTTGACAGCAGTTGCTCAGAACAGCAGGTGGTGGTTTAATTTCAAGGTATAAGAAGACTGCAGAGAGAAGCAGCTCATTGGATGGTAGCTGTGCCCTCCTTTTCAAGGAACTATTTGCACAAGAGAGAGAGAGAGAAAGAGAGAGAGAGAGAGAGAGAGAGAGAGAGAGAGAGAGAGAGAGAGAGAGATGGACAGTGGAGACCCAAATGGCTTCATCTTTCATCGCATGAATGAAGAGAATCAGATTTGGGGAGGGGAGGAGCAGAGATATCAGCATCCATAGGGGAGAGGGTATATTTTCCTGTAAGCCATGGGTGATGTTACCTTTTTGTGGCTCAAGGGCTGCATTGCATTCCATTCTGGGCAGCTTTCCAAGGGCTGCATGCCAGTGGTGGGCGGGGCTAGCGGCAAAAGTGGGCGGAGCAACAAATGTGAGTTTTTCACTTTGGTGTAGTAGGCTGCTTTCTAACACACATGCCCTGCTCTATTCTCCATCCAAGTAACTAAGAGCCTTCCTCAGAGCTCAAGAACACACCTCGGCCAAGAAAAAAAGCACCCCAGGAGAACATAAGAACAGCTTGCTAAATCAGGCCAATGGCCCATCTAGTGTAGGCAACATTGCGTTAGACACACCAGAAAGCAACTTCTGTCCCTTTTTCATTCAGCTCTATGAGGACTAGAATCTTACTTTAATTTTAGGGGAAGGGCAGCAGCCATCTTTGCATGGGTCCCGGGTCCCAGCTTCAAAACCTAGCCCCATCAGATAGAGCTGTCCAATAACGTTAAGAGCTGCTGTCCGTTTGTGTTGGCAATGCCAGGCTAGATGGACAGAAGGTCTCGCTTGGTACAAGGCAGCATCTCACATTCTTCTGTTGACATGCAGCCACCAGAGGGATGGGATCCTGCATTGTGGAGAGGGGAGGGTTGAACTTGATGACCTTTGGGGTTCCTTTTAACTCTACAGTCCTATAATTCCAAGCACAGCGTGAATAAATTAAATATTGTTTGGGCTGGGAATTCCGACAGTTTTCCAGGAACGAGTTGCATCAGACTTCTGCTGCTGGCAAACAGCAACTCCCTTCTCCTGACGGCATGGCTGGCTGATGCCCTCTGGCTGGGTTGGCCTCCAACCCAAGTTCCTCCTGTCGCAACATCCGCTTCAAGAAAGCCCTCTTCAAGCAGCTTCTCCCAAGATCGGGCTGGCACATTGTACAAGGTTTCTGTAGCCACGCTGTTGTTGCCTGGAAGCTATCAGCCTCACTTGTGTTTGGGAGGACGGGAAGAAATAGCTTATGAAGGAATCGGTTCTATCACCATGGATAAACCTCTCCAAGTAGCTCTCCTGGGTAACAGCTTGTTGAGGAAGGGGAGTTGAGCGATCTGAAGTGTTTACTTTCCAGAGCATTAGTGGCAGGCTTGGGAGAGCTGGATTGTGGGAGATCATGGTTCTTTTATCATCAGAGTCAAGTGTAGGGGAGAAATTAAGAACATGAAAACCTGCTGCACCAGGTCAATGGCCCATCACCCTGCTCTCACAGTGACTCTCCTCATGCTTTTTATGGCATGCCTGTTCAAGCAGGTCCTGAGTGCAACAGCAACAGCCTCCCTTCCTCCTGTTTCCAGCAGCTGGTATTCAGAGGCATACTGCTTCCAACAGTGGAAGTGGAACATAGGCATTGTGGATAACCGCCACCAGTCTTCCAGCATTCAGTTTCATTCAGTTCCATCAGCATATTCAAATACAGCTGAACGACGCCTCTGTATTGAAACCTCCACATCCAACCTCTGTTTAAAAACCTTCAGCAAAGGAGAGCTGAAACACGGCAAACCTTCCTTGGAGGTCTTCAAACAGAGGTTGGCTGGTCATATGCCAGGGATTCTTTAGCTCTGATTCTTGCATTGTGTGTGTGTGTGGGGGGGGGGGGTTGGACTAGATGATCCTTGGCATCCCTTTCCAGTCTGTTTGGGGCTATATGAATACCTCAGAGGCAATGGTGGTAGGGTGGTCACTTTCCTGTCCCCCTTGTGAATTTTCTGGAAGCATCTGACTGGGAGAAGCAGAAGGCTGGACAAGAGCTAGACTCTTGGTCTGATCTAACATGTTCTCATGTTTTTGTTTTAAATCTGAATGCCATTTTATATTTATCCTACTTTTCTATGTAAAAAAGGCACCCAACAGTCCAATAAGGACATTCATTCAAGCATTTGAAACCTCAATAAGAAAGCAATGCAAGCAAATGCTCCTTCAGGCAAGGTGGAACCATCCCACTTAGTGGAGATCCAGCTGGCAGAGATCAAGACCCCCCCCCCCCAAAAAAGAGATCTCTTCCAAGAGCAGCAACAGGGCTGGCTATAGTGCTTGCCTCTCATCCCAGCCTAGGGATTCAATTTCAGGGCATGGGCTTTGCAACCCCCCCTGTTAAATTTTAACTCCTTTCACATGGGCTGCCGTGAACTTTGCCTGACATCCAGAGGCATGCAACCCTGCCGTGTTTCATCAAGTTGCACTCCTGATCTCTGCAAACAGAGGATGGTGCCCATGGCCTCGGTACAGTTCTCCTGTGAGTGGCTGGATATTGTGGTGTTCCATGGGTTTCCATAGTTAATATATGCTTCCTCCTCCTCCTCCTCCACCAATTTAAGTTGGAAGTAACTGCACAATTAGAGTGACAGAATTGTAGAGTTGGAAGGGACCCCAAGGGTCACCTAGCGCAATACCTTGCAATGCAGGAATCGCAGCCAAAGAATTCCTGATAGATGGCCATCCAACCTCTGCTAAAAAAAACCTCTATGGAAGGACAGTCCACTACATTCCATGGATGTCTGTTCACTGTTGAACAGCTCTTACCCTCAGAAAGTAGTTCCTAACATTGAGTTGGAATCTCCTTTCTTGCAATTTGAATCCATTGGTTTGGGTCCTGCCCTCTGGAGCAGCACAAAACAAGCTTGCTCCATATTCCATGGGACAGTCCTTCAGATATTTGAAGATGGCTGCCATAATATATTCTTTTCCAACATGCCCAGTTAATTCCCTCAACTGTTCCTCATAATGCTTGGTTTCCAGATTCTTGGTCACCTTGGTCAAACTCCTCTGCCTATGTTGACAGCTTGTCAATATCCTTCTTAAACTAATGTGCCCAGAGATGGAGACAGGACTCCAGGTGGGGCCTGACCAAGGCAGAATAGAGCTCTACTCTGACTTCCCTTTATCAGGACACTATACTTCTGTTGATGCACCCTAGAATGGCATTAGCTTTTTTGATGCTACATGACACAGCAATTAGGACAGAAAGGTTCGTGCTCCTAGGATAGCTCAGTCAGTAGAGCAGAAGACTCTTAATCTCAGGGTTGTGAGTTTGAGCCCCACATTGAGCAAAAAGATTATTGCATTGCAAGGGGTTGGACTAGATGACCCTTGTGGTTCCTTCCAACTCTACAATTCTATGATTCTATGAAGAGTGGGAAAGAGCAAGAAGTAACCACCCTCAGAAAAGGATAACTCTGCACAATGTGCCTCTGTATGAGCCAGTGTTCAGGGCATGCCTCCTGAGATGCTATATGACACAGCAATTAGAACTCCTCTGAGGTAAAGGAATTCTGTACAATACTTAATCAGGATGATCTGAGTGGTGCCATCACATGGGGTGGAGATATATGGCAAAATCCCACCCCCTACCAACCCCACGCAGGTCTAGACTGGCAGGGAGGCCTGAGCAGCAACTAATGCAGAGAAACAACATGCAACCACCTTCAATGGCAAGGAATTCTCTTGTCACCGGCACAGCATTCAAATGGCACAGAATCACCCAGCTGAAACTGTTTGGAATAAGGCAAGCCCAGAGCATAGGCAGCTTCCCTATACCGAGTCAGAGCCTTGGTCGATCTGGTTTGGGATTACCTACACTGACTGGCAGCAGCTCTCCAGTGCTTCATACAGGGAATCTTACCTAGCTCTACCTGGAGATGCCATTGAGGGTGGAACTTGGGACTTTCTGAGCTGCAGACCTTCCCCATGCAGCTAAAACGGTTCCTTGTAAAGCCACGTATGATCAGTTTCAGAGATAAATGTGTTCCTCCCCTCAACCCCCCACCCAGCTGTAAAGAAAAGATCTCTTTTCCTGGTCAAAGTCAACTTTCCAATTTCTATTCAAGGGTGAGAATGAGTTTTTAAGAGCCCCCCATCGCTTCCCCACTAAAAAGCCCCACCTTACTGTAAAACCCTTGTCTTAAACCTTTTCTTTTTATTAACAAAGTTTTAATGAGATTGTAAATAAATTGTTTTGTTCATAATTCAGAATTAGGGGATCTGGTTCCGAACCACATACCTAATTACTGGGTAAGGCATTCTGAATAACATATTTATATCTGAAGAAGTGTGCATGCACATGAAAGCTTATACCCAAAACAAACTTGGTTGGTCTCTAAGGTGCTACTGGACAATTCTTTAATTTTTTTTATTTATTTTGACTGCATCAGACCAACACGGCTACTTACCTGAATCTTGAATAACATCTGTGATCCTTTGATGCATTCATCCTGTCAGATAGCACTTAACATACCGTGCACTCCATGATAATCATTCGAAGTAATTATCCTTTGGGCTTGCAAAAGCAACTTTTTGCCAACCCAGAACTGTATGATTGAAAAGGACAATATGAGACATAGTCCTATGAGAAGCTCATGGTGGACATGATGGAATTGTTAGAAAGGCATTGCTATCCCACCTCAGAGGTTGTGAATGGGGGACACTGGGAAGGAGTGGGGGGGGGAGGTCTTCTTGCTGTCTTGGGCCCAAGACGTGGCATAGTTGTTGAGTGTCACCAGGGTTCAATTCCCCCAGTCAGCCATGAAGCTTTCACTGGGTGACCTTAGGCCAGTTGCTATATCCCTTGGCCTAACCCAGGCATCCCCAAACTTGGCCCTCCAGCTGTTTTGGGACTGCAACTCCCATCATCCCTAGCTAACAGGACCAGTGGTCAGGGATGATGGGAATTGTAGTCGCAAAACAGCTTGAGTGCCGAGTTTGGGGATACCTGACCTAACCATGGCAGAGAGCCATGGATAGCTTTAGCCTACTCCTTGAATTTGTCCAATCTTCTTTTCAAGACATCCAAGGGCTTATTCACTCTTATCTTTTGCCCAGCTCTTTCCAGGAGCTGGTCCATGCTGTAAAGCTCTGTGTCTGACTGCTGTTTTTGTTTTTGCTCTTTGCCCCAGAGCTTTCCCTGCAAAAACCTGCTCTTTAAAGCTGAAGCACAACAAATGGCAGTTCAGGTTTTGTGTGGATTGCCCTTTGCTCCGATACAGCTTTAAAGAGCAGGTTTTCACTGTGTGAAGAAGCACTTTATTTTACCTGTCTCAGATCTTCCAGCATTTAGCTTCATTAGAGGGAGAAAGGTTGTTTTCTGCTGCTCCAGAGAAGCAGACACGGAGCAATGGATTCAAACTACAAGAAAGAAGATTCCACCTAAACATTAGGAAGAACATCCTGACAGTAAGAGCTGTTCGGCAGTGGAATTTGCTACCAAGGAGTGTGGTGGAGTCTCCTTCTTTGGAGGTCTTTAAGCAGAGGCTTAACAGCCATCTGTCAGGAATGCTTTGATGGTGTTTCCTGCTTGGCAGGGGGTTGGACTGGATGGCCCTTGTGGTCTCTTCCAACTCTATGATTCTATGTCCAGTGTTATTAAAGTGATAGAAAGACTTTTTTCTATACAATTTCTCCATTACATGCCTAATTTAATAAACTTCTATCATGTCACTTCTTAGCCATAAGAACATAAGAAGAGTCCTGCCGGATCAAGCCAATGGGAATGAGTTGCATAAATTAACTATGCTTTGCTTTTCAGGGACAAAAAGAAAAGAAAAAGAAAAAAAGCAATGGGTCTGGATCATGTGTTGACAACGTAGGAAAAACAAATAGTCTCCACTGATTCTGGAATAAATGTTGTGTATACATAGCCTCCAATCAGGTGAAAAGGCCAACGCTGAAGCAATATTGGGGGGGGGATTTCCTAATAGCTGTCCGACCATGGAACGGACTCCCTCGGAAGGTGGTGGACTCTCCTTCTCTGGAGGTTTTTCACCTGCCGTTGGATGGGACTCTTTAATTGTGATTCCTGCATCGCAGTTGGTTGGACTAGACTCTATTATCTGTGCCTCGGAATTTTCATAATAGTAATTTGCTCATAAGCAAGGGAAATGGCCGTAAAGGACAAGGAGGAATTTTGCAGGCCCACCAAGCAGCTCCGAGAGCAGAGAACAGATGCGACTCATCACACTAATCAGCTTTTCCTTCCCAGAGAGGTTGCTCTATTGAGAAAGAGATGTGGGGAGGGATCATTCTGGTCTCTCATGGCAACCCTGAGATGGGGACGAGAGGGTGGTGATGGGGGTTGGGGTTGGGAGAGAAACTGGGCTTTGATTTCATTTTTCCCCATGTGCCTTTCACAGGCCTCGAATGAGCAAACAAAAGCCCCCTGGGAAAAGGGGTTGCTCATTTTTCTATTCCCCCTACCAACTCCTTTTCTTTCTCATTTTTTTAAAAGAAGAGGGGGAAAATAGGGTTAGAGCAAGATGGATGGTCCTCCTGGCCAATAGGAGGAAGAGCTCAGCCATCCCGGCTGTTAGCCCATTAGAGGACATTGATGATGGATGGCCCTAAACGGGGATGATCACCAGCCTTGGAAAGATGCATTCTTTTGTCAGACTTAAATCTGCAGCCTGGATTTGTCCCCAAACTAAAGCTGGTTCTCCTCAGAGTAGGACAAATTCAAGGGCTGACTTAAATCCATTGATTTCAACGGGGCAGCTTTACTGTAAGTAGGGCTGACATCAGGTTGCGTTCAAGCAAGTTTTACTCAAAGTAGACCCACTGGGATTAACAGGCTGAAATTACTCCTGTTTGCTGCTATTTCAGTGTGTCCCTTCTGAACAGGACTAGCACTGAAGGCAACTCACTGGATGCAATGAATATTACTATATTTTTTATTTATATGCACTATTTGTATCACGCTTTTTATATTATTGTACCTGTTTTAAAGAAATAAGGCTTGCTTCCAACACATTTGTTGTTTAAACTGTTTTTTTATTATCTTATGCGTAAACTGCCTTGAGACAGTAGTTTGAAAGACAATTAATAAATTAATTGTAGCAACAACAACAACAACAACAATCCCTTGCATTCTAAATTTTTGTTTCTGGGGTAAGCTAGCTTCCCTTCCCCCACTCAACGATTCAATATATTATTTATTTAGCTTCCTTTCATTTAATTTACATCCCACTGTCTTTTCCAAGGAGATCAAGAGGGTGTACATTGTCCCTCCCCTCCTCTCATTTAATCCCCACAACAATCCTGTGATGTAGGTTAGGCTGAGAGGCAGTGACTGGCCCGCAAGGTCACAACCTAGTGAGCTTCATGTGGCCCAACTGCAGGGATTTGAACCCTGGTCTCTCTCAGGTCCTACGAGTCTGACACTCTAACCACTACACCACTCTGGATTTCCCAGTGGTTGATGTTTAGAGGATGACCTCAACTGTCCTTGTAATTAGGGGAGGCTGACCTCTTATGACTGCTGCGTCAAGTGTTTGGGACGCTGCTGAAATTTGCGCAACGAAACAACATATAGGCATGCACACTGTTGTTCAGGGCTGGATTTCCTCTTTCATTTTATTGCATGTCACATTTTTAAAAACTTTATAGTACTGTGGTGTGTGTGTGTATTTTCGGGGTCAATCCCACAGCACCTGCACCACCTCTGAACAGATTCACCCCTAACGCTCTGAAATAGTGTGCAGGATCCTTCCCCAAAGGGTTGGCCACTCCATTCCCCACTGAAAAGCTCCCCTTTGGAGGAGGCTCCCTGATGAGCTGGGCAAGCCTAGGTTTTTTGTTTTTGTTTTGGTGGTGGGGGTGGGGTGGGGGCTCTATTCTCCTTCTCCCCCATCAACCTGCTGACCTGCCTTTGACCTGTGAGTGCTTCTGTAATGGCATTGGCTTCTATCCATAATGTAGCAGGGGCAAGAGGAAGAAAAATGGTGTGTGTGTGTCTGGAAATTAAAGAGGGAGGGTGCTGCTGTGTCCCCTGCCAAAGGGGGATTTGAACAGGCCCACCATCCTTAACAACTTGGGACCCACGAGATTGCTTTACCCCCATACATGCCCGCTTGACCTCTTCAATTGGCAGAACTGGCACTACTGGTGCCACATAAAACCTGCTCCACATTTGTAAGAAATAAATCTTTACTCTTTTCACTTCCCACGACTCGAGGCACCTCAAAGTGATTTGCAATCTAATTGCATACAGTGTTTGTTTTTTGTTTTGTTTTTTTGGGGGGAGGAGTTATGGTACTACTTAATTATAACCACTTCTAGAGATGGTATGCAAGAAAATCAATATACAATGGGGGAAAAAATGGGTTAAAATGATAAAGATTCGAATTATGTTAAAATGCCTGCAGGGTGACCACTCTGGGTCTAGTAGGGCTTCCTCCCAGGTAAGCACGCGTGGCATTGCAGCCTTAATTTTTAAAGCAGATTGGACCTACTCGTCTCTTACCTTATTATTTGGCATGTACTCGTGATATCCTGCAGTGCCAGCTTATCACCACCCTATTTTCCCTCAGACAACAAGATAATTTCTCTCCAGGGCTTATCCTACTTCTCACAAAACTGGGATTCCCAATCTACGAGCTCCATTTTCAAGTTCCCCCCTCCCCAAAGTCATTCAGACTTTGGCCTTGATCAGTCCCTCCATCCTAAAAGACCCAATCTAAATTGAAAATCGAAACCATTTGGGACTGAGTAGGGGCTTGGAGCCGCACCTAAAGTTTTAAAATTCATCATTTCCTCGGCTGAGACCTTGATAGGACAACCACCCCACCCCCCATCCCAAGAGAATCTACAAAGCCAAAGAATATTTTACATACAGTGTGAATGTGGTAAAAGATGTGGAGCGCAGTAAGCTCACAGGAACAGGCAGATGGAGGTGGTGGAAGAGAAAATTCGCTGCTCTGTTTAAATAGATGCAGGCTTTTGCAGCACCCAGACGTGTTTTCCTGAAAACTGGGTGCGTTGTGATGAGACTTTGCCGGATTGCATCAAATCTGGTCAATAGAAAATCAGCAAACTCTCTTCTTTTGTTTTCCTTTGGTGTCCTCTGCTCTGGTGCACTATTGGGTCGCCAAGGATCTATCTCTTTCTCTCTCTTTCAGCAAGGTGATGGATGGTTGGTGAAGGACCCTGAGTGAGAGGCAGGGAAGAGAAGACCTCCCAGCATGAGAGACGGGGAAAAGAAAGTCCCAGGTGAGAGAGGACTCTGTGTTTTCATTTCTCTTTCTCTCTCTGTTTTCGTTTTTGTTCAGATTAGTTTCTTTTATCTTCTTGTATCATGAAAAAAGCTTTAATAAAATCTTACTTTGAAAAAGAAAGGAAATAAGCAAACAAGGAAAAGGGGCGTAGTGAAGGTTTATTTGTTGGTTGCTTATTGCATTTATATCCTGCTTTTTCCTCCCAGGAGGTTAAGGTGGCATACATGATTCTCCCCTTCCTCATTCCGTCCCCACAAAAACAAGCCTGTGAGGTAGGCTAGTGCTGAGAGGCAGGGACTGGCCCAAGATCACTAAGGGAGCTTCAAGGCTGAGTAGGGATCTGAACCCTGGTCCCTCAGGTCTGAGTCCGACATGCTAACCAACCACTATCAATATCAAAGGGAACTAGAGTAGTGCCTTTTAAATTATGTGGCTGTTCTAGTTTCTTACATTTGTCTGTCGCTTTATACAGAAGAAAAAGTCACAAAGTGGCTCAAAAATATGAAATTTATTTATTTCATAAAATTTATGCACCACTTGATAGTAAAAACAAAAAACCTCAAAGCGATATATAAAAAAAGATAATGAAATGGTCAGTAAAAAGAACTATCAACAATACTTTTTATTGCTATCCTTAGCAGTCTGTACTACTGATGGTTTTATTGTACTGTATATCTTTGTAATACTTCGGGGTTTTTAATTTTTTTTTTGCTATACACCGTTTAAAGGTAAAGTTAAGGGACCCCTGACCATTAGGTCCATTCGTGGACGACTCTGGGGTTGCGGCGCTCATCTTGTTTTGTTGGCCGAGGGAGCTGGTGTACAGCTTCTGGATCATGTGGCCAGCATGACAAAGCCGTTTCTGGTGAACCAGAGCAGCGCACGGAAATGCCGTTTACCTTCCCACCGGAGTGGTACCTATTTATTTACTTGCACTTTGATGTGCTTTCGAACTGCTAGGTTGGCAGGAGCTGGGACCGAGCAACGGGAGCTCACTCCGTCACAGGATACACCATTTAGAGATGCTTTATATTTTAAGTGGTGTAAAAACGATCTTAAATGAGTAAATAAAACATTTCTCTCTCCTCTCTGTGGGAAAGGATATGATTTCAGACACAGGTGTGTGTGTGGGGGGGTTCCTGTTTAGGGGGAGGGGAAAATTAATATCCCATTTTTATTATTAATGGCAAGTGTATATTGAGAAGCTGTCTATTAAGCCTCAGAAAGCAGGTATCTCAGAAAACCTCCACCTGCATTGATGCTGAAATTCAATCCAAGTGCAGGGCACTTGAATGGGTGTAGAACTTCTCTTCCTGAGAATTGTGGCTTTTGTTGTTTGTTTTTAATGCAAGTTTCTATCTATTAAGATGGAGAAGGTGTACATGAAAGTGCGTCCATGCGTTAGGGGAGGGGGCAAAGTGTGGTGAAATTCTGCAGCTCCTTGTCCCCCTCCCATTAGCAGCTTAGCTCGCAGGTAGCTCAGGTGGTACCTACCAGTTGTGGTTAGGCCATTACACCACCCATGGCTGTTGGTTGAAATCAGAGCAGGAGTCAGGATTTTCTGTTATGGCACCAGGGACTCCCAGGTTCCTTGCTTTACTTGTGTCAGGTGAGAAAGTCCAGTTACCTGTTTGTTCAAGAAGGGTTCTACTCTACAACATCCAGAGGGGCACAGGTTGCCTACCCCCTAGGACCCAACCCATAATATTATTGACATAGGTTGATGATGAAAATGTAACCATAAGCACCTAAGAAGAGCCTGCTGGATCAGGTCCAAGGGGTCCATCTAATCCAGTGTCCTCACAGTGGCCGAAAAGATGCCCCAATGTGAAACCAGCAAGTAGAACCCAAGCATCAGAGCCCTCTCCTCTCCTGTGGTTTCCAGCAACTGGTATTTAGAAGTACTGCTGCCTCAAATTATATAGGCAGAACACAGCCATTATGGCCAGTAGCCCTCATTAGCCCTCTTCTCCTCCGTGAATGTGTCTAGTCCTCTTTTATAGCCATCTAGGGGTTGGTGGCCACCACTTGCCTCCTGAGGAAGGGAGTTCCTTAGTTTTACTAAGTGCTGCATTTCATCTGTCCTGAATCTTCCTGCATTCTGCTTAATTGGAGGTCCAGAAGTTCTGGCGTCATAAGAGATGGAGAAAAACTTTTCTCTATCCACTTCCTAACCTTTTCTCCAAACTAAGAAGCCCCCAATGCTGCAATCTTTTCTCATAGGGGAGTCACTCCAACCCCCCCCCCTTCATTTGGGTTGCTCTTTTCTGAACGGATACAACCCCGATTTCCCGTTTCCATTCTCTGTTGCGCTGGCCCTCGTCTCCTCTCCCTACTGTTTCTTGTCACAGAAAGCAAGAGAACTGTTTCCAGAGAACCCTTCAGGGAGGGGGTCAGAGTCAATCAATGTTTGCTAAATGGTTTGATGCGCAGCTGAAAACTTTCTTGGTCAGCAAAACTGTACATGACCCCAGGTGACTTGTTTGTGCAGGTAATTTTTTAGCAAACAAGAGGTGGAGGTGGAGAGGCAGCTGAACCACATGCCACAACAAAGATGCCATTGAGGAGGGTTAGGTGGCAGACCCATACAGAACAGCGATTGCCCGAGGAAATTATCCCACATAAGCACCACTAAAATGAAACTTTAGCAGGTATGCGGGGATTCGGTGCTGGAGCTTCCCGTGCGTGAGTCTAGGCCACCCACGCACGAGATACCAGTTGCTGGGGATTTACGGCCAGCGTTCCGCGTGCGTATTGGCACGGGCGCCGGCCAAGCCTCAATATCTGAAGGTGCGTGAGTAAGTCGGAAATGAATGGATGCCTTGAAAATGAATGGATGCCTCGAAAATGAATGGATGCCTCGAAACTAAACTTGAAACCACTTGCGACCTCCTGTACTGTTACTAAAGCAAAAGCGACTAAACCAAGGGCAAAGTTAAAGCATTAAGTGAAACCCCTGACGTTTTAAAAAATTAAATAAAAAACCTTTTCCCCAATAAAGACAGACACCGATGTTTCTTTTATGGCTTTGGCTGACCCGCATAGGCTCTTACACTGACTTTGACCTACCACTATTCTAATCTTTTCCCTAAGCTATCAGTCCCTGCACCGCCAAATCTCCCGCAATGCTAAGGCTAGCTAGATCTATACCGCCAAATCTTCCGCAATCTAAACCTATGCTAGGTCTAAAGGCTATCTAACCTTTACCGCCAAATCTTCCGCGAACTAGACCCTAACTACCACCTGCACGCGCTTCCAACCCGTCCAACCCTCAGCCCCAAAAACCCCAATTAACTGAACGGCTGTTCAATACTGTCTATCTCTAACTGAGTCCCTAACTTAACAGCCCAAAAATAACATGCCTAAGCGGGGAGCCGCAGCCTTTTATTGAGAACCAAGTATGACATCACGATCGATATATTAACCAATAAAACCACTGTTGCTGCCCCCAAAAAGGCGGGAAGCAGAATAAACGACCATTGATAACTTTGAAAGCCTCTGGAACTACAATTTTAGGCGGAGGGATCTCAGAGGCGAAATGCCTCCTGAGTCTCACTTTTACTTTCACTTTTGTGAGGAAGTACACATAAAATAGTGCTTAAATAATCATTAAATTAAACAAATAACCGCGGGTTCAAAGGAACCCACGAAGTGTACTCCTACACAGGTATGACTTTAGCAGTGTACGCCTTGAATGGATATAGAAATCTATAGTGTGACTACGTTTTGGAATGCAGTTCTGGTCAGCTCACTTTAAAAGGGTATGGGGAAGGTTCAGAAAAGGGCAGCCAAACTGATCAAGGGGACAGAGTGACTCCCCTGTGAAGAAAAAGTTGCAGCGTTTGGGACTTTTTAGTTTAGAGAAAAGACAAGTAAGCGGTGACATGATAGAGGTTAATAAAGCTTTCCTCCGTTTCTCTAGAACACTAGAACTTGTGGACATGCAATGAAGCAGAAAGTTTGAAGATTCAGGACAGATGAAAGAAAGCCTTCCTTCATAGTTAAAACTACGGAACTTGCTCCCACCGGAGGCAGTGATGGCCACCAACCTGGATGGCTTCAAAAGAGGATTGGACCAACTCACAGAGAAAGAAAGGGTTACTGATGGCTGCTAGCTATGCTCTGCCTCCACTGCAAGTAGTACAGTGCCAGTAATATGAATACCATTTGCTGGAAACTGCCGGAGGGGGCAGTGATCTTGTGCTCTGGTTTTGCTTGAGGGTTTCCCAGATGCATCTTCACGGCCACTGTCAGAACAGGATACTGGACTAGATGGGCCTGATCCAACACAGCTCTTGTTATGTTCTTATGCAAGAGCTGCTTTGGTAATGGTGTGTGTGTGTGTGTGTGTGTGTGTGCGTGAGTGAGTATGCATCACTGCCAACTTTTGAAAATGCAACAGAGACTTACTCCCCGCTTCCCCCGTCCTCTTCTGGAAATTCCTGCTCCTTGACCCCAATGTTTGACCCAGCCAAGTTAAGGAAGTACAAGACAGGATCTTGAGCATAACCAGACAGGATATTTTCAGATTCATATTATGTTCTTGAACGTATGCTAAAAACAAAAACAAGAAAATAAAATAAATTATTAATCAGGCAACATTTTAAGGCTAAAGCAGGTTTAAAGCTGCCACGGCTATCTCCATGCATCCAGCACTGGTAAATGGTGCTACAGCTCTCACAAGGCCTCTTTGACCTGAACTAGCCACCTCATGTTTTGCAAGGCTCATCTTAACTTGATTGCGAAGGAAGTGACTTCCCCAGAGCTGGGCTTATTCTAGGTTTGGGTTTGGTGGTGTGTGTGTGTGTGTGTGTTTGTGTGCAGCTTATCTGAATGGCTGAGGAGGCTTGCAGTTAATCAAGATTTCAACATGGAACAGTGGGAAGAAATTGTCATGACTTCCTGCAAAGAATTATGGGAAATCAGAAAGCTGGTGTAAACTATTTATCTCATTTATTTCAACCATTTGTATACTGTACTGCTTAGTTAAAGCAGACCAAAATTGCATTGCAAAGATGTCTGCAGACAAAACATGAAGGCTGGCAACATCAACCTGTGGGGAATCCCTTGCAGACAAATGAAAAGGTCTGGAGCATGGGTTGGCAAACTAAGGCCTGCGGGCTGGATCAGGCCCAATTGTCTTCTAGATCTGTCCTGTGGATGGTCCAGGAATCGTCATGTGGATTGCCAGCACATGGATTGCCAGCGCACACGTTCTTTCCCTCTCCCTCCCTCACATGGCAGCACCTTTCTCCTCAGTGACGGAGCAATCTTGTCCCAGGCCGGCCGCCATTGACAGCGGGAGTTGGCTTGCCCGCCTGCCCGCTTCAGCAGGGCAGCACTGTGAAAGGGGGCGTGTGACGCCAGCTGCCAGCTGCTGCTGCGTTTTCATCCCCCCCCAAAATAGTCCGGCCCCCCACAAGGTCTGAGGGACAGTGGACCGTCCCCCTGCTGAAAAAGTTTGTTGACCCCTGGTCTGGAGGTAGACAGTCAGGTCATGCATCCACAGCAATGACTCGAGGAAAAATGACCACTGGGAGGAGTGCAGAGAGAAGACGTGCCCAGGTACATGTACGGCTGCACAACTGGATGCCTTCATCTGCCCCAGCTGTAACAGCTCTCCCACATCAGTCACTACAGCCACAGCTGGTGCTGCAACCTTTCAACAACTTGACCTCACCCCCAAAAGGCACACACCTCCTTCGTCTCCCAAGACAGATGGATGTCAGCAAAGTCAAAGCAGACTCTTAAGTGGTGTGCAAGTGACAGTAAGGCTAAAAACGACTTAGAACTATAAAATAAGAGTTCACTTAAAAAGTCTGCTGGAATAAAGTTTTCAGTGAGTTCTGCAGGAAGGGAGGCCTATCTGACTTGACCTACCATCCTAAGCACATGGCTCCTGGTGGATGTATGCGGTGTAGCTGAGCTGTGGGGAAGGGCACTGACTCATCTCAAGATCTCTGTGAAAAGGTATCCTGGATCCAAATGGCCTTGTAAATTAATACAGTAACCTGTATTACTGTATTGGGTAGGACCTTTTTGAGAGCGGGAATGATGTGCTGGTCTGTCCTCATCAACAGTCCAGCTACAGAGTTTTGCACCAGCTGGATGAAAATATAATGAATAATGGCAAATTTGATCATGTGAGAGGAAGGGAGTCTAGGGTAGGGTATCTGCAGTAGTGTAGTGGAAAAATTCAGAACCACGAGGTTCCTCCATGATAGTTGCAGCCATGCCCCCTCACAGCCACAGACCCTTCTACAATTCTATAACCTCCTAAGGTTATACAATAAACTTATAATTATTCAATAAAATAATTATTTATCCATTGGACTCGTTCTTGTTACAAATGTATTTTGTAAATAAAGTTTATTAAACAGTTGCTGCTAAAAAAAGACAACGAGCAGTGGGTGGGGAACTGGAATCTCTAGATATCATTCAAGATGGTAATAACTTTTATTTTTAATGTTTTTAAATGGTGATGAAGGGCACTGGCAAGTTTCTTTGCACTGTTTCTGTAAACTACAGGTAGAAGTACTAACCACAGAGAAATTCAAGCTAAATGCTTTTAATGGCGATACTCTATAGACAACTGATGTGGTGCCCTCCAGAGGATTTGGACTACAATTCCCTTCAGTTGGAACTGATGGGACTTGTAGTCCACAGCATCTGGACGGCACCATGTTAGTGAAGAGGGATCTATAGAAATAAACAATGTTAGATAACTTGTTTAGGGAAGTTTTTAACTACTGATGTTTTAATGTATTTTTAACCTTTTGTTGGAAGCCGCCCAGAGTGGCTGGGGAAACCCAACCAGATGGGTGGAGTAGAAATAAATTATTATTATTATTATTATTATTATTATTATTATTATTACTACTACTACTACTACGAAGGATGCATTGCAACCATCCATGTAGATCTCCATGGGTTGCCTTTCAGCTGGATCTACTATCTTCTGTGCCTGTACATGGACAAATAATTTGGCATGGGCCAATATCTCCTTAATGTTATGTTTCTCTGGAAGTTCCGTTGTACATAACAGAACTTGCACCCCATTCTCTTGAAGCAGAAGCAGCTTGCATTTTCAGTGTGCCTAAACGCTTGGCTTTGGAACAAATTCCTAGGGGTTCTTCCCATGCATCTTCTCCAGAGGGACCCTGGGGCCAGGAGATGGACTGGGCCAAAAGGCAGAAAGGTGGAGCAGATCCCCAGTGTGCCAGTGAGGGAGAAGATGTGATCCTGAAATTCTGCCTGGAATTGGTTGCAGAGGCTTTTTGGGGGGCTGGGGTGTGAGCTTGAAGTTTCTGACCCACAACCAGAGAGGCTGAACCTGTGAATTTAGCACTGAAGGGGCTGTTAAATTTGCTTGAACTGAGGACTGTGTGAAGATCCCATGAGCAAGGAAATCTGTGCGGCTGTGTGATTTACTTAAGATGAAGAACTGGGTGGAAAGCCCAAACAGGCTGCAGCAGAGGGGCTCGTTTCTGCTCTTGGGACTGTGAACTGATTTGCAAAGAGATTCTTTTCTGCAAGTTAGCAATGGTCCTGGAATGTTGTTAATTCCTGCCCCCCCACCCCTTTCATGTTTTTGGTGGTGGGGACTGGGGAATGCATTTCATTAGAACCACTCAGGTAATCTTTGTTCATTTGAAAGCTGTCTTTGAAATATAGACACTTTGGGGGGGCGGGGTGGAATATATTTTTATTGATATATATCCAAATATTTACAAAAGTTCATACTCAATACAAAGTACAGTATCTTTTTATAATACGCCAGAATAAAAGAAATACTCCCCCTTCATGCTGAGTGGGTGGCTATACTGGAAACAGGGACCATGCTGCAGAAATAGTAATGTCAGCCGTACATCTACCGTATTTTTCGCTCCATAGGGCGCCCCGGACCATAGGGCGCACCTCGTTTTTAGAGGAGGAAACAAGAAAAAAAAATATTTTTCTGGTTTTCCTCCTCTAAAAGCCCTGTTTTTTTGAGGATCAGCTAAAAGTTTTGCAGCTTTTTTTTTGCAAAGGGAAAAACCCTGTTTTTTGAGGATTAGCTAAAGGTTTTGCAGTTTTTTTTTGGAAAGGGGGAAAAGCAAAGAGGAAAAGCCCCGTTTTATGTGGTTCAACTCACATTTCTGCAGCTTCTAAAGGAAAGGGAGCCTTTTCTACAGTTTCCAGACAGATAATCTAATCAGCCAGTCACATGTAGCTGGGGAAACAAACAACCTCCCTCTGCAGCACATTCAACAAAGGAGGGCGGGGCTGAAAGGGAGCCGGGGACTCTTATCTCTCTCCCATCTCTTGCTGCTCAGCTGCTGAGCGGGGTCCTTTCAACACCCCCTTTTCTCTTTGTAAAATAAAAAGCATGATCCTCTTTTTGCCCCTGGGCAATTCAGTTCCAGGGACCACCATTCGCTCCATAAGATGCACAGATATTTCCCCTTACTTTTTAGGAGGAAAAAAGTGCGTCTTATGGAGCAGAAAATACGGTATACCTCTATGTCCTCCTCACCAACCCAAGTTCGTTCTCTCTCTCTCTCTCTCTCTCTCTCTCTCTCTCTCTCTCTCTCTCTTGCGACAGGCAGAACTTGTTTGTTTTTTTAATATAGTGATGAAGTGCAAGGAAGGTTATCTGAGGAATCGTGACTCACAAACCTTTCTGCCGTGTGACTCCAATATGTTGACAAGCAATTGCAGGAGAGAATGAATATACTTTGGTTACTAGGAAGGCTGCAGGAGGCAGAACATAGATGCAGTGAACTTTGGGAAGGAAGCCCTGGCAACCACATAGGGTTGTATACAATGCCAGCCATTCTCTGAGTAGACCCGATGAAGTCAATAGGCATGATTACCTTAGTGTCATTCCTTTCTGAATAAGAACTGAGTGGAACTTAGTTGGATTCAAGCCCACTTTTCTACATCATGCTCAATTTTTTTTGGGGGGGGTCGTAGAATCCCAAGCCTCATTTAGTCCACCCCCTTGCAATGCAGGAATCATGGCTGAAGAAGCTCCTACAGATAGCTATCCAACTTCTGTTTATAAACCCCGAAGAAAGGAGAGACCACCATCTCCTGAGTTTGTAGAATCATAGAACAATAGAGTTGGAAGGCCCCCTACAATGTAGGAATCACAGTTAAAGAATCCCTGACCAACAGCCATCCAACCTGTTTCAAAACCTCCAAAGAAGGTGAGCCCCTCACCTTCCATGGTAGTCCAACGCATTGTTGAGCGGTTCTTGGTTTCAGAAAGTTATTTCTAATGTTTGGTGGGAAACTTCTTTCTTTTCATTTGAGTCCATTGGTCTGGGTCCTACCCTCTGGAGCAGCAGAAAACAAGCTTGCTCCATCTTCCATGCTATAGCTTTTCAGATATTTGAAGACATCTATAGTGTCACTTCTCAGTCTTTTCTTAACCAAGCTAAATATCCCCAACTCCCTCAACCACTCCCATTTCCAGACCCTCCATCATCTCGGTCTGCACATGTTCCTGTTTGTCAACTTCCTTCTTAAATCGTGGCATCCAGAATTGGAAACATGACTCCAGGTGTCGTCTGACCAGGGCAGAATAGAACGGTACTATGACTTCCCTTGATCTGGACACCATACTTCTGTTGATCCAGCCTAGAATAGCATTGGCTTCCATTTGTCTTGGGAGACAATGGAAGAGTGTGCCTTTGGAGGTAAAGTCAAGATGTTCCTGCTGTGCCTGCTGTGGCTGTAGAGACCGATACGGGAGACACATGTTTTATTGCAGCTGGGGCAGATGAAGGTGTTTGGTTTTACTGCTTCAGGTGCACCATAGCATTTCTTATCTCTGCACTCCTCCCAGCAGTCATTCCTCCCCTGGTCACTGCTGTGAATACACAACCTGACTGTCTTTTTCCAGGTCCCTTGGCCATTCCCACATGGCAGGATTCATGTTTCCAGCCTTCATGTCTCATTTGCAGACAGCTTTATAATGCAGAGTTGGTCTGCCAACAAGCCGAGTGCCTGAGGCCAGCTCCCTGTAAAGCTCCCTAATATTTTTTTTTTAATAAAAAAATCACAATTAAAGAGAGTTTAAAGCAGCTGTCAACCCATTAAAGCATTAAAACTGGTGCACTTTTTCCCGCACCTCCAGATACACAAGCAGCTTGTCTCATAATTCTTTGCGCAAGGGTTCCTCAGGCAGCACCTGGTTCAGGGCGATGTCTGGTTGGCTGGGGAGGCTGAACTGGGCCCTTCACCAGAAAGTGGGCAGGCCCTTGTGCTCCTCCTTCTTGAGCTTGAAGACGCCCTTCAGGCCCCGGGTGTCAAGCATGGGACCCAGACTGTCAGCAAAGATGGACTTCTCCATCTCCCTTTTCCAAGTCCCAGCCTCCACACCTGCAACAAAAAGCCAAGACTGTTCTCTGTGTTGTGACTAATCTTCCTGGTGGGCACCTGCATTCAGATGGTACCTCTCTTGCTATACTTAGTTCCAATTTTGTTTTAATGAGCTCTTTTAATGCCTCACATTGTTCAGCAAATTGTTGTTGTTGTTGTTCAGCAAATTCCTTTCTCAAACTCCCTTCTCCCTCTCACGGGGAGGGGGGAGGCACCATGTTATCTCCAGCCTGTTCAAATCTCAGTTCAGCTGCATTCTTCATCTCCTGCTGTTTTAAAAGGTTTGTAAAGTCTCCGTTTTTGCTTTGTGAAGATATTTCCTTATCTCCTCTACTAATTTGAGAGCTAGTAGCAGGTCGGAAATTCTTCTCGCAGCCAGATTTTGCAGGCTGCTAGCCAGGTCTCCAGGATTAAGCAGCTACCTTCAGTAGCAAAACGTTAGCCAGCGTAGATGTTACTGAGGCATCACTTCAAGTGGGTGTAAGTTGTCCACAACTTATTTCCATAAAGCAGCATGCTCACAACACAAGCCTGGTAGACCTCATCTTGGTATGGACATTAGCATCACATTCTCCTATACCCTTTTGGAGAGTTCAGCCATTGCCGTAGCTTTCTTGCCAATACACTTGTCCAGCTCAGCATCAATGGAAACCTTGGTGGTTATGATAGAGCCCAGGAAGACAAAACCAGCCATTACTTCAAGCAGGTGGTCACCAATGTTGATGCATGGAGTGCTGGCAACATCCCGATCCAAGATGTTGGTCTTCGCCAGGCTGATTGTGAGGCCAAACTCCATACAGACTTGGGCAAAATGGCTTAATGTCTGTAGAGCTTCCTTGGAGTGCACTGTCAAGTTTGTGTCATCTGCAAACAACATCTCTCGGATAAGGACCCATTACACCTTTGTCTTGGCATGGAGACATGCCAGGTTGAACAGACATCTATTGCTCCTTGAATGGAAGCACATACCATTTTCAGTCAAAGTGAAGGCATAGGTGGGCAACAGGAGAGAAGAATATGCCAAACAGAGTTGGGGCAAGAACACAGCCCTATTTCCCACCTCTCTTTATAGGGAAGGCGTCTTAGGATGAGCCTTCATATCGGATGGAGTTGTGCTTGTTCTTGTGAAAGGACACAATCATATTGTGGAGCTAAGGTGGGCATCCTATCATACTGAACAGTGTGAAGAGTCTTTTTTGGCTGATGAGGTCAAAAGCCTTGCCAGGTTTGAGAAGATGATGAACAACAGGCACCTCTGCTATCAGCATTTCTTCTGCAGGTGGTGCAGGGACAAAATCATGTTGACTGTTGACCTCTGAGCTCTAAAGCTGCATTGACAGGATAGACCCTGTCAGTGAGTGACTGTAATCTGTTTAGAACTACATGAGCAAAGGCTTTCCCCACAGTATGCAGCAGGGAGATTCCACAGTAGTTGTTACAGTCACGGCAGTCACTTCTGGCCCCTTCCAACTCTTGTGGAGATGTGTCATGAGGGAGGAATTGAGGCTGGCTTTCAGCACTTCTGTTAGGATTCCGTCCTGTCCTGGGGCTTTACCACATGCCTGAGAGTTGATGGCATTCTTCAGCTCATCCAGGGAGGGAGGGACTTCCAGCTCTTCCAAGAGAGGCAGAGTCTGGATGCTGTCAACTGCTGTGTCAACGACCATGTTTCCCCATCAGTACAGTTCTTGATAGTGCTCTGTCCATTGCTTCATCTGCTTGCTGAGGTCTGTGGTGATCTTTCCAGACCAGGTTTTCAGAGGTGGTGTTTTTTCTGAGTGTTGGTCCAAAAGCTTTCTTCATGCCTGTATACATTTTGTGAGCAATGCAGGTGTGAGCAGTGAGTTGGGTGCTCTGACACAGTTTTAGCAGGGTGCCAGCTCCTGGGGGCCAAGCCCTTTTGGGTCCTCTCAATATTTTTAGTGTTGGGGCCAGCTCTCTCCCAGTGTCCCAAAAGCATGGAAGTGAAGAGCTCCAGTGGCCACTTCCTTCTCCTCCTGCTGCACAGGGGAAGGAGGGTTGAAGCAGTTTCCCACTGGTGGTGGCTGGCAGCGGCACCAGGAGAAGGCAGAGGAGGAGCTGCTGGTCATTGAAGTTGTGCAGCCACCAAGTTTGGCTCCACCCCTGGCTCCTCCTGATGTCCTGACATCACACACGCAATGACGTCCCCCCTCACCCATCTCCCTTGCAAGTCAGCACCTCTGGCAAGTCAGACACATTGTCTGACAATCTGCTGGGCACTAATCCTTTACTTTCTCAGTGCAGCAAGCGTCTTTTCACAAGTTGTATGCTTGTAGTTCACAAGGGTCTCATGCTTTTGCAATGATAATAAGCTCCATTTTCCTTCATGTCGGCCTCAAACCAGTCAGGGACCTGTTGTTCTCTTTTGCCAAAGGAGGACATAGCTGTGTCGTAGGCTGCCTCTTTGATGTGGTTCCACCTTGCTTTGACAATACAGTGCTACTTCGGGTTAAGAATTTAATTTGTTCTGGAGGTCCGTTCTTAACCTGAAACTGTTCTTAACCTGAGGTACCACTTTATCTAACGGGGCCTCCCGCTGCCGCTGCATCACCGCTGCACGATTTCTGTTCCCATCCTGAAGCAAAGTTCTTAACCCGAGGTACTCTTTCTGGGTTAGCGGCATCTGTAACCTGAAGCGCCTGTAACCTGAGGTACCACTGCATCTCTGGGGCATTTCAGTAAAGCTTGTTCAATGGAATCAGAGAAGTACTCACAAATTTCAGGTATGAATGTTCAGGCAGTGTTGATTCGAGGCCACACTTTCTGCTTTGACTGGATAAGGATTTTGCTCATCACCAGAGAGTGATCTGTGGTAGCTCCATGTGACATGAACAAAGTTATGTGCCGATTCCCTGGTTACAATCATGTCCAGCTGGTGCCAGTGACCTTGGATGTCTCCAGGACATTCAGTGTTTTGTCTTGGTAGAGAAGATAGTGTTCATGACGCAGAGGCTGTGATACAAGCATAGCTCAAGCAGCCTTTGTCTGTTCTTGTTCATGCTACCAATACCAAAGTGACCTACGCAGTTGCCCCATTTGTGATGATCGCCCCCAACTCTGGCATTGAAACCTCCCAGCAGGAATAGGTGTTCACAGCCCAGGACCCTCCTGACAGCCTGGTCTAGTTCCTTGTAGAACTGGTCTTTGGTTTGTATGTCAGAGCACACAAAGATGTTAACTGGACTGGAGGTAGTTGAGAGGCAAAGGGAAAGCAAGCATTCTCAGTTAGCAGTTCTATCAAATACAGCAGGAAGTTCCTCACTGAGAAGCCATGGATACTTACGGTAGGTCTTCTGGATGCCCTGCTTGCCAGAAGAGGGTGTGGTCCTTTCTCTGAGGCAGCCATTCAAAGTGAGTCCTGGTCTCCTGTAAAGTGGCAATGTCAATGTTGAGCATTTTCAGCTCATGGTCAATGATGGCCATCTTCCATGAGTCGCTGACCTGCAGCGTGGACAAGATAGGGCACATGGTCCTGACACTCTAGCTTTCTAGGCACAAGAGGGCTTGTTTCTTTTCTTCTTTTACCTGGTGCAGTGGTTTGGCCCACTTGTCAAGTGATACTGTAAGCTCTAAGCATTCATTGTAGCAGGTGGATGGTGGCGGATCAGCACCTTATTGACTGGGGGCTGCCTGGCTTAAGGTGGACAATAGCTGACCAGTGAGACATGATGATCTCTTCCACCAATGAAGGCAACCCATAGTACTCATATCTTATGCCATTCAGGTTGAGATTATAACTTGTAACTGCTGCCTCCCCCACCAGGTACTGCCCCTCCCCTAACATCCCATACACCCCCCAAAGTGGATCAAATAAATATTAGCAGCAGCAGCAGCAGTAATACTAGTATTAATCTATTGATTAGATTTGTAACCAGACGGCTGGTTAAAACAATCTAAAGATAGAATATAAAAAACAGAGCACAATCTAGAGTGTTGGGTAGGTCCCCAAATACATCTCTTGGGTGTCATAGGCCTTTGAGATGGCAATGTTTATCACTTTCCTCCTTTCAAAATGGGGCAAACCAACCCTGCTGCATTCTGTTCTCTTTCTGCTGAGCAGAGCCATGGTGTTTGAGTCCCAAAGTCAGGCCCCGAGTGTACCAATGCTGACAGGCTCATTTTCTCCATGTCAGGAGTGGTTGCTGTTCTTTAAACTGTGGGGAGCTTTCTAGGTCATATGTAATTCAGCCAGAACCTGGGGGTGTATGGGGGGCAGGGGGAACACATCATGCTCCTTCTGGGGTAGTTTGTCCACCTTTGGACCCCAGCCTACACTCAGTTCTCACCTGTGGCTCCTAGAAGCTATTGACATGTGACAGCAGCCAAACCCTGGGAAATGAGGGGAGCCGATGGGTCTCAAACTCTGAGCTAGGGACTTGTTTATGCCCTGCATGCAAAGACAGGGTCCAGTGGATCAAGGAGATGAGACTAATACTGTGTCTAATGGTCAAGAAGGTGGTTTCTGCATGTACTGGAGAGGGAAATGAGGGGCAGAAGACCTTGTCATTTGAGCAGCCCAGGACCTCCATGCACACTGTCCACGCTTACACCCCAGAGAGGTTGGAGGTTTAACCTACAAGGAAAATTCTGGCCTTAAACCCAATGGCATAGGAAGGGCTGGGCGTAGGGGGCAGGGCACCCTGGGTTCCAGGGGAGGGGGGTGACACTCGATGGCCCCTCCCCAAACTGAACCCCGCCACCCTGCACCCGTCTGTACTGCTTTACGGACGGACGGGGCAGCCCCACGACCCGCCGCTCACTCGGCGGCTCGCCTGGTCGCCACGGGAGCAGTAGCGCTGGCCCGAATGAACTGCACATGCCCAGATTTCCAGGTATGCCCAGTTCATCCGGGCCGGCACTGCTGCTCCCGCGGTGACTGAACGAGCCACCGAGTGAGCGGCAGCTCGTGGGGCAGCCCACGAGCCGCTGCTCGCTTGGCAGCTTGCCCGGTCGCCGTGGGAGCAGCAGCGCCAGCCTGGATGGACTGGGCATGCGCGGCATTTCCGTGCATGTGCAGTCCGTCCGGCATCATGACATCACAATGCCCCTGCCCCCAGGGGGGTGCCTCTGCACTACTGCCCCGGGCAGCCAAAAGGCTCCCTCCGCCACTGCTTAAACCTCTGCTGTCTTGTGGCTATACTCAACAGGGACACTGCATTGTGGGACATCTTTGGGAGAGGAAAAGGCAAAGGAGTAAACCCTACTCAAATCTGGAGCAGAGTCCCTAAAGTGGATGTCTGGCACCTTGTACACCTCCGTCCGGCATCTCCTGCAGCCAAGCTGGTGCCAAACGTATTGCTCTGCTTTATTTTGGATTGAGAGGGGAGTCTTGTCATCTGAGCAGCACAGGATCTCCATGCACACTGTACAGGCTTACACCCCGGAGAGGTCACTTCAATGCTGAAAACAGAGCAACAATAATGCAAGAAGCAGCAATTACAGCCACAGCAGGCACTGTAACCTTCCAGCAGTTTGACTTCACCCCCAAAGGCGCACTCCTCCATTGTCTCATGAGACAGACAGATGACAAACCGAACCTAATTCAGAACCATGAGTATTAGAACCTTATTTCATTTTTAAGGCTTATCACTTTATTTTTAAGGCTTAGCCTGTGGACAACACAGAAAAGGTCCCAGGTCAAATTCCTGATGACATCTCCAGGTGGGGCTGAGGGAAGAGACAGGTGTTGGAGCATTCCCCTCAGCGCCTGGGGCAGGTGCACATGTGCCAGGGCATGTGCACCAAACCATGGACACCGGGCATGCTGCTGGAGTGACCCTGGTTCTCTGGCTGGCTGGCTTTGAGGGGCGCATTCATAGCGCCCTGCAAACCCAGTGTTGCTTTGTGGGACTTGCAGGGGTGGCACTGGACTTGCAGGGAGCTGGGAGCTGCTGTGTCCATCTCGGGCACCCTCCAACTGGAGGGCAGCTGGGAGGGAAATGGCGGCTGCATCCTTCTCAGGCACCCTCTCAGCTGGAGGGTGGCTGTGAAGGACGATGCCCTGTGACCCCCCCAAAAAAACTGTGCCTGGGGCAGCCCTCCCAGCCCCCTTCCCTTGCCACACCTCTGGGAAAGACTCTCACCTCAAACCCTGGACAGCCATTGCTGCTAGTTAGTGAAGACAGTACTGAGGTAGTTGATCAACGATTTGACTCCGTAGAGGGCAGCTTCCACTGTTTCTATGTACTGCAGCCCTTCATCCAGAACTATGAGGACTAGAATCTTAACTTTATTTTTAGGGGAAGGGCCATATAGCTCTCAGTTGGTGGGCTCAAGCTTTACATGCAGGATGAGGCAGCATCCTATGTCCCTAGCAGGGGTGACAACTTGAATAAAATATTGAGGTGGGTGTGTGGCAGGTAAGCCCCGCCACGCTTAATCGATCACAGGACATGGCAGGCAACGCACCATTTGACTCGCAATGCCCATCAACTTTGGGGTCCCCCAGGCCCCCTCAAGTATTTAATATGGGGAAAGGAAGGTAGCTTGGCTGTAGGAGTTGGCTGAATGTCCCTAGGAAATCTCCCCCCTCCGAACCTCCCACTCCCTAAAATCCCAGCTGCGTGCGCCCTGAGACCCGGACAATGCCCCGTCGCTGCTAGACCTGTCGGCCGTCAGGTTACCCCTTGGCGGGGTCCCTTTTGCAATTTCAGCTGCGGGCGGTGGAAGGGGAGAAGCAGCAAAGCGAGTGTGCGAGTGAGTGAGAGAGACAGAAACAGAGCGGGGCACGCGCGGGCGCGCACACACACCCGAGTACTTTAGTTATATTGTTGGGTGAGTTTGCAACAACTCCCTCCGTCTCGGCTTCGCGCGGATCCCGTGGGAGCAGATTTTTGACTCGCCTCTCGCTGGGACTTTCTTGGTGGCGTTTTCCTACCCAGACCTAGAGATAGTCACCTTCATTTTTTTTATTTTTCTTCCAAGTGGGGGGTGGAGTAGAGGAGGAACAGGAAAGAGAGGGGGAAAGGGGGGAGACCCCCCCAAATCAACAAATTAATCTCCAAACAGCCAACCTTTGCACAAGTAATTCTTGCGGAGAGGGGGCAAAAAAAAAAAATCACTTAAATCTGCCTCCTTAAAAAAATAAGCAAACCCTTCTTCCGGCTTTGATTTTTTTTTTTTTTGGTCCCGTGAGGTTTCTTCTTCTTCTTTCTTTGCTCTCCTTCCTTTTTTAATTAAAAAGAAAAAAGAGATTCCTCCACCGATCGCTCTCCCACAAATCGCTTTTGGCATGAGTTAAACCAGCAGCGATGGACACCAAGCATTTTCTTCCATTGGGTGAGTTTTATTGGCTGATTTTCCTCGGCTTCTTCTTTTTTTGAAAAAAGAAAAAGAAAGTGGGGCGGCGTGGTGGTGGTGGGGAGCTGGAGAGGGGCCGTTTTGGGGGAAAAAAATGCAAAGCTATATTGTAATATCTCTGTGTTGCCAATGTTACACACACACACACACACACACACACACACACACACACACACACACACACACACAATATTGAGTGTCGTGGAAAGGGATCTGGGAAATGGGGTGTGTTGTGGGGGAGGTAAAATGTCTTTATTACGCAGCCGATCTTTTGATCACAGAGAAGGTCCGGGCTCTCCGCTCTCTCTCTCTAGGGGGGATGGGAAAGGGGGTGGCCAGGAGCGAAAACCCCTTTGATAACATTTCAAAGAAGGGGCCTTGTCAATTGCACAAGGCTCCCTCGTCGTTTTCACTCTCCCGGTGCAAATCGTGGGCAAATCAGGGCAGGCCACGGCGATCTGTTGTGTTGCTTTTGTGTTGCATTTGATTTTTCTTTTAAATGCTTTTTTTTTTAAAAAAAGTGATCTCTGCAAATTTGCATGGAGCGCCTTGGGAGAGTCCAAGGAAGAGCCCATGCACCCCCTCCCAAAAAAACCCCTACTGTTAATTGCTGGGGGGAAGGAATGGGTTTGTTGTTGTTGCTTGATCCGGGGGAAGACACCGTTTCTGGGATCGGGTCTGGCTGCGTTTCCTTTTTCGCCTTTGGAAGTTGGCAGTGGGTTGAGCGATTGAACGTGGGGCGGAGTGGAGTGGGAGGGAGAGAGATCCGAAAGAGGCTTTCAAAATCGAGAGGAAAAAAGGCCTGATCTTGCAACTGTTGCAAACTCCAGCGGTGATCCCACCACGGTGTGGGAAAGTTTCTCTTCAAAAGAAAAACAGCAGAAAAGTGATACAGTTAACTTCCCAAGCCAGTTCTGCGTTTTGACTTTTGAGTTCTGAATAGAATAAGCAGCTCCTTGTGATTTTAGGGGGCAGGCTTTTTAAGCAGGAAAAACTGTATTGGTTAACAGTTTCCACTTCTGGATTTTAGGGGGATTTGTATTTTTTTTTATCCCCCCCCTCCTTCGGGAAGGCAAATCCTGAATCCTAGCATCTAACTGGAACAGTAGCTTTAAAGAACACACCTATTGCTCTTCCCTCACCCCCATGATATTTCTTCCCTCCTTTAATTTTTATTTCTCTTTAAATCTATTTTCAATGCATCTTCTCCTCCCCAAAATCTCCCAAAAAGCACAATGCATTTGGTAGGACTTTTTACAAAGTCTGTGAGAGTTACAAAAAAAAAATTCCTTCCAGTAGCACCTTAGAGACCAACTAAGTTTGTTCTTGGTATGCATGCACACTTCTTCAGAGGGTTACAGCCGGCCTTGATCTAGGAGCCTGGTCTTGACAGAAATATTGGATGATGAGGGGATTCCCCAGTACTACTCCCACCCCCAGTCTTACACCTCCTCCTTCTCTTACTTTCCTCTTCTTTCAAATTAATTTCCACCTGCAATTTTTTCTTCCTTATTTATGACAAGAGTTTCAAGCACTTTTCAGCCGCCCTGTTCTGAATTGCTAGTCTTTGCCACTGTCTGGATTTTTTTCTCTCTCTCTCTTCTGGTTGATGCTCATTGCTGAACATGATAAAAGTTCTGAGAAGCAGGTTCACTGTGGCCTCTTTCTGTGGTTTGCCTCCTGGTTTGCTGCACTTGGAGATAGCTGGGGTGGGGGGCTGCATTTGCACCCGTCTCTTAATAATCTCTTAACTACCAGGGTCGGTGCCACTGGAAAGGGCAAATTCATGGAGGAGAAGGCCACTGATGGCTACTAGCCACAGTGGCTATGCTCTGACTGGCAGCAACACTTCTGAATACCAGTTGCTGTAAACTGCAGGAGGGGAGAGGGCTCCCGCTTTTGGGCTTCCCATTCAGGTACCTGGTTGGCCATGGTAAGGACAGGATGCTGGCATAGATGGGCCACTGACCTGAACCAGCAAGTTTGCCTTATGTTTTTTTTAGTGGTGCCTTAGGTTTGATTCCTTCCATTCACGATAGTAAACTTTGTAGTGAACTAGTCCCAAAGTTGTGCATCTGTGACAAAGGTTGTCTTCATCACATCACCCCATGATCTGATCTTATTTTTATTCACTCTGTCCTGTTTCTTTGGTCCTTTGCATCTTTAATCGATTTGCAATGTGCCCTGAGATGGTAAGGTGAAAGAGTGAGAGATGATAATGCATAATAAATAATGAATAAAATGTGTGAACTGTGCGGATAAAACTCTCCTTCTACAGCTTTTCTCTTGCATACAGAATGTCCCAGGTTCAGTTGCCAATTGCATCTCCAGGTAGGTTCTGAGAAGGTCCCCTGACTGAAAAGGCAGAGACCCATTTTTGCCACTCAGCACAGACAGCATTGAGCTTGGTGGACCAATGGGCGAACTCAGTATGAGACATCTTATTTATTTAGATGCACGAGGACTGGGATATTAGTTTGGAGGAAGGAGCATAACTCAGTGGCTGAGCACCTGTTTTGCATGCAGAATGTCCCGGGTTCAATCCTCATCTACATTTCCAGGTAGGACTGCAAAGATCCCCTGCCTGAAACCCTGGAGAGCCACTGTCAGTGTAGATTTTACTGAGCTAGAAAGTCCAGTAAGGCAGCTCCCTACATTCCTTTATTGAACCCTTTATTCAGAACGATGACTAGAACAATTACTTTATTATTTTTGGAATTGTTGCTCTGCATGCAGAAGGGTTCCAGGTTCATTCTCTGACATCTCCAGGACAGGGTAGGTAGAGACCCTCTGCATGAAATCCTGGCGAGCTGCTACCAGTCAGCTACCAGGGGTCTGACTGAGTAGAAAGTGGCTATGCTCACTGACAGTAGGGCTCACACACACATACGAGCCACCAAATAGTTCAGTTGGTTGGAGCTTGGTGTTGATCATGCCAAGGTTGCAGATTTGATTCCCATACGGGACAGCTGCATATTTCTGCATTGCAGGGGGTAGACTGTATGACCCTCAGTGTCCCTTCCCACTCTTCTATTCTATAATTCTGTGTTGAGATTTCTGCATTGCAGGGGGTTGAACTAGATGATCCTCAGGGTCTCTTCCAACTCTCAGATTCTTTGATTCTATGAAATAGCAAGCACAATATTCTCCTTTGTTGTTGTTGTTTAGTCGTTTAGTTGTGTCCGACTCTTCGTGACCCCATGGACCAGAGCACGCCAGCAACTCCTGTCTTCCACTGCCTCCCGCAGTTTGGTCAGACTCATGTTGGTAGCTTCGAGAACACTGTCCAACCATCTCATCCTCTGTCGTCCCCTTCTCCTTGTGCTCTCCATCTTTCCCAACATCAGGGTCTCTTCCAGGGAGTCTTCTCTTCTCATGAGGTGGCCAAAGTATTGGAGCCTCAACTTTAGGATCTGTCCTTCCAGTGAGCTCTCAGGGCTGATTTCTTTAAGGATGGATAAGTTTGATCTTTTTGCAGTCCAGGGGACTCTCAAGAGTCTCCTCCAGCACCATAATTCAAAAGCATCAATTCTTCGGCGATCAGCCTTCTTTATGGTCCAGCTCTCACTTCCATACATCACTACTGGGGAAACCATAGCTTTAACCAGACGGGCTTTTGTCGGCAAGGTGATGTCTCTGCTTTTTAAGATGCTGTCTAGGTTTGTCATTGCTTTTCTCCCAAGAAGCAGGCGTCTTTTAATTTTGTGACTGCTGTCACGATCTGCATTCTCCTTTAAAGTTAAAGGTAAAGGTACCCCTGACCATTAGGTCCAGTCACGGACAACTCTGGGGTTGCGTGCTCATCTCGCTCTATAGGCCGAGGGAGCCAGCGTTTGTCGGCAGACAGCTTCTGGGTCATGTGGCCAGCATGACTAAGCTGCTTCTGGTGAACCAGAGCAGCGCACGGAAACGCCGTTTACCTTCCCGCTGGACCGGTACCTATTTATCTACTTGCACTTTGACGTGCTTTCGGACTGCTAGGTGGGCAGGAGCTGGGACCAAACAACGGGAGCTCACCCCGTTGCGGGGATTCAAACCTCCGACCTTCTGATTGGCAAGCCCTAGGCTCAGTGGTTTAGACCACAGCGCCACCCACTTCCCTGCATTCTCCTTTAGGTTCCTGCAAATTTTTAGAATCTGATGCAGAGGGCTTGAGTCTATGAAAACTTATGTCATAATAAATGCATTGGTCTTGAAGGCAGGGAGTGAGAAACAGGAGTCCTGGGTGGCTGAAGAGGCCCTCCAGCATGCTCTACTTGGCCCTCAGGGCACCCCCCAAGCCACACTCACTTCCTAGACCACACCCCTCACTGGCGTTGCTCTGTTAACAACTACTTTAGTCTGGCTGCGATGTGTCCTTGAACTGTGATGATGCCTTTTGCTTTGCCTGGATGGAGGAGGCGTGTGGGTGTTGAAACTAGTCTACTGCACAGAGATAAAATTCACATCTGCTACTCTGCTCACCTTTTCCTCTAGCCTTGCTCACAACTGGCTCATGGCCTCTGGAAGGTTGCTCAGAAAGTTGTGGACACAAACTTAAAAACTTTTACCATCCAAAGGCAAAAGACTGTGGTCATTTCTCTGTCTGTATGGCCCTTCAGACTGATTTCCCAACCACTCCCAATTACAGTGCTATCTTCTGGCTCCCCCCCCCTCCCAAGACAGTTTTTGGAAGCCAACTGAGTCATGTGTTGTGGGTATGATGGAGTAATTCTCTCTTTTGTGCTGCTGCTGCTGCGGTGTGTGTGTGTGTGTGTGTGTGTGTATGTAGAAGAGGTGCCTCAAGATAACACATGAAGAGCTCGAAAGGATGGCATCCCCTCTTCCTGGATTCTTGGTACTCCTCCATCCTGAAAGCGAGGGAGTAGTTAAGGCACACTGTGAAACCCCATAGACTTCATTTTTTTGACTTGCTGTGAGTCAGGGTTTGCCTTCAGCCAAGCCATTGGGCATGGATGTGCCTCAGGTTCGTGGCTTTGCCTCCACAGCCTGCTTCTGAATACCAGTTGCTCCCAGCTGCTGGAAGCAGCAGGACAGGAGAGTGTTCTTGCGCTCAGGTTCTGCTTGAAGGCTTTACATTGGAGCATCTGGTTGGCCAACCTCCGAACAGGATGCTGGACTATGATGAGCCCTCTTTAGCCTGATCCAGCAGCCAGTCTCTTAAGGAGACTGGTTGTCATAGCAGAACCATGCCCAAGGGTTTCCTGTCCAGCTACTGGAAAGGATTTGTTGTTGCACTCAGGTCCTGACTGAGGGTTTCCCACTAGGGCATCCAGTTGGGTACTATGAGAATAAATTGCTGGATTAGATGGACTTGATCCTGCAAGCTCTTCTTATCTTCTTATGACTAGATGGGCCAATGGTTTGATCCTGCAGACACTTCTTATGTTCTTAAGTTGACCACCTCTGCCTTACCAAGGTTGTCTATGGAGGGATGTGGACCTTGGGCTTTGCAAAATGAGAGGACTGTCCTTGTCCTCCTGAAAGCTGGTTTTGAACTAGGATGACTGGTGCGTCGTCATGCTTGCAAATGGGACAAAGGTCTGGTTTCTGCACCACCACCACCCTGCTCCCCATTTCTGTGTAGGCAATCTTGCAATTTCATAATGAAATGTTAAAATACTGTTTTCACAGGGGAGAATTGCCCTTGGGACTATTTTGTTCAGAACTCAGCGATTGCTGAGAAGAACTAGAAAAAAAGAGGATTAAATCCCCCTTTATATGTCAACAGCATAGGTTAAACATGTTTCTTCATGTTTGCTTTGCTCTTCAAAACCAGATAGTGCTGCCTAGCCCTGCAGTGCTGGGGCCTCCAGTATCTCAGAAGCCACCTTTTGTGCCTTTGCATGTGTGACTGCAAGTTAGCTGCCCCCACTCCACAGACACACACCTCCAAGCATTCTGAAAGGAACTGGGTTATATTGCCCCCCTCCCCCTAAAATGTTTACTGTGAGAACATCTCTGGCCAAACGTATGGTCCAAGCCTTTCCATAGATAAAAGTTTTCCCCTCTTTGTTGTAGTGCAAGATCTCATGGACACCCAGCAAAGCTGGATGTTGGAATATCCAAGGAGGGATAAAAATTATTTTATTTGTTTGTTAAAATTTATACAACTCCACTTGATTGTGAAAAAAGCAAAGCAAAACCTCAAAGCAGTTTTACAAAAAAAGAGATAAAACAGTAAAGTTAATAGCAATAATTTAAAACATTCCAAAAGTTAAAATAACTGATTAAAACTCATATCAACTTTGTAAACATCTGAACAGACTTGTCTAAAGAAGAATGCTTTTATTAGGCACTGAAGAGAATACAGTGAAGGAACTTGCTTGATGTCAATAGGCAGGGAGTCCCGCCATGGGGGGCAGGGGCGGGGCGGGGATTGCCGTCATCAGTCCTAAAGAAAGTCCTTCTTCATACAGAGATGGCCACCAACTTTGAGGAGAGGGCTATCCGTGGCTGCTAGCTGCAATGGGTGTGCTCTGCCTCCGCAGTTGGAGCCAGCAATTATTCTGAATGCCAGTTGCTGGAAACCACTGGAGGGGAGAGAGCTCTTGTGCTCAGGTCCTGCTTGTGGGCTTACTATAATGGGCATCTGGTTGGCCACTATGAGAACAGTATGCTGGAATTAGGTGGCCACTGGCCTGATCCAACTGGGCGTTTCTTTACCATTACAGACACCACGTGCAATTCCTAACATTCAGGGATATCGGAATGAATGGGTCCCAGAGTTTTGCATCACTGGCTGGGAGCCCGGGGCAAGCTTTCAATTTTTTTTATTCTTTAGCAAACAGCCTTTTATCAGGAGCTAAGAGGCAGTCCAGGATTTTAGGTATCCATTACTGATGTTGTTCTTGGCAATGGGCAATGCCAGTTCCATGCCAGGTCTTGGAGACGGAAAATCCCATATCAAAGTAGAATCAGCACATTGACACAGAGATGAGGATCTCTGCTCCATTGTGGTCAAACATCAAATTCCTGGGCCACTATAGGATTCTGCTTTTTGTGTGTATGTGTGTGAGAGACAGGGTGTTTCCTCTAACTATTACTACTACTACTACTACAGTGCTTTCAAGTAAGGCAGTATCTTTTGGGACTGATATGGGATCACTATCTCGAAGACGATGGCAAACCCCTTAGGGCAGTACCCAACTAGCGCATTCCACAGGTGCAAGCATTTCCTCTCATTTTTCTTTTTGTGCATTTATATCCCACCATTTCCTCCAAGGAGCTCAAGGTGGTGTACTTGATTTTCTTCCTCCTCATTTAATTCCCACAACACCAACCCCATGAGGTAGGCTGAGAAGCAGGGACTGGTCACACCTGGGGTGCTTCATGGCCAAATTGGAATGTTGGACCTTGTTTTCCCAGATTCTCATTTAATCCCCACAACAACTGCATGTGGTAGGTCACCCTGAGAGGCAGGAACTGACTCCCAAGTTTCATGGCTGAGTGATGGATTTGAACCCTGGTCTCCTAGGTCTGGCAATCTAACCACCACAGCACGCTGGCACTTTATGTAATAATTACAGATACATTTTCAAAACATTGCTCAGCATATCAAGAATATTTGTCTATTTTTAAAAGATACCCTTTCGTAAAAACTCTTCCGCATTCCTCAGGAGAGGCTTGTGTTCTTTCTTTCCCTTCCTGTTCAAGGGGCAGAAGGGGCTTGTGTGAGAACGGGGGTTGTGGGCCATAGAAAAAACGTTACCTTAAACATGATCAGAAGTACTGAGTTGATTTTCATTCATAAGGAGTGGTATATGGGGAGCACCTGTGATCGTCTGGATGTTGCCCATCATCCGTCATCATGGTTTGGGGTTGCTGATGGTAGTTGGTTCACCAGCAACTGGAGAGTCACAGGCTCATCTTCCTTTTATTCCTTTTATTTATTCCATAAAATTTATACACCACTTGATTGTAACCCCCCCCCAAAAAGAACCAATAAGAAAAAATAAACAGCAACAATGTAAGGCGTTGAAAAATTCACATAAGAATAGAGACTATAAACCAATTAAAACTCACACCAACATTCTAAACATCTGGGGAAGCTTGTTTAAATGAAAATGTTTTTAGCAGGTGCTGGAAAAAGTACAGTGAAGGTTCATACCAGATAGCAATGGGCAGGGAGCGCCAAAATGTTGGGGCTGCTAAACTAAAGGATTGAGTTCCTACAAATGCAGAACCAACAAAATTTTGGTGTCCTTTTAGGAACTGAAATGGATCAAGTGCTGCTGTTGGCTTCCTTCAAAGGAGAAACTTGGATTGTTTTGTGTGTGTGTGTGTGTGTGTGTGTGGTCTTCAAGCCCAGCCCACTTATCTACTTTTAAGGCAGCTGAGGAAAGTTTTCTTTTGTCCACCTTCCCTGTTCTGTTTAGAGGTCAGGTTTTCTTTCTGGGGAGTCTTGAATTTGGACCTCCTGTGAACTATGGTGACCCACCCCCCTTGGCCTTCATGGGGCTGCAGACGGTCACACACCCCCCCGATGAAAGGGGCAGCCCTGATCTTGGGGGCCCATAAAGTGAGTAATGGCTTTCCCAGCTGTTTCTCTGCCTTAAAAAAAGAAGAAGAAAAGAAAAGTTTATGGTGTTTCCTTCCCCACAATGGTGCTGCATTTTCAGATGCTTTTATGGATGTGGGCGTGAGCAGGTTGATGGGGTGCAGGATGTGAAGAGAGGGAAACAGCAAAATAGCAGCCCCCTCCTACAGACTTCAAGGCATCTGCAGGGGTGTTTATCCAAGAGCCAGACTTGTGTTTGGGTGTGAAAGTCAGGTGACACATCATTGAGAAGAGGACCAGAATGGAGTCACATTCAAAGCAGGGCTAGATTGAAGCCGGGTTTGCAGGTCAAGTCCAAAGATGTTGATGCTAGTCCACATTATTATTTTCTCCCCTCCCCCCCTTTTAAAAATCAAGTCTTCCTCCATGTACATGTTCTGTTCCTGCAGGAAATTCCAGGCTGGTTTCCTGATTTAGGGGATGCAGGACAAATTTGGCTCTCTTGGCATTTCAACACAAGCCTGCACGGTTTGCTCTTCCTCAAACAATATGTTGGAGTCAAATGTTGCTATCCTGCAAAACTTACACTTCTCCAGAGTTGCAATGCAGTTCTTTGGTTAGAAATAATGGAGAAAACTGTGCAGGTAGATATGTGTGTGTTAGGGAAAGTAGTCAAAAGAATGTATTATATTAGGGGATATATATTTGTACTTATTTATTGAATTCATGGATCACTTTTCTCTCTCTCTGAGAAGCTCAACTTGGTTCTCTCAGCTCCTTGTTTAATCCCCACAGCAGCCTTGTGAGGTAGGCTAAGTTGGGAACTAGATAGATAGATAGATAGATAGATAGATAGATAGATAGATAGATAGATAGAAGTCTGATGTCCAGATTAAGGGAAGCAAAAGTACCACTTTATTCTGCCTTGGACAGAACCCAGCTGGAGTCCTGGGTGCAGTTCTGGGCACAATAGTTTAAGACAGTGTTTTTCAACCACTGTTCCGCGGCACACTAGTGTGCCGCGAGATGTTGCCTGGTGTGCCGTGGGAAAAATTGAAAAATTACTTTATATATACTCAATATAGGCACAGAGTTAAATTTTTTAACATTTTCTAATGGTGGTGTGCCTCGTGATTTTTTTCATGAAACAAGTGTGCCTTTGCCCAAAAATGGTTGAAAAACACTGGTTTAAGAAGGAGATTGAGAAGCTGGAATGTGTGCAGAGGAAGGTGACCAAGATGATGAATGGTCTGGAAACCAAGCCTTATGAGGAACGGTTGCAGGAGCTGCGTATGTTTAGCCTAGAAAAGAGGAGACAGAGGAGATAGGATAGTCATCTTCAAATATCTAAAGGACTGTTACATGGAAGATGGAGCAAACATGTTTTCTCCTGGTCCGGATGGTAGGACTCACCCAAACCAATGGATTCAAATGACAAGAATGGAGATTCCTTCTAAACCTTAGGAAGAACTTTATGACAGTAAGAACTCTTTTTTATTAATATTTTTTAAATTAAACTTTCAATTTTACAATTCCAAAAAAGCATTTTACAAATTTTAAAACATCTGATGACTTCCTCTCTTTTATTTCCATGGGTCATTTTACGTAGTATACACCCCTGCATATTTTACAATAACCATTCAAATAAATTTTCCACTTTTACATCCATCAAAAATTATTTACTCTGTTGCATTTATCTTAATCCTGCCAGCTTTTTCAGCTGTATACAGTTATTTTCCATATATTCAATAAATGTTTTCCAGTCTTCTTTAACTGTATCTGAAGAAGTGTGCATGCACACGAAAGCTCATACCAATAACAAACTTAGTTGGTCTCTAAGGTGCTACTGGAAGGAAATTTTTTATTTCTTATTCTATGTGTTAAATCTGCAAGTTGTACATATTTCTGACAAAACAAAATAAAATCAAAAATTCCTTCCAGTAGCACCTTAGAGACCAACTAAGTTTGTTCTTGGTATGAGCTTTCGTGTGCATGCACACTTCTTCAGATACACTGAGACGGAAGTATCTGAAGAAGCGTGCCCCAACCCCCTTGCACCAAGCTGACCCCCCAGGTCCCAGTGTCCAGCCCTGTGGAGGAGGAAATAAAGTTGCAAAGTGTAAGCAGCAAGGCAAATGATTGACTGAAAGAGAGAGACAGACAATGAATCCTGGTGATAAAAGAGAACTAAGGAAATGCAGCTCTGTGTGGAAGGTGAAAGCAAAGGTGTCAACAGCTCTGAGCTCCCTCGCCCACATGGCAAGTGTCAACACATTCACCTTATCCAGTGGTGCTTTTTGGGGTGGCGGAGGGAGAAGGCAGAAAGAATGCAAAACCCTGGCCCAGCTCCAAAGTTTTCTCCAGCAGAATAGAAGAGAAAGAGAGATGTCATTCCTCGCACTCTAATTGGCCTTCCCCCAATTTCTGCTCCATTCCTTCCTTTCTGCACCATTTCATGCTTATTCTGCTATGAAGCCAGACAACTGCTTTATAACTCTGGGGGACAGTTTGACCGTCTGCAAGCCAGACTGGAAGCAGGAGCACAGCAAATGCGGGAGAGGCCAAGTTTGCACCCATTGGAAGAGCTGAGGAGTGGCTTTTGTTTTTAAATAATTGTCTCCTCCTTTTAAACAAAGCTAAAATTTGTGTGTATGTGTACATATTTAACACATATACATATAACACACACATATATCCTTTTTCACATATATCCTTTATTTGATAATCCAGGCAGAAGGGGAAGGGGCTTAAGGTTTTTAAATAATTCCATCTTCCTTTTCAGCAAAGCAAAAGTGTTTTACGTGCCCGTCTACAGAATCTTATAACTGTAGAATTGGAAGAGTCATTTAGTCTAACCCCTCGAAATGCAGGAATCAAAGCTACAAAAGCTCTGACTTGATGGCTTTCGAATCCCTATTTAAAAACCTCCAGCAAACGAAATTCCACCACCTTCCCCTGCCAAAGAGTTCTTACTGTCAGAAATATTTTACAGGTAGGTAGCCGTGTTGGTCTGCCATAGTCAAAACAAAATAAAATAAAAAAAAATTCCTTCCAGTAGCACCTTAGAGACCAACTAAGTTTGTTCAAGGTATGAGCTTTCGTGTGCATGCACACTTCTTGTTTTTTCTCTTTTCAATGTTCTGGATCCAGGGGTTTAGAAGAAGAAAAAAAAGTTTGGGCTTTTTAAAGGAGCGTGGTTACAAGCCTTTAGATTTCTCTGACTTCTTCCAGCAAACACAAGGACTAGCACCTTAACTTTTTCAAAATAAAACCCAAGAAGCTGATGGGGTGGGGGCATGGGAGGCACATTTCTTCTGAGCTTTCCACAGAACCAAAGTTGATGTCCTCCAACTTCCAAAAGCAGTATGAGCTCACCCTGTCGGCCCTCCCTATTGTTTGCAAATAAATGCCAGCTGTCTCCAAATACTAATTCTGAGGAAGGGGCCTGTTTCGAGAATGAGCCTGTGTCTTGTTAGGCCCAGCTATTATACGAGGTTTTCTCTCACTGAACTGCTGGAAGTCTATTCGAGGCGAGAAATTTAGAGCCGGCCTTTGGACAGTAAGTGCCAACCTAATGGGCCAATATATTAACATAACTATCTCCTTTCCAATGGAGCAAGGGCTATAAGATCCTCCAGCTGTTTCTATTTGCTATTTATTGGTATGCACTGAGAGATAGCTGGAGAGGGTTTATTGACACACTATTTATTGTTTCACCTGCTTTTGGATGGAAGTGAGGTCCTGAATCCTGTTTCTCTGCTCATACACAACAGGACTGAAGCTGCAAGCTTCAGTTGGTGGGTATAGGAGCCAACTCCTAGGGGCTGTGGCAGCTTCGGCCCCCACAATAAAATATTTGAGGCCCCCACAAAGTTCCCATTCAAATGGTGTGTGTGCACTGCATCATGTGATCGCTTATGCAGGACGGAGCTTAGCTGGGCCCCCACAATATTTTATTTAAATTGGCACCCCTGTTGGTAGGTGTCTGTTGACCTTATACTAGGGGAGGTTTAACCCCCATCTAGTGATGGAGGAGTCATTCCATTTTTCTTTTACATTTTTCATGATAAGCTAACTTATTTGCTCATGGCAAACCAAAATGCAGCTATCCTTTCGAAAAATCACACTTTTCTGAATTTTGCTGTGGGGTTCTTGAAACCATCTGATACATAGAAAAATGAATATATTAGGAGGAATTTAAATAGACATTTAAATAATTCATTTAAATGAGCTTATGTATCATAGAATTGTAGATTTGGAAGGTACCCCAGGGGTCATCTAGTCCAACCCCCTTGTAATGCAGGAATCTCTGCTGGAGAATCCCTGACAGGTGGCCATTCAAACCCTGCTTAAAAACTTCCAGTGAAGAGAGCCAAACACCTTTTGAGGTAATCTGTTACACTGTTGAACAATTCTTAGTGTCAGAAAGCTCTTCCTAATATTTAGATGGAATCGCCTTTTAATGAATCATAGAACTATTCAGTAGAATAGTAGAATAATGATCTCAGGGTCAGTAGTAAGTAATAGTAAGCAGTGAGTAGTAGGGAATGAGACAGGCTCTTAGGTTATGCTATGCTTTTAATAGGTTATGTTATACTCTGGATTATGTTATGTTTTAATACATTATGTTTTAATAAGGATGAGAGTGTTGGAGATATGTGCAAATGTGTATGGTAAATCCGGTCTTTGGGTGTTTGATTTTCGTTGTTGTGTATACTGTGTATATACGGACAATGACAATAAATAAATAAATAAAATAAATAAATAAAATAAATAAAAAATAGAAAGGGACCCCAAGGGCCATCTAGTCCAACCCCCTGCAATACAGGAATCACAGCTCAAGAATCCCTGACAGGTGGCCACCTGACCCCTGATTAAAAGCCTCCAATGAAGGAGAAAGTCTGTTCCACTGTCAAACAGCTCTTGCTGTCAAAAAGCTCTTCCTAAGACCTAGTCAGGCTCCACTTAAACTTATGCTTCTCTGTTATTCAGAGAATTCAGCTTTTTGGGATTGCAAAACAATATTTTTTGATTTTATATGTGTTGGAAGCCACCCATGTGGGCAGGGTATAAATAATAAAATCATCATTATTATTATTAACCCCACAAGATTTGCAATAATATTCAGATAAGGCATCTCTTTAGCTGTCCTCCCATCTACTGACACAACCCTGCTGTCAGTGTATACAGTATGTATATATGGTGCTGAATTCTAATATGGTAATCTTATTATGGAGCCAATTGTTTAATTAAGATTGTGTTTGATTCTCTGGTTTGATTAGTCTGCTTTGGACAGATGCCTAATTCTGCTTTTGAATTACTTTGTCATAAACAGATTTATCTGTATAACTCAGTTTATGTGTGTTTTATAAAAGGCTTTGCTTTCTCCAGCTTGGAAGTTGAAAAATATGTTCTTCCCCATTTCTCTTTACATATTGACTGGTGTGCAAGGAGATTTTGGGGCCCTCAAGGCACATAAACACCATCTGCCAGAGGTGCCAGGTTGCTCCCAAGATTTAAGGGCCCCAGCATGCGTCGCTTCTGTGTAACGTCACACACGTCTCCTGACAAGGCAGAAACCAGTGCAGACTTCTGTGATTTTGCAGTCTCTGGAGAAGACAGAGCACTCTGGTGAAGCTGGGCACTGACACTGTGACATGCAATGCCACATGCACCTAACATGCACAGAGCACCCTCAACATTAAAGGGTCCAGGCCCTTGGTTCCCAAGATTTGGTGCGCCTGCCATGTACTACTTATGCACACTGATGTGCCCTTATCACACGTGGCTCAGAGTTGGTGAGCCACAGGGCTTGTCTGGGGACTTCTAGGCAAACTCACTTTCAGGAAAAGGTTGCCTGCTTGTTGTTGCTTTCAAGGAGGAAACCAGTTCCTGAGTAACCCACATGTCTTGCCCATTTCTTAGCAGATTACTCATACTGCTCCCTTGCCAGCCGTGCAGCAGAAAGTTTCTGTTGCACAAGTGGCGAAATTAGTCTGCACTTCTGAGATACTGGAGGTTGTGTAGACCGCAGTCTCTGGCAGGATGGTGTTTGCTCTTTTTGCATATAAGATTCATATGTGCTGCTGGCTGGGTGCTACCTACAGGGAAGGGCTGTAGCTCAGTGATAGAGCACCTGCTTTGCATGCAGAAGGTTCCAAGTTCTTATTTGTTCAGAACCATGAAGACTAGGATCTTATTGTATTTTGCGGGGAAGAGCCACAGCTTAGTGGCAGAGTGTCTGATTTGTACGCAAGAGGTCCTAGATTCAACCACCAAGCAGAGCTGGAAAGGTCCTCTGCCTGAAGCCTTGGAGAGCTGCTGCCAGTCAGTACAAAAAAAGCATCCAACTTTGTATAAAACACCTTTCTCTGTTCTTCCATCCCTCCTCTCTTGGAGGCAGTACACTTCTGGACAGTGGGTGTGGAAATTGCAGGTGGGAAGAGTCACTGTTACATTTGGGTCCTGCTTGTGGGCTTCCCGTTGTTGCATTTGGTTGGCCACTATGAAAGGAGGATGGTGGACTAGATAGGTCTTTGGTCAACTGGAGGTCTACTGTGAAAGAAGAACTTTCATGCCCAGGGGTAGTCTAGCTTTGAATTTCAGTTGCTGGAAATTGCAAGGTGGGAGTGTTGCTATTGCATCAGGTCCTGCTCAGGGGGTTCTGTTGGGGCATCTGGACAGCTACTAGAAAGCTTGGGGTGCCTTTTTTATCCCACCTGCATAATTTGATGGTCCCACCCAGGTGACCTGCCCAGTCCTTGTGCAATGCAAATGTTTCTGATATCAGCATGGCTTTGATGGGCAGGATAAGATTCTTCCCTCCAGCCTGTCTGTGTGCAGAAGCTTCCCCCTCCCTGATCCGTTGGCTGTGTGGAGTTCCTGGGAATGTCGCCTCCCCTTGCTCAATCCTCTTCTTAGCTGGAGCTGTGGGTTGGCTGACTTCTGGAGCACAGCTGTTCAGTTTTTGCTGACATTATGCAGGGAGGGCTCTCCATCCTATTCCCGCTGACTATTTTCTTTTCTAAAAAGAAATTTTATTTTATTTTATTTATTACAATTTATACACCACTTATTTAAGAAAAAACCATTCAAAACAGTTTACAAAGAATATAAAACAATAAAATTATCAGTAACAACAGACGTTAGTGAAAACAACAATAATGCATTATATCAGGCAAAAATGCTTTACAATGAATGTGCGTATTAGGAGAAATTGCTTTGCAAAGGTGTGTTTATTACACAAAATCCTATTGATAAGCAGTGTCCTGAAAAGCATTGCCTGAATTTATTTATTTATTTATTTATTTATTTATTTATTTAATACAGTGCAGTCAGACCAGGATCGGTGTAATATGTTCAGAGTGTCTTGCCCCAGTGAACAACCTGGCAACTGAATTTTGCACTATGTGAACTTCCTAAACCATCTTCAGAGGCAGCCCCACATATAACATGTTATAGCAAACTAACCTAGAGGTTACCAGAGCATAGGCAGCAGATGTTAGGCTATCCCTGTCCAGTCAGTGGCACAGCTGGTCCACCAGTCAAAGCTGATGGAAGGCACTCTGTGCCACCTGAGCCTCAAGTGACAGCAATGGATCCTGGAGTACCCCCAAGCTGCGTACCGGCTCCTTCAGAGGGAATGTAGCTCCATCAAGAGCAGGCAGCCTCCCAACAGTGCCTCCGTCTTATCTGGATTGAGCTCCAGTTTGTTGGCTCTCATTCTGTCCATTACCAAGTCAAGATGACTGTCCAGCACATCCACTGCCTCACCTGCAGGTGTAAAGGAATGGTAGAGTTGTGTGTCATCAGCATATTGCCGACAACGTTCTCCAAACCTCTCATGTAGATGTTAAAGAGCATCCAGGGGATAAAATCAAACTCCGGGAAACAGTGTTCAAAACTCCTTAGGTGCCAGGCACGTTTTGCAACTGGCATGGGTCCAATTGCGACCATGTGGAGATCTCTGGATGCCAGGTTGGCAACTGACATCCCCATCTGCCTTGCCCCTCTAGCTTTCTTAAACAGGTGAGCAGAAGAGTTTACTCTAACCACTATACCACATTGACTTCCTAGATTACTTCTGCTATGGGGCATCTAAATAAATTAAGTTGGTAAATAAATATGGGGAAAGCAAAATGGCACTTAGGAAGGGATCTGAAATATTTTCCTTGAAGCTTGAATTTGTTTTATTTTGGATTGTTTCGATTGACGTTTTAACACTTTGAGATTTTAAAATATAAATAATAATAATATTCATTGCCTAAATAATGGTGCCTAGAAATTCTGTTGTGACAACAGAAACATAGGTTTAAAAGTGTCATTGCATGACCAGCCTATATATCTGGGAAACCCTACACTCAAAGCCCTATGGGGCCAAAGCTCTCTAGAAACAACCATCCAAGTAGGACCAGAACCACTGCAAAGTAGTGCCACCCACCCCTAACTCAAACAGCCACTCCAGAAGGATCTCGTGAACAATGATATTGAAAGCTGCTAAGAAGTCAAAGAGAATTAACAGTGAAACATCCCCCCTGTCTCTGTTTTGACAGAGGGCAACCTTTACTCCAAAAAGGTGAAGGCACCTGCCTGCTATCAATAGGCAGGGAGTTCCAGTGAAGGTGCTGCCACACCAAAATATCAAGTTCTCACAAAAGCATATTGGATATTATGTGCCACATGTAGCAGTGCCAGTTCAGGGCTGGCCACTTGAAACAGGTTCTTGGTGGCTCTTATCCAAGCTACAGCTGTGAGTTCAACACCCCTGGTTTAAACCCCTCACAAAATAATGGGTCAAGCCTTTCTGTCCTTCTCTGGTAGAGACCATAACTTCCTGCTTATGTTGTTCCTCCACTTCTTTCTCCTTCCTGCTTCCTATGAACTCCTTGATCCTTCCCATACATTGCAGGGACTTATCTGCTCATTAACAATTATCCTCCCTCTCTGAAAGGGATAATGACCATCCGTAAGTGCAGGGACCTCATTATAGCAGAGCTAATGAAGTCTTTAAGAGCCTGGCCTCCGTCGTCGGGGGTGGGAGGGAGGGAGAGTGGGAAAAGGCGTCCTCTTGGACCACGTCCCATGGCTGCAGAGTTCCATGATCTAAACAGCAGAGCACAGGCAGATTCCAATCCCTTTTTTTGGGAGAGCAGAGGATGCTCAGCTGGTCCCCCCCCCCAGTGAATACCCCTAACTGCCATGATTTCAGAGAGTGAAATAGCTTTTTTTAGGCAAGTAAAAGGCAACATGATAGAAGTTTTGAAAAATATTTAATGGCATGGAGAAAGCTGAGAGAGAAAAAGTTTTTATCTCTTTCTTGTAACACTAGAACTCGTAGATGTCCAATGAAACCGAATGCTGGTAGATTCCAGACAGATAAAAGGAAGTGCTTCTTCATGCAGAGTTAAACTATGGAACTCCATCCCACAGGAGGCAGTGGGGACCACTAACCTAGATTGCTTTGAAAGAGGATTGGACATATTCATGGAGGAGGAGAGGACTATCCATGGCTACTTGCCCTGATTGCTATGCTCTTGTCTCCATAGCCATAAGTAGTGTTGCCTCTGAATGCCAGTTGCTGGAAAACCGCAGGAGGGGAAAGGACTCTTGTGGTCAAATCCTGCTTGCAGTTTTCCAGTAGGGGCATCTGTTTGGGCACCGTGAGAACCGGACGCTAGACCAGAAGTGTCACTGGCCTGATCCAGCTGCCTCTTCTTACGTTCTTATGCTCTTAGGTTAATGTGTGTAGTCAACAGAGGAGGTGGTGTGTAATATTCTGTGCTTGAAACAAACAAATAAAAACAAACAAACAAACAAACCAGTAATCTTTTGAGCCATGAAAAACTAATTTCACAATATATAGAGGTTTTTCAGCCTGAGTACTGTGTTCCCTCCTGGGTAGCCCACCAGGGGCCACATGGCAATGGTGGGCAGGGACAGAGGCAACAGTAGGCAGAGCAATGGATACCAATTATTCAAACGTACTGTGGACTAGCATCATCAGAGCTCAAGGACACACTGCAGTGAAAACACTCAAGGAAGGTGTAAAGCAGTGAGGGGTGTGATATGAAAACAGGGGTGTGGCCTAGTTATGCCTGGGGAGCCACATTCAGCTCTGGACCTGAGATTCCCAGGTGTACGTTACTGATACGTGCAAATACATACTTTCCTATTTGCTATATTTGCCAGCTGTAATCGGTTTGACAGTTGCAGCCATTCTTGGACTGGGATACCTGGTCATGCATTGGTTACATAAAGTCTGGATTACTGCAGTGTGCTGATTGTGGGGTTTCACTTGACCTGGAAGCTGCAAGTTAGGGCAGAATGCTGCAATAGGATTCCTGACAGGATTCCTTGGCAACAAGCAACACTTGTGTTGAGAGATGGTTGCTGATTTCCTTCCGAGTTCAATATGTATATAAAACTCTTAACAACTTGGGCCCAGTTTACCTGTGAGATCACCTTACCCCGTATATGATCACGTTTGCTCCTGTTGATGGAACTGGCATTGTTACAGGTGTCACATAATACCTGTTGCGCGTTTATAAAGAGTAAGTATTTTAGTGTGGCAGCACCTGCACTTTGGAACTCCCTGCCTATTGACATCAGACAGGCACAACGACTATGTTCTTTCCAATGTACCCTTCAACGTACACTTTTCAGCACCTGCCTTCTCAGATGTTTAGAAAGTTGATGTGAGTTTTAATCTGTTTTAACCTATTGCCATTTTTACTTTTCAAAAATACTGTTGTAGATTTTTCTGTTTCATCTTTTTTGTAAAACGCTTTGAAGGTTTACAAAATTCTACAACCAAGTAAATAAATCAGGAAATAAAGATTCATCAGTTGCAATTTTCGCACTACGGCGTCTCAATACTGGGAAGTCGCCTTCCACAGAATTAGGCCTTCGGGCCATCTAGAGTGAATCATATTTTCAGCTCTTACCTGTGCCCACCCAGGCTCTTCCTTGTTACCCAAAGTTCTTGAAATCATAGAATCGTAGAATTGTAGAGCTGGAAGGCACCCCAGGGGTCATCTCGTCCAATCTCACATAAACAGGAGTCACAGTGATAGCGATCTGAAAATGGATTGAACCACGGAGGGAAAGAGATTGGGAGGTGGAAACGACTCTGCTCCAAAAGATGGCTACATTGGCATTAAGCAGCCTATAAGCAAATAATGAATAAAAAGGGGCCCCCAATCCGTACTTTTTGTGGTACTGTATTTTCTCGGCACTCCTTAGGCTGAAAGCATCATATGATGTTTATCTTTTGCAAAATCAATTGAGAGCTTTTCTGAAGTTATGTCTCCCCATCCCTCGCTGCCACCGCCCCCTCCAGGGACCAGGAAATTAGGTCACGGCTCTTGCAGAAGAAAGGCAAAGATGGGGATAGGATACCTGTAATTAGTAAGGCACAACAGAGATTCCTGAAGGTGCCTGTTGCCTAAGCAGAGAGCAGGAACCCTGTGGATGACTCCGTCTCGGGGAAGCCATAAATTCTTTGCCGCTGAGGACATTAGTGGAAAATGATTCGATGGTGTAGCGGCATATGAGTTCCTCTGCAGCAGGAGAAAATTAGCACACCTGCCAGCATTGCTCCTTTTGAAATTATACTATACTATGCTATACTGGCCGCCTCACCTAAAAAAGGATACTTTAGAGTTGGGAAAGGTTCAGAAAAGTACAACCAAAATGATCAAGGGGTAGAGTGATCATGGTCTGGGGTGAACAAACACTGATCGGAGAATGCGCTCTGTTGTTGTATTTAAAGAAGCAAGTTTCCAGACCCTAAGGTTGTGAAGATGGGTTTGAAAGCAGACAGGAAGCACTTGCTGCAATATCAGATAAGTGACTTGCCCATGAGGAAATGTTTGGGATTTTTTGGTTTAGAGAACAGGCGAGGAAGAGGTGACATAACATTAAGTTTATAGAGTTCTGCATGGCAAGGAGAAAGTGGACAAGAGAATAGCTTCTCTCCCTCTCATAACACTGGATCTGGTGGTCATCCAATGAAGCTGAATGGTGGAAGATTCAGGACAGATAAAATATAAAGTCCTTCTTCATGCGGCACAGAGTCAAACTGTGGAACTCACTCCTGCAAGAGGCAGTGAGGTCCACCAGTTTGGAAGGCTTGAGTACTGGAGAAATTTGTGGAGGAAAAGACCATAGGTGGTTACCAGCCATGGCAGCTCTGCTCTGCCTCTGTGGTCAGAGGCAGTAATGATCCTGAATGCTGGGAAATGAGGGAGTGGGGAGGGTCCTTTGGTCAGGTCCTGTTCCCTGGTTTCCTACAGGCATCTGGTTGACCACTGTGAGAACAGGAGGTTGGACTAGATGCGCCATTGGCCAGATCCAGCTGCTAGGCTCTTAAGTTTTTATATACTCTTCTGGAAACTGAAGCCACACCTGAGCTTTTGAGGCTCTCTTTCAGTGAGTCTCTTGCCTTCTGAGTTTCCCTACAGGTTTTCAAGAAGAAGAGCCCCGGTGGATCAGAGCAATGGTGCATCTAGTCCTGCCTTCTGTTCTCACAGTGGTCAACCAGATGCTTATGAACATTAAAAAAGAAAGAAAGAAAGAAAAAGACAGTTGAGATTCTCATTCAGCCAAGTTCCTTGCAAAATACATTCCTTGCATTAGGCATTCCTGCAGAACTGCAACATACACATTGTGCTGAATTGCTGCTACTTTTACCAAGGTGTCACCGAGTCTCTTGCACAATCCCTGTCCGGGGTGAAGGGTCCTGGATGTGTGGTGAAAGAGATTTGCAGGTTTTGCTACAGGTTAGGATCTCCCTGAGTGCCAGGCCAGAAAAAAGGTGAGCTAAAGTCATACTGACATATCTGCCAGGAATTATTTAGCTGTGATACTTGCATTGCCATGGGTTGGACTAGATTGCTTTTGGGTCCCTCCCTTCCAACTCTACAGTTCTATGATTCTGTGATGAACCTCTAAGGAAGCGGCTGCTTTATCATCATCATCATCACCATCATAATCATTTTTAAAAAATCAATTGTCGTGGAAAGGGGCAGGCGGAGTGGAAAGTATTTTAAATGACCTATAAATAGCATGCAGTAGCAACTCTAGCCTCGCCACAACACATCAGAAATAGGCAGCTTGTTGCTAAAGTCAGAGACATGCAGTCTTAGTGGCATGGTTTGGGTGCGGACATGGGACTGAGAACTGGAAGGTGGTTGGTAATGGGAATCCCCAGGACAACCGGAATTATCTCAAGCTCTCTTGTCTGTTTATCAGGGCCTGAAAATATCTTTGCAGGCCTTAATTATTATTTTTTTGTGGTGATGGGGAGGTGTCTTTCTGACTCCCACCCTGCTTTGTCAAAGCCATTCCACACATCCTCAGATGAGCATAGCAGTGTTTGCTACCAGCCTCAAAACACCGGCTGACGTAGCGGTAGACCTGGGGTTTATTTATTTGTTTCTTACATTTATACCCCATCTTTTCCTTCAAGGTGCTCAAGGTGGCAGGTATGGTTCATTCTCTGCTCTCCATTTAGTCCTCACAAGAACCCTGCAAGTGGGGTCAGGCTGAAATGCTGCCAGATCATCACAAAACCTATATATGGTTTGCAAATTTGCAAACATGACAAATAAGTGAACAGAATTCTCTCACATTAACTATAATAATAACCCACAAACCCATAAATATATCTTACTAATTTTATCAGTCCATATTATTATTTTTTCTAGTTGTTTACTGCACTTATTACTGCAACGTGTTATACATAGGGATGCCTCTGAAGAGTTTTGGAAACTTCAGCTAGTACAAAATTCGGCGGCCAGGTTGCTCACTGGGACAAGACGGTTTGAACATATTACACTGATCCTGGTCCGACTGCTCTGGCTACCAGTTAGTTTCTGTGCCTGGTTCAAAGTGCTGGTTTGACCTATAAAACCTTAAATGGCCCTGGACTGCAATACCTCAAGGACTGCCTCTCTCCAAATGAACCTATCCACACCCTGAAATCACCATCTGAGGCCCTTCTTTGTGTGCTTCCTTTACAAGAGGTCCAGAGGGTGGCAGCATGAGAAAGGGTCTTTTCTGCAGTGGCTCCCTTTTGGTTGAATGCTCTCCCTGGCACCTTCATTATACACCTTTAGGGGCCAGGCAAAAAAGTTCCTCTTTAACCAGGCCTTGGCTGATTGACACCCAATGCCCTTTTAAAATGTCTTAGGGTGTTATTGGGTTCTGTTTCTTTTGATTGTGTATTTCATGTGTTGTATGCTGTGTTTTTATGTTGTGAGCTGCCCTGAGATCTACGGGTATAGGTTGGTACCCTAAACAAACAAACAAACAAACAAACAAACAATATTGCACCTTTTTCTCCAAAGAGCTCAAGGTGGTATACATGGTTCTGCCTATACTCATTTTATACCCACAAGAACCCTGTGAGGTAGGTTGGACTGAGAGGCAGCAACTGGCTGAAGATCACCCAGTGAGCTTCGTGGCTAAGTGGAGATTCATACCCTGGTCTCTCCCAGGCCCAAATCCAACACTATTAACCTTCACACCACACTGTCCAGAGAGGTTTATGGATTTGAACCTGGGTCCCCCAGGCCTTAGACGGACTACAACGCCTGGCTTTAATTCATGGTTGGCCACAGGGCTCTCTCCACTGAAGTGGCGCCGTAACGTTCTTGCCAGAGGTTATGGCCTTGCCATTGTCCACCCACCCAACCAGACACGTTCTGGGCTCCATTGACAAACAAGCTGTCACAGTTCACAAGGGAGTCACTTGTCTGGGAAGTTGCGCCGTTGCATTCCAAGGTGCTGAAGTGCTGAGGAACAAGCTGTCCAAAAACAGATAAATCTTTGAGCCCGGCTGATGTGTGTCACTGGGAGCAGAGCTAGAGAGAAGGTGCCGGGGCGAAGAATATCTGAAAGGAGAGGAGGGGCCCAGAGAGCCAGGATCCCAGGGGAAGAGGGTGGAGGAAAGGTCTTCTTAAGCTTCCCCCTTGCAACAACTTTCTTTATGTCCTCCCTTGAAAACTGGGTGCTTTTATTTGGCCTTCAGACAAAGAATCCCTTTGTAAACATACATGCCAGGTTTTATTTTGAGTTCTCAAGTCTAAAAGGTGATGTAATGCTCATTTATGTTTCCTTGGCCCCATTTATTTACTTATTTTAAAAATAATACCAGGATAGAGGTGTTGTTTGAATTTGGGGACATAGAATTGTGGCACACACGTGCTCACCAACTTTCATTCTAATAGCACAGAGCCAAACTGGAAGTTTTGCTTTGCAGCGAATACTGTATTGACAGAGTCAGTGAAGTTAACATTTTTGTGTGTGAACAGGGCGGGTTCCACCTCAGGCAAAACTTCTCAGGGATTTCCAAGGAAGCACCAGTTATTTATAATGCTGCTGCTGTTACTTTTATTTATATCCTGCCTTTTCTTTAGACCTGGACTCAAGCCGGCCTGCACAAAACAACACAGATAAAATACAAAAAGCTAAAAACACAGAAAAGACAATTTTTTAAAAAGTAAGTTCTTATAGAATTAAAACAACATAAAAAACCAAATCTATTAAAAGGCAGATAATGAAAACAGTGTAGCACTGTTAAAAAGCAATTTGCTGGAGAAATGGGAAAGATTGTGGAAGTTCGCACCAAATTATGATCTGAAAGAAAACATACTCAAAATGCAATATAGATGGTACTTGATTCCAACAAAGTTGGCAAAAATGTATAAGGGCAGCAACAACATATGTTGGAGATGTAATAAAGAATTGGGCACATTCATGCATATATGGTGGAACTGCAATGAAATAAAGAAATTTTGGGGGAAAATATATAATGAATTAAAGAAGATAATTAAATACTCTTTTAGGAAAGATCCGGAAATTTTCTTGTTAAATACGTTAGGTGAAGAAATCAAGGAAACAGATAGATGTTTGTTAATGTACGCAACCACGGCTGCAAGGCTCTCAATTGCAAAAAACTGGAAAAGTACAACGGTACCAAACATGGAAGATTGGCAAATAAAATTGTTATCATTTCAGAATTTGGCAATGAAGGTAGGAGAAGTCAAGGGAATAGGAGAACAAAAAATAGAAAAAGATTGGAAAGCCTTTAAAGATTATTTAGGAAATTCTGTAGAAAGGGCCAATCTTTTGGCAGACGTATGAAGGGCCCAAAAAGCAAACAGAATAAAGAGAAACAAAAGATTTAGGTATATTAAGAAACGTAGATAGAGAAACAGCAATAAAAGACTAGGCTGGAAGTCAACACTGGGTGTGTGGGGGTGAAAAAATGTATTATGTTAATATGTCCTATATTCATATCCAAATTTTGTATGTCTAAATGTATATTATTTCTTTATATCTTTATTCTATTTTCTTTGTTTTCTTTCCCCTTTATGCGAAAATCAGTGTAATAAATTTTAAATCCTAATAAAGTTTTTTTTTTAAAAAAATAGCTCTTTGCTTAAAAAGCAGTCAGTTCACAAAGGACTGTTGGGACACAACAGCCCTGCCAAATGACACACAGCACTGGAGTGCGATTTTGGCACGGTTGGGACAAGTGTAGCAGGGAATAGGGAAGAAATTAGATTCAGTTTGAATTTGATGGTGAGTATATCAGAATTAAGGGACGTCGGTGGCGCTGTGGGTTAAACCACAGAGCCTAGGGCTTGCCAATCAGAAGGTCGGCGGTTCGAATCCCCACAACAGGGTGAGCTCCTGTTGCTCGGTCCCAGCTCCTGCCCACCTAGCAGTTCGAAAGCACGTCAAAGTACAAGTAGATAAACAGGTACCACTCCGGCGGGAAGGTAAACGGCGTTTCTGGCCAGTAATGTGAGATGAGCGCCGCAACCCCAGAGTCGGACACAACTGGACCTAGGTCAGGGGCCCCTTTACCTATATCAGAATTGCACTTTCTGAAACAAAATGTGAACCAAACAATCCGAGAACCAGAAAGCAGCTATCCTTCAAAATTTGGACGTTTCTGAATTTTGCAATGCTGTTCCCCAACGAATGTCTTTAAAATACATAACTATAGAAAAGTGTGCATAAAAGTGTATATATTCATGAGGTTTATGAACTTGTAAGCAAATATGGATGATCTACTGTTGGTGGGAATACAGAGTGTTTCATCCATCCTACTTCCCTTGCAAAATCCAAGCTGGTGTGTGTAAGTGTGTGTAAAATCTTACTTTCACAACAACCTTGCAAGGCATGGATTATTTATGTATTTCATAAAATTTATACACTGCTCAGTTAAAAAAAGAATCCCCTCCAAGCACTTTATGAACTGAGTACCCCCCCAGAAAAGTATGCATTTGAAAACAACTATTTTAAATGTTACAAAAATATTTAAGATCAGCATTTGAACTAAAAACAAATAAAAACACATGTCAGCATTCTACATATCTGGGTATATGTATAAACAAGAGTGGTTTTAGCAGGTATTGGAAAGTCAGGGTGCCTGTCTGATTTCAATAGGCTGGGAGTTCCAAAGTGTAGGTGCTGTCACATTAAAAGATTGATTTCTTACATTATGTGACACCTATAACAGGGCCAGTTCTGCAAATCAAAGCAGTTGAGCGGGCACATATGGGAGTAAGGCAATCTCACAGGTAAACTGGTCCCAAGTTATTTAGGGCTTTATTTACTAATGGTAACAATTTGAACTTGGCCCAGTAGCAAATTAGCAACCAGTGCAGATCTCTGAGCACAGCTGTTATATGCTGCCGGGGTCTAATTCTTATAAGCAATTGTGCTGCAGCATTCTGCACCAAGCACAAGGGAAGCCCCACAGAGAGCGCATTGCAGTAATCCAGCCTTGAGAAGCCAGGGGTTGGTTGTTGTTTTTTGCACCCAACTCTCTACCCTCCCCTCCTTCTATTGAACTTGTTTGGGCAGGAATACTAACTGGTTTCTCGGTTATGCATCTGCCAGTTTCCCAATTTCCTGCAACTCAACAAGGAAGTATTTCATGTTGTGTGTGTGTGTGTGTTAGAGAGGACCACCCAGCATCAGGCTACTTCTTTTGTTCCAGTCTTTTCCGACCGTCTAAATAAAGAAAATGTGCTGTAGGATTACTTTGTATTTTGGAGACGCTGCATCATTTTGGGAGGATGTTTTCTTTCTTGCATTCCCCCGCCTGCAACTCCCTCCACCCCAGAAAACCTTGCAATAAAAACATACCAGCTTTTCGAAAAAGGAGTTAAAATCTGCTGAGTGGAGGCAAGAAGGAAAAAGATCTCTTCTCTCTCTCTCTCTCTCTCTCTCTTCATTTGTTGTGTGGATTAGCCAAGAATCCTTCTTGAATTCCTAAGCAGGGAGGATCCTGTGAGGGCAGACAGAACACTCTTCCCAGTCTTCAGGAGTGTGTTCATTTGCAGCAGCTCAGGCCGAACAGTTGCTTAAGACATCTTGGGAGCAGCCTCTGCTATGAAGTGGGAAGGGCCGTAGCTCAGTGGCAGAGTACCTGCTTGGCATGCAGAAGGCCCCAGGTTCCATCCCTAGGTAGGGCTGCGAAAGAGTCCCCAGTTAAAAATTCTGGAGAGCCACTGCCAGTGAGTGCACTGAGCTAAATAGAGTTATGGCCTGACTTCCAACTAACGTGGCTTTCAAATTTAATTCAGCCCTTTCTTTAAAACAACAAGGACTAGAATCTTATTTTCTAGAAGTAGTTCAGCAGCAGAGCACCTGCTTTGCATGCAAGTCTCAGGTTCAATCCCCAATGCAATGGTGATTGAACCAGGCTTTGTTTCACCCGGGTCAAAGACCCAGTTTGGCACACACCCCACGTACATTTGCTTATGCACACATACAGACTGAAACCCTGTAGCTATGGCCCTGCCCATGGCATCTCCTGCTAGGGCTGGAAAAGAGACCTGCACATGTAACCCTGGAAAGCCAATATCAGTCAGTGTGGGCAGTATTGAGCTAGATTGACCAAAAGTCTGACCCTGTATAAGGCAGCTTCTGATGTGGACCATAGGATACCTTGAAATGCCCCACAGGATGCAGGGACTCGCAGGCTGTGTGCAGAAGCCTTTTGGGCCCTCTTAAGTCTTTTTCTCTCTTTTGGGACAAGCTCAGTGGAAGGTTTGTTTTGGTTGACTTTGGACCAGTATTTACATGGCCCAGTCAGCATTTACAAGGAAGATGGGAAATGGGCACAGTTCACACAGGGAATCATTTAGGGTGCAACGGGAAACCTCCACTTTGCCCTGTAGGCTTTTAGCTTACCAAAGTTTTTCACCTTTTCAATATACAGTGTGTGTGTGTGTGTGTGTGTGTGTGTATGAAAAGCCTGCTAGATCACATTGGCCAACCAGATGCCACTTGTAGGAAACCCACAAGCAGGATTCAAGCACAAGAGCCCTCCTGCGTTTTCCAGCAACTGGGATTCAGAAGCATTGCTGCCTCCAGCTGTGGAGGCAGAGCAGAGCCATTGTGGCTGTTGGCAGTGGTGGAGCATGACTCCATGCCGCCCGGGGTGGGGTGTGTGTGTGCTCCCATGCATGTGCCCACGCAGGGGGCAGGGCAAGCGGTGGAGGACAAATGGAGCCCACTGCACCTGCCCAAGTGGCATGGTTGTTGTGCCTTTCTCAAACCACCCTCCTCAGATCCGAGCCTTGCAAGGCTGCTCAGGGAGGGCAGTGTGGGGACATGGCAACTGTGGGTCCAAGCCACTCCCGGGCACTGGCAGTCTCGGCAATGCTGGAGGCAAGTGGGATGTGTGGGCATCCTCCTGGCAACATCCAAGGGGCCCCTGTGTCAATGGAGGCTAAGCAACTAGATGGGTCTCTCGTCAGCGTGCATTCTGCAGCAAGGCTGGTGGTGTGGACTCCAGATAATGCTCTGATCTGGCTGCTGCCCTGCCCTGTCGCCTTTGGCAGAGGCCAGCTGGCCAGGGCAGAAGCAGCTGCCACTCAGCAGAAAGCTAGGCAAGGCTCTGGGGCTGGTGCCAAGAGGCTTGCTTCTCAGCACGCCATTATGCCTCTGGCTAGTAGCCCTCTCATACACAAATTTGTCTAATCAGTGGTAGCTGATAGGAAATGGGCACAGCCAGTGCAGAGAATCATTCAGAGAAGCAACAGGCAGCCTCTCCTTTGCCTCACGAGTTTTGGGCTCATGGAAGATTTTAATATTGGAATGCATGCCACAACATACTAGGAGTCCTCTTCTCCTGGTTTGGGGATGGCTGCTCTACCAGTTGGACTGCTGCCTGGGCACCCGTCCCTACCCACTCTCCATTGTGGTGCTGACACCTGCCCTGTGGCTTTAAAGCTGGGGGAAAGCGCTCTGCTCCCCTGCTCTCAAAGCAGAGCCAGTGAGAGCTCAGCTTACTTAACCTTGCAAGGGACTAATTAATTCATTGGCAAAGTGCTCCCAGGGCAAAAGCACTAATTAATTGGCATTATTTATTAATGCACCAGTTAGGCCTTTGACCTTCAGGGCTTCTGTTTCTGTTTCCCTATATGGCTGGCAAAAGCACTTTCACAACAGCCCCAGTTTCATGATGGCTGACTTTGCTGTGGCCACGGTCCATGGTGTGTTCCGCTTCAGCCACACAACAGCCCTGTGAGGTAGGAAGCTGCCTTATCCCGAGTCAGACCCATTGGCCCTTCCCCTAAGATTCTAGTCCTCATTGTTCTAGATAAAGGGCTGAATTAAATAGGAACACTGTCAACTGTCATCTACTGAGTCAAACCATTGATCTGCTAGCTCAATTTTACCCACTCTAGCTGGCAGCAGCTCTCCTGATTTTCAGACAGGAGTGTTTTCCTCCAGCCTTACCTGGAGGTGCCATTGGGGACTGAACCTTCTGGATGCAAAACAGGTGCTGCACCACTGAGTCCCAGCCCCTGATACTAAATATAAAGCAAGATTCTAGTCCTCTAGGACTGCATTGAACTGGAACATAGGAAGCTGCCTTACATGAATCTGCCCATTGGTCCACTCAGCTCAGTTTTGTCTACACTGACTGGCAGCAGTGGTTCCCCAGGGTCCCTTTGGTAACAAGGTGATGAGGGTGCTTTCCCTGTCTCTCCCTTGAAAAGCACATAGAGCTGGAGAAGGAGGCATCTGTGTGTTCCAAAGCTCAGATTAATTCTGTTCCAGGGTAAAAAAAAACACAGTATGGAAGTTTACGGAGACTTTTTCACTTTTTAAATAACCTTTTATTGAGTTTTATAAACAAAGATCATAGGAATAATATATGAGATAAATAAATAGACCGAGTCTACTCTTGTCATTTTTATATTGCAAAATAGCATAACAAATCTGCAGTAATATCTACAGCACATGGTTCATTATTAGTAGTCAATATACGAGTTCCTGTTTCGTGAATTTGTTTCACTCAAAACAAAGGGGAAATGGGGTAGAACAGGATTAGCAGATAACATCCAACATTGCATAGCTAAACGCCTAATCAGGAGCCCTTGTGGTTGTGCTTAGATTAAGCATGAGTAATGGTCATTTTCCCTCTTGTGTTACCAATGAAACAATATAAAGTGTTGCTATAGTGATGAATGTGGGAGCAGGGATTACACGGCCCCTCTCACCCCAAGGGCCACATTTCGCATTCCCTTCCGGGGTGTCTAGCATGTGCCACTGGAGAGCAGAGCCAGAGGCAAAAGTTGGGCAGGGCAAATGAACGTGCACTTTGTACAGTAGGCTACATTCAGGTAAAGAGGTTTCATACATGCAGCTCTGTCCATTCAGTAAGAGGTGTTACCATTTTCCAAGGATACATTCTAGTTAGGCAGAAGCACTCAAGGAGGGATCACAGTCTGGGGGAATTCCGAAAAAAGAGGCTGGAGGGTGGATCAGCAGGCCATATTTGATCCCGACTCCTGACACAGGCTGAAACCACAGCCTGTCCTGTTAGCATGGGATGATGGGAGTTGTAGTCCCCAAACAGTTGGAGGGCCAAGTTTGGCTATGCCTGCGAGTCTAGTCTAACCCTCTATAATGAAGGAACATGCAGCTGTGCCATACAGGGATTGAACCTGCAACCTTGGCATTATCAGCACCACACTCTAACCAACTGAGCTATCCTAACTTGCTACTGCCAATCAGACAAATAGTCTATGATTCAGTATGAGGCAGTTTCCTAATATAAGTAAATAGCTCAGATAAATAAATCAGTTGTGATTCTTGCATTTCAGGGGAATGGACTGGATGAACTTTCAGGTGCCTTCCAACAGTGATTCTGTGATTCCATTAAATAATGTTTCACCATCTCTCTGAAGTGCTGAGGGTGTGAGATGCTGTAGATGTCGCACACCCAGGCCTGGGGTTTTCCTGAGCTTCTCTGGCAGATGGTTAGAAGCAATCGAGATTTGTTAATCTCCCCCCCATCATCTCCCCCCCCCCAAATCTGATCATGTGGTGGATTTGGCACCAGTTGGTAGGTGTCTCCCTTGTGGATGTCTGGTTGCCTCTTTCCTGAACCTCAGATGTTGATAAAGCTGCATTGACTTTCTAATTGCAAACAGCAAATCGCAAAGAAGTGGAGGGAGGGGTGACTTTTTGAGCCTAGTGACCCAGGCTGGAAAAGGCTCGCCCCAACTTCCTTCCTGCAGTGGATTCTTTCCTTGTGTTTTCACCACAAAGTTCTGGCTGCCTCCTTATGCTGAATCATGTGTGGGGGGGGTGAGTAAAGAGGAGGGTAGGGTGGGGAGGAAGCTGGATGCTGCACGTGGCCCCCTCCTTGTCACATGACTGCAATGTGGTGACTGGATTCCCTGGGAAATGCTGATGTGACATTGACATTTCAGGCTCTTCCTCAGCCTCTTTTCATCTCTCCAGTGACATAACAACATAAGAAGAGCCTTCTGGATCAGGCCACTGGCCCATCTAGTCCAGCATCCTCTTCTCGCAGTGGCCAACCGAATGACCCTGTGGGAAACCCACAAGCAGGATTCGAGCACAAAAGCCCTCTCCCCTCCTGGGTTTTCCTGCACCTGGTATTTAGAAGCATTTGTGCCTTCAGTGAGCTGTGGCAGCAGAGCATCCTGGCTAGTAGCTTTCAATAGCCCTCTCCTCTATTTGCCTAATCCTCTATTAAAGCCAACCAAGTTGGTGGCCATCACTGCCTCCTGCAAAAGCAAGACCCATAGTTTAACTCCGTGCTGTGTGACGACAGACTTCCTTTTATTCGTCCTGAGTCTTCCAAAATTCACCTTCGCAGGATGTCCACCAGTTCTAGTGTTAGGTGTGTGTGTGTGTGTGTGTGTGTGTGTGTGTGTGAGAGAGAGAGAGAGAGAGAGAGAGAAACTTTTCTCTATCTGCTTTCTCCATGTCATGCATGATTTTATGAACTTCTATCGTGTGTGTTTTTTGCTAACCTTTTGTGTATGGAAGTAGGTGTTGAACAGTTCTGCCATTTCTCCATCTTTTCCACACAGAGGACTTACTACTCGCTTGCTCTTCCTCTTGCTTCAAACATAGCCAAAGAAACCATTTAAATATTATTTTTGACCTCTCTTGCAAGCCTGAGCTCATTCTCCTTGCAACTGTTGGCTACTCCTGTATACTTTTCTTTTGTGATTTCCCATTTCTTCCATTTCTTATACAGTGGTACCTTGTGTTACAAACACCTTGGATTACAAACGCTTCAGGTAACGAGCTCTGCTAACCCGGAAGTAGTACCTCGGGTTATGAACTTTGCCCCAGGATGAGAATGGAAATCGGGCGCTGGTGGCACGGTGGCAGCGGGAGGCCCCATTAGCGAAAGCTAATTAAGAATGGTTTCGGGTTAAGAACATACCTCCGGAACGAATTAAGTTCGTAACCCGAGGTACCACTGTACATGCCCTTAACTATCAGCTCATCTGTAAGCTGCTTCTTATGCAGCCTCTTCAGTGTTTCTTTAGATGCCTCCCACTTTTCTTTCTTGTTGCAATTGTCTGCATTTGTGCCTTCAATATTTCACCTTTAAGAAACTCTCATCCATCTTGGACTCCCTTCTCTTTTAGTATTTCTGACCATGGGATCTCACCCAGTAGCTTTTTAAGCTTCTTGAAACTGGCCCTCTTAATGCCCAGATGCGGAAAGCCTGTTTTCATGACACTCCATTTCTTTTGTGTTGATCTAATGAGCCAGCTATTACAGTACTTTAATTTTTCAACTGGCTTGAGCTTCTGGTGTTTCTCCCCCCCCCTTCCAGAGCCCCCCTTCACCCTTCTTTTTCCAGCTGGTGCTACATTACTGCACTTCAGGGAGTAGAGGAGCTGTCTGCCTGACTATGCTTTGAGCACAGTGCTAACAGGCGAATGACCAGCAACACCCAGAAAGGGAACAGAGGAGGGATTTCTCTTCTCCTCTCTGTGAGTTTCAGTTTCCTCCTAACTAATCTTTGTGGTTAAGAGGAAACAGCCCAGGTGGGCAATCCTGTGCCAATAAAGACCTGGAGATTTGGACATTGTGCCGCTATTTATTTTCCTGGTTGCTGAGTTGACATAGTGTCAATAGGGAGTAATCTGGGGGAGCAGCATTTTTGGAGAGAATTTGGCACCTCAAACATGTTGCTGAGGATTGCTAAGATCATAGAATTGTATGGTTGGGAGGGACCCCAAGGGTCCTCTAGGCCAACCTCTTGCTGTGCAGGAATCACACAAAAAGAATCCCTGACATACGGCCAGCCAACCTCTGCTTAAAAACTTACGACAAAGGAGATATAATTGTGTTTATATTACCTGTTTATGATTATAGGAAGCTGCATTATACAGAGTCAGATGATTGGTCTATCTAGCTCATATTATCCGCACTGATTGGCAGTATCACTCCAGGGGATATTCTCAGTCATACCCACAGATTCCAGGGATTGAACTTGGAACCTTCTGCGTGCAAAGCAGATGTGTCACTAATGGGGCCCTTCCCAGAAGCAGAGGGAGGAGCTTTGTGCCATCACACTATTGGTCCATCTAGCTCAGTATTGTCAACACTGAGTGGAAGCAGCTCTCCAGGGTTTCTTGCATGGGATCACTGGGGATGCCAGGGGTAGAACCTGGGCCTTCTGCCTCCAAAATAGATGCTCTACCACTGGGATGTGAATTCACCCAAAGAACTGAAAAACCTGCCCTGTAGTAAGTCAGGTCATTGCTTGTCTAGCTCAGTGTTGTATACACTGACTGGCAGCGGCTCTCCAGGGTTTCACCTCACAGGGCTACTTGGAGACGTTGTCAGGGATTGAACCTGGGACCTTCCACATGTGAAGCAAATGCCCTGTTCTGTTTTGCTTCAAAATATTCTGCCTTTGCTCAGACCCCACCTGGAATACAGTACAGAGTCCAGTTCTGGGTGCCACAATTTAAGAAGGATATTGACAAGCCAGAATGTATGCAGAGGAGGGCAACCAAGATGATTAAGGGTCTGGAAACCAAGCCTTATGAGGAACAGTTGAAGGAGTTGGATATGTTTACCTGCATAAGAAGAAACTGAGAGGGGATATGATAGCTATCTGAAGGGAAGATGGAGCAAGGTTGTTTTTTTGCTGCTCTAGAAGGTAGGAACTAATCCAGTGGATTCAAATGACATGGGAGGAGATTCTTACTAAACCCTAGGAACAGTGTTCTGACAAAAGAGCTGTTTGAAAGTGGAACAGACTCCTTTGGAAGGTGGTGTGCACTGCTTTTCATTGGAGGCTTTTAAGCAGATGTTGGATTGCCATTTGCCTAGGATTTTTAGCTGTAATTCCTGCATTGCAGGGGGTTGGAGAAGGGGGTCCCTTCCAACTCTACAGCTATGTGATTCTATGAAAAAGAAGGGGGGGGTCTTTCATATTTATATGTGCTGGGATTCCCATGCCTTCCCCCCATTCCATCGAGTGGCTGAGCAGGTTATCCAAGCGAGCTGCTCCCCAAGCAGACCCACTTAAATGAATGTCCACAAGCAAGTCATGCCAGTTGATTTCAATGGGTCTGCTCTGAGCAGGACTGAACATTGGCAATGATCCCATGTGCTGAACCATGGAAACACATTTGTATGCAGGATTTATGTGTGTGGCACTCCCCCCCCCAATCTCTTATTGATGCATAGTGTATGAGGAGAGGGAGAAATAGCATGGGGGTGGATAATTAAGGTTGAAACAGCCTGTACCAGGTGGTTCTCATTCATTACTAGATCTGGGTCAGCCACTGGAGAAGAGGAGAAGAGGGAATGGGGGGGGGGGGCAGGGAGGTGGTGTGGCACCCACAACACAAATAGAAAAACTAATAAAATAGGGGAGCTTGAGAAACATTTCAGGCTTTAAAGTAGCTCGTGAACGAGAAGCAGGCAGAAGGTTGTTCATAATGTGTGTGTTTTTCATCTGCTTCCTCTATTTGCACCCCTGGCTAAAAGTGGAACAATTTCATTGGCATTTCAAGGCCCTTGTCACTTGGTGTTTCCTTCAAAGGGAGCTGTTTGCAAATTTCTAACCAAATCTGGGCATGTTGTAGAGTTGGAAGGGACCTCCAGGGGTCATCTAGCCTAACCCACTGCAATGCAGCAATCTGTTTTCTGATTCTGGGCTAGAGGAGCGAGGACAACTGTTGCAGACCTCAGAAAACTCTGAGGTGGATGTGAAAAGTACAGTGTACGGAACAATTCTTGCCACTCCCTAGAGGAGGAAGAGGCTGTTGGTGGTAGCAAGAGACTTATTATTGAGAGGGATAGAAGCAACAATGGGCAGAGGTAACAGGGCGTTCTGAGAGATGTGCTGTCTTCCAGGTGCAAAGATTCACGATGTGAACAGAGAGTTTGCAAAAACTTACAAAGCCCACTGACCCCAACCCCTTCCTTCTGAATTCACGAGGGGTACAAACGATACTGCCTGACACAGCCTTTGACATAAAGCAAGGGACTATGAGACTCTGGGCAGGAAACTGAAGGGACTTGGGGCACTGTTGGTTTTTTATATCACTCCTTCCTGTTGAAGGTCATGGCCCAGGAAGAAGGTGGAAAATACTGGAAGTAAACCACTGGGTGTGCAGATGGTGTTGTCAGGAAAGGTTTGGCTTCCTGGGCCATAGTCTCTGCTTCCTTAAGGAAGGAATTCTGGCAAGAGATGGGCTCCATCTCACAGCAGTTAGAAAGAATGTGTTTTGCTAAGAGTCTCGTGAAGCTGATCAGGAGAGCTTTAAACTAGATCCTGAGCAAGAGGGAGACAACACTCCAGACGACAGCAGAACTCAAATTACAGGGTTTGGGGGGATAATAACTTCATTGATGCATAGGAAACTGAAGCACCGGAACATACTACATAACTGGGAACTACAAGAAGGAAGCAGATGTAGGGAATGACTTGTGGCTTCAGTAGTCTCTATACTAATGTATAGAGTATGGGAAACAAGCAAGAGGAATTGGAGCTCTTAATATAGGATGGCAAATACGACCTCATAGGCATTACTGAATCATGGTTGGATGAGATTCATTACTGGAATGTAGGAATTGAGGGGTATAACCTATTCAAAATGAATAGACCAAACAGGAAGAGAGGGTGAATAGCATTATATGTAAAGGATGTGTACACTTGTGAACCTGTGTGGTGTAATGGTTAGAGTATTGGACTAGGACCTGGGAGAGCAGTGTTTGAATCCTCATTCAGCAATGAAGCTCATTTGGTGACCTTGCACCACCAGTCACCTTCTCTTAGCCTAACCTACCTCACAAGGGTTATTGTGAAGATGAAAGGGGGAAGAGAAGAATCAGGTACAGCACCTTAAACTGATTGGAGGAAAAGGGTGGTATATAAATTTATGTAAGAGATCCATGACTTGGAGCATTGAAGGCAGATTGAAAGTATATGGGCAAAAATTGTTGGAGAGAGAAACAACAGTAACCTTACTGTCAGTGTCTTCTATAGACCACCAAGTGGATGATGCATTGCTAGAGCAGATTACCAAACATTCAAAAAGGAGAGATATAGTAATCATTGAAAAGAGGTGTGGGAACTCCTAGCTACTTTAAATGAATTCAAATCTCCAGGGCCAGATGAGCTGCACCCAAGGGTACTAAAGGAGCTTGTGGATGTAATCTCAGAGCCTCAGTCTATAACCTTTGAGGATTCTTAGAGACCTCTTGGTGAGGTCCCAGTGGACTGGAGGCAGGCAAGTGTTCCTATCTTCAAAAAGGGGGGAAAGGAGACAAGAAAGGAGATCCCAACAAAACATCAGCAAGGGCTTTCAGATGGCAAGAGCTTGTTCAACAGTGGAACAGACTCCCACAAGAGGTGGTGGACCCTCCTTCACTGGAGGTATTTAAGCAGAGACTGGATGGCCATCTGCCATGGATGCTTTAGTTGAGATTCCTGCATTGCAGGGGGTTGGACTAGATGATCTAGGCATCTGGGTGTACAATGTGAAATCAGGATACTAATTTCCTTGAGCTCTGATCATGCCTCTGGCTTGCCTGGATGGGGGATGGAGAAGGTTATGTGAGCAAAAACCACCCACATTTGGCTTTGGTCCCTGGCATGCGACCCCCTGTGAGCTGCCCAGGAGTGAATGCAGCCCTAGGGCCAAGAAACCCCCCCCCCAACCCTAAGATACATAGGTTTATAACACACATTTCCAGGTGCTTGGAAGGGTTTGCTTTCAAGCAGAATTTCCCAAGACCGTCTTTCCAAACGCAGCGCCGACTCTTCCTCATCAGATCTGTTTCCACCCAAGCTGCGTGGCATCAGGCTGCATTCTGCTTAGACCGTGAATAAATTGATGTTGGATTTTGTAGCGTACGCAGCAACGAAAGGATAATCTCGTGTGTGATGGAGATGATGGGAGCCAAGCCTTTCAATATTGCAAACCAACCGTGCTTTTGTGAACTGTGTCAGCCGCCCTGTCTTCACATCTAAACAAAATCCTGGATTGACTGTGCATTTAAGGCTCAAGGACGGATCTAATGGGGAACATGGGCAGCTTGATAGGAACCAGCCTGGAAATCTATAAGTGGGAGGGTGGAAGTTAACTCATTAACCTAATTAGGAACATAGGAAGTTGCCTGGTATGACGTCAGGCCATTTGTCCATCTAGCTCAGTATTGTCTGCATGGATTGGCAGGGTTTCAGAGGCTGAGCTGTGCCCTTCAAAATAAAGATTCTAGTCCTCATGGTTGTAAATAAAAGCATGATTTAAATAAGGAGCTGTCATGCTGAGTCAGGGCATTGGTCCATCTAACTCAGTGTTATCTGGCAGCAGCTCTCCAAGGGCTCTGGCAGGGTTTTCTCTTAGCTCCATTGATGCAATTTTTCATATGGATATATCTTTTTTTTAAAGGTCTGCCTGATTACTGGAGAGCACTTTTTGGGGGGGAGGGGGGTACGGTGGTCCTGCATACAGCCCCCTGAGGAGTCTGAGTGGCTGGGAGCAAAGCGTGACATTTATGGACACCCCCTCCAAAGTAATTTACTGGGTGACAACTCTACTTCTCTGTTGATGCTCCTTTCCATGAGCATTAGCTTGATGCCATTTGAGCCCCCTACTTCTCTGCACCCTCAAATGAGAGTCGTGCAGCCAGGTGCCTTGCTGTGGCAATGTTTGGAGAGTCTGTGTAGTGGAGTGCCGGAGTTTCTTTTGCAGTCGATAACCAGCGTGGCTGAGACCCAGTTCTGTCGTGAGCAATGAAGAAGAAAAGCCTTTCCTCCTCAGTTATTTTTAATGTGTTCAGCATTCATGGGCTCTTCTAAATAATGACAATAGGAGAGGAAGAGGCTGCCGTAAGAGAACAAGACAAGCCTGCTGGACCAGGCCAGTGGCCCATCAAGCCTAGTACACTGTTCTTACAGTGACTGTCCAGTTGCCCATTATAGGAAGCCCACAAACCAGGATCAAAGCACAAGTTGTTGTTGTTGTTGTTGTTGTTGTTGTTGTTGTTGTTCAGTCATTCAGTCGTGTCCGACTCTTCGTGACCCCATGGACCAGAGCACGCCAGGCACGCCTATCCTTCACTGCCTCCCGCAGTTTGGCCAAACTCATGTTAGTAGCTTCGAGAACACTGTCCAACCATCTCATCCTCTGTCGTCCCCTTCTCCTTGTGCCCTCCATCTTTCCCAACATCAGGGTCTTTTCCAGGGAATCTTCTCTTCTCATGAGGTGGCCAAAGTACTGGAGCCTCAACTTCAGGATCTGTCCTTCTAGTGAGCACTCAGGGCCGATTTCCTTGAGAATGGATAGGTTTGATCTTCTTGCAGTCCATGGGAGCAGTCCTCAAACCTGTGGTTTTCAGTACTTGGAATTCAGAAGCATTACTGTCCCTCTTACTCACCTTTTCTCTAAACTAAACTGCTCTTAACTTTCCCTGGTGTTTGAAAAACAGCCCTGCCTGGAACCTGCCACAGAGGAGCCTCCTTTTGCAAGAGCCCACCGCCATCTCAGGTCAAGGCAGGCGGCAACCTGGGAAAGAGACATCTTTAGTAGTGGTGCCCCAGTTACTGATTTGCTTTCCCAAGAAAGGCCTGCTTGGCTCCTTCCTTGCTGAAGGCTTCTGGGATTTCTATCACTGATAGCAGAGCCACTTAAGTAACATAGGCGGAGTCAATAGAGAAAAGCAACAGAAAATGAATGCCTGAGGGAAACAGAACAAAAGCAGCATATGAAGTGAGGCAACAGGAACAGATAGGTTTTATCTTTCTTAGGATAGGCCTCATTCACAGCAGAAACTGCAGGAGCCCACCACCATCTCAGGCAAGGCTGAATACGACCAGGGAAACAGTTTCTTCAGTGGTGGTATGCCAGTAAGAGATTGCGTGTGTGTTTGTGCATCTCTTCACAGCGTGAAGAAAGCACTAGATACGAATGGACAAATCTGTCAGGTTCACATCCTCATATTTCCAGTCTTTAAGTACCACTCTCAATATTTCTGCTGCAGTTTGCCATTTACCGCTCAAAAATTTGGCAGAATTTTGCCCACAGTGTTAGCAGAGCACCCTTTTCTCTAAACTCAAAAGTGCTGGACACTGCATCTTTTCCTCAAAGTGGCCTTGCTCCTTTCTGTTGCCCTTTTCAGACCCTTTCCCGACTCCTTGTTATTCCTTTTAGAGGTGTGGTGACTTTTCACAGTATGAAGTTTATCCTGTAGATTTGCAGAAAGTTGTTCTAGAATCCTAGAATTATAGTGCTGTGTCCTCTAGTCCATTCTCGCTGCAGTTTTATTCTCTGTTCCTTTTCCTGAGCTTCCTCCTGGTTAGGAGATCTCCTCTACGTCCTATTAAATTTTGTCTCCATTAATGTCTCAACTTCAGCTGTGCTTTGCTCTGTCATTTTTATGGGAGCTTTGCAGTATTTATGCAAGGGGGGGGGGATAAACTGTGGGCTGCTCTCCTGCGTTCAGGAGGCCCCCCTCCCCCACTTCCCATCCATTTCCTCTTCTATCTCCTGTTTAATTTTTTATCTTCTTTTCCTCTCCTCCCCCACCCTAGATCGGGAAGGAAACTAGAAGCTTGGCTCTCTTGCCAGATGGTCTGAATGAAGTCTTTGCCTCTGTAATATTTCACCGGGAAGAAATTGCAGCCCACTATCTTGGATGGGCTTTAAAAGAGAATTGGAGAAGTTCGTGGGGTAAAAGGCTGTGTCGGTGTCTACTGGCCACAATTGCTGTGCTGTGTGTCCGCGTTCAGAGGCAGCAATTCTTCTGAATACCAGTTGCTGGTATTTGAGTCCTGCTATAGCAGGCTTCCCATAAACATCTGGCTGGCCACTGTGAGAACAGGATGCTGGATTAAATGGGCCTCTGGCCTAATCCAGGAGGGCTCTTCTGACGACTACCATTGTAGTAAGCAGATTAGCAGCCTAATTCTGTGGGTACAGGAGTGTATCCCATTGAGCTGAATTAGTTGCATTCCTACCAATGATTAGCACAATTTTATGAATGAGTTTTATTCCTAATAATGTGTTGTTCCTTTATGCCTGTGACAGCAACGTCATATCCATTTGGTCTTAGAAGTAGCCCACTCTGATTTCCTGGAATTGCAAGTGGGAAAAGTGTTCTTGGTGTCCCAGAGGCATCTGTTTGGCCGCTGGGAGGACAGGATTTTGGACCAGATGGGCCATTGGCCTGATCAAGCAGCGATCTTCTGATGTTCTTATTCCTCTTGGAAAGGACCTTCCAGATTTCAGCTTTCCCCACCTCTGTATTACTGTGACTTGTGAAATGGCACCTGCCAAAACTCCCTTTCTAACACTATTTTTAAAGGGAATATGTGGGTCTATTACCCTTTGTAGAATTAGGCTTTAGTAGAGTAAGGGCTATGACTCTGTGGTTTGCAGGCAGAAAGTCTGGTGTCCAATCCACAGTATCTCCAGGCAGAACTGGAAACGTACTCCATCTAAAAACCCGAAGAGCTGCTGTCAGTCAGTACCAGAAATACTGAGCTAAATAGTCCAATGATCTTGATGTGGCAGAGGGCAGCTTCCAGTGTTTCTAATTAATTCTTTCCTCCGTCCAGAACTATGAGGACTAGAATCTTATTTGATTTCAAGGGGAAGGTCAATAGCTCAGTGATACAGCACCTGCTTTGCATGCAGAAGATTCCGTCTTTAATCCCCAGCATTTATCTGGGAATAAATATCTGCCTAGTCAGTGTAGGTAATTCTTCTTCTTCTTCTTCTGCTGCTGCTGCTGTGATCACTCGGAGCCGAGTAAGATTGTAGTCCATAAACACGGTTTTAACAATGAGCCTGTAGGTGACCGTGGAGGCCAATTCTGGATCCACACGTCCTTCCACAGTGGGGACATTGGTTTCTGGGCAGGAGTTGATCACGGTGTGGATTTGCCAAGTGTGCCTTCCTCTTAGCACATTTCTCCCTTGCGTCTTGAGTTTGAGTGTCTTCAAAGCCCACAACACCTTTGGTAAAGGCTGTTCTCCAGCTGGAGCGCTCTCAGGCCAGCGTTTCCCACTTGTCAGTGTTTATACTACATTTTTTAAGATTTGCCTTGAGACAGTCTTTAAACCTCTTTTGTTGACTACCAGCACTACGCTTTCCATTTTAAGTTCGGAATAGAGTAGTTGCTTTGGAAGACGATCATCAGGCATCCGCACAACATGACCAGTCCAACATCAATGGTGTCTCTGAAATTTTTTACACATCACTTGGGAAGTGTAGGCAATACTGAACTAAACAGACCCATGATCTGATTAGGTAGAAGGCTGCCTCCTTTCTAGATCAGTAGTTTCCAAAGCGGGTGGTACTCCCACCTTGAGGACAGTGGGATTACATAGGGGTAATCTAAGAGGCAAGGGGGAGGCAGGGGGTCTTGGGAGGGGGTGATTTAAGATTCCTGCTAAATGACTTCCAACCAGATATTGGGAAAGTGTTATACCAGGGGTCAGCAAACTTTTTCAGCAGGGGGCCGGTCCACTGTCTCTCAGACCTTGTAGGGGGCCGGACTATATTTTGAAAAAAAATATGAACAAATTCCTATGCCCCACAAATAACCCAGAGATGCATTTTAAATAAAAGCACACATTCTACTCATGTAAAAACACCAGGCAGGCCCCACAAATAACCCAGAGATGCATTTTAAATAAAAGGACACATTCTACTCATGTAAAAGCACACTGATTCCCGGACCGTCCGCGGGCCAGATTGAGAAGGCGATTGGGCTGCATCTGGCCCCCGGGTCTTAGTTTGGGGACCCCTGTGTTATACCTTCACCAGGCAGGCCCATCAGTCACATTAAGACTTTACTGAACAGTGAAGGCATTACTAAATGTGGCATCTGTAAGACTCTTGCTAAATGACTATCAGACTTTGAAAAGCTGGTACCACTGGATCAAGTCCATCAGTTTTGTTGAATTCATTCAGCTAAACAGTTTTAATTGGATTTTGAACACATGTGCTATTTTATTTATACTGTTTTAAATTTTGTTGTGTTACGATATTAGTAGGTCCTGCAAGTCTCTTTTCTGAATAATGTTTTTTTGTAGGGTAGAGGGGGCTGGGAATGAGTTTCTGGAGTCAAGGGAGCAGGGGGGGTCCAAAAAGTTGTTTTTTTTGGGGGGGCAGCACTGCTGTAGATGGAGACATGGTCTTGCAGCTCTTTCTCCACCAAGAAACTGTTCCTGATAACATTGTGCATCCATATAATGTTCTTCCCAGTGCAAGCCCAAACCTTTTCCAGATCTTTCATCTTTCACATTTACCTCTGTGTTCCCCCACCCCCCACCCCCACCCCCAAAGGCACAGGGCAGAAAACAACCTCTCAGAAACAAGTCACAACTAGTGAAATTACAAGTTTAGAAGATATCACATTACACTGTATTTTGCTTCTTCCTTTTCTGTTGTTCCTCTAAGGAGAAGGCGAGATTAATCACCTTTTCAGCAACCCTCAGCTGAGATTCCCCCCAGATAAGAGCAATTATCTTGGGGGGGGGGGGGGAGAAAAAGCAGAAAAAGGCTTCTCAAAAATATATGTAGAACACCAGAACTGCATTGGTGCAAGGATTTTAAAAGGAAATTAAATCTTATTTGGCGGGGGTCAAGTGGTGATCTCTCTCTCTGGGAGACAAATGGGGCGAGGGGAAGAAGAAGTTGTTATAACTGATCCTTGCAGAGTATTTATGCAAAGCAGTTGCTGAGTTATAGGCCTTCCAAGGAACACAAAGTAAGATTCTAATGCTCATGGTTCTGAACAAGCGGCTGAATTAAATAGGACCGTAGGAAGCTGCCTTCTCAGGAGTCCATCCAGCTCAGCGCGGCCGGCCCTCCCATGAGGCAGGCTGAGGCAGCCACCTAGGGCGGAGGAATCACACGGGGTAACTGCTTCCAGAGAGATCTTGTGGAACTGTCATGTGACCCTGGGAAGCAAGGCTTGTGGAGTGGAGAGGCACCTTTTCATTTTGCCTCAGGGATGAGGCGCTCCTGTAGCTCAGCACTGTCTACACTGGCTGGCAGCAGTAGCTATCCATGGTTTTAAGGAGGGGACTGTTGCCAGCAACTGAGCCTGGACTACTCTGCATGCTAGACAGATGCTCTGCTGCTGAGCTGCACAGGTCTTTCTTGGTGTGAATGTGCTCCAGAATGCATGCGTGAGCCCTCACAAGCGTGGTGCCTGTGTGCCTGTAGATTCAGGTAAGCACAGTGGAGCCATCCACCTCAAGAAACATTATCTTGTTCTTTTTGTCCTCGCCTATCAATATCCCATGAGCATATTAAACATTTAAACCCAAATGAACTTTGCTGTTGTTGAGGTATGGGCGCCTGCACGTAGAGGGGGGGTGGGTGACTAGCTCAGTTTCAGTTTAAGTATATGCCCCCCTTTATAATGCAGCTGTGTCAATTGGAAAAATGACACTGGTATTTAAAATGCTGTTCCGTAGTCCTCTTTAATTAAGGAAACGGCATAATACCAATCTGCTCTCATTAATGAATTTTTAACAGTCAAAAGGAGCCATGAGTGACATCCAGTCAGTTGTGGACTTGTTCGTGTGTTTTGGGCAGCATTTGAACGATTTAGACTCTGTTAGATGTCAAAATGAAAAGGAAAACCTGTCTTTAGGGTCACTTTCTTTTATTCCTATCTGTCTTTTACTTTATTTTGCAAGATTCATATGCAACTCTGTTGTACTGAAACCTCTAAGCTATTTACAAGTCTAAAAATATGAAAGAAAGAAAGGATGTCAACTCATGTTAATGATAAGAGCAATCCCCTATTGAGAACAGCACGCTGGACTGGATGGGCCCCCTTTGGTCTGATCCAGCAGCCAAGCTCCTCTTATGTTCATTGGAGGAGCTGGTCTTGGTCAGACTATTGGGTCCATCTAGTTAGAACCTCTCCATTAGCAGGACGTCTACCCAAGATTTCTAGCGTGTGTATATAAAACCGTAAGAAGAGCCTGCTGGATCAGACCAGTTCACCATCTAGCCCAGCATCCTATTCTCACAGATGCCTGTTGAGAAGAACCTGAACACAACAGCAGCGCTCTCCCTGATTAAATATTCAATTCACAAAAGCATCAATTTGCAGTTAGAGCATTAAGAATGTGAGAAGAGCATGCTGGATTAGGCCAAGGGCTCATCTGCTCCCAACAGCTTGTTCCCCCAGTGGCCAACCAGATGCCCCCAATGGAAAGTGGCTAGGCAGGATCCAAGCACAAGAGCCCTCTCCCCTCCTGTGACTTCCAGCGACTGGCATTCAGAAGCAGTGCCGCCTCCAACTGTGGAGCCAGAGCATAGCCATCAAGGCTAGCAGCCATCAACAGCCTTCCCTTCCCCTCCATGAATTTGTCTAAGCCTCTTTTAAAGGATCCTGCAGGAGGAGTGAGTTCCATAGTTTAACTCTGCAGTGCATGAAGAAGGACTTCCTTTTATCTGTCTTGAATCTTCTGACATTCAAGTTTTGCCAGATGTTCATAGGTTATAGTGCTATCAGAAAGGGAGAAAAACTTTTCTCTGTTAATTTGGCCAGAATTGTTCTCAGAGTAAACATGTTAGCTGGGGTGGCTACAAAACCTGGACCCACTGCTCACCTTAGACCTCCATGTGACCTTAGACCCCTAACCCTCTTTTAAAGCTGTTCACGTTGGTGCCCATTGCTATACCCCATGGCAGCTAGTTCCGCTGTTTAACAATATGCTGTGTGAAGAAGGACTTTCTTTTCTCCATCCTGAATCTCCCTGCTGTCCAGCTTTGTTGGAAATCCTTTGTGAAGCTGGTGGAGCTCAAAAACCCAAGGAGAGAAAAGGGGGCCTAAACTGAGCTCTGTGCAAGGCAGTGAGTGGTAGGAAGCTGCTAACTTGGCAACTAAGCCGGAGATACAATTACTCGAGCTGAAGTAATTATGTCGACGTATCCTGCGGTAACCCTATCTCCCAACTAGGGCTTAGTGGCAGACGGGGCCAGCAGGAACGGCGCGTCGGAGAGCCTTAACGAAATGGCACATGGAGCAGTCACAGACCGTGGGATTCGGAGCTGCTCATAGAATCATAGAATTGTAAAGTTGGAAGGACCCCCAAGGGCCATCCAGTCCAACCCCCTGCAATGTAGGAATCACAGCTAAGGAATCCCTGGCAGGTGGCTAGCCAACCTCTGTTTAAGAACCCCCACCAAAGGATTGCCTACCACCTTCCCAGGGAGTCTGATCCACGGTCACTTCCTTACTGTCAGAAAGTTCTGGCTGTGTTCTACTGCTGGAGGCAATGTGCATCTGAACACCAGTTGTTAGGAATCCCAGGTGGCGAGAATGTTGCTGAGCTCAGGTCCTGCTTGGAGACTTCCCATTGTGGCATCTGGTTGGCCACTGTGAGGGCAGGATGCTAGCCTTGATGGACCACTGGGCAACTACTGGTGCTTTCAGGCAAGTGGGCATGCTCTTAACTATGGCCATGGCAAGATCTCATCTCATTGTTAATAATCTTTACAGTATTTATTGCATTTACATCCTGCCTTTCCTGCAAGGAGCTCCAACAGCTACACCACCCTGTCTTGGACGGATGCTGTTTGTCTTGGCTGCTCAGCTGTTCCATGTTAGAGGCTGTGCCAATCAGTTGGCTCTTTTCTGCCCCCACTCCCCACCTGCTTTTTCTCAGAGCAAATAAATGTGATTAACCAGCTAATTAGGATATATTTTCTTCTCGGGCCCCTCCTCCCTTTCCTCCTTCCTTAGAGCTGCCTGCAAATAGCTAGCTCAGAACCATCTCTCCTAATAGGGCTGTCACAACAGACCCTAGAAGCATCCAACACAGCTGTGTTGCAATTTCCTAGCAGGCATGCTCTATGGGGAATAAAGATAAGTAGCAATGCCCAATTGTAGGGAGCCCCTGTTCTTTTCTTTTTAAATGATGTACTGGATAAATAATTTTGTCAGGTCAAACTTAGGAGTGTAGGAACCTGCAAGATCATGTTATGCGCCCACTGAGCCGCATCAATTAGCTGAACTGTCACTGTTCAAGGTACCATCGCATCAGACCCATTCCGCATTTTGTAAGAACTCAAATATTTTAGCGCAACTGCACCTATACACTTTGGAACTCCCCTCCTAGTGACATCAGTAGTATTTGAAATTCCCTGGGTGCCAGGCACATGTTGGGACTACGAACGGTCCACTTGTGACCAGATGGAGATGTCCTGTTGCTGGTTTGGCGGCTGTCATCACCACCTGTCTGTTGTCAAGAGCATGTCAAGAGTCTTCATATGTGCCATGCTTCTTGCTGTGCCTCACGTCCCTCCCACCTTGCACAAGCACTCATTATCCCCCTTCCACTCCCTCTAACTTCATAGCACCACAAGGGCATATCTCTCTGCACTTGAATCATTGCTTGCAAGTCACACATGCAAGCCCCCTCTCCAGGGTGCACTGGAAGGAAGCCCCCCCCGCCATGCGCCAACAACAAAGCTTGCCTCCCCAGGTAACCATGTGGAGGGTCACGCAGCAGGACTCCTTTCCCAGCCAGAGCGAAGATATGCCTGGCGTGAGAGGAGAGATGGTGGCCCAGACCTTGCCCCCCCCCCCCCCGTTGCCAGAGCTGCCACCAGTTTCCCAGGGGCAGCTGTGGGCGAGCTCGGTGCCTGCACATGTGGCCAGGGCACGGTTGGTTGTGGCTGCACACAGCAAGCAGCAGGAGGTGACAATGTGCAAGTGTTTAAAGGCTGGTGGAGGTGATGCCTCCAGAACTGGGAAGGCGAGTCAGCTGAAGATTGAGGCAAGCGCAGGCAGGAGGAGGAGGAGGTGACAGCACACAGTCCAGACTCCAGAGTTGTTTCCAGATGCGTTGGAGGAAGGATGCCAGGAGGGCAGCTCGGTTTGGCTCGGTTCCCCCTCCCTCCGGCCCGTTTAATTCTAGGCAGTGCTGGATTAAACCCTGTGGAGGCCCCTAGGCAGTTGAAACCTTGGGGGCTTCCCTCATGCGCGTGCTCTAGTGGGAAAACATTGAACTAAGAAAGCTTGATTGCAATTTTCTTTCAATATCAAATCAATATTATATTGATCTTGTGCCTTGAGGCCCCTGAAAGCCATGGCCTACTCTACCTATTTGGTAACCCGGAACTGATTTCTTCATGTGGGTGCCACCCCACACCCCCCTTCCCTTCCTCCTGGAGGAAGAGCTGCCTCTTCCCACTTCTTTGAGGCCTTCTCTCCCTCCTTTCCTCTTGCCCAGCCACTCCCAGCTGGCCTGAAAACTTGGCTGGGGCTGCAGGGAGTGACAGGATGGGTGGGCATGGCTTCCCCATGGAAAGAGAGCGGGAGCCATGTGGGAACATGGGGGGGGGGACAGATCCCAGACCTGGGACCTCGCCAGTGAGGGGGCAGTGGGGGTTGGGGGTGGGCAGGGCCAGGGAAGTGGCTGTGCAGTGGTGACAGCGAGGCAGGTGCACAGTAGTGTCACCTCTCCCTCTCCCAGAGCAAGAAAGGTAATGAAGTAAGTTTCTCGCAGACACTTCTCTCCTTCTCAGTCCCATGAGCGGAGAAGTCCTTGCGGCTTTCCCTGTAGCCGCAGAACTGGGCAGCCCGCTTCAGACCCATTGACTCTGAAGGAAACTCTGCCGAGTTTCAGCTGGGCTGGCTCAGTGTGCTCAGGATGGCTTGTCAGCGGCATCCTTCCTTCCAGTTCTGTGTGTGGCCCCATTCCCCCAATCCACACCTGGCTGCACGAGGGGGACCTGGGTGCAGATGACACGGGTGGGAAGCATTTCACAAAGCAGCTCGGAGGTTTTTGTGAGCATGTCAGGTGTCATCTTTGTCCGTTTTAGCCTTGGGTTGGGCTCAGTAGTCCGGCCCATTTTCATATTTGGAATTGTGGGTGGCAAGTGATGAAAATTCCATCTTGTATGGGTATGTGAAAAATAAAACATATTCCCCCCCATCATCATCGTCGTTGTCGTCCATAGTTAATACTTTTGCTGTGTGTGTTTTTCCTTCTTGCATACTGGGACAAGTGAATTGTTGTCAGAGCAAGCTACAGTCAAGCAACGTAGCTGAGATAATAGAATCGTAGAATTGTAGCGTTGGAAGGGACTCTGAGGGTCATCTAGTGAACATACTAGTGAGTAGATATTCTGCTGTGGCTACCGTAATGCAGGTTTAAGGTGCGATTTGGCTCTTAGCTTATATAGCTTGAGTTTCTAACATCTAACTGGACATCAGGGAGAGGACTTCACTTTTTTTTTTAATGGCCTGCTAAAAACATCCTAAAAACATCAATGCAAGTTTAAATCTGTTTTTAGCCTTCTGCTATTTGGAAATCTTAATTCTTTTTGGTAACTTTTATTGTTTTATCTGTTTTGCAAACTGCTTTGAGGTTGTTGTTTTTACAACTGGCATGCAGAGATAGACTGCCTCTGGGCATAGGGGTTCCATTCCCAGCTATCACAATTGAATCAGACCAAAAGCCCATGATGTTCTTATGCACGCAGGAAAACTCTGGTTATTAAGCTCAGTGTGCTGCTGAGCCTAGGTCAGGGGGAAAGGCAGGATCATGCCTATTAACTAGTGCTACACGGGGGCCGTGAAATGCATCTCTCGATCCTCTCCTGCTCTTTTCCCAGTCTCCCCAGCGCCCTCAGATCCATCAGCCATGCTGCAATGCCGCTGGCAAGCCTTGCCTCAGCAAACAGTCCATCAAGAGAGTGAGACACCCTCACCCTGTGCCCTCCTTGCCATTATGTCTGGAAATATTAACACCACAAATCATGCCACCACGTGGTTTCTTTTGTACTTGGTGCATCAACCCTTTCTGACGTTCCCAAGAGAGAGAAAGGCAATCTTCTCCCTTCTCAAGAGATCCTGCCCTGTGGCTTGGGGTGGAGTCTTTGGTTCAGGCCCAGAGTTCATCCAAATCAGAGCAGATTGATTGAAAACAAAGGACATGACCAACTTCAATCTGTTGATTCCAGTGGGTCTACTTTGAGCATTTCTTAGCTGGTTGTCAACCTTTAGGCTGCTTGGCTAGCTTTGAGATACAGAGAGTTCCCCATACGGAAGACAGAGGTGTTTGTTTGGGGTGGGTGATTAGAAGTGGGACAATCTGACAATTTTGACTTTTATTCATTTTGCATTTTTCTGTTTCCCACATTTCCTTATCACCTTTTTTTAAAAAAAAAATCCTCATGAAAATTCATCAGCGATTTAGTGCAAATGTTTCTTAATATGTGCCATTTTGCCTTAAATACACCTCATTGCGAATCAATTTCCCCCTAACATAATGTGGTTTTTGTATGCTATTTTCAGACAAATATATACATTTTAATGCACCACAGTACATGGATCTTGCATGTTTCTTGACTGGAGAAATGCATTGCAAAATTCAGAGGGGTGTGTATTCTGAAGGACAGCTGTGCTTGGTTTTGCAAATTCTTTCCAAAAGCACCTTGTAAGACTTCTGGAAAGAGAATTGCAAAAACTGGAAGGGGAGCGTGCTGAGATTCCTGCACTGCTGGGGGTTGGAATAGATGACACTTGGGGTTCCTTCCAAATCTGATAGAGTCTATGATGCTATGAAATAACAGAGAACTGATGCCAGTCAGTGTAGACAATACTGAGGTAGGTGAAATTGGGAGCGGTGGTGGTCGACCTTGTCCTTCACCTCAGGCAACAAAAAGTTTTGGGCCAGCTTTGCATCTGAGCGCTGAGAAGCCAACAGTACTGGTGATCAGGGACATGAAGAAAAGGGGTAACCATGGGAACAAATGATGCATAGGCTGATGTTCTGAGGTAAAACACAATTTCTTCATTTTTAGAAAAGCTTTTCCACAGAAGAATCTTTTCTGAGAACTGCCTCTTGAATCCTCTTCAGGAAAGGTTGTTGTTGTTGTTGTGTGTGTTTTGTATACTTGCAGAGCAAAGTATGCGTACATACTCCTCTCCAGGGCTCCTAAGGTAGTTTAGAAATATTTCAAATAAGTGAAAAATAAAAACCAGCAAATATACCGGTAGATAAATAGATAGATAGTTAAAGAAGGCCACTCAGCCTATTCAACGAAAAGAAGCATGGGAACAAGGTAAAATGACCTTATATACTGAAATGTGATAACTTCCTAGTGAAGAAAAAACAAAATAAAAAATTATTTCCAGTAGCACCTTAGAGACCAACTAAGTGACAGGGGCATATTGCCCTTCCCTACCTGGAGATGCCGGTGGGGATTAAAGCTCCGCCCTTCCGCATTAAGGGCCGCTGTTCTGCCACTAAGCCACTGCCCTTCCCCTAAAAATAAAGTGAGATTCTAGTCCTCATTGCTTTAAGCAAGGGGCTGGATTGAACCTGGAAACTTCTGTACACCAAACAGATGCTCAAATGCTGAGCTAAGGTCTCTCTCCTGCCCCAGATCTCTCTGATCCGATATTCCTTCTCCATTGTCTGTTAGGAAGAGCTTTGCTGTGTTCAGCCATAAACACATTAGCATAAGGCTAATGGATCAAGCCAATGGCCTATCTAGTCCAGCCTCCTGTGCTCACAGTGGCCACCCAGAAGCCCATTATGAGAAACCCACAAGCAGCATTTAAGCACAACAGCAACTCCCCCCGCCACATGGTTTCCAGCAACTGGTATTCAAAAGCAACCACGGAGGCAATGCATATCCATCGTGGCCAGTAGCCATTGATACCCCTCTCCACCAGGAATTTGTCCAGTCCTCTTTTAAAGCTGTCCAAGATGGTGGCCATTACTGTCTCCTGTGGAAAGGAGTTCCATAGTTTACAATGCAGGAAGAAGGAACTTTTTATCTTGTCTCAAGTCATCCGATATTCAGCTTCATATGATATCCACAAATTCCATTCTTACAAGGGTGGGGCACTTTTCTCCACCCACTTTCTCCATGCCATGCATCATTTTATAACCTTTAGCCCTTGCTTTGCAGTAGGAAGTTTATACAGTGGTACCTCAGGTTACATACGCTTCAGGTTACATACTCTGCTATAACCCAGGAATAACGCTTCAGGTTAAGAACTTTGCTTCAGGATAAGAACAGAAATCATGCTCTGGAGGCGCAGTGGCAGCGGGAGGCCCCATTAGCTAAAGTGGTGCTTCAGGTTAAGAACGAACCTCCAGAACGAATTAAGTTCTTAACCCGAGGTACCTCTGTATTCTAAGCAGTTCCTGCCCTCCGCCATCCCATCAGCCTTTTGCAATCTCTTTCTGGAGGACACAAAAGCCTTGGGACACACAGGCCTCAGTTGGTTAGGCTCCAGCCCTGCCACAGCCTTGTTGCTGTGGGAACTGCAATGAGGTCGTTTAGCTGAATAATGCACACAGAACTTGTGATTATGGGTGGTGATGAGGTGACCGTAGCAGATCATAACGGCGAAAAAGAGATTGTAGCCTTCCTGGGTTGGTTGGTTGGTTGGTTTTTCTTAGGTAGGTTCACTGTTATTTTTAAAAGGCAGAACTTGGAGCTTTGCTAGACTTCTGGCAGAATTTTAGAGCTGGAAGGCACCATGAGGAATCACAGCTAATCACTGTTGCTCAGCATTCGCCAAGGAAACCCAGTGCCCTATGGAGGATTCTAGGGGCAAGTTCTCTGGTGCATTACAGGTCAAGGAGGGCACAGAGGAGTAGGGTTGCCAGCTCAGGAATACCCCAAATTTCAGGACCCATACCAGAGACCCAGCAGAAGCCCCTAGTGAGACGGAGTGGAGTTTATTTAGGGTGGAGAAGGGAAGGCTGAGAGGGGATATGATAGCCATCTCTCTCTCTCTCTCTCTCTCTCTCTCCCCCCCCCATATGCTTTTTATTGATTTTCTTACATGGTAAAAATTATGCATTCCAAACAAGATACAGAAAAAACAAAAGATTAACCAATAAACAAATATATATAAATCCTCAAACTCCTAAAGAAGACTTGTATTATTTAAATATTTTTCATAATTCACAATTACTTATTTTTTCCTTTTGACTTCCAATTTCCTCATTGAGGGTTCAACCCCCCCCTTTTACTGCTTCCATATTCCTTAACTCCATTTCTTTCTTTATTCTATCTCATGTATTCTTTATCTAACTTGCAAATTTCGGAGTTTAGTCAAAGCATGTCCAGGTTTTCACTTGTGGACAATGTTTAATTAAATATTCTTTATAAATTCCCCATTCTTTTTTTATACCTTTGAGTTGGCTGTCTCCTAATTGTCTCTGTCAATTTTGCTAATTCGAGATGTTCAAACAATCTCTCCTGCCATTCCTCTTTTGATGGTATCATTTCACCTTTCCGTTTTTTGGCGAACGGTATTCTCGCTGCTGTTGCAGCATACAGTGGTGCCTCGCAAAACGAAAATAATTCGTTCTGCGAGTGATGTTGTATAGCGAATTTTTCGTCTTGCGAAGCACCAACGGGAAAATAGCAGTTTGACGAAAAAAAATTGAATTTTTTTTAAATGCCTGCTCTGAAGGTCTTATCTTACTATACTAGGGATTATATAGCTATATGTGAAATTTCATGCATATTGGTTAATATCTTGACCCTCCTCCACCAAAATAGACGTTCACTTGGCTGTTTTCCTGTCATAAAGGCTGAAATTTCAGTTCAGAGAACACTTTACTGTTCCCAACCCTAACCCTAATTATACTTTAATTTGATTTTGAGATGTTTTTAGGAGGTAATTTAATTATTGTTTGATTTTATACCAATGTTATGTATCTGATGTTAGCCACCCTGAGCCCGACTTTGGCCGGGGAGGGTGGGATATAAATAAAAGTTTATTATTATTATTACTTGTTATTATTCCTTTGTAAGAAAATATGAAATAATGTAAAACCATTTTTTGTGGGGGGGGGGATCAATGGGGGTGGTTGACAAGAAATTTTCTGCACCGGGTACCACCTGACCTTCCAATGCCTGGGGGGGGGTTGACATTTTTTTTTTTTTTTTTGCCCCTGGGTACCAAGTTACCTTGCTACGCCCCTGCCTCTTCTTATATTCTTAAGTGATCACATGTCTATACACTCACAACAAATTTACCATACCTTTGAATCAGTGCTTGATCGATTCACTTTGGAAAGACAGCTGCCTCTTGCACAAAGGGCACCCAGGATCCTTCTGCCTTCCATGTGTTCTGCTGGTCTTCCCTGGTTGAGCTGGCTGCTGGCTCTCATTTTGCCTGATTTCCAATCCATTCCCAACTTCCACAGCAGCGAACAGAACTCCACTCCTGTCTTCCCACGGCACTACATCTGGAAGACGTTACCTCCCGGGGCAAAGATGGAGGGCATCTCTCCCTCTTGGCGCCACCTCCACCCTCTGGGAGAGATTAGCATGGGAGCGAAAGGAGGAACCCCCACCCCAACCTTTCCCCCTATATGATTTTGTGTAAAAATGTGTGTTGAGTGGGTGGGGAGCATGGCAGGTCATAGCTCACCCATTAAACAGCTAGATTGATGGGTTACATTACTTCCCTTGCCCTTCAGCCCCTTGGGACTTCTAGGGTGATTCAGAAATGCAGTATAAGAGATAGGAGAAGAGCATTGGAATGTTCAGCTATGAACAAATCCCTTTGGTAATAGCCTTAAAAAATACTTTTGTCACAGCCATCAGGCTACTGTAGTGTGTTTGTGTGTGCGAGAGAGAGTAAGAGAGAATTAGAATTGTAGAGTTGGAAGGGATACCAAGGGTCTTCTAGCTAAACCCCTTTGCAATGCAGAAGAAAGTGTGTGTGTGAGAGAGAGAGAGAGAGAGAGAGAGAAGAATGTGTGTGAGAGAGAAAAGTCTGAGAAAAACTAGCAATTTTGGCTAGTTGCTAAATTGTCCAAGTGGAGGTCTGTGCCTCAGTGGCAGAGCATCCACTTTTCATGTATCAGGTCCCAGGTTCAATCCCTGATTATATATCCAGGTAGGGCTGGGGATGTCCCCTTCTTGAAACCCTGGAAAACCACTGCTGCTAGTCAGCGTTGACAGCACTGAGCTTGATGGACCGACAGTCTGGCTCAGTATGAGGCAGTTTCCTATGTTACTATTAACTCCTGCCCTTCAATCAGAACTCTGAGGATGATAGACTCTGACTTTAATTTTAGAGGAAGGGTGTAAACATAAGACCATAGGAAAAGCCTGCTGGATCAGGCCAGTGGCCCATCTAGTCCAACATCCTGCTCTCACAGTTGCCACTCAGGTGCCCATGGTGGGAAGCCCACGAGCAGGACTTGAGCACAAGAGAACTCTCACCTCCTGCAGTTTCCAGCAACTAGGATTCAGAAGTGTGACTGCCTTTGGCTGTGGATTTTAATGGAACACCTTGCATTTTGTTGATTAAATCTACCATTGCCACCTGGAGGCTTCGGGATGAGACAGTGGCTCTGTGTTCAAGCAAATGGACCTAGGAGTTAAATTGTTTTCCTTGATGCGTGAGAGCAGTACACCCTGTCCTGCCAAGGGGAGCAGAGTCCAGCCGTTCTTGTGAGCTTGCTTCCTTCCCTTGACGATCCCAGGAAGTCCAAAGTTCACACACACAGTGGACACCCTTGCAGGGTTTCCAACCATCTGTCATTCCCTTCCTTGCCTGGAAGGTGAGGAGGGTGTTGCAATCTGTATAGTAAAAAAGAAAAACGCCACTGATGCAAAGTTTTCGGGTGCTTCCTTCTGAATGTCCAGGGCAGGATGGGGGACTGCCTCTGCTCCAGATAAACAGGATCTTTCCTGTAAATGTTTGGCTTCTTTTTTCTTCCCCCCCCCCTAAAGTACAAATTCCTATTCCTTGTGAAGGAAAATCAAGAAACTTCTGAAGTCACTGGGCACCAAACATTAAAAGTACACATTTCTCTCCAAAGAATTATGGGCACTGTAATCTAAGAATGCTGGGAACTATGGCTATGTGAGGACTCAACTATACTTCTCAGGATTCTTTAGGGGAAGTCATGAGCTTTCAAGGTACAGCCAATGCTCTTTGGAGCCGCTCATAGCCCGATCTGTGATATGTTAGCTCTTCTCAAGAAGAGGTTGGCTTACAGTCATTTTGGTGCACGATGGAGAAAAACCCACATTGCACCTCCTACTCGGAAACAGTGCTTTCAACCAGAGTTGCTCCCACATAAGTGTCTTTGGTAGGGATAGAGAAGGTGTTTCTGGCTCGAGGGCCGCATTCTCTTTGTGGAAACTTTCTGGGGGCCAAACTGCAGAACTCACTCCCCAAGAGGATTGAACAAATTGATGGAGAAGGCTAACGATAAGTACAGTGGTACCTCGGCTTACGAATTACTCGACATACGAATTTTTCGACTTACGAATGGACATCCGTTGGCGGTTTTAGATGGGGTTTACTCAACTTATGAATTTTAGATGCGGTTTACTCGACTTAGGAATTTTTCCGAATTTTTTGTTTCCAATGCATTCCTATGGGGAAATCGCTTTTTTCGACTTACGAATTTTTCGACCTACGAATGTGCATTCGGAACGGATTAAATTCGTAAGTCGAGGTACCACTATACTAGGTCAGAGTCAGTCAAGCTTCCGAATGCCAATTGTTGGAAACCACAAGAGGGGAGATGGCCTTGTGCTTGTGGGCTTCCCATATGGTTGGCCACTGAGAACAGGATGCTGGACTAGATGGGGCCACTTTGTCCTCGTCATCCAGGGCTCATCCTTTGTTCTCATGTACAACACTTGCAGTATTGAGGCCTACAGGTGAAACTCGAAAAATTAGAATATCGTGGAAAGGTTCGTTTCTTTCAGTAATTCAACTTAAAAGGTGAAACTAATATATGAGGTAGACTCAAGACATGCAAAGCGAGATATGTCAAGCCTTTATTTGTTATAATAGTGATATTATGGTGTACAGCTGATGAGAACCCCAAATTAACAATTTCAACTTTGGGATTTTCACCAGCTGTATGCCATAATCATCACAATTATAACAAACAAAGGCTTGACATATCTCACTTTGCATGTCATGAGTCTATCTCATATATTAAACTCCAGTACTAATGAAAACAATTGCTTACATAAATGGACTTTCCCACGATATTCTAATTTTTCGAGTTTCACCTGTAAGTGCCCTTCCCGGACCAGCAACATGGTGTTGTGCTGCTTGGCTCTTGGGATGCCATGAACAAAATCAGGCTATGCATGTGTGTGTGAGAGAGAGATAGAGAGAGAGAGAAGGAGAAGGAGGGAGGGCACGTTTGACGTGAACCTGATACCAAGGGTTGATGCAGGAGGAAGCGATTATGGTATCAGGGAAATAAAACCCATCGAGGGATAATAGGATCCAGCTGGGGAAGTAGTGTCTTTTACCAGTTGTGACAGGTGATGTCTTTTCCCTGACTGGATGTTTGGTTTCATGTGGCTCAACTGAAGACTCCAGCACTAGTTGGTGGAGGTCCACCATGATGCTCTGTGGTCTGTTTCCACAGCTGATGACATTGCCTCTGGGATGTCTTTCGAAGCCATTTTACATGGAAGAAGAAAAGTCCAATTTTAATAGCTATGGAGGGATCTTGACTGGTAAAGCTGCTGTGAATCAAGGAGGGGAAAGAGTTTAGCATCCCTCTATCCACCAGAGAGATCTCCTAGGGCAGAAGTTCCCCAAAACTTGTTACAAGTCTTTGTATGCCAAGATTCCAGGTAACCACTGAAGAAATCAGATGTGTGGTCTTGGGTGTGGAAGTCATCTTCCTAAGAATTTTGTTTCCAGAATTCCTTTTGCTGAGAATCCTCCTTCCAGAATTCCCCTAGAACCTGACTTTTTGTACACATTTCTTGGCTTCAGAACTGCATCCTAAAACTCGGAAAGGTTTGAATTTCTCTCCCCACCCCCCTGTCTTTGCCCAGGTAGATTCACAGGAGAATGAAGGAGTGTATTAGGATGAATAGATTTGAAGACAAGTGTGCATAAGTTACTACACTGTTAAATACTTCTGAAACCTGCAGGCAAATGTACCATTTGCGGTTCAGAGTTCAGCTGTGGAGAAGAGGGCATTTTTGTTGGAAAAGAACAGGAAAAAATTGCTGCACTCTGGAAATATGTGATTGAGGTTTGGCATCAGGTGCTGGATTTGGATTAAGTGCTGGCCATTGACAATGACAGCAGAGGGACTGATGAGTCCAATGTTGTAAAGGTAAAGGTAAAGGGACCCCTGACCATCAGGTCCAGTCGTGTCCGACTCTGGGGTTGCGGCGCTCATCTCACTCTATAGGCCGAGGGAGCCAGCATTTGTCCGCAGACAGCTTCTGGGTCATGTGGCCAGCATGACAAAGCCACTTCTGGCGAACCAGAGCAGCGCACGGAAACACCGTTTACCTTCCCGCTGGAGCGGTCCCTATTTATCTACTTGCACTTTGACGTGCTTTCGAACTGCTAGGTGGGCAGGAGCTGGGACCGAGCAACGGGAGCTCACCCCGTGGCAGGGATTCGAACCGCCGACCTTCTGATCAGCAAGCCCTAGACTCTGTGGTTTAACCCACAGCGCCACCTGGGTCCCAATGTTGTAGTGCATGGTTAAACTTCGGAACTCACTCCCACAGGAGGCAGTGGTAGCCACCAAACAATACGACTTTAAAAGAGGGTAAGAAAGTGAGGGAGGTGGCGGCAGCGGCTATTGATGATGCTAGATGATCTGACCTAACATAACACAGCTTCTAGTATTAATAATAATATGTTGCTATTTCATAGAATCATAGAATTGTCGAGGATCATCTAGTCCCAACACCCTGCAATGCAGAAATATGGGGATTGAACCTGCCACCTTAGCATTATCAGCACTACACTCTAACCAACTGAACTGTCCATGTTCTCCCTTTATTCAGAACCACAAGAACTAGAATCTTGCCCTATGCTTAGGTGAAGCTTCACAGCTCAATGCTTGAGCACCTGCTTTGCATGCAGAAGGTCCTGGGTTCAATCCCCAGCATTTGCAGGTAGGGTTAGGAATGCCCCCTGCTTGAAAACCCAGAGAGCTTCTACCAGTCAGTGCTGGCAGTACTGGGGTAGATGGATATGATTCAGCAGAAGGGCAGCTTCCTGCAAGCCTATTCAATTTGTCCTATTCTTCAGAACCACGAGGACTAGAATCTTTATGCTTAGGGGTAGGGTTGTAACTTGAGTATGTCTCTCCCATACTTGCTGCCTGTTAAGGGATTGCTGTGGCTTAATATCCCAAGTGTCCATTTGCTCAGAGGGTAGGAAAAGAAAGTTATTGAGACAGAGGAGAAGAGAAAATAAAATTACAGTCTAATCCTGTAGATGACTCAAGGGTTTTTTGTTTTCTTTTTTAATGTGGATGACTCAGTGTCTCCTCAGCTAAAAGAGCTACGAAAAATAGACATTCTCTTTGTTTTTCTTTCTCATTAGCTGCACATATCTCTGTATACCAGGGAGCAAGTTGCAAACAATGGATGTTCTTTTAGCTGTCTTGTCACTGTTGCTTGTACAGAACCACTGAAGTACTTCTTCTTTTTCTTCTTCTTCGGTGATCATTCATAGCTGAGTAAGATTGTCTTCCATAAACACGGTTTTAACAATGAGTCCGTAAGTGACTGTGGAGGCCAATTCAGAATCCACACGTCCTTCCACAGTGGGGACATTGGTTTCTGGGTGGGAGCTGATCACGATGTGGATTTGCCAAGCGTGCCTTCCTCTTAGCACATTTCTCCCTTGCGTCCTGAGTTTGAGTGTCTTCAAAGCCAATGACACCTTTGGTAAAGGCTGTTCTCCAATTGGAGCGCCCGCAGGCAAGTGTTTCCCAATTGTTGGTGTTTATACTACATTTTTAAAAATTTGCCTTGAGAGAGTCTTTAAACCTCTTTTGTTGACCACATCACATTTGATGATGGTGATGTCAGCTTTCATGGACTTGGCGCCCTCTGGAAAGGAATCTTTCCTTCCAGGCAGGTCTCCTTCAGGTGTCCTTAACAAGAGAACTTCATTGTTTCATGTGTTAAAAACCTTTTATAAACAAACCACACACACATAAGATGAGTCTGCTGGGTCAGACCAGCAGCCCATCTAGTGCAGCAGCATCCTCTCACAGTGGATAACCAGATGCCTCAAAAGGAAACCACAAGCAGGATTTGAGCACAAGAGCAGTGCTCACCCCACTCTGTGGTTTCCAGCAACTAGTATTCAGAAACATTTCTACCTCCAACTGGGAAGGCAGAGCGTAGCCATTGGGGCTAGTAGTCACCTTAGCTCTCTCCTCCATGAATTTGTCCAGTCCTTTCTCAAATACATCCAAGTTGGTAGCCATCATTGCCTCTTGAGTGAGGGAGTTCCATAGTTATTGTGAATGAATTGTGCCCCATCCCTTGAAACACAGGCATGTGGGGTCGGAAGCGGGGATACTGACATTTAAACCTGCACAATCAAGTCCCACCCCCACCCCCCGCCACTTTATGCAGCACTGCAGCTCTGACCCAAATTGGGCTTTTGGTGATAGAATGCCCATTGTCTATTTGGTCCATTAGCGACTGTTGGAAGGGGTGGGGGGAACACAGGAGGACAAAGGACTTCTGTGTTGTTGTTTTCCCCCATGCACACCAAGATCCTCCACTGAGGAGACACTGAGTCATTGGCATTAAAAGCCAGACTTCATATGTACGCTGTTAGGGTCTGAACTGGCAATGGCTGAACAGGGATAAATGGATGGAGATGTCGACCTGGTGTGTGGCAAGAGAGAACATTTATGCCCTAGGGATTGTTAGGAAAGGAATTGAAAATGAAACTCCTGATATCCTTATGCCATTATACACATCTATGGTGTGACCACAGTTAGATTACTGTGCACAGCTACGGTCGGCTTGCCTCAAAAAGGATATTGTAGAGTTGGAACAGCTTCAGAAAAGGGCCACCCATACACACCAATATGAGTGTGTATTTTATGGTTGGTGTAAACTGATGTAGCAGGTATATTGCTTTTAAGCCTACATAGAATACCCTCCTTGGAATACTGTTGTCTAATTCTGGGCACCACAATTTAAGAAGGATATTGACAAGTTATAAGAAAGGAGATTCTGACTAAACATCAGGAAGATGTTTTGTCTTTCTGACAGTAAGAGCTGTTTGACAGTGGAACAGACTCCCTCGGGAGGTTGTGGGCTCTCCTTCCTTGGAAGTTTTTAAGCAGAGGTTGGATAGCCATCTGTCAGGGATGTTTTAGTTGAGATTCCTGCACTGCATGAGGTTGGACTGGATGACCCTTGGGCCCCTTCCAGCTGTACGATTCTATGATTCTGTTATTGTTTATGTAGCAAATAACATTAACTGCCGAGCCAACTGATTTTAAAACTATTCAAAATAAAAACTCATTAAAATTAGAACAAACTGTGGAGCACAAGGACGAACAGCCTTGTTATCATCTTCACCCCAGGAATTGCAAGTGGGGAGAGTTGTGGTTGCACTCAGGTTCTGCTTCTGGGCTTTCCATTGAAGCATCTGGTTGGCCACTGTGAAAACTGGATGCTGGACTAGGTGGTCCAGCAACCAGGCTTTTCTCATGTTCTTGGAAGTACAAGGTGGCTAGAGATTTTGGGTCCCTCGCTTCCTTTCACCCCTTATTGAACCATGCCCTGGCAATTCACCAGCCATCGCTGCTCAGCTGGATTTTGCACAGTGGGTCACAAGTGGTGCCAGCCTGTCCCACCTCCCTCATGGAATAGGAACAAAAGAACATAATAAGAGCCAAATAGATTAGGCTAATGGCATACCTAGTGCAGCATCCTAGTCCCACAGTGGCCAACCAGATGCCTGTGGGAAACCAGCAAGCAGGACCTGAGTACAACAGCAACTGTACCCTATAAGTTTGCTAGCACAAGTGAGAAAAGTGTGTGGGGAGGGAGTACTGGAGGGGACAGGTGAGGGAGAAAAGGTGGCGCCCATTGCATTAATAATGGAATCCCTGACATCCAGATTAGATTAGTAAAAGCTAGAGAGCATGGACTATTCTCATCTTTTACCCAGCATGCAACTTTAATGGCAAGATAATGAGGCAGAGTATTTATTTGTAAAAGATCTGGAGATATCACAGCTCAGTGGAGTCACTGAAGAGTGATGGAAGTTGCAAGGCACTTGCCTGCCACCATGACACCAGTCGGCTGAAACCTAAGATCTCCCTTTCACTGTTTCTGGGTGGCTTTCTTTGCTCCCCCAAAATGTGTAGCCAGAGTTTCACCGCAGAAAACTTTTTGTTCAGCCAAAGGCATTCCACGTGAACGATGGCCTCTTTCATTCTGCATTCTTTCAATGCCAGCGCAGCAAAAACTTGATTCGAGTAGAACGTGAATGGAATACAACACACTCATCACAAATGGTGATAAATAAATGGAGAGTGTTAGCTTTCTAGATTTTTTTTTTGGGGGGGGGTTACTTAAAAAAGGAAATAAAAAGCCACAGTGCACAAGAGAACTACAAATTGATTTAGCACTGCCTCTTATGAAAGTTCTCCTGCATTACAGGGTGTTTTTTTTAACTAGATGACCCTTAGGGTCCCTTGCAACTTTACAATTCTATTATTATGATTATTTTGGAAGGTGATGGCCTTTCATTGGAAATTTTTAAAAGAGAAGTTGGATGACCATCTGTCAGGGATTCTTTTTCTGTGCTTCTTGCATTGCAGGGGTTTGTACTAGATGACCCTTGGGGTCCCAACCCTACAATTCTGTGATTCTACGGCCCATTGAATTCCTGTCGAACAGATAAGGGTGAACAAATGCTTTGCCCCTTCAGCTGCCAAAAAGATCCTTACCTGCCGGACACTGCCATTTATACCCCTCCCCACCCCACCCCCACCCCGTTATTAATTGTAAGCCCTTTCTTTGGAGTGTTGTAGTGTTTTATCCCAGCAGTAAGGCTGTCCCAAGCAAGTGTCCTCCTCACGTGACATGATTCAGCTGGCCTTGCGATCTCGCTGGCAGATAAATCTCTATCGGGGGGATATTTTTTCTCTCCAAGCTGGTGATGACGGTGTGACGACCTTGATGAGATAATGCGTTGTTATTTTTGAACCATCAAAAGATTAGCGCTATTGGGCTCTAGCAAGCAGGCTTATCGGGTGGGATTTATCCCAGCTCAGAGTCTTGGCTCAAAAGGTGTGTTTATGCTCTGGGCACAGGACATTATTCTAGGAAAATAACGCGAAGGATGAGGTTGTGCCTGATATGTTTTGAGGCAAATGTGATTAGACAGCAGATAAGATGAGCCACTCCAGAGATGGGCCCTTGTCATAGTCTTAGCCTTGTCTTTGGCACACTTGCATTGACAAGGGCTTCCTCAGCACAAAGGACTCTCCTGGTTCCCAGCAACTGGTAAACAGAAGCATTACTACCTCCTGTTGGGCAACCGCACCAACCGAGTGTCTGCAGCGGCAGGGACGTTGAAATAACCTTGCCCGCAATGTATTCGCTTGCTTTTTATTTTTTTAAATATACAGGTGAAACTCGAAAAATTAGAATATCGTGGAAAGGTTCGTTTCTTTCAGTAATTCAACTTAAAAGGTGAAACCTTAAAAGGTAGGCTCATGACATGCAAAGCGAGATATGTCAAGCCTTTATTTGTTATAGTTGTGGTGATTATGGCGTACAGCTGATGAGAACCCCAAATTAACAATTTCAACTTTGGGGTTTTCATCAGCTGTGCGCCATAATCATCACAATTATAACAAACAAAGGCTTGACATATCTCGCTTTGCATGTCATGAGTCTATCTCATATACTGTATTAAACTCCAGTAGCTAATAAAAACAATTGCTTACATAAATGGACTTTTCCACGATATTCTAATTTTTCGAGTTTCACCTGTTTGCAATACACCCCTCTCACCACCATTCCTCAACAGTTCACACTGCATCTCACACTACACAATGAAACATTTGGGTAACTTAAATACCGTTTTCAAAATAATTATCCAATGCATCGCTGCATTCAGTGCAGCACTAAACTCTGCCTCCAATTATTCAAATTATCAAAAGCTCACAGGTGTGCTATCATTCAGTTCAGGGCTACAAACACACACCTCTGAGTAGCATCATTGACCACATCAATTTTAAAGAAAAACCTAACGCCTCCAACCACGGAGGCAGAACATAGCCATCAGGGCTAATAGCCATTAATTAGTTCCATTTTTTTAACGCCATTCAGGTTGGTGGCCATCAGTGCCTCTTGTGGGAGTGAGTTCCATGGTTAACTTTGGGGCTTTCTTTCATCCTTCCTGAATCTTCCAACATTCAGCTGCATCCTCTTTTGAAGCAACCCAAGTTAGTGGCCAAATTCCGCTCAAGGAACAGAACTTCCCTGCCCCCTCCACGCCCCCCCCCAATCTGCTCTGGGAGTTTGGAGGAACCCACATGTCTGGTTGGCCTTGGTGAGAAGAGGATGCTGGAGCAGACGGGCCATTGGTCTGATCCAGCAGGGCTCCTCTTATGTTCCTTGGGGTGCAACGAATGCATGGGATGATTGTCTTAGGTCCAATCAACCTTTTCTCGTGGAGACCTCCAGTTCCCTTGGATGTGAGTGGTTAGTGATGGAAGAGACAAGAGGGGAGGGAGTGTGCTTTGCCCATATTGGCCTCCCATTTCCCCTTTTCATGCCCTGTCATCTCCTCCCGCCTGGCTGGCAGCTGTTGTCTGGGAACGGTGGCTGGCATCTGACCCAGGAAATGCAGCCTTGGACAGCAGCCAAGTCATCCACTTGATTCAAATACAGCTGGAACTGATCTGATTGAGAGAACGAGTTGAGGCGCGGAGAGTGCCTGTTATCTAAGGCAGGGTGGGAGTTCCTCTGCCTACACCCTTCCTCCACTAGGCTTGTAGCCACTCTCCGAACTTCATTTACTGTATTTTGATTTATTAGGGAAGCCTCTTCCCTGGGGGCTGTTAATTACAGTCTGCTGCATATGGGGCCTGGATTGTGCAAGATAGAGCGATAGTTCTGCTCCACCATTGGCTGCCAGGGTCCATGCCCAGGGTGCCCAGCGCTGATTATCAACATACAGTAAGAGTGCTAACCCTAACAGCTTGCTGGATACCTGAATACAAAAGGCACTGAGAAAAGAAGAGCTGTAGTTCAGCCATTTGAGCATTTGGTTTGTAAGCAGAAGGTCCCAGCTTCAGTCTCCATTTGTAGGGCTGGGGAAAGACCTGTGCTGAAATCTCTGGACAAATCATTCCTTTGTTAAGAATCATGAGGTCTGGAATCTTACTTGATATTTTAGGGGAAGGACTGCAACTCAGTGGTAGAACCAGCGGGGCAAGATGTTTTGAGCATATTACATTGATCCTGGCTGCCATTTCGTTTCTGTGCCCAACCAGCCCCAAGTGCTGGTTTTGACCTGCAAATGCTTAAATGGTTCAGGACTGCCATCCCTCAAGGACCGCCTCTCTCCACCTGAACCAACCCAGACCTTGTGACCATCTTCTGAGGCCCTTCTTCATGCGCCTCCTCCAAGAGGTCTGGAGGGTGGCAACACGAGAATGGGCTTTTCTGCAGTGGCTCCCTGTTTGTGGAATGCTCTCCCCAGGGAGGCTCACCGGGCCTCTTTGCTACATATCTTTAGGTGCCAGGCAAAAAGGTTCCTCTTCAATAGGCCGATTAACATCCTATATGCTTTTAAATGTGCTTGTGGAGGATTATTGTTTTGTTATTTGTTTTTCTTGTTTTTATCATGTATGTTGTGTTTTTATCTTGTATGTTGTGAATGGCCCTGGGATCATCAGACAAAGGGCAGTATACAAATTTAATATTATATAAAATTATATATATATATATATATATATATATATATATATATATATATAGAGTTATAACACCTGCCTTGCATGTAGAAGGTCCCAGGTTTGGTTCCCAGTGGCATCCAGGTAGGAGAAAGCTCTGCCTGAAATATTTGAGAGCCGCTGCCTGAGCTAGATGGACCCCATTGTCTGACCCTGTATAATGCTGCTTCCTATGTAAGCATTAGGTGTCAAGTGGGTGGGCTGTAACTCAGTGGTGGAGCTTCAGCCCATTCTTCAGAATGATGAGGATTAGAAACGTACTCTTATGTTAAGGGATATTGCTCAGCAGTAGAGCACATGCTTTGCATTCAGAGGATCCCAGGTTCAGTGTTTGGCAATATCTAGGAAGGAAGCCTCATGAGGAACAGTTCAGAGTTGAGGATGTTTAGCCTGGAGCAGAGGAGACTGAAAGGTGATATAATAGCCATATTCAATTATCTGAAGGGGTGTCATATAGAAGATGGAGCCAGGTTGTTTTCTGCTGCTCCAGAAGAGAGGACCCAAACCAAAGGATTTGAATTCCAGGAAAGGAGATTCCAACTAACATCAGGAAGAACTTTCTGTTCAACAGTGGAGCAGACTTTTTGGAAGGTGGTGAACTCTCCTTCAAAGGAGTTTTTTAAACAGATGTTAGGTGGCCATCTGTCAGGGACGCTTTGTTATGTTGGCAGCTCTTATCTTCATGCACTTTATTCTTATCGTAATATTGAGTGCCTTTTCCTCCCCTGCTTTGCCTGTGCCAAAAAAACCCAAACTCTGTCACATGCACACACAAAAGAGGCATGTTTTATTATATAGACATCAGCTGCCAAATCCGTTTCCCCTTTTCCATCACTCAGATGATAGCTTGCTTCTCACTGCCTCAGCTTCAAACTCCCCACTGCTTTTCAGGTCCTGTGTTGCTTTGGTCATTCACTGTTTTGTGCAAGCCACTGTTTACTGTGAAATCCAACCCAGCAAACTGTGGCTTGCGCTTGGCCTCCAAGCCAGAATTTCAAACTGTGGTTTGACCCAACCAAATCTGATTTGACTCTTTGCACCAGCACAAAATTCCTCCTCCTGTAGGGCTGATTCTGTGTTCACCTATTTTAGGCAAGCCTCTGGGGCCATGACCAGAGTGAGTTGGGCCACCTCATACTCACACAGGTGCACACAGGTACAGGGGCAGGGCACAGTGGGTCAACAGAACCCACCACACCAGGCCAGCCCTCACGGCCAGCGCTGCTGGGCACATGTGCATGGGACGTGCCAGGTTCACAGAGCCTGCATGCCAGGTACAGGCATGGCCACTGGAGCCAAGTGGGGTTGCATTGTGCCCCTGGCTACCTGTACAGGGAGGAGCCCAGCCAGCTGATGCAGACTTTGGTGGGCAAATCTCTCTCCCTGCCCCCCAACACTAGCCCCAATCAGCGAGGGTCCAGTGATGTGGCGGTGAGCCCAGGCCAGGCTCTGGAGCCCAGAGACCCCCAGTGGCAGGCAGGATGGAAAAAGGATCCCTCTGTGTGTGTGTGTGTGTGTGTGTGTGTGTGTGTGTGTGGACACCTAACTTGAGACCCTTAAAATTGTGCACCTGGTGCTCTGGCCTCCTCCTGCTACTTCCCTTCACAGGTATGCAGTTTACCCACACTGGCTCTGACCAAGGCAGAATAGAATGGTACTATTAGTTCTCTTGATCAGGACATGATAGTTTTGTTCATTTAGCTTAGAATAGTACAGTGGTACCTTGGGTTATGGACCCGATCTGTAATCTGAGTGGCGCTTTTGCGCATTCGCGAAAGCGCGATAGAGCGCTTCTGCGCATGTGCAGACCACTCAGAACGCTTCTGCGCATGTGCACGCGGCAAAACCTGGAAGTAAACACTTCCAGGTTTGCCACGTTTGCAACCTGAAAAAACGCAACCCGAAGCGAACGTAACCCAAGGTATGACTATACTAGGGTTTTGTTTTTGTTTTTGTTTGTTTGCTGCTGCTGCTGCTGCTCCTCCTGCATCACCGTGTTGACTCATGTTCAGTTTATGGTCTACTACGACCCCAAGATCCTTTTCAGATGTGCTATTGGTAAATCAGGGGTCCCCCTGTATTACAAATGCATTACCTTTGTTCAGCTCACTCTTCCTGCCTTGCATTCCTTGCATTTGTTCCTATGCAATTTCATTTTGTTAGTTTGGGCCCAGTTCTCCAGTCTGTTAAAGTCATATTGAATCCCAATTAATTTAAAGTAGCTAGGTGTCTCCTTGCCTCCTCTTGGGCTGCAGCTGCCTCCTGGCATGGTTTATTCTGTTATCACCAGGTTTGGCACTGCTTTCCTTTTGGGTGAAGACAGAGACAAAGTAGGTGTTGAGTAGTTCCGTCTTCTCTCTGTCACCCAATAGCATTTCTCTGTCTTCTCCATGCAGAGGACTTACCATTTGCTTGTTCTTCCTCCTGCTTCAAACATAGCCAAAGAAACCTTTTTAAAAATTCTTTTTAACCTCTCTTGCAAGTCTGAGTTCATCCTGAGCTTTGACCCTCCTGACCTTCTCCCTGCAACTACTGTTGGCTACTCATGTATACTCTTCCTTATTTATTGTATTCACACCCCCACTCCCCCTCCCCCACAAGGTTGCTGAAAGTGGCGTACTTGGGTTTACTTCCCCCATTCAATCTCTGCAACAACCCTGTGAAGTAGATCAAGCTAAGAGGCAATGACTGCCCTCAAAGTCACCCAGTGAGCTTCATTGCTGAGTGGGAATTTCATCCCTGGCCTCCCAGTGACCACTTGCACCACACTTGCTCTCTACAAAACTTAAAATAAAATATTACTTATTTCTCCTTGCAGAAAATAGTGCAGCTTACAACATATACTTAATAAACAGGGCATAATTTATTCACACACAGACACACTGCATCAATCAATAAAAAATGGCTTCAAGCTGTATATTTCCTGGGACTGCAACGAAAATGTTGGGCAATTCTAACACCTAGTTACAGGTAGGTTGCCGTGTTGGTCTGCCATAGTCAAAACAAAATAAAAAAATAAAAAAATTCCTTCCAGTAGCACCTTAGAGACCAACTAGGTTTGTTCTTGGTATGAGCTTTCGTGTGCATGCACAGTTCTTCAGATACCATATCTGAAAAAGATACCGTATCTGAAGAAGTGTGCATGCACACGAAAGCTCATACCAAGAACAAACTTAGTTGGTCTCTAAGGTGCTACTGGAAGGAATTTTTTATTTAATTCTAACACCTAGTTAGGTAGAGAAGGGTTTGCAATGAAAAGGGGGGGGGGTTTCTCAGAGCAACCCCTGCATTGTATTTACCTGACGTGATGGGGGATAAAAGGCTTGTACTTCTGACTGTTGGACAACTAGTGTAGCTGTTGAGACTTGCCCTCCCAATTGGGATGGAGCTGTGTGTGAGAGAATCGAGACACTTGGAGAAACAGGTTCAGCAACACTCAGATCATAGGGCTAGAATGAATTTTGCAGTGTGTGTGTGTGTGTGTGTGTGTGTGGATGGGAAGCCTGGCCAGACCTGAAGAGAAGTGATGCAACCCCCTCGAGGCCTCGGATTCCTCCAGCTGGTGCCAAGACCCGAGATTCCGGTTCCAGGGCCTTGCTGCTCTGCTCTTCCTGGGGGAGAGGGGGTGGGTAGAGAAGAGTTCTTCTCCATCATGACACTAGAAGTAGGGGGCCTACCATGAAGCTGAATGTTGGACAGCTAAAAAGAAGGGCTTCTTCACTCAGTTCATAGTTAAACGATGGAACTCCCCTCCTGCAGGAGGTGGCAATGGTCCTCAATCTAGATGGCTCTGAATGAATTACTGGTAGACAAATTCAAGGAGGAGAGGGCTGTTGGTGGCTGCTAGCCATGATGGCTATGCTCTGCCTAAACAGTGGGAGGCAGCAATGCTTCTGCATAATACCTGCTGCTGGAAGCCATGGAAGGAGACAGTGTCCTTGTGCTCTGCTTCCGCTTGCAGGATTCCCACAGGCAATCTGGTTATGAGAACAGCATGCTGTTCTACATGTCCCCCTTTGGCCTGATCCTGTTTTTTTATGACCAGCCAGTAGGACCACCCATCTTATTATTTTGGGGTGCAAGCACAGCAAAGTGCATGCTTTAGCCTGCTTGGCATGGAAGGAAGGAAGGAAGGAAGAAAGAGATACAGTTCTGCGCAGTGGTTAGAGAGCCACACAGTTTGTGTGGTTTTGCTGCTCTCTAAACCCTTTTGCGCCCACAGGGTGTCCCAGGCTTCCATTTCCCTTTGTCCGCTATCCTGCTTAGGCAGAAATATTTCAGCTATGTCTGTGGCATGCCAGGAATGGCTTAGAATCACAATGGGGCTGAGTCTCTCCATGTGGTCTGTTTGGGGATCTGGCATTCTTGGGTAATTTGAAGCAGATTCAGTGGCATGAAAAGAAAGAGAGATGCAGGATCCTTTTCATTGCTGCAATGGAAGTGGGGCTGAAGTTGTAGCCCTAGTCAGATATTTCTCTTCATGCAACTGAGAACATAAGAAGGGCTTGCTGGATCAGGCCAATGGCTCATCTGCCCCAGCATCCTGTTCTCTCAGTGCCCAACCAGATGCCCTAATGGGGAAACCAACGGATCTAATAACATAAAAAGGGCACTTCTGAACCAGGTCAGTTGCCTATGAAGCCCAGCCAGATGCACTGAGATTCCTAGGCCTCATACTTATTTTGTCACTTTGTTCAGAACCATGAGAACTAGACCCTTACTGGACTTTTAAGGACTATTGTTTAGCCTTCTTCAGCCCAGGGGCAATTATCCCTGCATGAAACCCTCAAAGGGCCTCTGTCAGTCAGTGTAGACCAGTGATGGCCAAACTTGGCCCTCTAGCTGTTTTGGGACTACAATTCCCATCATCCCTGACCACTGGTCCTGTTAGCTAGGGATGATGGGAGTTGTAGTCCCAAAACAGCTGGAGGGCCAAGTTTGGCCATCACTGGTATAGACAATACACTTGGTATAAGACTGCTTCCTACACTCCTATGTGCATATTAGAAGAAATTCACAGAGTCCCATAACATTTAAGCTCTTACCTACTCGTCTCAGCTACATTTATAGACGATGAGTTGCATTATTCCTGCATTGCAAGGGGTTGGACTAGAAGACCCTTGGGATCCCTTCCAACTCTACAAATATATAATTCTATTGCCGATTTTACATTTTTACCAGTGGTTATGTGATAGTGGCATTCTCTTACTGCTTTGTGAGCATTCTGTATAACTGTTAGAAACATCATAATGAATGTTAGAGGTGGCTCCCACCTCTGTTATTTGGCTCCCCTGACCTGGGACCTGGTTTTTGGAACGGTCCTTCCGATTAGCACATGAACCAGCCCTCTTTCAGCCTCAATGTGTTGTTCCAGGACAGCTTTGAAATGGTAAAAGTCACCCTTCACTGGCAAACACCATGAAAAGACACCTCTGTTATGGCTTTATTAAGAACAGCTTTTCTGAGTTAAGCAAGAGAAGTTGCACACAGTGCTTCAAAGGAGCTGGCTGAACCTTGAGTCTGCGCCTTTTTAATGCTTGAAAGGAAGAAGACAACGCAGAAGCTTTGGTTGGGCTTTTCCCGAAGCTGTGGCTGTTTACGGGCTTTGGTGGAAGCTAGTTGCCAAGAGGGAAATTATTTGGGCAGCTCTGCAAGGAGAAGAGAGACAGTGGATTGCTTCTGAGGAAGTGTCTTTGCAAAGTTCTAATCAGGGTGCTCGGCTCTCTCCAGAGCACTGAAGATTTGCTTATCGTTATTATACTTTGTGCACATTTCTTTCTAGGCTCGCGAAGGGCTGCAGCTCAGCAGTAAAGCAGCTCCTTTGCATGCAGAAGACCCCCCAGAGTCCTATTTATTCAGAACCATGAGTTCTAGGATCTTGTTTTATTTTCAGTGGAAGAGCCATAGCTCTGTGGTTAAGAGCATCTGCTCAGCATGCAGAAGCTCCCAGGAGCTTCCTTGCTCCAGTTTAATTCAGTCTGTTCCTCAGAATGATGAGGACTAGAATATTGCATTATGTTTAGGGGAAGGGATGTAGTTCAGTGGGAGAGCACATTTTGCATTCAGGAGGTCCCAGGTTCAATTGTTGGCAGCATCTCCAGTAAGCCTCTCTCACATGTGGACCAATGGCCTGAATACGTGTGATGCAATGAGATGGTTGCAGCCCTTTATCAAAGGTTATTGAATATTGGATCAGGGATTCCAGTAAGTAGTTTTTTTGTTTTTGTTTTTGCAGACATGTGTGTGCGTGCGTGTGTATCCAATGGCAGCTTTGGCGTTTTTGGTGAGTGAAATAAATCATGTGCATGATGTATGAACAACGCCTTTGCTCACTTCCCAAGGTGGTTCTACTCTGGGAAAGAGAAAAGGGCCCAGGGAATGAAGGGAAGCAAGTCAGCAAAGGAGTTTCCTGCACATAAGAACCCTATAAATCACCCACCAGTCCTGCGAGAGCAGCAGCTGTGGATCACATAGCGCCCCCAGCAAATTAATATTCTCCCAGTCATTTCCTTCTGCACCCCAGTCTCTGCCACCATGTCTTTTAAAAAGCACAGGCATCTCTTGTAAGTGTGAAGATGAGCTTGACTCTGGTACAAGAAACAAGCTTCTAGTGTCACCATCAATTTGCCGTAGCACTGCTATGTTGAGACTTTAGGGCAGATATCCAGGGGCACCTTGGCAGAAGGAGCAGCAGGACTGATTTCTACTGCCTTTTGGAGCAAGTGCAATGATATATCTTACAATCTGAAGAAAGGGACATAGGGAAGATGTAAGGCTACAGTTGTAAGACGAGAGTTGGGGAAGGTTCAGAGAAGGGCAACCATAATGCTAAAGGGGATGGGGTGACTCTTCTATGATGAAACTGTGCAGCATTCGAGGCTTTCTAGTTTAGAGAAAAGGCAAGTAGGAGGGGATATAGATGCTTATAAAGTTATGCATGGCGTGGAGAAAGAGGAAAAAGAAAAGCCCTGCCCCCCATAACACTAGAACTCGTGGGCATTCCATGAAGTTGAGCGTTCGAAGATTCAGGGCAGAGAATAAGAAGGACTTCTGCACACAGCACATAGTTAAACCATGGAACTCTCTCCCACTGGAGGCAGTGATGGCCACCAACATGGATTGCCTTACAAAAGGATTGGACAAATTCATGAAAGAGAGGGCTATCCATGGCTACTAGCCGTGATGGTTGTGCTGTGCCTCTACAGCCAGAGGCATTGATGCTTCTGAATACCAGTTGCTGCAAACTGCAGAAGGGAAGATGGTCCAGTTTCTCAAAATCCCAAGTGGGGGAGAGTTGCTATTTCACCCAGGTCCTGCTTGTGGAGTTCCCTTAGGGGGGGATCATGTCAGCCACTGTGAGAACAGGAAGCTGGACTAGACAGGCCTGTTCTTATCCTCAGTACTCAATGCTCTTCTCTCTCACCCACACTCTCAGTTGCTACAGCAAAAAAAAAAAAAAAGTTGCATCACCCAGGTTGTATTTTTTAACCAAAATGGGCAGTAAATAGCACGTCTGGTTGAGATCTCTGAACCCAGTGACTCTGTGCAACAGACGGAGATGGCTGGCTAGGCTGCCATTGCACAACCACGGACTGAAGGTTGTTATTGTTTGTTTTTAATTATACCTGCCACCCAAATAGTGTGAAATCACCTGTTCAGTCTCATGGGCAGATGGCAGATTGCCTGCACACTTTGGCAGACTGCCACTTTTGGTCACCGGATTTCTATACTCATGCAGCTTGGGGAATTGTGAAAAGGCAATGGGCATGAGTGGGAGGATGGATGCATTTGGAAATTGAGGTTTCTTCTGGGTGGCTTCAGGGAGATTACCACCCCCAATGCAAGACTCTGATTGCCACACCACATTGGCTCTTGGAGGTTTCAGCTGGTAGTGTAGTGGCAAATTCGGAAGTGCAGAGCCTGTTTCTTCATGATAGTCATAGCCATGCTCCCTTCTAAGATTTTAAGACCTTTTAAGATTATACAAATAGTCTTATACTCTATTAATAATAATAATAATAATAATAATAATAATAATAATAATAATAACAAGGGATGCATTCCAACAATCAGTGCAAATCTCCATGTATTACCTTTCAAGTAGTCTACTTTTTTCTGCACACACAAACATGGACAAATTATTTGGAGTGCTCCAATATTTTTTCCAGATTTTCTTTAAGTTCCATTGTATGTATCTCTCTAATGCAGCCTTTATCAACCTTGGGTCCACAGATGCTCTTGAACTACAACTTCCATTATCCCTGACCATTGGCCATACTGGCTAGGAATGATGGGAATGGTAGTCCAATATCTAGGGACCCCAGGTTAAGAAAGGCTGAGAAAGAGACTGCTATGCCATGCTGTGGCCACCTAACACCAGTTGCAAAACCTCTTTTTGGCTAGGAGTGCCCAGCCCTTCCAGTTTGCCATTGTGCTGCCCTGAACAAAGCAGGTGTGTGGAAGGGGTGCATTTTGTGAGAAGGGGGCAATCAGAATTTCTGCAGCAAGGAAAGAGTTAACTTAGGGCTGTGTTGGGCTGGTAGTTGAGGGAAGTTGGGGTCAGAGAATGTGACCCTGGAAAATGTGTGTGAGTGTGTGTGCATGCATGTGCGCACGTGTTGCCTCAGGACCACCAAGCACGACTCATTGATGGAAGAACTTTTTGCTTGTTCCCAATTAGGCTCTGTGCCAGTTAAGGAATGTAGACCCAAAAAAGGATGGGTGTTGAAACAAACCATCTTTCGTTTCCATGGGGGAGGGGAGTTCACATTCTAACTAGGCCTCAAAACATTTCCAAAACCACTTCCCTTCTGCAAAATGTTTTTTTTTTTTCAGATGCAAGCTGGGGGCTGGGGAGAGGGAGGGAAGAAGAGGCAAAATAGGCAATTCAATTGGAGGAGTGGAAAAAAACCATAAAGTTTGTTGCATTGCATTGGTATAAATCCCAAGACAGGTTGTTGCATGCATGTAATCCTAAAGATCTGTGTACCTTCCATAATACAAGTCTTAATATATGATGATGCTAGGTTCCCAGCAGAAACATGGAACCTCCAGCTATTTCTGGACTACAATTCTCATAATTTCCCATCACATTTGAAACTATGGACGTCCAATTAAAGTTTTTTTAAAAAAAGAAGAAATCCTTCTTCATGCAAAACATGGTTAAACTATGGAACTCAATTCCACAGGAGTCAGTGATGGCCACTGACTTGGATGGCTTTAAAAGAGGATTGAGCATATTCATGTAGAAAGCTATTGGTGGCTACTAGCAATGATAGTCATGCTCTGCCTCCATGGTCAGAGGCAGTAACACTTAATTCTAGTTGCTGGAAACTGCAGGAGGGGAGAGAGCTCTTGTGCTTGGGTCCTGCTTGTAGGCTTCCCATAATGGGCATCTGGTTGGCCACTGTGTGAAGAGGAGGCTGGATGAGATGGGCCTCCTTTGGCCTGGTCCAGCAGGTTCTTCATATGCTCTTGTCAGGGAGGCCGAGCTCTCTTGTGTGAGCAGGAGGAGCAAAATCCAGCCTTGTGTTTTTAAAAGGAACTCCCCTGTCCTGTACACAGAGGGAGCCAACCTCTGCTCCCAGCAGACACAGGTCTTCTTTCCCTTATCAGGCTGGGCCTCTTCCTGTGGGACTTAGACAGGCAGTTCTCAGGCTGTTCCCCCCCCCCCAGCTATTGCCATGTCCACCCTCCCCAAATATATCCACCCGTAACATGTCGATATCAGCTAGGTAAAGCCTGATTGCCCACTGGTGGGCGGAATGTAGGCCGCTCTGCTCCAGCTGAACAACTTCTGTTGAGAAGATAGCATTAGCTCTGTGACAGAGCAATGGCAGGCCCAGTCTCTGGGGAAATAACTTTTAAACTACGGAACTCCCTCCCGCAGGAAGCAGTGATGGTCACCAACCCAGATGAAGGAGAATAAGGCTATCAATGGCTAGTCCTATTTGGAAGCAGTAATGCTTCTGAATTCCAGTTGTTGGAAACCGAAAGAGGGGAAAGTGCTCCTGTGCTCAGGTCCTGCTTTCAGGTTTCCCATTGAGGTGTCTGGTCTGCCACTGTGAGAACAGGAGGGTGGACTAGATGGGCACTGACCTGATCTAGTAGGCTCTTCTAAAGTTTCTTAACTTCTGTGCTCACATCAGATGTGGTGCCCGCTTTCATGTTGGTTCCAGGTTAGGAATGGGGGGTGGGGTGGGGAAGACATTTGATTTGGTTTTCATTTAAAGATTGGCCTTCCCAGTTTGCGCTTTCCAAAATAGTATGTGAGCTGAAAAACCCAGCGATTCACACTTGTCTGAATTTTGCAATGCCGTTTTCCAGCCAACATGCATTACAAAGAGGGAGAGAAAGAGGGAAGGAGGACAGCATAGACCTAGAGGACAGAGTGTGTCTATCCACTTCCATTTTGCAGTTGCATATTTCTGCCTGTCTCTTGGATGCTTTTAATTTATGTGGGGTTTTTGTTTTGCTAAGGCTGTCAGTATCTGCCTGAATAGGGCGAGTGATAAATTTTACAACACGAATGTCAGGAAAGAAAACCAATTCCCTTTGTTCTTCTCTTTATATTTCCTTACTGCTGTTAAGAAACACACATCAACAGCCCAAAACACCTCCAACTCACTTCTATGCTTTTCAGCCAAAGCTCTGCTCCCCACACGTAGCCCATTACATCATTTCCAAATTGCCTAGAGCCCATTAAACTGCAGTTGAATGTAATTAAAAGGCCGTAACGATCCCGGACAACCTGTCGGCCTGCCTGTCGTGACAGGTTTTCCTTGTTCATTCGTATCAGCCCCCGAAGGATGAAGTGTGATACTGGCGTCTCATGGTCGCAGAGCCCTCCTGGAAGAAAAACCAATATGGGCCAGGCATGAGCCATCCCAGTGCATGCTGGGAGTCAGGCAGCAACACAGTCACCACTGAAAACCTGAGAGGCTGCTTGTTGCAGCCACGGAAACCACAGATTCTCCATTGCAGGCTAGACATCCAACGAAGCTGAATGTTGGAAAATTCATGCAGCGTATAGTTTAACTGTGGAACTCTCTCCCACAGGAGGCATTGATGGCCACCAACCTAAATGGTGTTGAAAGATTGGAGTAATAAATGAAGGAGAAGGCTATCGGTGGCTACTAGCCCTAATAGCTATGTCCTGCCTCCAGGGTCAGAGGGGCCATGCTTCTGAATACCAGTTGCTGGCAACCACAGGAGGGGAGAGGGCTCTTGGGCTCAGGTCCTGTTTTTGGGCTTCCCATTGGGGAATCTGGTTGGCCACTGTGAGAACAGGATGCTGGACTAGATCAGCCATTGGCCTGATCTTAGTCTTTAGAGACTAAGCCCTCAATTATGGATTGAAAAAAATTCATGGAGGATCCGGCCACATTCACACCATATGTGATAGAGGTGTGTGGCATAGGACTGTATTCTCCTGCCTGGGCTCTGAGACCATTGGGATAAGTCCTTCTCTCCGTCCTGCCACCCTCACAAGCATACTTGCTGGGGACATAGAAGTTGGGAGAGCGCCTTCTCAGTGGCTGCTCCAAGACTCTGCAAACTTCCTTGCTGGGGAGGAACCTGGACTTCCTCCTCCCTCCTTGTTGTTCTTCTGCCAGCAGGTGAAGTCTGTTTTATTCCGACAGGCCTTGGGGAAGTAGGGTTTGTACCTTTCCATTTGTGTTTTCTAGTGGTAACGTTGCCACTGCTTTGCACAACACAGTCATGTTTGGGCGACTTTGGAACAGTATCCAAAGTCTGGAGTATGTTGATTTTTTAAACCCTTAAGTATCTGTAGAGGTGAGAATGCAGTGGCAATGAGACCCATTTTTTGAGGTTTGTATGTAAAAGTGTTTTGAGCTCCTGGGAAATGCCTTAATACCTGAGGAAGTCTGCTAATTTCTCCTTACATCAAAAGAGATGGAGAGTACAGAAGAAACTGTGTGTAAATATATGTCTGATAATTTGAGCCAAATGCTCTTTAGCCCCTCTAATGTTTTCTTTGCTCATGTTATCCTAAGTTCATCATGTTGGATTGCATGTGTGTCATTCCCAAATTTTTTAGTAGCTGAAGTATATTCCACCCCCCCCCCCGCCCACACCAATGAAAAGCCACACAGTTCCGAATATTTCTCCTGTGTTTTTGTTCTAACCATTCTCCATCAGTTAGTGGGGAAAGAACTTGTGTTTAAAAATGATCAAGGGGAAGAGGAAAATTCAGTGCAGGGTTTTTGATGTGCTTCCTTTATTTTTGAGGGTGTTGTTTTGAGAGTATTTGCTCTTTCATTCAACACCTCACCAACTATCTGCACTCTGCAGTCTCCCTGACTTCCTACACTTCCAACAAAGCCCAAGGGGAAGACACCACAAGGTCACCTCCTCTCACAGGTGTCCCCCCCCCCAAATCAGGAAGGGCAGGCACCTGGGGATGCCGTGGAGTGTGCTGTAGTTATGTTTAAGGGAAGGAAAAAGCTGTCTCATTCATGGTCTGCATTCTCCATCCTCCTCAATTTCCCACCCTTTAACTGAAGCCCAGGCAAAGATATCATGAGCTTAACTCCCTTAATAGGCTCTTTTCATATAAGGAAGCTCAGCCACTGGGCAAGGGGTTGCAGAGTGCTAGGGATATGCTTAAGGGAAAGAAAAATATGCAGGTTCTCTGACTTCTCACACTTCAATCAAAGTCCAGGCAAATACTTTGTAAGATAACTGCTCTGACCGGGCTTCTTCAGATCAGGAAGAGTGGGCAACCAGGGAGGCTGCAGTTTGGTGGAGAAATATCCAATGGGAAGGGGGGGGGGAATGCATGTTCCACCCATGGCCATCTCATAGTGGTGACATGCCCTGGGAGTGTGTATTTTCCAAGGAAAACAAAGTTTTGAGAAATTTAAAGGATAGATTTCAGCACAGCACTCATTAGAACTGCAGGCTTTGCTCCAACAGCTGAGGAAAGGTTTACCTTTTCAGATGACGAATGGACACCTTTCTGAAAGGACTGACCTATCTCAAAACAGTGTCTGCATGAATTACTGTACTTAGCATGACTTAGAGGAGGCAAGCACAGCGCAGTGACTCATGCAGAGACTTGGCCAACAACTTCCTCTAAGCAGGTGGCTGTTCTTCAGTGTCTCTCCATAAAGAGCATGCAAACGATCCAATTATATCCCATTTGGACACAGGTTGGAAGAAGGCAGAAACAGATCAGGGAATCGTGCAGAGATAATGGCAGGGGACCTCCTATGGGGTGGGTGGATGAATTTAGCTCCCAGGATCTTACTTGACTTCTTTCTGCCTCCTGGCACCACAGAAGTTACTGAGTTAGAAGAATGGAAGATTTTGCCTGGACCTTGCCAGGTGAGGGGGATGGAACCCTTCTGAAGTGTAGGTGGGTTCAGGCATGACCCAAGATGGAGATTTAGCTCAAAAAGGATTTATTGGAACATCAGGAACAAGAAGAACAAGAATGACAAACAGGGGCATTTGGCCCAGTATATATACTGTAAACTGGCCCAGGCAATAAGCGAATCAGAACACTGGCCCTATCTCAGCAGGGATTGGCTGCCTGCCAGCTACTAACAATGTCATTGGAGGGTTTTTGAATTCCCTCTGTCTTTTGTTATGCAGATGAAACTCCTGAGCTCCAGGCGGCCTGTAACCTAGGCCTGAATTGCATGCACACAGTCTGGTTTTGCCTTCCACCCACTGTAATCACTCAGCAAATTTTGAATAGATTTAGCTCGGATTTTTAGGCATAATGGAAATATACCAAAGTTTAGAAATGCATAAAGATCACTTAACGTGGAAGGAAATAGATGCAATTTACAGGGAGAATGATATGCTCTGCTAATGTGTTCCTCTGGTGTCAAAACCAGTACACTCATAGTTGCTTTTAAAAGCATTTCGGAGAGTTGTGTTTGCAGAGGTTGGACTAGCAGGTTTGATCATAGAATTTTATAAAATTGTGTATGGCATAGAGAAAGTGGATAGTTTTTCCTCCCCCTCTCATGAGGCTAAAAATCCTGAGCATCCGATGAAGCTGAATGTTGGTAAATTCAGGACAGAAACTCATTATTCATGCAGTGCATAAATTATGGAACTTGCTCCTACAGGAGGCAGTGATTACTACCACCCTAGATGAGCGCATGTGGCATTGTGGGTTAAACCACAGAGCCTAGGGCTTGCCGATCAGAAGATTGGCGGTTCAAATCCCTGCGACGGGGTGAGCTCCCGTTGCTCAGTCGCTGCTTCTTCCAACCTAGCAGTTTGAAAGCACATCAAAGTGCAAGTAGATAAATAGGTACCGCTCCGGCGGGAAGGTAAACAGCATTTCCGTGCGCTGCTCTGGTTCACCAGAAGTGGCTTAGTCATGCTGGTCACATGACCCGGAAGCTGTACGCCAGCTCCCTCGGTCAGTAAAGTGAGATGAGTGCCACAAACCCAGAGTCGGCCACGACTGGACCTAACGGTCAGGGGTCCCTTTACCTTTTAGATGGCTTTAAAAGAGGACTGGACAAATTCATGGAGGGCTAGGCTATAGATGGCTATTAGCTACAATTGCTATGCTCTTCCTCCAGATTCGGAAGCAGCAATGCTTCTGAATACCAGTTTCTGGAAACTTCAGGAAGGGAGAGTGTTCTTGTGCTCAGGTCCAAATTGCAGGTTTCCCAGAATGGGCACCTGGTTGGCCGATATGAGAGCAGGATGCTGGACTAAATGGGCAATTGGTCTGATCCAGGAGGCCCTCCTTACAATCTTGTGTAGCTTCAGTTCATTCAAGGTGGTTTAGCCTACGGTCTGCGTTGGTCTGAGGCAGCACCCTTCGTTCTTAACCTGTGATCACTCCGAGGGCTGAGGGATTTGCTTCCCAAACTCTGGTGCCCCAGTGCATCTTTCACAGAGGAGGTGCATGCTGGTGGTTCTTTTAATTCTTTTCAGGCTTCACAAAGTGGCAGCATCTACATCTTTTAAATAAATGATTTCCCATGCCATGTCCTGTCAAGCCTGGATTGGCAGCATAATGTACCCTTGGGGGAGACTGACAACCTCTCAGGCCCAGCCCCCCACCCCCACCCCCTGGAATAAAACCCTGCATGTGCTTCTGTTTTTATTTTTGGTAAGCTGCCCTTGAAATTTACTCGCTTGAAGGGCGGGTTCGACATTTCAATAAATCAACAAATAAATAATGTATGCATATGCTTGTCCTATTCATTTAAAAAACAACAACTTTGGGTGTACACTGGTGGGTACATTGAAAGCATGGATGTGGAATCTTTTTCAGCCCAAGGGAATGTTCCCTAAACAGCCACTGCCTGTCAGTGTAGAGAATGCTGAGGTAGATGGACCAATGGTCTGGCTTGGGCTAAAGCAGCTTCCTGTGTTCCTGTTCAATTTGGCCTCTTATTCAGAACAACAAGGACTAGAATCTGACTTGAGAGCATCTCCTTTGCATGCAGAAGGTCCCAGGTTCAATCCTCAGCGGCATCTCCAGGTAGGGCTGGGAACCCATGCCAGCCTGGATAGCTCAGTTGGTTAGAGAGTGGTGCTGAGAATGCCAAGGTTGCAGGTTCAATCCCTTTAAGGGACAGCTGCATATTCCTGCATCACATGGGGGTTGGACTAGACAACGTCCTTTCCAATTCTATGATTCTGTCTGAAACCCCAGAGAGCTGCTGGTGCAGGTCAGCATAGACACTACTGAGCAAGATGTGCTAGTGGTCTCACTCGGTGTAAGGTAGCTTCCTTTGCTCCTTTTTCATTCAAGCCTTTGTTCAGGATTATGAGGACTAGAATCTTACTTTGTTTTTAGGAGAAGGGCCATAGCAAACTGTGTAGAGCTCCTGCTAGGCTTCCTGTAACTCCTTGGATTAAAGGAAATAAATAAATTTTGGTGGAAGTGTGTGTGTGTGTGTGTGTTTGTGTGTCCGTGTGTGTATGTGTATTTTTTATTTTTGTAAACGGCTTTGAGGTTTTATACAATCAAGAGGTACATAATTTTTATGAAGTAAATAAATACACAAATAAATCGAATTACTTAATTTATTTCTTGTCTGTTGGTGCTTTCAGTACTTCCCCCAGGATGGTGTGTGTGTGTGTGTGTGTGTGTGTGTGTGTGTTTGTGAATGAATGAAACCCAGTAGTGTAGAGTTGGACAGGACCCTACGCATCATCTATTTCAACTCCCTGCAATGAAATATTAGCTTTATACTTTCTTCATTTTTAGAGAGAGAGATTTGGCCTATTTAGTATGGATATGTGATACATCCCTGGTCTCTTTTTCAACTGACAGTGTCTGTTTTTTCATTTTTCGCTTCACAGATTTCTCCAGCCCAGTCAATTCCACCTCCTTAAGCTCTCCGACCAGCAGAGGGCCTATGACTGCACCTTCTCTCCATCCATCGATGGGCACAGGCATTGGCGGCTCTTTGGGGTCCCCTGGACAGCTCCACTCACCCATCAGCACCCTCAGCTCACCCATCAACGGCATGGGGCCTCCGTTCTCAGTCATCAGCTCCCCGATGGGGGCTCACCCCATGTCTGGACCCTCTACCCCTGGACTTGGATTTGGAACTGGCAGCCCTCAGGTGAGTCACCTGGTGGTGGGGACTCTGGGAAGCAGGTGGCAGTCAATGTGGTGGTGGGGATTGGTACATTCAGGACAGCGGAAGGGAAGCAAGGGCTCTGCCTGAGTGGCAGAGCACCATCCTATGTTCCATTTAGTTTAGGTCTTTATTCAGAGCCATGAGGACCAGAATCTTACTCGTATTTTTATTCAGAGCCACGAGGACCAGAATCTTACTCGTATTTTTATTCAGAGCCACGAGGACCAGAATCTTACTTGTATTTTTAAGGAAAGGGCCAGAGCTTAGTGGCAGAGTACCTGCTTTGTATTCTGAAGACTCCAGGTTCAATCCCTGCTGTCTCCTGGTAGAACTGAGGAATGCCCACTTCCTGAAACCCTGGAGAGCCGCTGCCCGTCAGTGTCAACCATACTGAGCTAGCTATATTCCTAAGCAATATGTAGGAATTTGCCACGCTGGTGACTGGTAACAAAACTTCTCTCCCGTATTGGTCTCTGCAGCCATGTCGGGTGCTGTAACCTTCCAGCAATTTGACTTCACCCAAGGGCGCACTTCTCCATTGTCTCCCGAGACAGTTAGGTACCAACCAGACAGATTCATGAAGGACAAGTCTTGTCAGTGGCTACAAGTCATGCTGGCTGTATACTCGCTTCAATATCAGAGGTGCTAATGCTTCTGAATACAAGAAGAGTCCTGCTGGATCAGGCCAGTGGCCCATCTAGTCCAGCCTCCTGTTTTCACAGTGGCCAGCCAGATGCCTGCATGGGAAGCCTGCAAGCACCAACTATAAAGGAACCCAGGTGCCTTCTCCCCACCTCATAAAGTATTGGGGGAATGTTGAGAACAATCATTTGCAGAGGAGGCCGAATGTGGAGCTGAGTGTGGAGCTGAGTGTGGTGAAGCTTCGGTGGCTGGTGGCTCCTCCTCCTCCTCCTGCCACATCTTCTGCTGCCACGTTCAGCTCTGTCTCCTGGCTCATCACTGCGTCATGCACATTTCATGTGCGTGTCATCGCCCCCACCCCAATCTTCTGCTCAAGTTGGAGCCTCTATCTGCAAGCAAGGCCTGAGCCTTACAGCAACTCTCCTGTGGTTTCCAGCAAGTGGTGATCAGAAGCATTGCTGCCTCCAACTGTGGAGGCAGAGCACAGCCATCGTGGCTGCTAGCTACAGTAGCCCCTCCTCCTCCTCCATGTATTTGTCCATTCTCTGTTAAAGCCATCAAAGTGGTTGGTCATTGCTGCCTCCTGCGGCGGCAAGTTTTTCAGTTTAGCTCCAGTTTTCTCTGGCTGGATCTCAGGGTGTCTTTCAAGCCCAGCCCCTTATTTCCTCCTGTGCAGCAGCAGCAGCAGCAGTTTGTTTACCTTCTTGAGAGAGAGAGACTGGGTGGCATGTGTGTGTGTGTGTGTGTGTGTGTATGAGAGAGAGAGAGAGGATGGAAGATTACATCAAAAAAGCCTTCCCACGACAAGGAGATAAGCCCTGTGGATAAAAATAGTACAAGCTTGACGAAGACTGACACCTGTTGCTGGCTTGGTTTGGCTGGGCTGGGCTGGGCTGGGCTGGCTCTGCATTACACATGCATCCAGTGGGGAGGGGGGACTGGTGCGGGGGGGGGGGCAAGGAAAGAAGGGCTGATCAAGAAACTTGCCACCACCTGGCGGTCACTACTGTTGTTGTATTATTTATTCCAACTCCCTTCCAGAAGATAGAGATAGAGATAGATGATATAGATATAGATACAGATACAGTGGTACCTCGGGTTAAGAACTTAATTCATTCTGGAGGTCCGTTCTTAACCTGAAACTGTCTTTAACCTGAGGTACCACTTTAGCTAATGGGGCCTCCCGCTGCTGCCGCCGTCCCACCGCCCGATTTCTGTTCTTATCCTGAAGCAAAGTTCTTAACCCGAGGTACTATTTCTGGGTTACCCGAGTCTGTAACCTGAAGCTTCTGTAACCTGAGGCACCACTGTAGATACATATATAGACACCTCCCAAGCTTGCACTACTTTTTAGGAGTCTGCCCATTTTTCAAACTGGGCTTCAGAAAAGATGGAAAACTCCTCCAAGAGACAGCCTGCTCATCTCTGGGTGGATCTTGTGATGCTCAGCCACCCGGACGTGCTCAGACCTCTTTCGAAGGGCTGTAGCTCAGTAGTGGAGCATCTGCTCCCCATGCAGAAGGTCTCATATTCAATCCCTGGCAGCATCTCCAGGAAGGACTGGGAATGCCCTTTGCCTGAAACGCTGGACAGCTACTGCCAGTCAGTGTAGACAATACTAAGCTAGATGGACCAGTAATATTGACTCCATTTATGGCAGCTTCTTATCTTCCTGTTTAAATCAGCTCCTTATTTAGAACCATGAGGACTTGAATCTTGATGTGTTTTTAGAGAGGAGTGCCAAAAGTATCTGCTTTACATTCAGAAGGTCCCAGCTTCAGTCCCCAACGGCATTTCCAGGTAAGGCTAGGAGGGGAAAATCCCTGCAAGAAACCCCGGAGAGCTGCTGCTGCCAACCAGTGTGAGCAACACTGAGCTAGGTGGATGGACTGAAGGGTCTGATTTGGTAGAAGGCAGCTCCTTCTCTGCCCCCCTCTCCACCCGTCTTCCTGACTTTCACTCCACATCTCCCGGAGGAGAGCTGCCTTGCGCTTCTGTCTATTTTTAGAGGTGGTCATGCGATGCAGAAGACCGGAAATAAACAGAAGGGGGGGGGGAGAGAGAGATAAAGGGGGAGGAGGGAGGAAAAGGAGCTTGTCAGAGGATGCTCTCATGGAGAGCCCCTCCAGTTCCTGCTGGCTCAAAAGGAGGAGCTCTCATTTACTCATGGCCCGTCTTAAGTGGTTTTCCTGGAGGAGATGCTTAAGATGCTCACGCCCTAATGACTCCTGCAATCTGTCTCTCTCCTTCCAGCATCTTTCCTTTCTTTGTAATGCTGTTAAGAGGCAGTTCAGGCCCAGAGGATCTGCTTTGTGTGCAAAATGTCCCAGGTTTCATTCACCCATTTCACTTCAGGCTTATGACCACATGGATTTAACTTTAATTTTTTTTTTTGTGGGAAGGACTTAGAGAACCTACAAATGTCTTGGGTTCTGTGTTCCAGTTAACTCAGCCCAGTATTTTGAGGACTAGAATCTTTCTTTAATTTCATGGGAATAAGGACTTAGCTTAGTGGCCGAGCACCTGGTTTGCATGCAAGGGGTTCCAGGTTCTGTTCCTGGCATCCTCAGGTGACACTGGGGAAGGAAGACTCCCCTATCTGAGAGCTGCTGCCAGCCAGTGTAGACAGTGCTGAGCCAGATGGACCATTGCAATGGTCTGACTTGATAGAAGGCAGCTTCCTAGGTTCCTATTTATTGCAGCCCACTCTTCAGAATTGTGAGGACTAGAATCTTTTGTTTTTACAGAAAGGACGTAGCTTAGTGATATCTGTGTCACAGACACACAAAAAAGAAGATAGGAGAGGAAAGGAAGAAGACAAGATGCCATCCCCACAAATAAGACACTTGCACCCTTTGCTTCCCCTCTCCACCTCCCCTCCAGAATCCTGCTCAGCACTGCCCACCCCCATGAAGCTAGGGAGTTAATGAAGTGTGTGCCCCCACCTTCAAGCAGAGGTGGCACTGATGGAAGGTGTTGAGCATCAGATGGCAGGTGCCACTTGCAATCAGGTTATGCTCTGTCAGCACTGAAGACCTAGCAGAGCAGAAGGACAGTTGGAGGGTGTCTGGTTGTGGGCTGAGTCAAAGCCATCAGGGTTTGCTTCCTTCCTCCCTGTCTCCTCCCTCTCTCCTTGAGAGCCACAAGACTGTCTTTTGCAATGCCCACAGTGGCACCTTTCAGGGACCCTGCTTTGTTTGGCATGAGGGGCTTGTGAAAACTGCCAGTGCTGCAAACATCTCTCCCTCTTCTTCCTCCCTCTTTAAGAAAACAGTGGCCGACCAGATGCCTCAATGGGAAATCCTCAAGCAGTACAAGAGCCCTCTCCCCTCCTAGGTTTCCAGTAACTGGGATTCAGAAGCATGACTGGCTCTGACTATGGAGGAAGAACATAGCCATCAGGGCCAATAGCCATTGATATCCTTCTCCTCCAGGAATCTCCACCACTGTGTGGCAGAGTCCCATAGTTTAACTCTGCACTATGTGAAGAAGTTTCTTTTATCCGTCCTGAATCTCCCAGCTTCATTACATGAGCTGTAGTGTTATGAAAAGGTAGAAAAGCTCTCCCCCCATCTACTTTCTCTGTGTCACGCATAATTTTATAAAATTCTATCATGCCACTTCTTACTTGCCTTTTCTGAAAAGTCCCAAATGCTGCAGCCTTTCCTCATAGGAGAGCCATTTTTCTTGTCATTCTCTGAACCTTTCCCAACTCTGCTACAATATCCCCGGCCCTGCCTGCCGCTGTCATGCGACCCCTAGGCTTAGGGAGTTACCCACAAGGGATCACGGACGCCCTCTGATCAAGCAGCTTCAGGCTGGTGAGTGAGCGGGTTGCCTTAACCTCAGCTTGGATTTGGACTCCCACACTTCCTGGTTCCTTCTGAGGCTGTGGTGTGTGCAGAACAGGTGGCGGACGCTGCTCCTCTCTTTTAATATTTATCCCCCTCCCCTTTCTGTTGCTGTTGCTCCTGGACGGCCAGGCTGTTCTGGGCTCGGCCTGTGGAGATTGCCTGTCATCCCTTAGGCCATTCTGACAGGGACTCAGCGGGGGGGGCCTGAGCCAAGGGAGGTGGCTGATGCTTGGATGCATTTAACTTTGTGGATGTCTTTCCTCTTAAAGGCAACAGTAGGGAATTTCTTAGACAGGTGTTTGTCCTTTGGTGTGTGTGTGTGTGTGTGTGTGTGTGTGTGTGTGTAGAGATGTTGAAAGCTGCCTTAAATGGCATCAGACTGTGGGTCCATCTAGGTTCAGTATTGTCTGCGTTGGCGTGTGGTGGCTATCCAAGATTTCAGAGGCCTTTCCTCCAGATAAATTTAGATTCTAGCCCTCATGGTTCTAAACCAGGGGTCAGCAAACTTTTTCAGCAGGGGGCTGGTCCGCTGTCCCACAGACCTTGTGGGGGGGCCAGACTATATTTTGGAAAAATAAATAAGTGAAGGGATTCCTATGCCCCACAAATAACCCAGAGATGCACTTTAAATAAAAGGAAACATTCTACTCATGTAAAAACACGCTGATTCTTGGACCGTCCGCGGGCCAGATTTAGAAGGCGATTGGGCCGGATCCGGCCCCCGGGCCTTAGTTTGCCTACCTATTTTCTAAACAAAGGCATGGTTTAAATAAGGAGTGGTCTTATGCTGAATCAGGCCACTGGTCCATCTAGTAGCTCTGTATTTCCTTCATGGACTGGCAGAAATGGCTTTCCAGGGTTGCAGGCAAGGGACCTTCCCAGCCCAAACTGTGCATGCTAGGGATTGAACCAGGAGCTATCTGCAAACATCTACGTAAGAAATTAAGTAGAGCCTGGCTGCTGGATCAGGTCAGTGGTGCATCTGGTGCAGCATCCTGCTCTCACAGTGGTCCACCAGGTGCCCCGGCTGGGGAAAGCCTGGCTCCCTCCTTGTTGTCCTCCCACCAGCAGGTGAATATTGTTTTATTTTGGGAGGCTTTTGGAACTGACTTTTTTTTTAAAAGGAAAGGGCTTTTAATAGTTCTGTGCTGTTTCTATTAGCTGTATTTAATAGATCCTTTTAATTATGGTTTTAACTCTGTTACAGTTTAATTATTTTCTAATTATTAACTTTTAGCTTTTTGTATTTCATTTGTGGTTGTTTTAATTTGTGAAACCCACCTTGTCTGGGGAAAAGACAGGATATTGATACTATTGATAACAACGACAGTTGTATTCTGATCCACAAACAATGATAAACCCCCGCCCCATAACTTTTAAAATCAAAATCACCCAGCGCAGGGACAAACGTTAAGATCTACCTGTGAAGAGAGGAGTTTACATTCTTTTTTTTATTTTCATTTTTGTTTAGATTAGTTAGGTTTTTTTATAGCCATGTATTATATGAAAAGTCTTAATAAAAATCTAACAACAACAACAACAACAACAATAATAATAAGTCACCCAGCACACACACAAAAATAGGGGGTGATGTTCAGGTAAATTTACTCCAAACATTACTAACTTTTATCAGGACATAGAAAAGAAAGTACTTCTTTGCAGAGTGCATGTTTAAACTATGGAACGCGCTCCCATAGGAGACACCAACTTGGATGGCTTTAAAAGAAGATTAGACAAATTCACAGAGGAGGAGAGGGCTAATGAGGGCTACTAGCCAGGACGCGATGCTCTGCTGCCACAGTTGGAGGCAGCAATGCTTCTGAATATCACTTTCTGGAAGCCACAGAAGGGGTGAGGGTTCTTGGGCTTGGGTTCTGCTTCCTGTAGTTTCTCTTTGAGGCCTCTGGTTGACCACTGTGAGAACAGGATGCTGAAGTACATGGGCCATTGGTCTGATCCAGCAGGGCACCTTCTTATGTTCTTATCCTAGTCATGCTCAGAGGCTCTATTCTCAGTCAAAACCTCCCACACACTTTTTTGGGGAGGAAGGTTCTGGCTTGATCACTTGCAAAAAGCAGAGTGAAGAAATTCATTTGCTGTCCCTCATCAGGTGCTCTTTGGAGCGCTTGAGCACAGAAGAGGAAGGACTTCTTGGCGCCAGGGTGGGAGAGGGGAAGACCCCAGGATGTGTCGTGGTTTTGGGGCCAGCCACTGAAAGAGGAACCTTGGGAGGTTCCAGTTCCTGGTAGCTGAGTTGCCTGTGGCTTGAGGTTTCTTGCTGAGACATGCAGAGTATCGCCTTTGCTGTGTACAGCCTGGGTGGACAGGTGATGGGGGGGGGATGGTTGGGCAACCAGACTCTGAAGCTGTGATGTACGAAGTCCCCAAGTGAAAGCTTCTGAACAGTTTTGGTTTTTCATTCACTGCCAGGCAGTGTGGCCCAATGGTCAGGGAACTGTGGTCCAACCACACCTGGAGGGCACCACCTTTTCTATCCCTGCTGCTCCAGAAGGGAGGACCCAAACCAGTGGATTCAAATTGTGAGGAAGGAATTTCCAACTTAAACCTTAGAAAGAACTTTCTGGAAGTAAGAGCTGCTTGATAATGGTATGGACTCCCTTGGAAGGTGGTGGACTTGCCTTCGTTGGAGGATTTTAAACAGAGACTGGGTGGCTTTTTTTTTCAAGGATCCGTTAGCTGTGTTTCCTGCATTGTAAAGGGCTAGATTAGATGACGCTTTAAGGGTCCCTCACAACTCTGAAATTATATGATTCTATACTGGTTGTTGTCAGGATAAAATGGAGAGAGGCAACTCCATGCTTTGAGCTCCCTTGAGGAATGGTGAAATAGAAATGAAGTCTAATAATAATAATAATAATAATAATAATAATAATAATAATAATAATAACAACAACAACAACAACAATAAATAGTAATAAAAAGCAGAAAAGGTCTACGTGAATGTTCTAGAACTAGATGAATCTTTTTCTTCCACGCTGAGATAAATAACATACTTGTGACTTTAGCAATGCTAACCCCCACTCCTTGCGCATCCTCTGAGCTGGTGATCAGGCAGTTTGCAAATAAGCAACTGGGTTTCCCTTCCCCCACGGAAAGAAAGAAAGAAAGAAAGAAAACCCGCTCACATATTCCTTGCCAAAATAAAGAGAGGAAACAAGGCAGCCAACTTGCAACAGGAATTTTTTTTTTTGCGCCAGGCGGGTTCGGTCCTCAGTCGGAGACAGGACTGGGTGGAGAGAGAAGCAGAAAGTGCTGATCTCAGAGGTTTAGAAAGGGGGGAAGCCCAGTTTGGCTGGGATGGCTTCCAGAAAAGCCACAGAGTGACACATCTTCTTTTGGGGCACCATTGCGGGATCTCAACGTGTGACTCCACGGCGCGGGCGGATAGATATTTGATATACGTGAATGCCAAATTCGGCAGAAATTTGATTTGCTTCGTAATAAAGGCGAACCTATGCAATCCACACTTCCCTAAACGAAACCTAAGAATGTAAGAAGAGTCCTGTTGGATGAGCCCAAAGGGATCCCATCTAGTCCAGCATCCTGTTCTCACAGTGGCCAACCAGATGCCCCATATGGGAAACCCACAAGCAGGACCTGAGAACAAAGAGCCCCCCCCCCCTTCTGGGGTTTCCCAGAAACTGGAGACTCCTGCTGTGGCTGTTGGGGGGCTGTCATCTTCCCCTACCCAGAGACTCCTCCTGCTGCTGCTGTGGCTGTTGTGTGGACTGCTGCTGCTGCTGCTGCTACAGAAGCAAAGAGGACTGCAGAGAGTACTGCAGGGGCCAGGTCCCTGGGCAGGCAGGCGAAGTGGGAACAGCTGCTGCCACAGCTGGGAGTGGTCCAGTGGCTGGGACAACATTATAAAGTCTGCCTGCCCTGAATTCCATCTACCTGGCCCTGCAACCTCTCAGTGGAGACTGCCATCTTCCCCCACCCAGAGACTCCTGCGGCTGCTGTGGCTGTTAGGGGGAGGGAAGCTACCATGTTTTAGGTGTTTTAATTAGCTTTTAATCTAGCGTTTTGTTTTTTGTTTTGTTTTGTTTGTTTGTTTTTTGTTTTCTTGGGGGTGGGATGGGTGTTTGATTGGGGCTGGGGGCTGGTTTAACTTTAGTATGATTGTACAGTGGTACCCCGCAAGACAAATGCCTTGCACAACGAAAAACTCGCAAAACGAAAGGGTTTTGTGATTTTTTAGTTGACTCGCGAGACGAATTTGTCTATGGCCGGGCTTCACAAGACGAATTCGTCTTGCGCAGTACCACTGTAAGCTGGCTGGAGCCGCGCCGCGTTTTAAAGCTGCAGCGAGCGAACAGCAGTGCTGCTGTTCGCCCGCTGCAGCCTTAAAACGTGGCGTGGTGCGGTCCGGTGCCGGTCGGAAGGGGCGCCGGCCGATCGCGCCCGCCATCTTGGGTCGGAAGGGGCGCCGGCCGATCGCGCCCGCCATCTTGGGTCGACTGCGCATGTCTGTACATGCGCAATCCACCCAAGATGGCGGGCGCGATCGGCCGGCACCCCTTCCGACCGGCGCCCCCGGACTTTTTTTCCCATAGGAACGCATTAATTAAATTTTAATGCGTTCCTATGGGAAACCGTGCCTTGCAAGACGAAATTTCCGCAAGACGAAAAGTCTTGCGGAATGAATTAATTTCGTTTTGCGAGGCACCACTGTAAATTATTATTGTTGGGGATTTTATTTTTATTTTTTTGCTTTTACTGTTTTATTGGTTTGTTGTATGGTTTGTGTTCTGTTCTTAAAGGGAGAGGGTCTGGGCTGACTGGGAGTGGGCCCCAGCAACAGAATGGCTGAGGCAGGTTCCACGGGGAGGAAGGGGAATGCACTGGGACACCCAATCTCAGTGATCATGGGTAGGAGGAGGAGTTATGCTAAGACCAGACCGTGTCATTACCAAGGAGGCAGGGTTAGTCATTTGAGGACTATTCCTGCCTCCGCGTCTGATCTTGACTGGAAGAATACTGGAATCAGCAAGGGAGACCCACATGACCTGAAGGTGCTGCTGTGCAATGCCAGGTCAATGATTCACAAGACCACTGCCATCCATGACTTGATCATGGATGGAGGACTTGACCTGGCATGTGTAATAGAGACTTGGTTGGATGAAGCAGATGGGCCTGTCCTTGACACTGCTTGTCAACCAGGTTTCTCTTACAGCAACCCAGATCATGTGGGCGGGGAGGGGGGTTGCAGGGATTTTTAGGAAGTCATTAGCTTGTACCAGGTGTCCTATTGGGAGGACCCAGTTTTTGGAGTGCATGTTCTGGAAGTTGGGCAATAGGGGCAGTACAGGATTCCTTTTGGTGTACCGACCTCCCCAGTGCACCAAGGACTCCCTGCCGAAGCTGCTTCAGGTCGTTGCAGATGTTCTCCTGGAGGCACCTAGTTTGGTTGTCCTAGGGGATTTAAATATACATGCCGACACGACCTTACAAGGGACAGCTTGGGATTTCGTGGAAAACATGGTCTCCATGGGGCTGTCCCTGACTAAGTTTGGCCCAACTCATAGTCGCGGACATGCCTTAGACCTGGTGTTCACCTCTATGGATGTGGGTGATCTGACACTAAGCAAAAGCAAAACAAAAGAAGTGCCATGGTCGGATCACTTCCTGGTGCAACTGGATTTCTCCGTGACCCTTCCCCTATGTAGGGAGGTGGGATCAATTCAGATGCTCTACCAACTGAGCTGTCCCCAGAGGTCGAGAATTAGCAGTCAGTGTAAGCTGCAGTGAGCTAGATCAACTCTCAGTTTGACTCAGGATAATGCAGCTTCTTGCATTCCTGTTTGAATCAGCCCTTTATTCAGAACTAGTTTGGAGTATTGTACGTATTGGAACATTTGGATAGATATGGTTTCAGACCCGTCTTTGGCATAGAGTACATTGTGAGAGTGACCTAGGGGCTCCAGGTTTCTTAGTCTTTTTAAATGTCAAGGTTGTGCTCTCACAGCTGTTATCCTGGGATTGCTAATGTGTACACATATGTGCTGCACAGTTAGTTGAAGAGCACTCCGCTGTTTTGAAGTGCATTGCCTACATGTCCCTATGCATAGTTCTCTCGCTTGATGGCTCCTGTTTCCCTTTTTTCTCTTCCAGCTCAATTCTCCAATGAACCCTGTCAGCAGCACAGAAGATATCAAGCCCCCGTTGGGGATCAACGGGGTCCTCAAAGTTCCAGTGCACCCATCATCCGCCATGGCCTCCTTCACCAAGCACATATGTGCCATTTGTGGAGACAGATCTTCAGGTAGCACCAATGTTGTCAAACACCCTCCAGGTGGAGGCGGGATAAGTGGGGCAGCAATGAGTGTTAGCTTGGGAGTTGCTCTATGTGCTAAGAAAGACCAGAACTAATTTACACCAAATTAGGGATTAATTTGTACTTATCTGTTTCACACTGCTTGATTGCAGTATGCAAAAAGATGAAACGATAAAATTGTCCCTAAGTAGAATTGATAATCATTTAAGACATTTGAATAGTCTATTGAAATAACTATAGACTAAAACCAGATTAAAACTCACATCAACTTTCTAAACATCTGGGTAGGCTTGCCTAATCAAAAGGGATTTTAGCAGGCCCCGAAAAGAGTACTGTGAAGGCCCCTGCAGAGTTCAAAGTTTAGGTGCTGTCACACACACACACACACAGACAAAAATCCATTTCTTACAAACGTGGAACAGGTGATCTTGTAGGTAAACTGGCCCAAAATTCTTAAGGGCTTTGTAAGTAGTAATAGTATCACCTTGAGCTTATCTTTCTTCCCCGCCTCTGGATAAATTTGAAACAAGCCAAGCTTCTAGTCTTGCTTTGGTAATGGACTGGGTGAGAGCCAACAAACTGAAGCTCAATCCAGATAAGACAGAGGCACTGTTAGGGGGCGGTTTCCTGGACCGGATGGCTGGGAGGTTGCTTGCTCTTAATGGGGTCACACTCCCTTTGAAAGAGCGGGCATGTAGCTTGCGGGTACTGCTGGATCTTTTGCTGTCGCTGGAGGCTCAGATGGACTAAGTGGTGCAGAATGCCTTCCATCAGCTGGTGGCCCAGCTGTGGCCAAGGATAATCTTCTGTGCTATGTTAACCTCCAGGTTAGACTAATACATGGGGCTGCCTTTGAAGGTGGTTTGGAAACTTCAGCTAGTGCAGAATTCAGTAGCCAGGTTGCTCACGGGGGCAAGATGGCTTGAACATATAATGCCAATCCTGGCTGACTGCAATGGGTGCCAATTAGTTTCTGGGCCCAAATCAAAGTACTAGGTTTGACCTATAAATCTTTAAATGGCTCAATACATCAAGGACTGACTCTCCCCATATGAAGCAACCCAGTCTCTGTAATCACTACTTCTTTGTGTGCCTCCTCCATGAGAGGTTGGGGGGGGCAGCCTGAGAACCTTTTCTGTGGTGTCTCTCCGTTTGTGGGGTGCCCTTCCCAGGGAGGCTTGCCTGGCACCTTCTTCGCTTATATTTAGGCGCCAGGCAAAAACATTCCTCTTCTCCCAGGCCTTTGGCTAATTAAACAATCTATGGCCTTTTAACCTGTGGGGTCTGGTATTGTTTTTGTTAGCTGCTATGTTATGCATTTCTGTGTTTTTATACTGTAAACCATCCTGTGATCCTCGGTTGAAGGGTGGTATATAAATTTACTTAACATAAAAATATTCTCTAACCTTCCTGCAATGAATGACATACCTGAATCCTATTCCCCTCCTGAGCCCATAGAGCTAAAAGAGAAAATGGCATAGAGCGGCACTCTTCCAACTTCCTGCTTCGGCTCTATGGGTTTTTTTTTTTAACTATGCGCACGACCAAGCTAGCCTCATTATCACCGTATTGTTGCTCTTTCTCTGTTCCCCGCCACCCAGGTAAACATTATGGGGTGTACAGTTGTGAGGGCTGCAAAGGCTTCTTCAAGAGGACGGTGAGGAAGGACCTGACGTACACCTGCCGGGACAATAAGGACTGCTTAATCGACAAGCGGCAGCGGAACCGGTGTCAGTACTGCCGGTACCAAAAGTGTCTTGCAATGGGCATGAAGCGGGAAGGTAAGGCGAGAAGGCGGCTCGAAACTTTGAGAGATCCAAAATTAGGTGGCAGAAGTTCTGGGTTGAACCGCTTATGGCAATGCTAGAACCCACCCAAGGAAGCTGGCTGACTGCAGAGATGTGTGACAGGCAAAAGGAATCACTTCTTCATGCAGTGTATAGTTAAAACTCTGGTGTTTGCTCCTACAGTACGCAGTGAGGACTAGCAGCATTTGGATGGCTTTAAGAGGATTCAGTGAATTCATGTTGGATAAGGTGACCAGTGGCTACTAGCCACGGTGGCAATGCTTTACCTCCACATTTGGAGGCACTAATACTTCTGAATGCCAATGGCTGGAAAACACACTGTGTGGAGAGGGCTGTTGTAATGTAGGACACTTGGCTATGTGATATGGAAGGGGCCTTAGGTTCTCGTGTGTTTGTAAGTTGGAGTGTGGTTGTCAGTTTTTTAAAAAAATGTTATCCCATATATTAATCTCGGATGGCTTTAAATGTTGATCTAATTATCCTGGAGGGTTTTAAGAGAAGGTTTAACAAATCCATGGATAGCAGGCTACTAGCTGTGATTGTCTATGCTCCACCTCCATGGTTTGAGGCAGCAAAACTTCTGAATCCCAGTTGCTGGAAGCCAAAGGATGGCAGAAGGCTCTTGTATTTGCCTCTTGCTTGCAAGTGGGTTGCCCATCAGGGCATCTGGTTGGTGACTGTGAGGTCTTACGTTCTTAATGCCCCTGCTATGAAATACTATATTAGGGAGAAAAGTTAGAAAAAATTCTGCAGAACGGGGTTGCAATATGTGGGGAGTTTTTCCTGTAACTTACCAGTCTCTCATTTTCTGTTGGCCTAAGCTACCCTGCAAGGTTTGTTTCAGTGGTCAAATGAGCCAGGAACAGTGTTCGGAGAAACTCGGATATATATATAAGCTAATTACCGCATGGAATCTTAAACCTAGGATATGGTCGCCACAATGGAATGTCTAGATGCCATTTTTCTTGAATGGGGGTTCTCTTCTTGTTCTTACCACTACTACTACTACTACTACTACTACTACTACCATTACTAATATTACTACTACTTTCATTGCTATTACTATTTCCATTTCTACACTGCTTTATATTTTAAAGAAAAAAATTCTCAAAGCGGTTTGCAACACAGTAAAACACGAAATAAAATAAAAAAATTCCTTCCAGTAGCACCTTAGAGACCAACTAAGTTTGTTCTTGGTATGAGCTTTCGTATGCATGCACACTTCTTCAGATACCTTGAGATGCATGCACACGAAAGCTCATACCAAGAACAAACTTAGTTGGTCTCTAAGGTGCTACTGGAAGGAATTTTTTATTTTGTTTTGTTTTGACTATGGCAGACCAACACGGCTACCTACCTGTGATTAAAACATGATTAAAACAATCCAGAATAAAACTAATCCAAGCTTCAATGAAAATATTTCCGATCCTTCTCTAAATGACATTTTTGCTTTCCCCGTATTTGTCCACTTGATTTATATAGCTGCTCCATAGCAGAAGTACTCTAGGAAGCCTGTGTGGTGTATTGGTTAGAGTGTCAGACCAAGACCTGGGAGATCAGGGTTCAAATCCCCACTCAGTTATGAAACTCACTGGGTGACCTGGTGCCAGTTACAGCCTACCTGACATGGTTGTTGTAGGGATTAACTGAGGAGGGAGTGAGCCTTGTACTTTTTAGAGAAAAAAGTGAGATGTAAATGCAATAAACAAACTCTTCAGCTTACCCACTTAAGAAAGCTGGAGCGGTCATCCAGATGGAGACGTCAGTCACCAACCTGGCATACAGAGATCTGCCCACGGTCATAATTCGATCCGTGCCAGTTGCAAAATGTGCCTGGCACGTGGGGAGTTTCTAACACTGGCCAGGACCATGTCCATCTTAGGCTTGGGATGTGATGGACAGAGTAGGATAGGGTACCAGTGTGATGCTGTCAGCTTCGCTTCACTCTCCTCCCCGCCCCCGCCTTAGCTAAATACAGGCACTCAAATAACTGTTTCTCCACCTTCCTGCGCCTCCTGTGTTTCTGCCCTGCCTGCAAGAGGCAAGCTCTCCCGAGCATCCTTCTCTGCCCTGAGCACCAAGCGAAGCTGTCGTGCTTGATCTGTGGAGTTAATCGGGGACTTGCACGTGCAGCTGCTCAAAATGTCAAACTCTTCTCTCGGGAAGGTGATGGACGGAAGGGTGTTTGGAAGAAAGTGTGGAGGACCCCAGAAAACAAAACAGGAACATATATGACAGGAGGGTGATGTGAGGTCTTAGGTGGTGAGTCAAATGTGGAACAAGGTTGGCTGTAAGCAGAGCCCTGCCTGGGCCAGACTTAAGAGCCTGCCTAACACAGCATCCTTTTCCCTTCAATTGCCAGTCAGAATGCAAGAAGCTGCTTTGTATCGAACCCGACCATTGGTCCATCTAGAACAGTGCTGCCTACACTGACTGGCAGTGGCTCTCCTGGATTTCAGGCAGGGAGTCTCTTTCCCATCCCTACCTGGAGATGCTGCTGAGAATTGAATCTGGGACCTTCTGCATGCAAAGCAGATGTTCTTAACCACTGAGCCATGATGCTTCCATTCTATGTCTGCAAAGGTTTTATGATCTGGTTTTCAGAGGTTCCATTTAGATTGGGGCAGAGAACATCAGGCCTGAGGACCAGACACGGCCTTGTGGCCCTCTCTTTTCTGGCCCTCCGGACTCTCTCCAAGCCACACACCTTCACTGGCCTTCTGCTGCCCCCTTCTGGGGTTCCTTTGGTGGCTGAAATGTGTCCTTGTGCCAGGAGTATGCCCATTGTTTGCCTGGAAGGAGAGAGATGTATGTAAAGTGTTGGGATGGAGAGGGATAGAAACTTTTGGCTTTTGCATTGCCATAATGTAGAGTTAACCTCAGAGTTGAAGGCGAAAAAGCGAGGAAAAGATGCTTGGTGTTTATACAACTATGCATAGCATGGAGGAAGCTCCTCTCTCTCTCTCTCTCTCTCTCTCTCTCTCTCTCTCTCTCTCTCTCTCTCTCTCTCTTAAAATTGTAATTTGTGGGCATCCAAAGAAAGTGAATGTTTGAAGATTCCAGGCAAATGAATGAAAGTACTTGGTTAAACTCTGGAACTCCCTGCCACAGGAGGCAGTGATGGCCACCAACTTGGATGGCTTTAAAAGAGGCTTAGATTAGATGGGGCATTGGCCTGATCCTGTAGGCACTTCTTAGGTTTTCATGTGCCACTGCTAGGAGGGGTTGTCATGTGGAGCAAAACCAGGATTTATGTTTTGGCTTGTTCTTTAGCTGCAGGTGTAAGCCTGTGGGGTAAATCTTAATTCCTCCCTGCCCCTACCAATAGCGACGCTTCAATCTGTGTGGGAGGCACCCTGTTGCTCAGTAAGTATGTTCAGAGTGGGGAAGCGGGTGTTTGTGAGTGAAATGCAGTCTGCATATGCTCAGAGGCACTGTCTTTATTCAGCTGTTGTTGCTTTTGCCCAAGGATGTTGTGTTCTGGATTTCGCTGACAGATAAATGAGTGCAGGCATTCAAGCTTCAAAGATGTTGGTAAACAAGCCTAAGATCATTTGATGAAGGGCAGTATGTGGATTTCTTAAATAAACAAGTAAATGAAAATGCCATTGCATCCTGAAAATTGTATACCTGCAATTGCAAAATGCATGTACACTTCTGATATTCCTAAGGCTGCAGTCATGTATTTACTTAAGAGCAAATCCTATCACATGAAGCAGTTGCTTACTTTGCAGGAAGCACACACATGGTTATGGCATGAACATTTCTCAGAGAAATGTAGAAATGAATGCAGCCTGGAGCAAAAGTAGCAGAGTGAGATGGGATGGTGGGCAGATTCATCCCGATGTGAGAAATGCAGGTGGCTTTGCCTCACGTTTCCCTGTGGTTTTTACAGATTGGTTGCACAGAACTAGAATTAGCCTCTTCCCCCATTTATCCTGGAATGACTCTGTTGGATTTGTGCTCTTGGAAGGAGGTGGTTGCACAGTGACCCATCCCTGAGTCTTCTTGCCATTGTTGCTCACTGGCCTTTAGCAAATGAGTTGGATGCAGGCACAGGGCTGCCCATGGCAGGCAGGCTGGTTTCAGAGGCAGCTGGTCTCGTGTCTTGGGTGGAGAGAGGGAGGGAAGGCAAGGGGGCTAAGTGAGCTGACAGCAACCCTCACCAAACTTGTGCCTTCCAGGCACTCTGGAGTGTAACTCCCATCAGCTTCAGCCGTCTCAACTGTACAACATGAGGGCCATGGTGAACAGTTGTGCATCCGTTGTCCACAGCATTATATGACAACGCTCGCTCTGGCTAGTGGATTGTGTAGTCCATAATATGCAGCAGGGGGCCGTGTTGAGGAGAGACCCATTGCTGGGCCAGAAAAATATGGTTTTCTGTTACACACACACACACACACACACACACACACACACACACACTCGTATATGGGGCACTGCTGTGTGAAGTGCTTTCCCTCCTCTGTTAAATCTAGGTGCTTCGTTGCTCACCTGCCTGCCCACTGCTTATCATGCTGCTACCTTTCGGTGACCATGTGAACTGCAGAGCATGACGACATCCTTCCATTTTTATGAATATAGGGAGATAGAGAGATCAATATAGATTTTATTGTCTGCATTGTTTCATTCCTTCTACCCCTCTACTCATGACACGCACTTGTGCATTTTCCATACATAACACATCCTCTTATGTGTTTGCGATGCATGCGGTCCAACTCTGAAGGAAAGCCTTGTGGAGTGGAGATTTTCTCCCTGAAATAAAATGTGCACAGAATCTCTAGTTTCAGGGAGGAGGATCCGGAGCTCAGAGCTCATTACAGGCACGTGCTTGGCATATTGCAGGGTCTGCCTGAGATTCCTCATGTCGCGAGGGATGGGAATAATTCGATTTTTTAATTAATTGTATTTATTTTGTTTATAACGTGCAACCCCCACTGTTTAACCGGAAAAAAGGCTCCCAGCGTGACTTGCCGAGCTCAGTTCTAAGCATCCAATTTAAAAAGACACAACATGCAAAGAAAAATGGAATGGGAGGGAAGAGGAAAAAGCAAGCTGAAGTGCAAACTCTTAAAGTTGCAGTTCTTTAAAGTCACATCTGATGTCTGTGGTGGTTCTGGCCGTCTTTGCACGCATGCACATACGCGCGCGCGCACACACACACACACACACACACCAGATCCCCAGAAGCAAAGCAGGTGACAACATGTAGGCTAGGAGGACAATGGAGATCTTGCCATACATTTTGTTTATTTATTGCACCTACATCCCAGTTTTTCCTCCAATGAGCTTAAGGTCACCTACATGGTTCTGCCCCCTCTTCATATAATCCCCACAACAGCCCTGCGAAGTAGGACAGGCTGAGAGACAGGGACCAGACCAAGGCCACTCAATGAGCTGATGGGATTATCAGTGGGGTCTCCCAGGACCCAGCCAGATGCTCTAACCAGTACACCACACTTTCCTCACGTAGCTTTAATAATGACACCTACCACTGTATTTAAGCATTTCTGTTGATAAAACATACCGAGGCAAAGTTTGTCATTAGTGCATATGGTTGATCTTTTGCAACTGGTTGATCTCAGCATCCCCCAAACCCCACGAAGGTGATGTCCACTTCATTCCAGGAGTTCCTGTCAACTCCTTGAGCTTCTGCAGAAAGGGTGTGTGTCTTGATTCTGCCCAGCGAAGATTCTGGAAGAGGGGGAGTGGGAATGATGCCACAGCAAAGAGGCATCTCTGCACCTCAAGCACCTACCTTCCCTGAGCTCAATAAGATTATCCGCGGTACATAGCAGCCTTCTCTTTGACACCATTGGAAAATGGTTTGTCTGTTCTAGAAAGCTGTCCATAGGGGTAGAGAATTCAGAGGGAAAATAATAGAGGCTTGTGAACAGCCACACTCCTGTGGTGAGTAAAAACTCATTCTAGGCATTGTATTTTTATGTTTTGAACTGCCCTATAAATTTCGAATGAAGGGCAGTTCACAATTAAACAAACACATAAAATAAACCCTTTGCAAGCTGGATAAACATGTTTTTTCTGTTTTTAGTGGATCATTTTTGACAGGTGAAGTGCCACGTTTTGTGGATGGCACTTTTGGAAAAATAATAATAATCCAGAATAATACTTTGAATAGTTATAATGTCAAACAGCAGCAGCAAGAGCAGGATCATTTACTACCACGATGTTTCATTTCAAAATTTTTACTCTATTACAGGGATGGAGCACCATCCATCCCGGCCCACAAGACTCCCTGGAAGGCAGGAAGAACAAGGTATTATTCCCATTTCAATATTTGTAGACCAGCTGTTAAGCAGCAAAAAGAATGTTTATATATCTGGAGGTGTAAAAATGAAACAAGCCCAGAGCTAAACCAGTTCTTTCTCCCTGGTTCCGCCATTCCAGATTCTCTCTCCCACTCCCCCATGAAACCTTCCACCTTTCCAGTTTTGGAAGCCTGATTAGCTTCAGATGCATAGAATCATAGAATTGTAGTGTTGGAAGGCACCCCAAGGGTCATCTAGTCCAACCCCCTGCAATGCAGGAATCTCAACTAAAGCATCCCTGACAGATGGCCGTCCAACCTATGCTTAAAAACTGCCAATGAAAGAGAGTCCACCACCTCCTGCGGGAGACCGTTCCACTGTCAAACAGCTCTCACTGCTTAGTCAGAATCTCACTTCTTGTAACTTGAATCCATTAGCTGGGTTCTCCCATCTGGAGCATTAGAAAACAAGCTTTCTCTATCCTCCATATGACAGCCCTTTTAGATATTTGAAGATGGCTATCGTATTACCTCTCGGATACAATTTTTGCTTTGTTTTGTTTGTTTAAAGTAAATGAATTCTGATTAAATGCCTCCCAACTGGACCTAGGAATCCTTACTTACCAGAGGTGGCCCAGAGGGAATCTGGAATTGTAGGGTTTAACTGATAAGTACAGAATATTAGGGTGAGAGGCAAGGTACATGGGAATCCCTTCAAAGAGGAGGTGGCCCCTCTCATTTTGGAGGAAGTGTTATTTACTTGTTCATAAATCATTATTTTTTTAATCTATAACACTCTTCAGCCCAAAAAATTAAAAGTGGCTTACAAATCACTACAGACGAACAAAGCAGACCCCGGCACCAGAATTGTGATCTGAAAAGATATGGCACGAAAGGAAAACATATGGAGTGGGAGGAGGAAATAAGCAAGCTCTGTCACAAGTCCTTTACTCCTCTTTTCCTGCATTATGTCGCTGTGCATTTGAGGCATTGAAAAGAAATTGCAAAGCAACGCGTGCATATTTTTGTCCCATCATGCAAGCATACACAAAAGAACTTTGTAGGGTAACCGGACTGCTTGGTGGTACATCCCTGTCATTTTTTATTTATTTTCTGCTGCTTATGAGTGCCGCCTCAATTAAAGGGCTATGTACAGATTATATGCATTGCCTGGAGGGAGCTAATGTAGTGCCATCACGGTGCCTTCGAGAAGCTTTGAACTACCGTTGTCCCTAACTATTGGCGGCAATGACAAGTAGCCGCTGATTGCTGAATTTTCCTTTTAGCGCCATCCAGAGTGGATGGCCATCCTTTATGCCATATGGTAGCAGACACCATAGTTTATAGTTCTGCGCTGCATGAAGAAGGACCTTCCTTTTCTCTGTATGGAGTCTTCCAACATTCAGCCTCACTGGATGCCTAGGAGTTATGGGAGAGGGAGAATACAAAAATTTTCTCTAGCCACTTTCTCAACACCAAGGATGCTTTGGACTGCTGTCACTCCTGACTCTTGGAGGTAATGATGGGTGGATACAATGGGTGGTGGTAGTTACAAGATTGGAAAGGTGCCTCCGAAGGAAAGCCCTCTGGTGGAAGGGCCCTGGCGATCGGAAATCCTGGAAGCATTTTTCTCTACGCAGAAGCCCAGCTCTGGTTGGGAAGGAGTGACAGACAGGAGTGCCATTGTGGAGAGAACATTGAGGGGTGAAAGGCACAAAGGGTCAATGCTATTCCTCCACACCTCCCGTCCCCGCTTTCCAGGTTTTGCACGCAGGAAGAAGAAAAATGAAGCGGATTGCTTACTTATTTCCTAAAATTTATATACTGCTTTGATTGCAGCAGCAACAACAACAACAACCCTCAACATGGTTCACACTAAGAATAAAATAACCAAATGATTGGGGGGGGGGGTGAGAGAATTGAAGAGTTCAAAAAATTCAAACTAGCAATAGACTAAAACACATCCAGGTATCTGGACACACCTGTCTAAATGAAAATGTTTTTAGCAGGTGCTGGAAAGAATACGGTGAAGGCACCTGCCTGAGGTCAAGAAGCAGGCAGTTCCAAAGTGTATAGGTGCTGCCACACTAAAATATAAAGTTCTTAAAGATGCAGAATGTGTATTCTGCGGTGCCTGTTAGTGTAAGTTCCATCAATTGCATTGTTCCAACCTGATGTCCTAAGACCTATATAAAATTTTATTTATTGACTGCATTTATAACCCACATTTTTTCTCCAAGGAGCTCCAGGGTGGTCACCTGGTTATTCCCCTTTCCTCAATTAATCCCCACAACAACCTTGTGAGGTAGGGGAGGCGGAGAGGCAGTAAATGGCCCAAGGTCACTCAGTGAGTATTGTGGCCGAGCGGGGATTTGAACCCTGGTCTCTCCCAGGTCCTAGCCTGACACTGTAACCACTATACCACCCTGGTTCTCCAGTTTGATTATAGTAGAAAGGTAGGATCATGAAATGCATATGGTGTTAAGCAAGCGGGCAAATATTGGCATAATTTCCTTTGAAGGTCTGGGGGCATGGAAGGGACTACCTAGAGTAGGTTTCCCCAGTGTGGTGCCTTCGATATACTGTTGGGACCTGAAACCCCATCACCCTTGACATGTTGAGCGTGAGGGAAGCCCAACAACATATGAAAGGCACCATGTTGAAGATTTTCCTAGAGCTTAGGCCTCGCGGTCTTACCAAGCTGGAGGACTTCCCGACCCCATCTCACCTCTGTCAGCGATTGTGCTGCAATTGGTGCAGAATGCTGCAGTGCAATTGCTGACAGGAGTGAGACCCTGTCACCATATAACACCTGTTTTCAGAGATCTGCACTGGTTGCCAATTTGCTACTGGGCCAGCTTCAAGGTGTTACTTTTAGTAGACGAAGTCCCTGACAACTTGGGATCAGTATAACTGCAAGATCGCAGAACTGGCATTGTTACGGGTGTCAAATGAGACCCATTCCACATTTGTAATAACTCCATATTTTAGTGTGGCGGCAGTTATACTCTGGAACTCCCTGTCTCTTGACTCCACCAGCCAGGCAACCTTTGTTGTATTCAGGGCCTGCTAAAAACATTTTCTTTTAGGCAAGCCTACCTAGATAATTGGAATTGGAATTGGAATTGATGGCAGTTTTAATCTGTTTTTAGTTTATTGTTGTTTTAATTCTTCAAAAGTCTTTAAATGCCATAATTGTTGATCTTGTTATCGCTTTGCAAACCGCTTTGAGGGATTTTTGATTATTATTTTTAGTGCATAAACTTTATGACATGAATAAATAATAAAGAAACAAACAGATGTTTTTTCTTGCTGGACTCCACCCACTGATTCATCCCCCCCCCCCATATTTTCTTCTTCTTCTTTTCTTCCTCTCCCCTCCCCCCCCCCCACCAGCCGTCCAAGAGGAGAGGCAACGTGGGAAGGACCGCAATGAGAATGAGGTCGAATCCACGAGCAACGCTAATGAGGACATGCCCGTGGAGAAGATTCTAGAAGCTGAACTTGCCGTTGAGCCAAAGACAGAGACATACATTGAGGCAAACATGGGCTTGACCCCCAATTCGGTAAGGAAAAGCAGACCCTCGTTGCTCTTTTCTTCTAGGCAAACTTTTAAAAAATGCAGTTAAGTCACCTTAATCTGGTGTTGGGGAATCTTTGACCCTCCAGGAGTTCATAGAATTGTAGAGCTGTCAGGGTCATGTATTCCACCTCCCCCCGCCCCCCTGCAGCAATGCACCAATCATTGTTGATCTACAACTCCTATCAGGCTCCAGCAAGCATGGCTGATGGCTAGGGATGATGGGAGTTGTACTTCTGGAACATCTGGAGAGCCACAGATGACCCAACACATGCCAAGCCCAGAGGATGGCTCCACCAGCATCTGTTGGGCATGATAGTTATATCGAAATCATTTATTTACAAAGCCAGACTAAGAACACAAACAGAGACTGCTGGATCAGGCGAAAGGGGGCCCCATCTAGTCTAGCATCTTGTTGCTGCAGTCGCCAGCTAGATGCCTGTGGGAAAGCAGCAAGCAGGATTGGAGCGTGATAACAGCTCTTCTCCCCTGCTATAGCTTCTAGCACAACTGGTATTCAGAAGCATTGCTGCCTCTGACCGTTGAGGCAGAGCACAGACAGCGTGGCCAGAAGCCACTGAGAGCCCTACCAGCCTCCATGGTCACCAGACACCACAAACATCCCATCTGCAGCCCTTGTGAACCTTGATGAGTTGGGGTTCCTAATCCCCTGGAAAGTCTCTGTATGAAAAGAGAGCCCACACAGCTCATGTTTCCTTGAAAGGAGATGAGGAAAGCCAGTCTTTGGTTACCCCCCAGCACCTGGGAGACAGCAGTTATCAAGATTAAAAATACTTAGGGGTGGGGATGTAATGAGCATCACTTCAAGCTTGTGGAGAGGGGTGGGGGGGTGGTCTAGGGAGGCAAAATAAACAGCTGCTTCTGGCCCCAGCCTGCTTTTAGCAAATTGAATATGGCTTCCTGCATAATTCAGCATGGTTGCTCAAAGTCTACGAAGATGGAAGGAATCTGTAAATGGGGATAGGGGACTCCTTGGAAGGTACCTAGGAGTGCCTCCTGTTGCAGATCAGTGCTTGTGTGCGAGGAAGATCAAATACCTGGGTGGGGAGAAATATCTCTTCCTTCCACCATCACCAGGATTACCACAACCGGGGGGGGGGGGGAATAGGGAGGATTTTGAGGAGCAAAGAATGGAACACGTGAACACACAGTTAAATGACATATGTTACCTAACAATCCCCACCAGCTCCCCAAACAGGTATCAATATCAATATTGAGCAATATCAATATCAATTATTCTTCCAGCTTACCAATGCCAGGATGCTGGTGTTTTTTGAATGGCCGCTGACAAATACTTAATTATCACTTTGCTTTTATTGCTGATGTTTTATTTTATTTTATTTTATTTATTGCACTTCTATCCCCAACTTTGCCCCCAAGGAGCTCAAGGTGAGATGTACGCAGTTCTCCCCTATTCAATCCCAACAACAGCCCTGTGAGGTGGGTTAGGCTGAGAGAGGCAGCAGCTGCCCCCAAGGTCACACGCAGTGAGCTTCACGGCCGGAGGGGGATTTGAACTTCACCGAGCTATCAAATGCCAGGCCTTTATCAAATGTCCAGCATATAATGTCCCCGGGGGCAGTACAAAACAGTTTGTTTGTTTTTTAATCTGCCACAGATGGTCATTTCCAGGAAAGAAATAGATATAGTCCAAGCCACAATGTTTAGGGCAGCCATTTCTGCAAGGGTGCATTGGAAAGTTTAAGAGGGAGAAAACTGGTTTGTTTGTTTTTAATGTAAGGTGGAAAAGTGGGCATACGGAGTGTCCTTGAAATTCTTTGCCCACCTCCTCATCTGAACATACTGCAGGTCATGCAAACCTCTCCATTCAGTTTCTGCAGCCTGTTGCTTGTGGGCCTCCCTGGACACCCTGCCCCCGTCCTCACCAGGAGATCCCAAGCCTTGGATTCTTTTGGTTTATACATAGCCCCAGATGGGATCCTGGCTACTGAAAGACGATCCTTGTAACAGAACCCCCCACTTTGGTAGGCATTTGCAAAGGAGGGTTTCAGGTCACTGCATTCCTTCTGGATGTGGCCCCTGAGCTCCTTTTCCAGAGGGATCATTTGCCAGGGATGTCCTTTCACCCTGTCTGCATCATTCCCGCTTCATGGAAGGGGGTGTGGAGGAGAAAGGCTGTAGCTAAGTGGCAGAGCACTTGCTTGACATGCAGAAGGCCCCTGTTTCAATCTCTGGAATCTCCAGGTAGGGCTGGAAAGAAAAACCCTGTATTTTAAACCCTGGAGAGCTGCTGCCAGTTTACAATACTGAGATAGAGTGGAGCTGAGTGTTGTCAACACTGACTGGCAGCAGCTGTCTAGGATATCAGCCAAGGGAGCTCTTGAGACTTTCTGATGGGGAAATATTCCTTGCCCTAATCAGAGATGCCAGCAGGTATCAAGCTTGGCACCTTCTGCACGCAAGGCAGATGCTCTAACCACTGAGCTGCAGCTCTTACCACAGTCTGCCCTCCTTTCCATTCCTTTGTCCCACTCTTGACGCCTTACAACTTCTCTGTTCTTTGCAGCCCAATGACCCAGTCACCAACATCTGCCAAGCGGCAGACAAGCAGCTTTTTACATTGGTGGAATGGGCCAAAAGGATCCCACACTTCTCAGAACTGCCGCTAGACGACCAAGTGATCTTGCTCAGGGCTGGTGAGTACAAGGCATCCTCGATGGGGAGAGGGTGGTGCAGAAGAAGCAGGGTAACCCATTACTTTAAATAAATGGTTCTGAAAGTGGGCAATAGAGCCCCCTCACAGGATGCTAAGAGGCAAGTGGATGATGTGTGTGTGTGTTGTGGTCATTTAAGACCCCCGCTAATTGACTTTCAGCCACGTGGAAGGATTGAAGCCTGTTTCAGATTATGTGAAGAAATACTACAGGTGTTACGAATTCATGAGCAGGATTTGAATTATGAGCAATGGAAGGAATTAGAGATTATTGTATTGTTGGTATAATAGAGAAAATACAGGGTGCAGCAAGGGGGGGGGATTTTAAAAAAAGCACCATGGAAAACAGGGTGGGAATTCGACAAAAGAAAAGAAAAAATATATTATGCATCGGAGTGCATGTGTGAAATTTTTGGAAATTTAATAAAATATAACTGATTAAAAAATGACTTTCAACTGGATATTGGGGAGGTGGTATCCCGTTATCAGTTTCAGGCCCACCTTTCACATTAAGACTTTACCACCAACGGCGAAGGAGTTACTAAATGTGGCATCTAAGACTTTTGCTAAATGACTGCCAGACTTTGAAAAGCTGGTACCACTGGATCAAATCCCTCAGTTTTGTTGAGTTCATTCAGCTAAATAGTTTGAATTGGATTTTGAACAAATTTGCAACTAGTTAATACTGTTTTTAAATTTTGTTGTGTTACGATCCTGCAAACCGATCTTCGGGAAAAATGCTTTTTTGCAGGGTAGAGTTTTTGCAGGGAAATGAGTTCCTGGAGCCAAGGGACCAGTAGCCTGAAAAAGTTTGGGAAACCACTGCTCTAAAGCCACCAGTGTTGTGTCTTGCAGGTCATTTGTAAGATTCATGGTGCAATTTTCTGCCTTTGTTTTCTAAGAAAATTCCATCCTGCGTGCAGCTCAAGTACCTCAAGGTGGCTAATGCATCAACATGTTTGCTTCCTTATTACCCCATCCTTCAGCGAAAGGTGCTGGGGTGGGTTACAGCATTTAAAACAATATTTAAAAAAAATACAGGAAAAAATTATTTATAAAAGTTAAAGACAGGCTCCATGAGATTGAGCAGACGAGACCAATAGTGGGTCCAACAGTGAAGAAGGTGGTTTCTGCATGTGCTCTAGTCTAGAGGGAAGTGAGTGATAGATGTGGTTTGTCAACCTGGGAAGGGAGCCCAACTTGGAGAAGGAAAACTCTGATCCTAAACCTCCACTGCCTTGTGGGGCATCTTTGAGAAATGTAAACCCTACACAAGTCTGGAGTGGAGTCCCTAAAGTGGTTGCATTGCACCTTGTACGCCTCCTTTGGGCAACTCTTGCAGTCAAGTTGGTGCCAACTGTATTGCTCTGCTTCCCTTTGAACCACATCAGTGAGACTGAGAGTGGGGTCATGTCATGTGGGCAGCCCAGGGATGTCCATGCACACTGCCCAGCCTTGTGCCCCGGAGAGGCCACTTCTGTGCTGCTAATGCAGCAGTTTGGCTTCACGCCTGGAGACACACTCCATTGTCTCTTCACCCAGCCCTACCATGCTGCCATCTCATAAAATATCAGCAATATGTATGCAATGAAACACTATTAAAAAAAAATACTAATAAAATATTATTAGGACTGGCTAATCAGGCTCCTGGCCAAGAATCCCGGGAACTGTAGTTTGTGAAGGTTGCTGAGAGCTGTTAAAAGACCCCCCCTTCTCTTCCCAGAGCTACAGTTCCCAGAGTTCCCTGCAAAGAGGCATGGGTTGTTAAGCTGCTCTGGGAATTGTAGCTCCAGGAGGAAGAACAGGGATTCATAGCAACTCCCAGTACCCTGAACAAACTACATCTCCCAGAATTATTTCGGGGGGGGGGGGAGCCCATGACTGTTTGAAGCATTATAATGGTTTAAAACAGTGGTCCTCAACCCCCGGGTCACGGACCAGTACCGGTCCGTGGATCAAATGGTACCGGGCCGCCCAAGGAACATTAAATTATTTCCATTTTATTTACTGTGTTGTGTTTCTCTCGGGTTTGTGCGACTTTCCATGGATGAGAGGTTAACTGGGAGCTGAGAGACGTCACCTAAAGCCGCAACCAATACCACGCATGCGCAAAATCTCGTGATATCAGGGCGGTTTTAGATGACGTCTGGAGCTGGGCGGCTGCAAGCGGCAGTGGTGTTGTAGCTTTGGTAAAGAGAAGGTGTGTATCGCTCTTCTCTCTGTTCACCGGTACTTTCTCATGTTTAACAGTGCTTGGTGTACGTGTATATTGTGTTTGCTCAAATTTAACCCACAAATTAGCAAAAATGAGTACGAAACAGACGTCGTTAGAAAGTTTCCTTGGGAAAAAGAAAAGGCCCAGTGAAGAGACAGAAGAGCCTTCATCAAAGAAACATGTGACTTTTAACAGACATGATATTGAGTCCTACTTGAAATATGGATTTATCGGGACAGGTGATTCCCACACACCAAAACCGCTCTACATGGTTTGCGGTGACCAGCTCTCTAATGAGGCAACGAAACCTTCAAAACTGCTTCACCACTTGAACGCCAAGCACCCTGGATTAAAAGACAAGCCCCTGGAGTATTTTTAAAGAAAAAAAACGGGAACACGAAGGACAGAAGAAATTTATGAGGGCCACCCCATCAATGAAGGAGAATGCACTGAGAGCATCATATTTGGTGGCTAACCGTATTGCTAATGCTAAAAAGCCATTGCATGTCGATATCCCGATCCCTCCCGTGAAATAACGACACAAGACACCGTAAAGTAAGGTTAAATGGAGAATAAAAGGCCACAACTTTATTGGTTCCGGTTGTTGAGCGGTATTGGCATTAGGCATTGGATCTAACTAGACTATATCCGACTCCAGTACGTCGTGCTGGCAGTCCAGGAAGGGTTAACCACTGTTGGGGTGAGCCCTTGCTGCTGCACATCAGCTAAGGACACACCCCGTGATCACCGATCCGGGGCGTGCCTTAGGCCCTCACCAGCCACGGCTTCGGACACGGACACGCCCCCCGGACTCCTTTACGAAGTACCCTTCAGCGCTTGGGGGGAGGTGCTGGCCCGTCCTCCCCCCCCACATCCTGACCTTCCTGACCTTATCCAATGCCTAACCGCCAAACCAAAGTTGTGACGAATTGCTACGAGGTAGGCGAAAAAACCACAAGGCGGAGCCAATTTGCCAGGTGGAAAAATTCCTACCTGGCCCCTCAACGGCGACCAATCGTGATCCATAGCAAGGTCAATAGAATACCTAACCTAAAAAGGGGGAGGGTGGGAAGGGAAAGCTGGAGAGTTTGGGAGCCCAGGTGAAAGAGGGCGAGCTCTGGCTGCGTGCCCACTTAAATGCGGTGGGCACGCCCTAGCCGGCTGAGCCGGTTGGCCAGCCAGCTGGGCACCGCACCCAGAGCTCGCCCAATAGCGCCAGGGGATGCAGGCATCCCCTGAGCACGTGTAGGGCTCGTGCTACACTGCAACCCCCCCTCCTTTCTAAGGGCGGAAGGGGCTTTCACTATTGGTGAAGAATTGATCTTGCCCTCCACTAGAGACATTTGCCGTGAACTTCTAGGAGAGGCTGCTGTGGAAAAGATAGCACATGTGCCTTTGTCGGCTAGCACTGTGACTAGGCGCATTGAGGAAATAGCCGAAGACATTGAGACACAATTGTTGGAGAGGATTAATACATCACCGTGGTACGCACTCCAGGTTGACGAATCTACAGATATTGACAACAAGGCAATACTACTTGTTTATGTGCAATATCTGTATCAGGAGGATGTGCGTGAGGATTTGTTATGTGCACTATCTTTGCCAACCAACACCACAGCAGCAGAACTGTTCAAGTCACTATCAGGACAACTAAAATGGTCCTTTTGTGTCGGCATATGCACAGACGGAGCTGCTGCCATGACCGGACGACTGTCTGGTTTAACTGCTCGGATTAAGGAGGTTGTACCTGAGAGTGAATCCACGCATTGTCTCATTCACAGGGAAATGCTGGCAAGCCGAAAAATGTCACCGGAATTTAACAGCGTATTGATTGATGTCGTTAAAGTTATTAACCACATCAAAGCACACGCCCTTAACTTGCGCCAGTTTGAGCAGCTTTGTGAGGAGATGGACGCAGAGTACAGATGCCTTCTCTTATACACACAGAAATAACATGGTTATCCAGAGGGAAATCGCTAATCAGAGTATTTGAATTACGAGAGCCATTGCAAAGATTTCTCTCAGAAAAGAAGTCACCGCTGGCAGCACATTTCAGTGACAAGGTATGGGTCGCAAAACTGGCTTACCTGTGTGACATATTCAGCCTGCTCAATGAACTCAATCTGTGCCTTCAGGGGAAAATGACAACTGTTTTTAAGTGGGCAGACAAAGTAGCTGCATTTAAAGCCAAACTGGAGTTGTGGGGATGGCGCGTGAACAGAGGCATTTTGGACATGTTTCAGACATTAGCGGGGATTTTAGGCGAGACTGAGCCTGAACATTCATTATCCCAGTTGGTGCACGATCACCTGTCTTTGCTTTTAAAAGATTTCGAGTGCTACTTCCCAACCACAAAAGGCCCACAAACTGGTAAGGAATGGATCCGCGACCCATTTGTCAACAAATCAGGCGAATCTAGCATATCTGTGCAAGAAGAAGGTCAACTGCTGGAGATTGCAAATGACGGCGGCCTTAAAACTACATTCGAGACAACAACTCTGCCGGTGTTCTGGATTAAAGTCATGGCGGAATACCCTGAGATTGCCACCACAGCACTTAAATCCCTGTTGCCATTTCCAACAACCTATCTGTGTAAAGTGGGGTTTTCTGCATTGACAGCAACCAAAACAAAACAACGGAATAAGCTGGACATAAGCAACACACTTCGGGTGTCATTGTCTCCTATTAACCCCAGATGGAACCGTCTCATTGCAAAGGAACAAGCTCAGGGTTCTCATTGATTTAGCGTTCTAGTGAGTTAAAATGTTAAATCACTTTATATTCATTTTTTTGGTGTAGCTGTACTTTATTTTGAAGGCATGTTTAAATACAATTAAATTAAAAGTATTAAATCAAAACAATCTAAAATATAAACTATCAACGTCCCCCCCCAGCGGGCCACGGTAAAACTATCAAACGTTGACCAGTCCTCAGTGATAAAATGGTTGGGGAGCACTGCTTTAAAACATATCTATATTTAAAAGAATCAGTTGTAGAGGGCCAACTAGTCTAACCCCCTTGCATTGCAGGATTTACAGCTAAAGAATGCCTGAGAGATTGCCAGCATGTGCTTTGAAAGTGTCCCAAGTTGTCCTTGGAGCACCATTCCACCCGTTTGTGTCTACTCTCAGTAGGGCTAACGTTGCATATGATCCGGTGTGTGTGTGTGTGTGTGTGTGTGTGTGTGTAACATGCATCTCTATATACACAGAGCAGCAGGACAAACACAGTTCAGGGAGTTCGGTCTATTTAGCATGGGGAAGAGGAGAATGAAAGGGAGATATGATAGCCGTCTTCAAATATCTAAAGGGCTGTCACATGGAAGACGGAGCAAGCTTGTTTTCAGCCGCTCCAAAGGGCGGAACTCGAACCAATGGATTCAAATTGCAAGAAAGGAGATTCCGACTAAACATCAGGAAGAACTTTCTGACAGTAAGAGCTGTTAGACTCTGGAACGGACTCCCTCGGAAGGTGGTGGTCCCTCCTTCATTGGTGGTTTTTAAGCAGCGTCTGGGTGGTCATCTGCCTTGAATGCTTTAATTGAAATTCTTGCATTGCAGGGGAGTGGACTACACGACCCTTGGGATCATTTCCAACCCTATGAGTCTGTGATTTTTTTGTGTGGTCCAGAATCCCTTGCAACACAGAGACCCCCTAACCTTTAGTGGCCACCCAGCTTGTCGAGAAGGGAAGCATCTCATTACGGACTTGCTTGATCACCAGAGTGGGAGTGGGGGTGGTGTACCACTGGAGGCAAAATGATGCTGACTTGGCGAGCTGGCGTGAGCTCGTCGGTTGCACCCAAGTGGAACCTGCCAGTGTCTTTATCAGGAAAGGCCTCAGCCGACCCCCTTAAAGTCTTTCAAACAAATGGCTTTATGTATTATTGAGTGGCCTGCGGAGAGCACCTGCCCATGAAATATTGAAGTGTTAAAACCTAGCTAAAAGAGGTGGCTGGTTTCACATGTGCCTCTAGCACGAACGGAATTCAGTATGGCTCATGGCTTCTGGGGGCACCCCCTGTGATAGCTGCACAAAGGGCAAAGCCCTGATTTAAGCCACATTCATGCCATACGTTTGAAGCACTAAGATACAGGTAATTTGCAAATTATGCTCATTTAACTTGTGCGCGTTCAGCTTTACTCACCTGGCAAAAAAGTAAAAAATAATAATAATAGAAAGGGGGCACCCGATGTGTTTTGATTATATGTGATTTTGGCGTTACATGCCTGTACCACTTTCAACAGGTGGATAGGGCTCTGTTAGTAACTCTCGGTACTCTTAAGAAACTGTGGCTTCCAGAAATTTTGGGGGGAAGCCATTTAAAAGTAGTATCAAAGTTCTTTAAATATATGGTGTTGATGTGGCCTTAAAAGCACAATGGGACAATAACAAGTGAGGTTTTGAGAGATGGTTATTCTTCCTGATCAGCATCTATTTGTTTTTCAGAAATCAGTAGGATAGCATTAACGCATCTATAAAAATCATGAGAAGTTTTGCTAAAATTTTAATTGTTTTAAATTCTTCTCCTGTAAAACCATCTCATCCTGGAGCCATATTGCAGGTGTTGGGAATCTTTTACCCTCCAGATATCTCAATGTCCATCATCATCCCTGGTCATGCTTGCTAGGCCTAATGGGATTTGTAGTTCAGCAAAAGTTCCACACACCTGTCGTAATGGATTGCCTTTAATTTTAGTCATAGTCAGAGCAAATCCACTGAAATTAATGGACAAGGCTACCTTGGGTCCGTGGATTTCAGCAGTCTGCTCTGATTAGGACTAACGCTTGGATACAGCCTCATAGTTTTTAAGTTGTCTGGTGGACTCTCCTCCTTTGGAGGTTTTTAGCAGAGGTTGGGTGGCCATCTGTTAGGGATTCTTTAGCTGGGATTCCTGCACTACAGCAGGTTGGACTCTTGGGGATCCCTTCCAACTCTGCACTTCTGTTATTCTAAGCATCACCACTTTACTCAGATTGTTTCTCTAAAAAGGGGGTTGAAAGGTTTTTGGACAAAGTTTTATCTCGTGATCTGTTCTAGTAGACTTCACAGCCCCATCTCCATTTATTTCACTCCAGGTTGGAATGAGTTGCTCATTGCCTCCTTCTCACACCGGTCCATAGCTGTGAAAGATGGGATCCTCCTTGCCACAGGTCTCCACGTCCATCGGAACAGTGCTCACAGTGCAGGCGTTGGTGCCATCTTTGACAGGTGAGAGAAAACTGTTTGGAGATCAGGAAGGGTGAGGATTCAGGGCCATGGGGGGGGGGAAGGTGAATAAGGGATCCAAGCTTCAGTTTTGATTACTTCACTCTTCTTCTTTTCTCTGCCCACCCCCAAATTGAACCGATCGCTCTTCAAACCAAAACCACGCTAGGGTTGCTGGCTTGTATCCAGATTAGTGTTAAGTCCTGTGTTCTGTTAGAGCAAGGATTTCTGCTAGTGCAATGGAAATTCTAAGTCTGTTCTGGGGTTCCCCCAACCTTCCAGAGCAGAATTGGGTGCGGTGGGCAGGGATGTATGCAGGGAGAGGAGAGGGAAGGAAAGTTCTGTTGTGCAAGTGCCAATCTTAACTGAACAAGGTTATTGGATGCTGTGCTGTATTATTATTTTTAAGAGAAATTGTATGCCACTTCCTCAACAGGAAGCCTCTAAGCGGTTTGCAAAAGGACAGAATTTGAAGGATTTGTAAACCGCCACCATTTGAAAATATTATAAAAAAGAAAGGAAACATTGGGTCCATCTTTAAAACTAGCATGAACAATATCCAACAGTGTAACCCTGAAGATGCCTGGCTGACTGGGGAAAATAAACTCACAAGGAGGCACCTGAAAGAACATATTGCTGGCCCCATCCTGATTTCCAAGGGGAACGTTTTCCAAAGTGACGCCATACTGAAAGCTCTGCCCTGAGTGCTCACTGAATTTGGGGTGTGTGGCACCCGTAAAAGGTTCCCCTGCTTGATGACTTAACTGTTTGAGCAGGATGATCTGAGTAAACAGCAATCTTGAAAATACAAGCGCTTCAAGTCATGCCATTGACTGTTGAAAGGGAGAATCTGAAGAGACTAGTCAAAGGAAGGCTGAGCTAGACTTGGCTTAAGATGCCAAAATTTCAAGGGGGTTGCTGAAAGCAAATAAATTAACACATGCTCAGAAGTCTTTAAAGCGACTGTATTATTATTATTATTATTATTATTATTATTATTATTTGCAGAGTATTGACAGAACTCGTATCAAAAATGAGAGATATGCAGATGGATAAAACAGAACTGGGGTGTCTCCGAGCCATTGTCCTCTTCAACCCTGGTAGGTTCGGCTGTCCTTGCAGGATAGGGGACCCCTTTTCAATTGAGGTTTCCACTCTGAGTTAGAGGGAGGCTTTGTTTTCATGGACCACAGGCCACCCAACTTATCTCAGGGTTGAGGGGTGGGGGAACCCAGAGCAGGGCCTCTGAAGCAGATCTAAGTGAACAGACTAGCTCCTGGGAGAGAGCAAGAAGGAATACCCTGGGACCAGGTGCCACAAACCATTAGGGCTGCTGACCCCCAAGGAGGGGTGATGGCCCAAGCAAGGAGAGTCAGTGTGGTGTAGTGGTTAGAGTATTGGACTAGATCCTGGGAGACCAGGGTTTGAATCCCCACTCAGCCATGAAGCTTCCTGGGTGACCTTGGGCCAGTCATGCACTCTCAGCCTACCCTAAATCATAGGGTTGTTGTGTGGATAATATGGGGAGGAGGAGAACTATGTATGCCACCTTGGGATTCTTAGAGGAAAGATGGGATATAAATGTGATAACATTACAAAAAAATTAAAAAGGAGCAGCCAGTCATTCCTGGTTCCGCAGGCAGAGGCCACGGTCATGGTCATCAACTCGGAGGGAGATGAAAGGATGAGTTCAGCGCTATGGATTGTATTCCTAGAGCTGGGCCAAATATCCAGGTTGCCATAGCAAGGTTCCATAGCAAGCAGCTGAGTTTTACAGCAGGGTGAGGTGGTTGTTGATTGGCGGGGAGAATCCACCTGCTGAGTGCTGCCCTGGCCAGCTAAAGGGCCGGTGCCTTCTGCTGCAAACTGTGGCTCGTTTGCAATCATGGGGGTTTCCAGCTGTGCAAATCTCTCCTCTGGGCTCTCCTGGGCCCCCAAGTAATCTGTGGACCAGCCATGAGAGTTCTGGTATCAGAGGTCTCCCCTCAGGGCTCCAGGGACAGGAAGGCTGCTCTGGAGGGGGAACCAAATCTGAGTTTAAGAATGCTGATATGGTTCCTCTCTTGACTGCAGTCTGGACACACTGCTTGCTCACTCCTTAGCAAAGGCACTTAAATAAAGGAGAGACAAGATATATCAGTAACACTTTATTGAGGGGGAAACCAGGGTTTCTTTCCAGCATCTCTCAGGTGGGCATCATTGCCATTATAAGAGAACAAAGGAGGCGTTCATGGTGAGTTCCGTCACCTCTTTTTCTGGAAAAACAGCACTTTGGAAAACTAACAAAAAGTACTGTATCATTTCAGGAGAAAGGAACTGAGAGGTTTTGTCTTTCTTAGTTCAGTCCTGGTACCTGACACGGAGACATTCAACCAAACATAGAGGAAAAACTCCCTCAGAACTATGCAGCCAATCAGGGTACACTGTGCCCTGCCTGGTTGCTAAGCAACACTGCCTCCCATCGCCATTCGCTATGATAATTCTGTTTATATATATATATTTTTGACTACTGCCCTTTATCTAAAGACCATGGGGCAGTTCACAACATAGTTGATTTTAACATGAGCAAAGTTAAGGCTTCAGTTGCAAACTGAATGATCCCTGCTGTTGCAATTCCACCAGTGCTGAGCAGGCCAAATCAAGAAATGTTGACTTACCGAGGGAAAAAACATTGGTGTTACGACCATCTTTGGAATGTCACCAACATGCTGCTCCTCAGGCCCTCTTAAGCCTCCTGTGGCACAATGGGTCAGTGTGGTTGGCTGTTAACCAGAAGGTTGGTGGTTTGAGCCCACCCGGGGTGGCTGTGAGCAGGATTCCTGCAGGGGGTTGGATTAGATGATCCTTGGGGGTCCCTCCCAACTCCATGATTCTTTGATTCCTGTGAGGGATTTAGGCTCAGTAGGGCACTTCCTTTCAAGACCAGAACACTCACTAGGTTAATCAGACTCCCAAACCTGTATGTATTCAGAGTAATTGGATTTGCAAGGTTATGAAATCTGCTGAGTGGAGCGGTGCTGCAGGGAATATGCTTTAGGAATAACTTAATCCTCTCAAGCCTGTTTTGCTTTCCTTCTCCCATTCCCCCTACACAACCTCGAGTTTCAGATTACGACTCTTTCCCTGAAATGGATGGTATATCTACTTTCCAAAGCCTGTTAAGAACCGAGTTGGTCTTCAGAGCTGAATTCATCTGCTGATTACAAAAAGAAAGTGTCTCCCTTAAAACGTGTGTGCCTCTAGTCCTCAGGAAAGCCTTTCCCCAGCTTTAAAACATCCCCTCACTCCTTAAGATGTGCATGCCTCCAGTCCTCAAGATATGCCTTTCCTCGGCTTTAAAATGTGTGTGCTTCTAGTCCTCGAGAAGGCCTTTGCCCATATTTCAAGGTCTTTCAACTGTCCCACTGCAGACTCAAAAGGGCTTTCCAATCCTGCTGAAGTCGAGGCCCTGCGCGAGAAAGTGTATGCGTCACTCGAGGCCTACTGTAAACAGAAATACCCTGACCAGCCCGGGAGGTGAGTCTTTGAATCTGTGCCTGTCTGAAATCCTGGAGAGCAGTTGCCACTCAGTGTGGGCAATAGATGGACCAGTGATATGATCCAGGATAAGGCAGGGCCCTAGGTTTCTATTTAATTCAGCCTGTTCTTCACAATCATGAGGACTAGTACCTTAGTTTATGTTCAGAGGAATGGTGATAGCTCAATGGGAAGAGAACGTGATTTGCATTTGGATACTTTCAGGTTCAGTCATCGGCAGCATCTCCAGGTAGCATAAGACACCTTCCTACATTCCTCTGGCACAGCAGCAGACATGTGGCCCTAGGCAGGTTTCCTCTTCCAAACTGAAACCCTCCTCCCACCCCTGGGCTTCCTTTATCCCTGCTGTCCTCCGAGTCAGCTCTTTCATGGTTAAAATGCTCCTTGAACATCCATCATCTGGTTTAGTTTAAAAGTGAAACTTTCTAGGTTTTCCTCTGGGGGAGGAAGAGAGTGGCAGGGTTTGATTTGTATTTTCCTGGCTTCCATCTCGGAGGCGTACTTTGCCAACTCAGCATTTGGACGGGAGGTGGGCCGGGGGGGTGGGGGGTGGGATGCAAGCCTCCCTTCCACTGTTTTCCTTCCCCGCATTAGTGACTTTGGTTCTGACACACATTGCAAGCCCCAGATTTTGCAAGTGGGAGCTACCAATGGAAAAGAAGTGTGTGTGTGGGGGGGGGGGCTCCCGTAAATATTTGTTATGTGGAGCTGGTGGTCACAGGTTCAATCCCTTTATTCAGAATTACATCCCTCCAACGTTTCTCCGATGAAAATAGGGAAGTCCTATTTAATAATAATAATAATAATAATAATAATAATAATAATAATAATAATATTTATACCCCACCCATCTGACTGGATTGCCCCAGCCACTTTGGGTGGCTTCCAACATATATAAAAACATAATAAAACATTAAGCATTAAAATAAACTTCCATGTGTCTTCTAAAGGTTGCAATAGTTACTTACCTCCTTGGCTTGCAGGCCACATAACTCCATGCCCACCTAAACATTAGGAAGAACTTCCTGACAGTGAGAGCTGTTCGGCAGTGGAATTTGCTACCAAGGAGTGTGGTGGAGTCTCCTTCTTTGGAGGTCTTTAAGCGGAGGCTTGACAGCCATCTGTCAGGAATGCTTTGATGGTGTTTCCTGCTTGGCAGGGGGTTGGACTGGATGGCCCTTGTGGTCTCTTCCAACTCGATGAGGAAGGAAAAAGGGGACATTCCAGAATCAAACCAGGATGTCCTTCTGTAAATCCGGGACTGTCCCTGGAAAACAGGGGCACTTGGAGGGTCTGGAACCATGAGAACCAGAATTGTACTTTATTTTCAGGGGAAGGGGCTGTAGCTCAGGGATAGAGAATCTGCTTCGCATGCAGGAGGTCCCAGCTTCGATCCCCAGCAGCACCCCCAGTTAGGGCTGGGAAGACCCTGGGCCAGAAACCCTGGAGAGCCACTGCCAGGCAGTGTCAACATTCACATGGCTGTGTTGCTGTGATTTCCCCTTCCCGTGCCCTTAATTGCTTTCTGTCTTTCCATTACGTTTCCAGGTTCGCCAAGCTTTTGCTCCGCCTCCCTGCCCTCCGGTCCATTGGCCTCAAATGCCTGGAGCACCTCTTCTTCTTCAAGCTAATAGGGGACACGCCCATCGACACCTTCCTGATGGAGATGCTGGAGGCTCCCCACCAAATGACTTAAGGAAGGCAGAGGGGGTTGGTCCCATTTCTTCTCCTGCCCGGCAGGCTCCCCGATGCCACCACCACCACCACCGCGCCTCCCCCTTCTACTGCCAACGTGTGCCCCCCGTATCTCCCTGCATGTGCGAGATGCAGCCTACCATCTTCCTTCTGTGACACCGTTGACCTCAGCCCTTCAGCCGTTTCTCACGCTCTCTCTGTGCGTCTTGGGATCTGACAATAGCCGTTTGCTGTTCCTCTCACAGGTGCAGAGGCAAAAATGGTTGTTGTTGGTGTTTTGTTTTTTTTTATGTGCGAAAATGCACCCCCCCCACCGCTGTTCACTCTCCACACCACCACCACCACTGTTTACACAGGCCTAGGTGGATTGCAAAGCAACCTGTAAATCTGAGCCCCTGCCTCGCACAAACTTATCTGCCTCACATGTGTGGTTTTTGGTTGTCAACCCCCCCCCCCAACACACACACACGCACACAAACACTTGTTGCCGTGTGTGTGAATTTAATTTGCTTCGTTGCAGACAGACATTTTGAAGAATGGAAGCCTTTGTAGGGGGTTGGGGTCCCCTTGGGGGTCCCTTCCAACTCCACAAATCCTATTATTTGTTGTTTTACCTGCCACCAATCTGCAACAAAAGAAAGAAGGAAAAAAAAATGCTCTCTTAGCATCTCAAAAGGGAAATGGGGTCCAGGTTTTCTAGCACTGGGCTGGGTGGGCTTTGCACCAGTGACTCAGATGGGAAGACATGTGCTAAGAATTAAGGAAAGAGGGTGCCTACCTTGTGCATATGCTCTGCCCAGTGCTTTGTAAGCAGCACCACAACCAAGGTCACAAGTACTATCACATAAAACCCCACTTCTCATCACCACACCTTTCCGGTGTCCTAATTTAGAAGGGGTTATGCTTTCAGTTGTTAAGACCGGGTGTCAAAAACTCTTTGTCAGTTTACTGCAAATTTGGTGGGTTTTTTTTTTTTAAGAGAGCAAGTTTCTAGTCCTTAAAGTTTCAAATCCAATTGCCTGTCTGCAGATCCTGAGCTACCTTTCGCCTGACCTTGTTCTGAAGCCACCTGTAAATTGTGTGGGAAGGGTTATGGATTTGGGCTGTACAGCACAGGTCACTCTTGTTCTGCGCATGGGGTGTGTGTGTGTCGCCATTTTCTTTGCTTTTCGTCCAAAGATGACTTTCTCTTGCTAACTAAGTGAGCCGCTCAAACTGCAAAACCAGCCAAAATGCACAAAGGCTGCTTTAAAGCTGTGGCAGTCAAGGCTGCAATTCCTCTAAGCACTTCCCCCTTGTCTGTTTTCAGTGGGATCCCCACCCCCACCCCCTTCCCTTAAAAAAGCAAAAAAAAAAATATCCCCCCACACCTCTGTTAATATCAGCACTCTGTGTTGCCGCTTTTTAAAACTGGCCTTGATAACCCAGCAGTGTTCATGTGCATCAAGCAATCCCTGGCAGGTAGACACTGAACCCTAGGTGGGCAATTTTAATAACAACACCAAGTCCTTAGGGTTTCAAACACCTGCTTGGAATCGTGTCTCAGGGAACGGGATGCTGGGCTACATTTCCAGCAATTTTGTAGAGGGAAGTGGCAATTACTAGCAAGTTTGGTCCAGGCCAAGAGTGAAGTGTGTAGAAGGCTTTAGACCCAGGAGGTTCCCTGAGATGTTTATTTGCATATATATATGCGCCTTGCATGTTCTATAAATATTCTGCGACACTCAGCAGGCCCTGTTGCCAGTTTAAGCTGGGCCTTAAATAGATGCCTTCTGATATCACTGCATCCTGGTTATTCTTTTCCTCTTCTTCACCAAATCCTTTCTCGTCCTCTCTCTCCCTGCTTTCCTTTACGCCCTTGCCACCCATTCTCCCATCCATCCTTCCATGCTCCCAAGAGTCTGTCCTAGGATTTCAGGAGACATATTTGCAAAAAAAACCCGCTGCCATCGCTGAAAAAAAAGTAGCTGATTGCAGCAGGCAAGATGGGAGGGGAGAGGATTCCTGGAAACACCACCTCAACCAATTTGCCCCCTGGAAACCTTTGCCAACAAAGCAGTCGTTCCAGAGGGTATCAAATAGAAAAGAAATGTGTTGGAACACAACATCATTCAGTTCCCTTGAGGTCTTGGTACCTCTCCTGCTCCGTCTTGCAAGCTCAGTTAGTGAGCCAGAGCAACATCCTTTAACACCTGTCCTCTGATTTACTTTGTGGCAGCTGAATCTCAGGGTCAGGTCTGAAGAATCCAATTTCCAAACTCTTTTGAGAGCAAAATAAGAAAAAGAGGGACACTTTATTTGAAGTTCTAAGCCTCCAACACACATTTGAGAGTTTTATTTTGGCTCAGGGTATTTGTCAGAATCTTTCCACTGCATCCAGTTTGGTCTTTGCTGTTCACTGGAGTATATTAGGGTCTGCCTTCCCTGATCCAGCTCTGATTGTGAGTACCAATGAGGAGTATTATGCCAGAATGATCTGGCTTCGGGCATACCCTTCCATTTTTAAAAGCAGTGGGAGCCATAGGGCAGTTTCTGATTCTCCAAGCAATCTGCACCAGAAGGCCACTCGCATCTTACAGTTTGGGGCCAGCACCTGCATTTTCAATCATGGCAGAGGTCATGCCCAAAGCCCTGCAGAGGTTGCACCCTGACCCCTACAGCCTTGAAGCAAAGGACATTAGTGTGCTTGTTCACACATTACCTGCATTCAGCATACAAGCTGTATGAGTGTCCCTGTGTGAAAGAGTGCATAGTTTGTTGGTCTGTTCAGCTCAACTGCTGCATAAACATACTGTACACTCACTGAACTCTGTGTGTGAATGTTACCAGTGTATTGCTCTGTATGCAGAGCCATATCCAACCAGTGAGTTCTGTCAGCACCAAGACTTCACCCCCACTCTCCCCAGATGCACTTCAGGAGGTTGGGGGACCCCCCCCCAAAATACAGATTTAGTGGCACAAAAGGGGGAGGAGAGTGGGAAAAACCCCATTACATGGGTGGAAAGTCTTGCACCAATGGGACAGGTTACTCAGTGCAACTTTGGAAACAGCCCAGAGATTGTGCACTTGTAGAACATTATGTGCAGACATCCCTGATGACTCCTCTGTTTGCATTTGCCTTCACAGTTTGGGGCTTTTATGAGGTTCTTCTAGCATAATAAAGGGACCCTCCAGGTGACCCACCTTTCTCACCTGTGTCATTTCGTATTAGTTAGGGATTTTGCCACATGTCAAAGTAATCTGTAAGGAGTCAGAAATCATTGTCAGTGAGGTAATACTTGGTTTCTAAAGGAAAATGTGAAGGGAAGGCTTTGGAGAGCCTTTGGAGATTAATCAGATGGCACCCACTGATGCCCAGCGCAGGGGGTCAACACTGCACTTTTCACTCCCAGCTGAATGGGGAGGGGTGAGGTTCACTTATCCAGAAGCATCCATCTTTTTAAAGTAGACCGTACCTTCCTTGAAGTGATGGCTACTGGTGCAAAGTGGATGGTTCCAAGCAACAGAGGGAACGGTTTCATTAAGCACCACTGTGTCCCATAGCCTTCCGGAGTATAGGACTTGCAGGAGATGGCCAGGGGTTGTCATCTCTAGCTTAAAGTTCTACCCAGCATAGGCTCATTATTTTCGGTGGGTCAGCCCTGAGTTGGCCTGGGATTGTATACATCCCTGCCCTCCTAGAGCAGTGGTTCCCAAACCTGGGAGGGTGGGGTGCCTGCCCCCTGGGTTCCATTAACTCATCCCCAGTGGGTGAAGCATTATTCAGAATAGCAGTTTGCACAACTCACTAAGTAAGGTAATAAAAAGACTAAAATTCAAAGCAATAGCAAATAGTTGCAGATTTATTAAATATATATGCAAAAGTGAATAAATGCTCTGATCTAATTTGGTATCATATATATATATATATATATATATATATATATATATATAACACAGCAAAGAATATTGCATGAGAAATATTTTCTACACATTCTTACTAATGAAAACTTTAAGGGTGAAGGAGATTTATACCATAAAATATTTATATATAACGACTTACCAAACATGTGCAAACCTTCACCTGTTACAGGTAACTGGTTTATGAGAAAAGAAATAGCTATTACCAATAACTGTGACAACTCGGAATCATAAATACAAACCAGACATGACCAAAGGAAATAGCTTTGAAAGCTATAGCAGCAGAAAGTTTTGAATGCGAAGTAAAGGGGGGGGGGGTTTCACAGCCCTTGGCTCTTAGCATGCTAGGGAATCTCACAGCAAACGAGGGGGGGGCAGTACCACCCATGTTTGGAACTGCTGATCCAGAGCATGTGAAAAAAGCAGAGTCTTCTATACATTTCTTCTGACCCAAAGCTCTGTGCTGCGAAGGTAGTGGATCTCCCCTTTATTGGAGATTTTTAAGCAAGAGGTTCGATGGCCATCTGTCAGGGGTTATTTAAGATGGGGTTCCAGCATTATAGAGAGTTGGATCAGATGACTCTTGGGCAGGCTTCCTCAACCTCGGCCCACCAGATGTTTTTGGCCTACAACTCCCATGATCCCTAGCTAGCAGGACGAATGGTCAGGGCTGATGGGAATTGTAGTCTCAAAACATCTGGAGGGCCGAGGTTGAGGAAGCCTGCTCTTAGGGGGGGGCCCTCTCAACTTTGCAAATTCTATGTCACCTGTTATTGGATATACTCCAGCTTAATAAAGCCCCTTTCCTCATTCCATCTGCTGGGATCCTTCACTTTGCAGTTCTGGGGGAGCCCAAAGTTGCCCTGAACTTATTCTGGTATAGCCACAAACAGGGGGTCTGATATTTCCCTCTGGCTGTGTTCCATCAGGGCACCTGAGGATACTGCATTTCCTCAGGACAGGTGGACAGGCTGGTGACATCCCCACGTCTAGAACAAGGTTGCATGATTCTCTCCTCCTTTTTTAAGTTGATACATATGTGTGTTTATGCACGTGTGTTGTGTAGATAATATACACTGTATAAATACCCCCCGTTCAATTATACATATGTTATACCCACTTCTTAGTGTTACCAATGTGTCCTCAGATCTCTCTCTCTCTCTTTTTTAAAATGAAACTTTATTTTATTTTCTTCAAGTTTTTTAAATAAAATTTGCTCTGTGGGAGCAAGTGGGATTTTACGTGGGATCCTCCCACCCATCCTTCCCTGCACCGTTCCTGCTGCCACAAAACTTGGTGGTCACTAATACTGGATCTTTGAAAAGGGAAGAAAAACATTGCATCTATTTTAAGATGCTTTTTTTTAAAAAAAAAAAAAAAAAGAGAGGGGGGAGGTCACTGGGGGAGGTCGGCAGCAGCAGCAGGTGTGTTGAACAATAGCTCAATGAGTTCCCATCAGTTAGGGACATGGATGCCTTCGCTAAGGAGTGCATAACTTTTTTTTAAAAAAAAAAGTTTAGAAAGGATTACAGGGAAAAAACGAAAAAAACATGAAAATGTTTAAAAAGAGTGAGAGAAGGTGAGCAGAATATCTAAAGCGTCAATAAAGCTAAATATCTATTTTTGTACAGATGTAACTTTATCCCTTGCATATTCTTAGATTATTTTGAGGGGGGTTGTTTTCTTTTCTGGGGAGTGGGGGAGGGGCAAGGATGCAGTGTGTGTTTCTCTCTCTCTCTCTCTCTCTCTCTCTCTCCTCTCTCTCTCCTCTCTCTCTCTCCTCCTCTCTCTCTCTCTCTCTCTCTCTCTCTGCTTTTATAGAATTTGTTCTACGCCTCTTGATTTGACCAGCCACCAACACAGCCCTGTATGGAGGAAACAGAAAGGGCCCTGTTGAAATGGCTCCGTCCAAAATCTCTTCTCCCTCCTACCCCCCCCCCAATTTGGAACAAGTGAATTTTGATATAAGAAAAATTCTCTAACCCTCCCTGCACCTTGCTACTCAGGGGGGGGGGAGCAAAATACAAAACATGGCCTTTCGTTGCAACCCCTCCAACCCTCTCCCCACCCTCTTCCCCACTCCAACAGCATTATCCTGCAGGTCTACTCTACTGTGAAATCACTACCGTGTATTATTGTTCACTAAAAAAATAAAATGAATTTTTAAAAAAATCTGCTGGAAATGCCAGTATTTTGAACAAATGTATTAGAAATGTTTAAGAAAAAAAGTAAAAGTAAATATATGACCATTTAAAAATATAATACTGTTCTCTTTCTCTTTATTCTGCAATGGGTATTTGTGTAGTCTCTTGGCTGCATCACCTTCCATTGCAGTTTGCCTTTTGGCTCCTGGGCTTCTCTGAGTGCATTTCAGTTCCATTTCAGAATTACATTCCATTTAAGAATAGCTCTGGTTCCTGCGTTGGGCTAGATGACCCTTGGGGTCTTTGCCAACTCTACAATTCGATGTATCGAAGTCTAAGAGCATTGGAGTTTCCTGTGCAACGTGCCTCCTTGTTTTGCCATTTGGCTCCTGGGCTGCTCAGATCACATTTCAGTTATATTTTATTGCCTTTATAGCTCACATTTTTCTCCAAGGAGCTCCATCTCCCAATTTAATCCCCACAACAACCCTGTGAGGTAGGTTAAGCAGAGAGAAACATTGATTAGCTCCCAAGGTCACCCAGTGAGCTTCAGGGCCATGCATGTGTGTGTGTGTGGGGGGGGGGGATTTGAAGCCTAGTCTCTCCCAGGTCATAATCTGGCACTCTAACCACTATGCCACACTATTTCCTGGCAAGGCACAACAGAGGCCCAGTGAAATGCTTTGTTTCTGGGGTAGAAAATGCAGCAGGGTGAAAGTTCAGAAGTCCTTTGAAGATGCTGAGTGCCCCCTTCTCCGCCTGTGGCACAGTGACCATCCTGGAACTGCCTCCTAGTTCTTTTGGCATGCTGAGGGCAGGACAAAATGTTATTTTAATTTCATCTCCTCTTCTGGTGTCAGGTTTTTGTGTTCCCCAAGCAAGAACATTGCGACATCATGGGCGGGGTGGTGGTAAGAAATGCTGTTGCCAAGACTGATGCCATGTATTGCAAACTGGAGTAGGGAAAACTTCTCTGCACATTTTTTTTTCATGAACAATATGTTTAAAATGAATGAACAAACAAAAAAAAAAACCCTGCAACTAGTTATAAGCAGCAGACAAATGAAACCGATAATAACTTGTAGCATTTATAGAGGAAGTCTTCCTCCCTGTCTCATAACACTACAACTCATGAGCTTACAATGAAATTGACAGATAAAAGAAAGCCATTCGCACAGCAAATAGTTTATAATAGCCCAGAGGAGGACAAGCGAAATGACTGAGGGTCTGGAAACCAAGCTTTATGAGGAATGGTTGAAGGAGTTGGGGATGTTTGGCCTGGAAAATAGGAGACTGGGAGGAGATGGTAGCGATCTTCAAATATCTAAAGGGCTGTCACATGGAAGAGGGAGCAAGCTTGTTTTCTCCTCCATAGGCTGGGAACCAAACCAATGGCATCAAGCAATGGTGATAATAATAATAATAATAATAATAATAATAATAATAATAATAATATGTTTATACCCTGGGTGGCTTCCAACACGCATAAAAATAAAATATCAAACATTAAGTTACAAGAAAGGAGTTTCCAGCTAAACATCAGGAAGAACTTCCTGACACTAAGAGCTGACGGTGGAAAGATGATAGACTCTCCTTCCTTTTAAAGGAGAGGTTTGATGACCAACATTAATGCATTTATGTATAGTTGAGATTCCTGCGTTGTAGGGGGTTGGACTAGATGACCCTCCAAGGTCCTTTCCACTGCTATGATTCCATGACCCATCTAGTCCAGCATTCTCTTCTCATAGTAGCTAACTGGATACCCATTATGGGAAACCCGCAAGCGGGATTAGGGCACAAGAAGAGGGCATGCTGAATTTTTCATTTTTCATTTTTCAAATTCCCCGAGCGATGGGTGTTAAAAGGTTGTAACATGACTTGGAAAATCAAAAGATATTTTGGTTAAATTAATATAGTTTATTTTTCCTTGGTAAATAGGTACATAAAATATATTGACTTCTTAACATTTTTTGTGGAAATTCCAAAAAAATTAGTCTTATTACCGGTAATATTTTGTGTGTGGAAAAAATGCATGTAAAATTGCATTAAAACAATTAAACTACAAAACTTAACAAGCTTTTTAACATCCTCAGTTGCAAGCGCAAACACTTTTCTCTGTTCTGAATTTGGCTGCCCTGCAGATGCTGGTTGCAAAAAAGGAAACTCAGATTAACTCCAGGTGTCCTAAGCAATGGCGGAGTAAGGGGGCGGGGGGCGGTCCGCCCCGGGTACCGCCCTGGGTGGGTGACACTCTGGGGGCGGGCCCCACCTCCGCGATTGACGCCGGCGCCGCGGCAACTTTTTAAAGGATGCAACGCGCGAACAGCAGAACAGCGTCTGTGCTGCTGTTCACGCTCTGCAGCCTTAAAAGTTGCCGCACCGCACAGAAGGGGTGCCAGCCGATCGCGCCCGTCATCTTGGGTGGGCTGTGCATGTCCACACATGCGCAGTCCACCCAGGAGGCTGCGCACACGCCGTGACATCAGGGCGCGCGCGCTACAGAGCAGCACCCCGCCTTCACGTTTGCCGCCCCGGGCAGCAAAGCGGCTTGCTACGCCACTGGTCCTAAGGATATGAAGATCTCAGTGAAGGAACTTTCTTTCATTAAAAGTCATTAAAAGTCAGAGAGTCAAGACCTGGTTCTGTTGGGCCATCAGATTGGCTTGAGCATAGCAGGTGTGTCAAAAAGCAAAAGTGGCAAGAAGACAAGAGAAGGCTTGCTGAATTTAAGCAGAGAAGAAAGCAGGATGCTTCAATACCACCGCATGAAATAATTTTCTCTGCTGATGAAAATGAAGAACGAATAGCTGGTGCCCAAGATGGAAATGATGGAAGTTATGAACCGACATTAAGAAAACCAAGTACAGTCATACCTCATGCTACATTTGCTTCATGTTACGTTTTTTTCAGGTTGCGTCCCACGGCGACCTGGAAGTACCGGAAAGGGTTACTTCTGGGTTTCACCACTTGTGCATGCACAGTAGTGCTAAATCGTGCTTCGCGCATGCGCACAAGCACCAAATTGTGCTGCACACCTGCTTCAGGTTGCGGGCTTTCCATGTTGCGAACGGGCCTCCCGTTCACAACCAGAGGTACCACTGTATGTCTTCCACTTCTAATAAAAATACAGAGTGTGACACATTAGAAATATGTAATGTCGCTATGCACCCCACCAGATATAATATTGGATGGGTTGTATACATGTGAGAAATATGAGAACTACATCAGAGACCAAGAAGCAAGTCCCTAACCTTAATTTCAGTAGGGTTTCACACTTAGGCAGGAAGAACCAGCTACACAAATGTAAGATGGGGAACACCTGACTTACCAGTAGTACATGTGAAAGGGATCTAGGGGTCTTAGCAGACCACAAGATTCACATGAGTCAACAGTGTGATGCAGAAAAAAGAGAGTTAGTGCTATTCTAGGCTGCATCAACAGAAATTTAGTGCCCCCCCAGGGTCCACCCCGCCTCCCCAAAAGAGAAGTCATAGTACCACTCTATTCTGCCTCTAGACCAGGCTTCCTCAACCTTGGCCCTCCAGATGTTTTGAGACTACAATTCCCATCATCCCTGACCACTGGTCCTGCTAGCTAGGGATCATGGGAGTTGTAGGCCAAAAACAGCTGGAGGGCCAAGGTTGAGGAAGCCTGCTCTAGACAGTGGAAGGCATGTGCACTGCGTCCCATTGGTGTAGGATGGTTTTAGTATTGGGAGGACTTGGGTGTTTGCCTCTCAAACACTAGTAGTTTATTAGGCCTCCAGGAAACTTATTTCCGATTGATATATTGTACTGCCATCTGGTGGTCAGTTTTGAGAACTGCGGCTTAAGGTAAGGGCGATGACTTGTCAAAACGCTGAGACAACGGTTTGCCTATTTATATTTTTTAAGTGTCAAAATTAGTGCTTGTGCATGAAGAGGAAGAGGAGTAAGATGCTGCCCTTTTGAGAAAACAATCTGCTTCCCTGCCCCCCCCTTTTAAAATCTACTCCTGTTTCTTGATCAATCTAAATAGGTAAATATCAGGTAAAACGAAATACCAGCTAAAGCATTTGCTACCACCTTCCTGCTTTGCCTTGCTATTGCTTTCCTCTGAAGGGAGAGGAGAGATGCTAGACCACCCCACTGGTGACCTCTGGGTGAGGTGGGGAGGTTAAAAGTTGTAGAAATAAGTTGTTTATCTGCTAATTAATGGGTGGGAGCATTCTTTGCCTATTATTTGAGTATATTTATTTGTTGTTTACAGGGCAGGTGTGTTTTGTTCTTTTGTCTTTACATAAGTGTTAATGTTAGACAATATATTGATGTATGATCTCCCTCCCCCCCTCCCTCCTGGTATTATGAATTTTTGTGTGTGTGTGTGTTACTTTTAAGTCGCTTGGAGACCTTTGGATGACTAATAAGTTTAATAAATGTACGTAAATGGAATTGTAGGTCACCCTTGGTATATAGATCAATCAACATCAACTAGCTCAGGTTATTTAACTGCAAATATTTCATTAGGTTACATTTCAGTATAACTGGCATTGGGTCTTGTCTTGGCTGGACTTTCCTTCCTTCCTCAGAAAGAATCGCCTGCATGATCCCAAACAATCTAGGGAGACTGTACAGATGGGACAGGGTCACAATCCCTGGGGAAAGGGGAGATGAATATTCAGCAAATAAATAAAATAAAATGAACACCATAGCAGACCACCTGCCCCCAACCTGGTGCTTTCCAGATGAGGCAGATTTCCAGCTTCCATCATCCTTTAACAGAGGATAAGGCCCTCCAGAAAGTGGTGGAGCTTCATGCTCCGGCAATGGGGGGGGCAGAGAGCAGGCAGGGGCGGGTCTGGCGCATGTCCCGGGGGCGTGGCGCACCGCCCACAGGGGAGTGACGTGCGTCCTGGGGGCGTGACACCCAGCGCGGGCAGGGGGGCAGCCACGATGGCACCCCACCGGGATCGTGCTGCCAGGGGCGGTACACTCCCCCGCACCCCTCTTCCTCCACCAGTGCCTCAATGGCTACTAGCCACAATGTCTAGGTTCTTCTTCCACTGTGGAGGCAGGATACCCCTGAATGCCAGTTGCCAGGAATTACAAGTGGGGAGAGTATTGCTGTAGGGCTCACGTCCTGCTTGTGGGTTTCCCATTGGGAAAGGTTGAAACTTGCCCCATTGTTGGATGAACCGGAGAAAAGAGAGAGAAATCTGTTCAAAACAGGTATGAAAATAATATTGTGTGCCACCTCAATCTCCAAGTGGTGCGAGATTCCATGGGTTCTAGGTGTTTACCCAGAGTTCGGTTTCCTTGGAACGAATGGCAGTGGACTGTGGTGCCTTTGGGATATACAGGTATGGTTTATTTGCACCTATATACAACCTGAGCCCACGATGGAGGGGTTCACAGCATTAACACCCCAGAAGGTCTTGCTTCTCCAATATTCACAGCCTTAGATACAAGCAGAAATCAAGTATGGCTCTCCCATTTCCAGCTTCTGCCTGCTTCTAGCCCAGCTCACATGCACACCTCCACTTTGCCCTGGCTATTGTCTTTCTCACTACCAGCCAGGTGAGGGAAGGGGCACCACCCATTTGCTTAGTGTGGGTTAGGCCTGGGTGATGTATTAATACATTGCCCAGGATTGGTTTGAGGGCCAGAGTGCATTGGTGCCTTCACTTGGTGGTATATTGCGGATGAAACCGCCACTCCTGAGTCAGGACAGAGCAGCAGCAGTTTCACCTGCAATATACCTCCAGGTAGGTGCCATCACACACTAGCCCTCAGACCAAGGGAGGAATGATTTGTGAGGTGACAAGGCCGATGGAGCTCATTTGTCCCTAAGGGCTCTGGCGGCAAAAGGACCCCCTCTGCTGCCAAGTGCCCAGCACACCGAGGAACAAATAAGCTCCATTGGGCTCAGGCCCACAAGGCACTGGGGTGAAACTGCCGCTGTTCCCCACTGATGGAGCTGAGGTGGTTTCACCCTCATGCCTTGCAGGGCCTGGTCTGATGGAGCTTATTCCTCTATCCAGTACCACAATGTATCACTATATTGTGATACCTGGCACCGCGAGGTGGAAAAGCTGGCATTGCGCAGCCCTAGGTTGCTGGCACCCGGAGTGGAGCAAGCGTTGTGCTCCCCTGGTGGACTGAGCAACTCACGCACTGCCTCCGTTCACTTGCTGGCACAGAAATATGAGTAGTTATTCCAGATTGAGCAACTACACACACACAACTTTCCTCCCACTGAGATTGTTCTCCTCAGCTGTGAGACACTTCTGAGGGGAGCTGGCCCTTTCCTTTGCTCCTTCTTTCCTCAGCAGTCCCCGCTCTGTCTTCTTGCCCACAGCTTACGAGATCGGGCATGGCTGCACCGCCAACCCCAGGTCTCTATAGGGCCCTGACCTTGCCCCCACCCCCACCCCGCCATCCTTCAGAGGCAGGCTGAGACACCAGGCAGGCAGAGCAATGGCTCCCTCAGCTGGTGGGGCAGAGAGACAGGCAGGCAGGCAGCGGAAGATAACTAAAAAAGTTGGAGTTCTTGATAGAAGCGATGCAGAAAATAATAGAAAAAACAAGAACTCAGGCCACAATGGTGATTCAATTGATTCAAGTTTTTCAAGTCTCTTATGAATAGATTTATTTCTTGAAGTTTATATACCAGGTGAAATTAATGTGCCAAGACAAGGCCCCCTTTCAGTGATTCTTCTTCACCTAATAGAGTCTTAAAGTCTTAAAGTTGACGTGTGCTGGTTGCTTAGGCAGCGGAAGATGGCAGTGGCAGGCAGGGCAGGACTGGGGTTGCAGAGCCTCCTTGCTTTGATTGCCCCCACCTCCCCAATCTCTGCCCCGGAAAGAGCAAGTGGCAGGGAGGCAGAGGCGGTGGCTAAGCTCACGCCCCATCCCTTGGCTTCCCTATTTCTGCTCTGTTTCTCCTGGTGACACTCGGGAAAGATGGCCAGGGTCGAGGCTGTGGGGATGTGCACCTGGGGGCCATGTTCCCCCTTCCCCTGCCATGCTATGCCTCTGCAACCCATAGTTTGGGGGCATTATGCCCCTCCCCCCGTCTAGCAAATTCAACAGTGGGATCCTCCATTAGATTTTAATTCTTTCCAGAGCCAGTAAGTAGAAGGGACTCATACAGCCTATCCTCACCCTCAAACCCTCAACAATAGTTAAACGGAGGATTCCCTGCCACTAAGTACTTTGACGAACTGGGGACGAACTGGAAAAACTATCCAGCTCTATTGATGGCTTGGAGTAGAGAAGGAAGGAGGGCAGCACAAAGACCCCATCCATTTGTAAAAAGGGAGACTGAATTCTTTCTCCACCCCCACCCCCCGTAGCACCCCTCTCTTTGACATCACTTTCAGACCCACAGCTGTCCAAGGTTGGCTCTGGTTTCCCAGTGTAAACATGTGCAGCTGCTTTAAAACTTTCTTTCTTTCTTTCTTTCTTTCTTTCTTTCTTTCTTTCTTTCTTTCTTTCTTTTTTAGAAAAGGGAAGAGGGATGAAAATAAGGGTCCACTTAGTTCACATACAAGGCAAGAGAACAGATGCTTATTTGTGCATTTGTTTTATTTATTAAATTGTTCTACTGCCCTTCATTCGTAGATCGCAGGGCTGCTCACAACATAAAAATCCTAGATGCTTTGAAACTCCATCCTATTGCATGTGCTGAATATGCTGAATTTAGACAGTCTCTCGGAAAAGATTAAAGATAAGTCAAAGCAGGAGTTCATTTCAAACTGGGAACCTTTAAGGAATTATCTAAAGAATAATTGTTGCAATTTGAATACGGTAGCAGCCTTTGAGTAATCTCTGTGAATAATTTAAATTAAAAGAGGAAAAACAGGAATATATAGGTATGAATATTATTATTTTTTTAGTAATGTATAGATGAGGCAATAGGTTTATTAGAATGGAAAAAAAATGGGAAACGACGGGAAGTCAAGTGTTTGTATCAAATGTATTGTAGGAAGACCTATATTCTTATGTTGGATTTAAGATATATTTTTTAAAAATACTACTAACGATAATAATAATATAAAATGCAGATGGGGAACCGGGCACCTGAAATGCAAGGTTTTTACAATGATATGCCACCCGACCACTAGATGGAGGCATTGCACTGCAAAACATTTTCGGAGACCATTCTTCCCTTCCCCCACTTTAATCGCGTGGTGCCTCTCTTCAGTAAAGGCTGTTGGTCTGGAAAGTCGTCTAGGACCCTCCCCTCCCTCGTCTCCGCCCACCCCCAAATGATTTTCTCCTCCAAGGGTTCTGCATGTTTTACCCTCTGGAATGTTTGCTTTTGTTCCAATTCCGCGGATGTTCGAAACGTTTTCCAAACCGAACGGTGTCCAAGAAATTATTTATCCACCTCTCCCAAGCCTTCCTGTCATTTTTTGAAAACACGTTAAACAGAATGTGATGTCCTCTCTCTCCCTCCACCCGGCTCCCCCGGAAATATATATATTTATAAAATTAAAAAATAAATCCCATTGCACACATATCGTATTGGCAGTCGGAGAAGTTTTAAATGTCATAGGAGTATGAAGGGTGGTTGAAGAACAGCTGGCGGAGACATCAGAGGTCTTCCAGAGCATGACCACACCATTTCTCCAATAGCTGGAGTGCCCTTTTCTTTTCTGAATGAAAATCGGGCTTGCGGGGTGGGAGTGGGAATGGGAATGTGCTACCCTGTCTACCCCCAAGCTCATGTTTAATGTAGAAGGAGAAAACACCCATCTCCCCTGCACAAGAGCCCCAGATCTCAGTACTTGCTCCGAGTGGGGAAGGGCCTGTCCAGAACTAGGGGTGGCTCAGCCTAATCTTGGTCCCTATGTTTCTCACTTTTCCAGATGTTATGTACTGAGCTGAATCCTAGAACAATAGGATCCAGAATGCAGCAGTCTGATTGGCCTGCAGGAGCCACCCAATCCAGCTCCAGGTGGAAGTGAATCAGCGACCTGATTGGCCTGCAAGAGCAGCCAACCAGTCTCCTGGATGAAGTGAATCAGCAACTTGATTGGCCTGCAGGAGCAGCCAATCAGGCTTCTGCAGGAAGTGAATTCACAACCTGATTGGCCCACAGGAGTAGCCCAGAATTAGCCAATCACGTGGGGCCCATTGTGTAAATAATGTATATATAGCAGATGTTTTGGAGAACGATTCATTCATTGCTACTATGAGCTGAATAAAGAGCATGAAATTCACACTTGACTCCGAGTATATTTCACCAGACTTAAGGCTCATCCACACTATCTCAAAATCTGGCTTGTGATGCTTCTGAATCCCAGTTGCTGGGAACCATTGAAAGAGAGAGTGCTTTTGTGTTCAGATCCTGCTTGTAGGTTTCCCATAAGGGGCATCTGTTTTGCCACTGTGAGAACAGGATGCTGGGCTAGAGGGCTAACTGGTCTGATCCAGCAGGGGTTAATGGGCCATGGGCCTGACCCTGCAGACTCTTCTTGATGATGATGATGATGATTATTATTTTGTTATTTCCACCCCTCCCACCTGCCTGGGTTGCCCCAGCCAATCTGGGCGGCTTCCGACACATATAAAAACACAGTAAAATGTCAACTATTAAAAACTTCCCTGAACAGTGCTGTCTTCAAATGTCTTCTAAAAGTGAAATAGTTGTTTATCTGTTTGACATCGGAAGGGTGGGTGCCACTACCAAGAAGGCCCTCTGCCTGGTTCACTGTAACTTTGCTTCTTGCGGTGAGGGAACTGCCAGAAGGCCCTCAGAGAAGGACTGGGCTAAATGATGGGAGTGGAGACACTCCTTCAGATACACTGGGCCAAGGCCATTTAGGGCTTTGAAGGTCAGCACCAACACTTTGAATTGTGCTTGGAAACGTACTGGGAGCCAGTGTAGATCCTTTAGGACCAGTGTAATATGGTCCTGGCAGCCGCTCCCAGTCACTAGTCTGGCAGCTGCGTTCTGGATTAAATTCTTACGATGAGGTACTCCATTGGCACAATCCAGCAGAGCTCTTGTTACATTCTTAGATCTGTGGTCCTGCTTGTAGGTTTCCCTTAGGGGCAACTGCTTGGCCACTGTGAGAAAAGGAGACTGGAGTACATGGGCCCCCTTGCAGAGGTGTATCCGGGAGGGCAGGATGCACTGGGCACCACACCACGGGGCGGCACTTACCGTGGGGCCTGCAGTGCGCTCAAGCCACACATCTCTCCTGGGAATGACGAGGTGGCTCAGGCACCTGCAGGCTCCGCGCTGCCTGAAACGGCAATGTGGGGCTTGTATCTGCCCACCACCTCCCCCTCAGTTGCCCAGGGTGCCTGAGCGGCTAGTTACGCCGCTGCCCCTTGGTCTAATTCAGCAGGCTCTCCCAGAGTTCTTATGCCCTTTGGACATGCTGGCTGAGGCTGATGGAAGATGGAGCCGAACAACATCTGGAAGGCCACCGGTATAGCTCTCATTAAAACATCGTTCTTAACACCCCGCTGTTTGAGGTCCACAGCTTGCTGGAACGTGGTCAGTCTTGACTGCAGAAAATGAAACAACTAGGAGATGTTCCTGGAGGATCCAGGAATCTCCTTCTCCACCTCAGAGCTGCCCTCCCTAGTGCATGCAACCAGATGTTAGTGTCATCAGCCAGCGACCAGCGACCCATTCCAGAGCCTGCCTCTGCCTGACAGCCCAGATGTTTCTAGAATCCTCTGTGCCTGGGGGCTGAACTTCCAAACCCTGCAGAACTCATTCCATTCCACTCAGCCGATATTTCAAAGCGTGCAAATTAGGTTTGTGCATGAAACCGGGAAAGAGGGCCAAATGGAGTCTGAAATAGGCTGAGATTTACGATGTTTGGGTTCCACGAATCACACGGGCAATGCTCTCTGAGAGGTCAACCTTGTATGCAATCCCTTCTCATCAATTACATGTTTGGCTGGCTGTCCTGGGAACTCAGTTGTACACCCCCCCTCCCATTTACAGCTGCAGTGCACTAGGAAAATATGCTTGTTGCTGTTATGTTTTGTTTGTTTGTTTGTTTGTTTGTTTGTTTGTCACTAGGAGTTCAAGGTGGCATGTGTGGTTCCCTTTCTTTCTGTGTTTATCCTCACAACAACCCTGTGAAGTAGGCTAGGCTGAAAAATAGCGACTGGCCGCAAAAGTCACACCCAGCAAACTTCATGACTGAGCAGGCCTTTGAACCCAGAGCCTTGTTCTGAAAAGGTTTTCCCCACCCCTTCTCAGGAATAAAAATAAAATTTCTGTCTTTTTTGGCTGGGAGTAAGGGGGGTGGAGAGGAAGCAGAGCCCAAACTTGAGCGGACTGACCTCCCTGTGCCCCGGTGTGGGAGTGACTGAAACGGCACAGGTCATAAAATTTGCAGACAGAAAAGCCTGCCTCTTATGCACATTTACTCAGGAGTAAGCCTCGCGGAATGCTTACATCTGTGTAAGCATGCATCAGATCTGTCTGCAAATAAGATTATCACTCCCTTGCTGCATTTGGAGACCACGTCTGCGAAAGCAAGAAAGAAAAGCAACCCACATCTGGGTTCCTCTTCCATGCTTTGATTCACATGTGCTAGAAACCAACTTTTTTAAAAAATACACCCCGCCCCCATCAATACTTCATACTTTCCCACTGACATCATTTGGCAGGACAGGAATCTACCACTAACTGGTAAACCCTCAAAGGCATAATTGCAGTTGTTTTAAGAAAGTGGGAGGCATTCAGCTCTCTCCCTCTCCCCCCTCTTTCAAATCTCCCTTCTGATTCCTGCTTGGTTTCCAGATGTTTCCTGCAACAGCTATTGTCATGGGGACAGAGCAGAGAAGGGAGGAAGAGGACCACTACTGCAATGCATGCTGGGAAGGGTGGCATGCTAGTGGAGAACTTGCATCCTCACTCAGTGGTATGTTTGCTGGTGGGGTGTCCAGTGCTAATTGGAGGGGGGGCTAGGTTTAAAAGGCAAGCAGAACCTCCCAGTAACAAAACTCTCCATCTTTCTGTTAAAGGCAGTAAGAGGCACATTACAGACCCACCATCGATTGGGCTGGCTTTGCCACGCACCAAAATAAATGGTGTCATTTTCTCTCCTATTATGAGAGGCTGTAAAAAGCCCATTTTGGGAGGCCCCTGTGCATGCATGCCTGTGGAATGACCGATGGCGTTGAGGGTTTCTGTAGGAAAGATGACTGGCGTTGGGAGTAAATCTTGCAGAATGGTTCCTGAGATCAGGGGAAAGGAGCACTTGTACTTATTTTTATTAATAAGTAAAGTGATTATCGGACCTGGGTAATGGCCCATTTTGTCTTCCCGGTGACAAATCAGGGGTACTTAGCAGGCCTTGAGCTAGCATTGGCTTTGATGTGGTACTAGGGGTTTCATTTCCAGGAAAACAAGTGAATTCATTTCTACTCAATGTAAGAATTTAGAAGAACCATGCTATATCCATCTGCTGGCCCATCTAGTCCAGCATCCTCTTCTCACAGTGGCTGACAAGAAGAGGAGGAGGAGGAGGAGGAGGAGGAGGAGGAGGAGGAGTTTGGATTTGATATCCCTCTTTATCACTACCCAAAGGAGTCTCAAAGCGGCTAACATTCTCCTTTCCCTTCCTCCCCCACAACAAACACTCTGTGAGGTGAGTGGGGCTGAGAGACTTCAAAGAAGTGTGACTAGCCCTAGGTCGGCCAGCAGCTGCATGTGGAGGAGCGGAGACGCGAACCCGGTTCCCCAGATTATGAGTCTACCACTCTTAACCACTACACCACACTGGAATAATGTCCGAATGGGAAGAAGTCCACAAGCAGGACCAGAGCACAAGAGCAACACAGCCCTCCTCTAGTTTCCAGCAACTGCAATGCTGGTGCCAGGCTACTTTGCACCCTAGGCAAGGCTAGCTAGTTGCACCCCCACCACACACATGGTTTTCTGAGCTGGATCTCAAAGTGGGTACTGGCAAATTGATGCCAAAGATAAGGGAAGAACCAGTTTCACAGGGGAAGTTCGGAGTCATGTGTAATGCCCCCACCATGTTTCAGATACTCGTGGAGGGAGAAGGTGCCCCTGTCAGCCTGCTTTTTATACTTAGATGACATCCTCCTACACATGAGACATTTGTCCAAGAGCAAGCGTTCTGTGACTCCAATCACAAGTGCCCATACGTGGTCCTCCAGAAAATAAATGAGGTGGTATACCAGATCCAGCTGGGCCCCAGGCACAAGCCCAAAATCATTCAAGTGGGTAGCTGCTCCAACCATCAGTGGAAGCCAGGTCCTAGGGGCCTGGGAGAAAAGTGTTACAGGCCACACCTGGACAAAGTGGCTCCACCGCTATAGCTAAAGTAGCCAAGGACGGCCCAGCAGAGTTAGAAGAGGGCAGCTCTGCGACACAGTTTGCTGGGAGATCCCAGAGGCACAGGAATGCACTTCAGAGACTAAGCCTCTGAATGGAATCATAGAATCATAGAGTTGGAAGAGACCACAAGGGCCATCCAGTCCAACCCCCTGCCAAGCAGGAAACACCATCAAAGCATTCCTGACAGATGGCTGTCAAGCCTCCGCTTAAAGACCTCCAAAGAAGGAGACTCCACCACACTCCTTGGTAGCAAATTCCACTGCCGAACAGCTCTTACTGTCAGGAAGTTCTTCCTAATGTTTAGGTGGAATCTTCTTTCTTGTAGTTTGAATCCATTGCCCCGTGTCCACTTCTCTGAAGCAGCAGAAAACAACCTTTCTCCCTCCTCTATATGGCATCCTTTTATATATTTGAACATGGCTATCATATCACCCCTTAACCTTCTCTTCTCCAGGCTAAACATACCCAGCTCCCTATGCCATTCTTCATAAGGCATCGTTTCCAGGCCTTTGACCATTTTGGTTGCCCTCCTCTGGACACGTTCCAGCTTGTCAGTATCTTTCTTGAACTGTGGTGCCCAGAACTGGACACAGTATTCCAGTATGGAGAACTTTGTGAAACCCTAGTATGGAGAACTTTGTGAAACCCTCGTTGGCCTAAGGATTGCACTGTCCCTTTTGGGAAGCACTGATGCCTCTGACCATGGAGGCAGAGCACAGCCATCCTGGCTAGTATGACACTTACCGTATTGGCCTGAATATAAGCTTCACCCCCCCCCCCCAAAATTCTGGACGTGAAAAGTTAAACTGTGGCTTAAATTCGTGACCTCACAAAAACTGGCTTTTACGACATCGCTGCTGAAACAGACATACGGTAAAACGGAACGGGTGTGGCACCTCTTGCATTCTGTTCTGCCCAGTTCACTATGTCAGATTTAAGTGGCGCCCCCTAGACTCAGCTCCCAGTATGGCAGAACTAGTCGCACTGCCCTTGGCTGGTTGGCGAAGCTGGACTAGGCAGGCTCCCTGGCAAAAGAAGAAGTAAGTATCTGACCTTGAGGAGCTTACAATGTTAACTGCAGCCATAAGCCAGCCAGCAAAAGGAGTGGAATCGGAAAACCAAAGTTAACAAAGGAGGAAATGAAACAACTGCATCTCCCTCGGTTATCATTAAATCAGTTGTTATTACAGCTCTCCCCTTGTTACTCAGGTAGCCACTAGGTGGCAGCGCAGCAAGCCCCTTCCTGCTGCATCCATGCAGGGCTTTATGTGAAGGGAGTGATGCCGTATATGTAACTCACAAACTGTATACTGGGGTGCTCTGCCCTCGCACCAGGAACCTGCCTGTGGCCCAGGAGAAATCAATCCATTAAATGACAAGATGTTTTGCCAAAGGGGAGGTTCTCATATCCACCTCCCGTTCCACTTTATGCAAAAACCCAGGAGCCAAAGGACCTCTCCGCACACACAAGCACACTGCAAGGAATTTCAGAAGTTTCAGAAATTAGCTGTGATTCCTGCATTGCAGGGAGTTGGGCTAGATGAGCCATTGGCCCTTCCAACTCTGCAATTCTTTGATTCTCCCATCTCACTGAAATGCATTGGGCTGCCTTCAGAAATCCCTCAGATCTTTCGCTCAAGGAAAGCTTGCAGTATTTTAAAGGTAAAGGGACCCCTGACCATTAGGTCCAGTCGTGTCTGACTCTGGGGTTGCGGCGCTCATCTCACATTACTGGCCGAGGGAGCTGGTGTACAGCTTCCGGGTCATGTGGCCAGCATGACTAAGCCGCTTCTGGCGAACCAGAGCAGCTCACGGAAACACCGTTTACCTTCCCGACGGAGCGGTACCTATTTATCTGCTTGCACTTTGACGTGCTTCCAAACTGCTAGGTGGGCAGGAGCTGGGACCGAGCAATGGGAGCTCACCCCGTTGTGGGGATTCGAACCGCTGACCTTCTGATCAGCAAGCCCTAAGCTCTGTGGATTAACCCACAGCGCCACCCGTGGCCCTACAGTATTTTAGGGCTTTGAAAAAAAAGGTGAGGAAGAGGACACACCATGGAGGAGCATAAAACCATGCATGGTGGAGAGAAAGTGGATAGAGAAAAGTTTTCTTCTCTCTTTGAGGTTCAGGCTCATGGTCTGGTGTGGGCGACCTGGGCTCTGGCTCTGGATTTTTACCTCTTGAAATATGACAACCTAATGAACACTGACTGGTAGCAGTTCTTCAGGGTATTAAGCAAGGGTTCTCTACCAGCCCCCACTGGGAATAAAACCTGGGACCTTTTGTATGCAAAGCCAGATGCTCTTATGGCCCTTCCTGAAAGAATCACAGATTAAGAACATCCAACTGGAAATTCAAATCCTCCTGCATTCTCACTGCAAGAGCTCTGCCCTGTAAATGTTTCCCTTCTCATGTTCTGAGTAGAGCAATGTGAGGAGCCTGCTAAAACCATTCAGCGTTTCTCTTTCTCCACCTAATTGTCCTGGTAACTTCTGTATCAACCTGTCAAACCTTAACCCGGCCTGACGCACATCTGGCTGACTTCCTTACATAAGAACATAACAAATGCTTGCAAGGTCAGGTCAAAGGGTGCAGAATCCTGTTCTCACAGTGGCCAAACAGATGCCTCAACCTAGCTCAGGGCCTGAGTGCAGCAGCAACTCTCCATGGTATTCCCCACAGGCGGGTATCTTAGGGGTAGACTGCCCCTGAGCATGGAGATCTGCTGCCATAGTAGGGCCTCCACATGGACAGCCTTGCTGGATCAGGTCAAAGGGGGCCCATCTAGTCCAGCATTCTCATTTCCTGCCATTTCCAGCAACTGCTATTCAAAAGCATTGCTGCCTCTGATCGGGCAGGCAGAGCCATTGATAGCCCTTATGCTCTCCACGAACATGCCCAATCCTCTTGTAGAGCCATCCAAATTGGTGGCCACCACTGCCTCCTGTGGGAGTGAGTTCCACAGTCTAACTCTGTGCTGCATGAAGAAGGACTTTCTTTTCTCTGCCCTGAATCTTCCAGCATTTAGCTTCCTTGGATGTCCCCCATTTTTAATTTTATGAGTGAGAGAGAAAAACTTTTCTCTATCCGCTTTCTCCATGCCATGCATAATTTTATAAACTTCCTAGGAAGAATGAGAGAGAGAGAGAGAGAGAGAGAGAGAGAGAGAGAGAGAGAGAGAGAGAGAGAGAACAGCAGCACAACTGCCTCTATAGAAATTTGACACACAGACGGTCCAAAGACCAGCTGTGGCTTCACAGGACAGTCAATTTCTGGGACAAGCAGCAGGTCAGTAACTCCTTCCAGCTTTTTCTCCCGATTGCCTCTCTACAACCCTCGGAGGCATTCCAGAATCTCCACCCTCGGAGCGACGTGGCAGCCAATGCGATGAGGTCATCTGCAGAACATATATAAAGTTTTCTGAAGTTTTCTCTCGCAATCCCCATCGCCATGTTGTGCAATGGAGAAGGACTGCATTTCAAAACAAAGAAGCAAACAAACAGGTCCCTAGGGTCTCGTTTCCCTGGTCATGCTGGTTTTTTTAAAAAATTATTATTATTTTAAAGTATCTAGGCAGAATATTGCAACTCATCACCTTTTATTGGAAAGATGCCCCCACCTCCCCTCAATGAAAGTGACTTCATATCAATTAGGGATGAAGGAGAAAAATGATCTGATATACAATTTAATGTGAATCTATATAATTCACGCTTCCTGAACCTTCTGAATACCAGTTGCTGGAATTCATAAGAAGGGAGAGTGGTGCTGTTGAGCTTTGGCCCTACACATTGGCATCTGCTTACAGGGGAATAGTGTGGAGGTGCTGGGGGGGGGTCATAACCTTAGATACACAATTTTGACTGGGTGCAAACCAGGTGCCCCCCATGCAGATGACTCGAGTGGCACCGCCTATTGCTCCTCTTCACCCGCCAAGGGCTGTGTCAGCTGGCCAGGCTCCCCCCCCCCCCCGTGTAGGCAGGCAGGTGGTTCAATATGGTCCCAATTTGCTCTGGTGGGCATGGGGATGCTCTGGTGGCATCAGCAGTGAGGGCTGGTTTGGCGTTCCTCCACCCGGTGCTCCCTCCCCCGCCCAGAGCACTGACAACCAACACTTCTGGACTATAAGGCCCCCCTTCAGCCAGACTCCTAGAACCATAGAATTGTAGAGTTGGAAGGGACCCCAAGCGTCATCTAGTCCAACCCCCTGCAAGGCAGGAATCACAGCTGTAGTATCCATGACACATGGCCATCCAACCTCAGCAAACAACAACAACAACCCTCCAATGAAGGAGAGTCCACCACCTACCAAGAGAGACTGTTCCACTGACAAACAGCTCTTAGAACAGCTCTTGCCACCAGAAAGTTCTTCCTGATATTGTATGTTCTTATGGAACCTCCCAATTCCAGTCCAGTCTATCTAGCTTTCTTAGGGTATTTGGCCACTGTGAGAACAGGATACTGGACTATGTGGGCTATTGGCCTGGTCCAGCAGGGTTCTTCTTATGTTCTTCATCCACTGTCAGACTCAGTATGAATACCTCTGGACACCAGTTGTGAGGATTTGCAGTTGGAGAGAGTCTTGCTGTCACTCTCAGATCCTGCTTGTGGGCTTTCCATTCAAATCTGGCTGGGCACTGTGAGAATGGGATGCTGAATTGATGGGCCTTTGGCTGATCCAGCAGGGCTCTTATGTTCTACATCTGCTGTTGGATGCAGTATACCTCTGAATACCAATTGCTGGCAGCGGCAGACTTTGGGCTCTCAGATTTCAGCGGCGCCCTGTGGGATGCTAAAATTCAGACCACTCCATTCTACAGCATTGTTGTGGCTCCCCCTGCAGCACAGCTGAAGTGGTCACACTACCCTAAAAGCACCTCTGTTGGTGAGCATCTTTGATGGACAGAGTTGCTGTTGCACTCAGGTGCTGCTTGCGGGTTTTCCATCAAGGCATCTGTGAGTTGGTCTTCACTGCAGGCAGCAAATCAATCCGTGGTTGCGAGGCAAGAGTCAACCTTCCTGAGTCCTAAAGTCTGAGCTTAACTTTGTAGGGGTTTGCATTCAGGGACTGAAACGTGACTGGAATTTATCTCACACAAAGTGGGAAATGACGCTAGCCTAGCCTTGAGGTTTGGGGTCAAGAATAAATAAAAATAAATAAAATAATTTATTATTTATACCCTGCCCATCTGGCTGGGTTTCCCCAGCCACTCAGGGCAGCTTTCAACCGAATATTAAAAACAATACAGCACCAAGCATTAAAAACTTCCCTAAACAGAGCCGCCTTCAGTTGTCTTTTAAAAGTAAAATAGCTGCTTATTGCCTTGACACCTGATGGGAGAGCATTTCACAGGGCAGCCCCGCTACCGAGAAGGCCCTCTGCCTGGTTCCCTGTAACCTCACTTCTCGCAGACAGGTAACCGCCAGAAGGCGCTTGGTGCTGGACCTCAGTGTCCGGGCTGGACAATGGGGGTGGAGACGCTCCTTCAGGTATACAGGACCGAGGCCGTTTAGGGCTTTAAAGGTCAGCACCAACACTTTGAATTGTGCTCAGAAATGTACCGGGAGCCAATGAAGATCTTTCAGGACTGGTGTTATGTGGTCTCCTAGTCACCAGTCTAGCTGCCGCATTCTGGATTAATTGCAGTTTCTGAGTCCCACATGGAGCGCATTGCAGTAGTCCAAGCGGGAGATAGCTAGAGCATGTACCACCCTGGCAAGACAATCTGTGGGCAGGTAGGGTCTCAGCCTGCAGATGGAGCTGGTAGACAGCTACCCTGGACACAGAACCTGTGCCTCCATGGACAGCTGCAAGTCCAAAATGACTCCCAGGCTATGCACCTGGTCCTTCAGGGGCACAGTTACCTGATTCAGGATCAGGGAGTCCTCCACATCCGCCCATCCCCTGTCCCCCCAAAAGAGTACTTCTGTCTTGTCAGGATTCAACCTCAATCTGTTAGCCACCATCCATCCTCCAACTGCCTCCAGACACTCACACAGGACCTTCACCGTCTTCACTGGTTCTGATTTAAAAGAGAGGTAGAGCTGTGTATCATTCACATATTGATGAACACCCAACCCAACCCCCCTGGTGATCTCTCCTAGCGGCTTCATGTAGATGTTGAAAAGCATGGGGGAGAGGATGGAACCCTGACGCACCCCACAAGTGAGAGCCCAGGGGTTTGAACACTCATCCCCCACCACCACTTTCTGCACACGGCCCAGGAGAAAGGAGCGGAACCACTGCATAACAGTGCCCCCAGCGTCCAGCCCCTCAAGATGGTCCAGAAGGATGTTATGGTCGATGGTGTCAAAAGTCGCTGAGAGATCCAGCAGAACTAGGAAACAGCTCTCACCTTTGTCCCTAGCCCACCGGAGATCATCAACCAGTGCGACCAAGGCAGTTTCAGTCCTGTGGTGAGGCCTAAATCCCAACTGGAAGGGATCCAAATGGTCCACATCCTCCAGGTGTGCTTGGAGTTGTTCAGCAACCACCTGCTCAATCACCTTGCTCAAGAATGGTAGATTTGAGACTGGGCAATAGTTGGCCATGTTGGCTGCGTCTAAAGATGTTTTTCTTTTTAAGAAGTGGTTTAATGACCTCCTCTTTCAGTGGGCCTGGGAAGGCTCCCTCACAGAGGGAAGCATTCACCCCTCACAGAGACCATCATCGCCCATCCCTTCCCAGCTTGCTTTTATCAGCCAGGATGGACAAGGATCAAGAAGGCAGGTGGTTGGTTTCACTCATCCAAGCAGCCTGTCCACATCCTTGGAGGTAACAGATTGAAATTAATCCCATATAACATGACTAGACAGGGTTCCAGCACTCTCCCGCCCCGGCCCTGCTCCCATGGTGGAGTCTACCTCCTTCCGAATCTGAACAACTTTATCTGCGGAAAACTTTGCAAAAGCATTGCAGGAGATCTTGTGGTCCCTACCAGGCCCTCATGACACTAGTTGGTTCTAATAGATTGCAAACCACCTGAAAGAGTCCCCTGCTGCTGTTTTCTGCAGATGCAATAGAGGCGGTGAAGAAAGTATTCTTCGCTGTCGCTACCGCCACTTGGTAGGCTCGACGTTGATCTCTAACCTGTGTCCGGTCAGATTCAGAATGAGTTATCCGCCACCGGCGCTCTAGCCTTTTCAGCGATTGTTTCATCGCCCTCAGCTCCGGGAAAAACCATGGGGCTGTCTGGGCTCCATGCAATCGGAGAGGGCGCTTCAGAGCCAGACAGTCAATAGCCCTGGTTAACTCCGTATTCCAACGGGTCACCAGGGAATCAGCTGAAATGCCATCAACATGGGATAAAACATCCCCTATCACTCTCTGGAAACCATTTGGATCCATTAAGTGGTAGGGCCGGACCATCCGAATTGGTCCCACCTCCCTGCAGAGGGGAAGGGTTGCAGAGAAGTCCAGTTGCACCAGGAAGTGATCTGACCATGGCACTTCCTTTGTTTCACTTTCACTTAATGTCAGATCACCAACATCCATAGAGGTGAACACCAAGTCTAAGGCATGAGTTGGGCCAAACTTATTCAGGGACAGTCCCATGGAGGCCATGCTTTCCACGAAGTCCCGAGTGGCCCCTTGTAAGGTCGTGTTGGCATGAATCCAGTCTCTGGCAGATTGTCCTGGATCAGGATACCATGGGATGTCATTTTAATTTTTAATTATTTATGTTCCAGCTTTCTCCCCAGGAAGCTTGAGGTTGCACGCATGGTTCTCCTCCTCCTCATTCAGTCCCCACAACAACACTGTTGTTGTGGGGACTGAATGGTAGGTTAGGCTGAGAGGCAGTGGCTGGCCCCCAAGGTCACCCAGTGAACTTCATGGCTAAGGGGTGATTTGAACCCTAGTCCCCCAGATCCTAGCCCAGCACTCTAACCACTATGCCACACTGGCTTTGGCACAGAGGCATCTTCCACAAGACCATTCAGTTCCAGCCAAGAGTGAGTGTGATATCAAGAGATCAGGGATAGATAACTGGTTTCTCTCCATTTCTCATTTTATGCAAGGTGTGGAGAAAACAGATAAAGAGGTGTTTTTCTCCCTCTTATAAGACTGGACCTCCAATAAAGCTGAATTTTGGAAGATAAAAGGAAGGATGAAAGAAAGTGCTTTGCACAATGCAGAATTAAACTATGAAACTTGCTCCCATGAGAGACTAGGGATGGTCACCAATTTAGATAACTTTAAGAGAGGATTGGAGAAATTCATGGAGGATAAGGCCATTGAGGGTTGCTAGCCAGGATGGCTTTGTTCTGCCTCCACCACCTGAAGCAGCAATACTTCTGAATGCCAGTTGCTGTGAGGTGCGAATGGGAGAGCACTCTTGCACTTATGTTCTGCTTGCAGCTTTCCCAGAGGCTTCTGGTTAGCCACTGAGAACATAAGAAAAGCCCTGTTGGAACAGGCCCTAGCCCAGCATCCTGTTCTCATAGTAGCCAACCGGGTACCAAGACATACAGGATGCATCCCTCTGCTGAATCCTGGGCCTCTTGGTTGGGTTATTTGAAGAAAGGAGAACTGTAAAAGATCAAACGTTCACCTCTGCTGCAAATATCTCATTGGAAATTGCAAAATACCTGGCATTGCAGAAAAGGAGCCCAAGGCCCTCTGAAGCACAGCTGCAGCTCTCAAGCAGAGACAGCTGACTTAGCATTTCTTGCTCAGCTGGCAGAAGGGCTGGTGGCTCAGAGGAAGGCTGTGCTGAAACAGACACACCCTTTGCTTTCTCGGGAGTTTCCTTTGCTTGGAGAATGAAGCTCCTGGGTGACCTTGGGCCGGCTGCTGCCTATCAGCCTATCCCACAGGGTCATTGTGGGGATTAAATGATGAGGTGGAGAAACTCCTTGGAGGAAATAAGGTGGAAGAGAAATGCAATAAATAAATGCAAAGAAATAGTCACTCTGTGGCACCCCTTCCATCTGGCTGCCTCCATGCAGGAGGTGAGAAGCAGGGTTAATTTCCACTAGCTTTGTCAAAAGACCAGTTCTGTCGGGTGCCTCCTGCCCCACGAACCATTTCTGTGCAAGTTGGTCGTTATGAGAACTACTGTTCTGGAACCAGCACCTGAGATTGTTTTTCTCCTTCCTTCCTTCCTTCCTTCCTTCCTTCCTTCCTTCCTTCCTTCCTTCCTTCCTTCCTTCCTTCCTTCCTCTCTTCTTCCTTGTGTGCTGTGTCATTTAGATTGTAAGCCTGCAGGCAGGGACTGTCTCATTTCAGTTTACCTCAGGCAAAATGCTCCCAGTAGCCTTTTCGGCTGTAGAGCGTGTTGCAAAATGCTCTCAGACAAATGAAACAAGCATTGGTCACTGCACTTGCCTCTTGTAAATTTCATTTACGTTTCCCGTTGTTCCATGGCAGGGTGATGTTTGAAGGCTAGATAATAAGGCCATTAATTCTTGCCACTCATGGTGCTAGTTATTTCATGGAACATGACAGGGAAACGTAGATTCCTCCATGGGAGTAATTACTGTACCACTTCAAAAGCATTACCCTGAGAGAGGAGCGGCCACAGAGCAGATGGAGGACATCTGTGCCCATTCCCAATGGCCAAAGGTGGCAGTCTCTGGACTAATATCTTCTCCATTGCTAAGATGGGCATTTGGCCTGACCACCTACTTTGCACGCAGAAGGATGTGCAAACCCCTATGGCATCTCCAGGTAGGGCTGTGAAAGTCTTGCTGTCTGCAATCCTAGCTAGCTGCTGCCAGTGAGTGCAGACAATTCTGAACTTAGATGGGCTTGGGGTAAGGCATCTCCCCATGTTCCAATTTAGGATTTAGATTTGGTGGACAGAGTGCCTGAAGAACTATGGATGGAGGGTCGTAACATTATACAGGAGGCAACAACGAAAACCATCCCAATGAAAAGGAAATGCAAGAAAGAAAAGTGGCTGTCCAATGAGGCCTTACAAATAACGGGGGAGAGAAGGCAAGGAAAATGTGAGGGAGATAGTGAAAGATACAGGAAATTGAATACAGATTTCCAAAAAAAAAAAAAAAAAATAGCATGGAGAGACAAGGGGGCCTTCTTAAACGAGCAATGCAAAGAAATAGAGGAAAACAACAGAATTGGAAAAACCAGAGATCTGTTCAAGAAAATTGGAGATATGAAAGGAACATTTCATACAAAGATTACCATAATAAAGGATGAAAGTGGAAAGGACCTAACAGAAGCAGAAGACATCAAGAAGCAGTAGCAAGAATACACAGAGGAATTATAGCAGAAAGATATGGAGGTCTCGTAGTGTGGTTGCTGACCTTGAGCCAGACATCTTGGAGAGTGAAGTCAAATGGGCCTTAGAAAGCACTGCTAATAACAAGGCCAGTGGAAGTGATAATAGTCCAGCTGAACTATTTAAAATTTTAAAAGATGATGCTGTTATGCCAGCAAGTTTGGAAAACTCAGCCAGAGGATTGGAGAAGATCAGTCTACATCCCAATCTCAAAAAAGGGCAGTGTCAAAGAGCAGAGACATCACCTTGCTGACAAAGGTCTGTATAGTTAAAGCTATGGTTTTCCCAGTAGTGATGTATGGAAGTGAGAGCTGATCGCCGAAGAATTGATGCTTTTGAATTATGGTGCTGGAAGAGACTCTTGAGAGTCCCATGGACTGCAAGAAGATCAAACCTATCCATTCTTAAGGAAATCAGCCCTGAGTGCTCACTGGAAAGACAGATCCTGAAGTTGAGGCTCCAGTACTTTGGCCACCTCATGAGAAGGGAAGACTCCCAGGAAATGACCCTGATGTTTGAGGGCACAAGGAGAAGGGGACGACAGAGGACAAGATGGTTGGACAGTGTTCTCGAAGCTACCAACATGAGTCTGACTAAACTGCGGGAGGCAGTAGAAGACAGGAGTGCCTGGTGTGCTCTGGTCCATGGGGTAACAAAGAGTCGGAAACAACTAAACGACTAAACAACAACATATTCCAATGTTCATCAGCCAGCCTGACTGGGACTGATGGGTGTTAGGGTCCCTCAATAGCTCAGTTGGTTAGAGTGTGGTGCTGATAACGCCAAGGTTGCAGGTTTGATCCCTGTATGGGGCAGGTGCAGGAAGAAGAAGAAGAGGAAGCAGGGCCGTCTTAGAGGGATCGGCCGCTGTGGCGCGGTGATCCCTTGGCATCCCCGGCGTGCTGCCTCTCCGCCCACCTCCCTCCCGCACTGGCTGCCCCTCGGGAGGGGGGGTGGGCGAGCGGGGGATGAGGGACGTGGTGCTGGAGCGGCGCGAGGCTTTGCGCGCCCTTCCAGCGCTCCAGCTGGGGCTCCGGGAGGCGAGGGTGGCTGGCTTTCAGCCTGCCCATGGGGGCGGGGGTGGGTTGGGGAGGGAGCACCCAGTATGCCGGCGGGCTTGCGGGGGCACCCCTGGGGGCCCCGGCGCCCTGGTGCGGTGAGCCACCAACCCCTATGGATGAGACGGCCCTGAGAGGAAGAAGAAGAGGAAGAATTTTATTATTTATACCCTGCCTATCTGGCTGGGTTTCCCTAGCCACTCTGGGCTGCTTACAGAATATATAAAACATAAACTTCCCAATACAGGGCTGCCTTCAGGATATAACAATTAGTAAAAGCAATTTAAACATTCAAAAAATAAAAATAAAATCAACAATAAACTAAAAGCACATCAGCATTCTAAATATCCAGGTAGGTAAAAAAAAAATTAAGCAGGCAGCAAAAAGAGTACAGCGAAGGCACCTGCATGATGTCATTAGGCAGGGAGTTCCAGAGTGTAAGCACCACCGTACTAAAATGTGAATGTTATACAACTGTGGGATGGGCATTATGGGGCACCTGTAAGAGGATCAGTTCCACAATACTTCCTCCTCCTCTCTCCTCCTCCTTCCTTTTCTCCTCCCAATGCCCTCAGTAATTGCAGGTGGTCATTATGTTCCTATGTTAAATTTAGGTTGAAGAGGTTCATTCAAATGAGGATGCCTGAAAATTCTCCCCTTGGTTGGCCAGCTAAGGCTCTCCCCGCCCCCCGCCCCCGCCGCCCCCAAACTGGCAAGGACTCAGGTTACAAATCCATGTCCCCATCCTGTTTGTCTATCTTCTAATCCTCATTTAACAGGCTGATTCTCCCAGAATAAGCACTGCCTTATTGAAGCTGTCAGGCGATGGCTCCATTAGGAATGTCAGCAGAACTGATACTGGTATGATGGTAGAACATCACAGTCGGATGCCAAGGCTTCCAGGTGCGAAGTGTCCTTACTTCCAAGTAGCACAGCTTTAGAAGTGTGCCGGTGGGTTGGACTTTCAGCCATTTGAGTCCCTTCCATTGTATTCTGGGGAGGGAGCAAGGGATGGTAAGGAGGTGTGAAAGTGACTGATGTCAGGAATTCAAACAGCAAGACCACAAGCTTCACATTGAGCCAACAGTGTGATGCAGCATCGAAAAAAAGCTAATGCAATTCTAGGCTGCACCAACAGAAGTCTAGTGTCCAGATCAAAGGAAGTCATAGTACCACTCTATTCTGCCTTGGTTAGACCATTGTGTCCAGTTATGGGCACCTTGATTTAAGGAGATTGAGAAGCTGGAAGGATGATTAAGGGTCTGAAAACCAAGCGTTGAGGGTGTTGGGGATGTTTAACCTGAATATGTGAAGACACATGGCTCATCCAAACTTCATTTTGCACAGGTCTTCACTTTAGAGCTCTGTGACTCAGTGCCCCCCCCCAAGTCCTGGTGCTTTCTAAAATATGTTTTTTCCCAAGGAAAGCACCAGGACCGGGGGGGGGGGTGGAGTGGGGGGGATGGACCACTCAGATAGTCAAACACGAAGCTTTAAAGTGTGGAACTGTGCCTGGAAAATGCAACACAAAAGGAAGTCTGGACGAGCCTTAAGATGTGATAGGATAGCAATCTTTTAACGTCTGAAAGGCTATTATATGGAAGATGGACCAATCTTGTTTTTTCTGCTGCTTCAGAAGGTAGGAACTAATCCAATGGATTCAAATGACAAGGAAGGAGATTCTGACTAAACTTAAATCATAACTTTCTGATGGCAAAAGGTGTTTGACAGAGAAGCAGACTCCCTCAGAAGGTGTTGGACTCTCCTGTGTTGTAACTTTTGAAACAGAGATTGGATGACCATCAGTCAGGGATTCTTCAACTGAGATTACTGTATTGCAGGATGTTGGAACAGATGACCCTTGAGGTGGTCCCTTCCAACTCTACGCTTCTACGATTATATGGACCCAGGATGCCTTGATCCCATCAACAGCTTAATAAATGGACTGGATTAGTCAATGGCTATGACGAGGAACAGGTTTTATGATTATTCTTTCTTTCTTTTTTAAGCTGGGGGGGGGGTCACCCAGGCTCTGGGTTGCATTGGTGTGTGTGTGTGTGTGTGTGTGTGCACGTGCGCAGCCCTGCATTGTAAATCTGTCTCCCTTGTGCTCAGTTCAGCCCAGGACACTATAGAAATGGAAGTCAGAGAAGATGCTATAGGGCAGGTTTGCAGATGGTGATTCTGGCATTGCAGGTCCCTTCTAACCCTGCAATTCATTACAACCACCATACAGCCACATTTTGCCACATTGCAATCAAAGGATCCCCCACCTGTAAATGCTCCCATGAGAACTCATCTATATTGAAATTCTGCCTGCATTTTCGAAAAGGATTTACTCCTTGCCCCATGGGACATCCTGGAGACGTCTATGTAATTCTTCCCTTACGTTCATTTTTTTTGGAGGAAGGGGATCTGTGCATAGAAATAAAAGTCTGAATTTGGCTTTGAAGAGGCTTTAATGAGCTGGGAAATTCAGGTCTCTAGACATCTCCTTTTAATGCCTGCAGAATACTAATATTGACAGGAAAGAGCAAGGCTATAGAATGGTGAAGCGAGAAGTCTCCATCTGCGTTCAATCTGTGGAAGAACTCTAGCTCAGTTGCATCAATCTTTTATCTCAGGTTTTGGGGACTCGGGTCTCAGGAGATTGATAGTTTAAGGAGGAGTGAGATCGCCAATCTGCACAGGCCACAGATTCACTGGTGGGAATGAGTGGAATTGCAGTGATTAAGGTGCTTCTGCAGAACGGCAGAAGTGGAAGCTCTTGGTGGATATAATGAGTAGCCTTTCAGATACTGTTGGACTACAAGCCCCATGGTAATTAATAACATAGGGAGAGCCTGGCTGCTGAATCAGAGCAATGGCCTATCTGGTCCAGCATCCTGGTCCAACAGTGGCCAAACTGATGTTCCAGTGTGAAGCCCACATGCAGGACCTGAGAGCAACAGCACACTACACACCTGCAATTCCTATCAACTAGTTTTCTGACAGTGGAAGTAGAACATAGCTATTGTGGCCAGTAGCTGCTGACATCCTTCTCACCCAACAACATCTGGAGGGCAACACATTGGTCCTTCCTGGTGCACCCTACCCAAGGCAAATGGGACACTTCAGCATCAGTTTTATGAATTTTATTTTGTAACAGAATGTGGACATAAGATGGAACAGGCTTAGAAAGAAAGTTAGGAGAGAGACTTTCCCAGGTTTACTTGGAGATGCCATTGGGGACTGAACCTTGGGACCTTCTGCATCAAGAGCAGATGATCTCATATTCTAAGGTCTACCAAACAGTCTTTGCTCAGGGACAACATGAGGAAAGTTGAGGAGCCCAAGAAGTGCTTCAACAAAGACGAGTGAGGAAAGGAATTTAGAAGATTCGGGACAGAAAAAAGAAAGTCCTTCTTCACATGGCACATAGTTAAAATATCGAACTCCCTCCCACAGGAGGAGGTGATACCCACCAACTTGGATGCCTTTAAAAGAGGATTGGACACATACATCAAGGGCAAGCTATCAGTGGCTACTAGCCACAATGGCTATGCTCTGCCTCCACAGTTGGAGGCCGTGGGGCTTTTTTCCAGCTGGAACTCACAGGCACTCAGTTCCAGGTCCTCTCAGGTGGGTCACATTGCCATTATAAGAGAACAAGGGGGGCATTCATGGTGAGTTCTGGCACCTCTTTTTCTAGAAAAATAGCGCTGGGAGGCAGTAATGCTTTTGACTGCCAGTTGCTGGAAACCAAAGGAGGAAAGACCTGCTTGTGGGTTTCTCAGAGGCAACGGTTCAATCACTGTGAGAACAGGATGCTGGGCTTGATGGACCGTTGGCCTGATCCAGCAGGGCTCTTCTTATGCTCTCCCTCCACTCTCAAAGGCAGCATGCCTCTGGATAATACTAGTTGCTATGAATCATAGGTGGGGAGAATTGCTGTTGCACTCAAGTCCTGCTTGCAGGTTTCCCACTGGTGCAGCTGGCTGAGGAAAGAATGCTGAACTTATTTTCTTAGAGCAATGGTCCTGCTTGCTGGTTTCCCTTTAGGGATCTGGCTGGCCACTGTGAGTACAGGATGCTGGACTAGATGGGGCAGCAGGCTTTTGTTATGTTCTTACTGTCTAAAATGGGCATCCATCAAGTGTCTAAATAGGGCCATGGGTCCAGCCATGAGAATTTCACGCCCTCAGCCTTAGAAAGCAAGAGATACCAGATGTTTTCCTCAGCAATTTCTGGATTTGCGACATCTGTGTCACCTTCCTTCTGTTCTTTGGGCACCATTCCATCTTTGTTCAGAGGTGGTGTGGGCTCCCCATTGTCATCTCCATGCGTTTGAGAAACATTGCAATTATATTTATAAAAAAATGAAACAAAAAATGTGACCCCCAAGGTGCTTGGTCAAATGCCACCTGGTATGACAACATCTGGGCAGCTGTGCTATGCAACTGCCAGCTCTGTGCTCCTTGTCCAGGAAAACCCGAAAAGCATTTTTACAAACTGATTTTTACACACTTCTGCCAACCATGACCTCAACTCGACTTCCTAGACTGCTGGTGAGTTGAGGCTAGGCAGATTTTATCTGGATTTTTTTTTTAATCTCAATACTACACAATGCAATGCTTCTGGCTCCAAGGAGGAATCCCAGATTCTGAATCGAATTAGGGGTTGCATCCAATGCTGTAGCTGACTTATCGAAACAAAGCAGATGACTAGTTAGAGTCCATTCATTTCAGTGGGTGTACTCTGAGTAGAACCTAATTGGAGGCAACGCTATGATACTTATAGCACAAATTAACCACTGAGCTAGGGCCTTTCCCTCCAAAAATGAAGATTCCAGACCTCATGGTTTTTCATTAAAGGCTGGTGTAGAAAGCTGCCAGATACCATGTCTATCTAGCTTAGTGGGTTGCAGCCATTAGTTAGTCCTTTGAAAGTGATAGACAGGATGAAGTTAGCTGCATTGGTTTCTTTGAGTCTACTCTGAGAAAGCAAAGGTATGTCTAAGGTGCCTCTGAGCTACACCCAGCACACCCTGCTTCAGGCCAGTCTGAAAAAAAATGGGGGATGGTGGGGAAGGACAGATCCTGATGGCTCAAGAGGGACAAGTCCCTGGATGACCTCATCGCTGCAACATCTGGAAGTGTTTAGCAAAACTGGAGCTGTGATTACATAGGCTGCCCCTGAAGTCACACACGCGTGCACACACATGCACAAACAAAAGAATCCCAGGGTTTTTAATGCCTTTTCTCTCATTTATTTGTGATTGCAAGCTCAGGGTTTGAGAGTGAGAGAGCAGGAACTTTTGCAAACAATTCAAGGGTGCGATTCCAGACTTTGCAAGGAGAAACAGGGTCACCCCTGTGATCATGCTTAGGGCTCATGTTCACCTGCCCCCCCCCCCGAGCTTCCTTGAAAGCAATGTTCAAAGGTTAAGAACATAAGACATAAGCCCTTCTGGATCAGGCCAATGGCCTATCTAGTGCAGCCTCCTTTTCTCACAGTGGCTAACTAGATGCCCCAATGGGAAGCCCCCCAAGCAGGACCTGAGGGCAACTGCAAAACTCTCCTCTCCTGTGGTTTCTGGAAACTGGCATTCAGAGGCATATGGAGATACAACATAACCATTGTGCCTTGTAGCATTCTGGAAACTGTAGTTGGTTCAGGGTGCTGAGAGTCGTTAGGCGATCTCTATTCCATTCATAGAGCTGCAATTCCCTAAATTCCTTCTGAAGAGGGATTAATTAGAATCATATAATTGTAGAACCAGGGGGGGACCCCAAGGGTCATCTAGCCCAACCCCCTGTAATCCACCCTGAGAACTCTGTTGGCGGAACAGGGGCCTCCTAACAACTCTCAGCAGCCTCAACAAGCTCCTGTTTAAAGTGGTGTCATAGTGCTTTAAATATATGGTACCGATGTGGCCTCACAATTAGGAAGAGGAGGTGGCATTAATGAGGGGCTGGATACCCAGGGCAATCCTCAGAGCAAGGGAAACACAGAGCATTGGAAAGAACGGCAAAGATTCCCCCGGCAGGAAAGGCGAACTCTGGACAAAACTGGAGTGCTTTAACGGTGGGACAGGACAGCACTATCTGACGTGGATTTTCCATCCTCTCTGCTGCGCCCCCAACCTGATCCCAATTAGATAAACGCCTGCCAGCAGTCACTTATGACTCATTCGCAGAAATAGAGGGGGGGATGTAAGTACAGAGGCTGGAGAAAGCTGCACATTTTCAGGACAGAAAGAGCCCACAGCTGTTGTTTCAAGAAGGCCAGGGTGCCTTTGCTGAGGTCACTTTGCAACCAGCAGTAGCTCCTGAATTTAATACATTCTGGAAAGGGTAAAAAAAAAAAATTCAACTTATTTTTTATTTTTGCTTCTTGGTGGGATCCTTGGAATATTCTGTATTTTTTTTTAAAAAAAGAGGGGGGACGACACACATCTAAATTGGCAGCAAAGTTTCCATATGAAACGGTTTTTCCAGCATCCCAGTAGCGAAAATGTGTGGTTAGGGATAACTAGCTTAGGCTTTAAAAAAAAACAAAAAACGTGTCATGTGTTTTCTCGAGATCAGCAGAATCCTTGGCTGCATTTTACCACTTACAAGACTGAAATGAAAAGGAACCAGGAAGCAGACTTGTGTGTGTGTTTGTGTGTGTGTGTGTGTGTGTGTGTGTGTGTGTGTGTATGTCTGGCTCCATCTTCTGGGCTATAATTCTGAGCCCAGGTTGGTATCCCCATCCCTTTAAATGTTATGGGGAAGGGGCATAGCTCAGAAACACCCACACACACCCACACCCACACACACACAGTGCTGCAGGCATCTGGTTGGCCACTATGAGAACAGGATGCTGGACCAGATGGGCCATTGGCCTGATCCAGCAGGGCTCTTCTTAATGTTCTCTCCTATCAGCCCCAACTAGCATGGCCGATATTCGAGGCTGATGGGAGTTGTAGTTGAGCAACATGTAGAAGGCGTCATAGGTTCCCCAACCGTGCCCTGCATGTGAGCCTCAAAATGCAGGAGCAGCAGCAGGGTCCTTCACACTCCCAGGAGGAGCAAGAGGTTGTCCTGATGCCTCTTCCTGTCTCCTCCTCTCCACCCTTGAACAGGCTGCCACAGCCAAGCCGTAGAAGGAGAAGGAGATAGAGGGGAAAGTTGAGCAGTGCTCATCGACTCTTCTGGAGAGCTTCCCAAGAAACTGGGTGGCTCCAAAGCCAGACTGACCTTTTGCTAGTGTGGCCTGTTCTTCTCGATCTTCTCCCACACATTCTTTTCTTCCCCTTTTCCATGAAGGGTGAGGTGTCTGCACAGAGACGTTTGACTTTTGTCCTACTGGGATGTAGCTTCCTCTGTTGCACCACCCACTTTTGTCTCTGGCCCCGCCTATGGGACCCCTGAAAGGTTCAAGACAGATGTTCTATCACTGAGCTATGGTCCTTCCTCATACAAAATGAAGCACCACTGGTCCATCTAGCTCAGTGTTGTCTACCCTTACTGGTAGCAGTGGCTCTCCAGGATTTCATACCCTGCACCATTTCTCTGATGAAAATAGGGATGTCCTATTCCATCATCATCATCATCATCATCATCAATAATCATCATAATTTTTATTATATATGCCCTGCTCGTCTGACTGGGTTGCCCCAGCCACCCTGGGCAGCTTTCAACATACCGTATATAAAAACACAATAAAACATTAAACATTTTAAAAACTTCCTATACAGGGCTGCTTTCAGATGTCTTCTAAAGGTTGTATGGTTCCTTATCACCTTGTCTCAAGGGTCACATAACTCCATACCCGCCAACATTTCTCCGATGAAAACAGGGCAAGTGGGACATTCCAGGATCAAATCAGAAACCGGGATGACTTCTGTAAATCCAGGACTGTCCCTGGAAAATAGAGGCACTTGGAGGGTCTGGGATTTCAGGCAGAAGTCTCTCCCAGCCCTTCCTAGAGATGCCAGCGGGGATTGAACCTGGGGCCTTCTGCTTACAAGGCAGATGCTCTGTCACTGAGCTATGGCTCCCCTAGGACAGAATGATCCTTTATTTCCAGAAGGCATGAAAGTTTCCCAGCAGGGAAATTTAAGAGGTGGTGGTCTTTTATAATGGAAGCAGCACAGTTTGGCACGGGTCGGTATTTCTCTTCTTTTAGCCTCAAGTGCCAACAATCCCATTGTAGTGGAAGGAGTCTCCACCTCCTTACATACAGGAGCTGCTGAAATCGCTTCCTGCCTCATTCACTCTTCACATCAGCCCAAAACTCTCTGAGGATCATTTCCAGACAGGGTAGTCATCCTGTCCTAGAGAGGATGATGAGACCTGGGTTGTTATGGCAGAGATTGCTCAGGAAGCCTAAGGAAAGGAACGCGGCCCTAAATATTCACAGCTTAAATCATAGCCCACAAACATAGCTTCTTCTTCTTTTTTATGGCAGAAGCCATTCATTCAGTCCCTCTTTTCCACCCACCCCCATTTATTGAAATATGTTCAGCATTCTTTTTCCTTACACCAAAGTGGTTTTCTCAATCTCTGACTCAATCTTAGTCCTGTTCTGTGATTACTTATTTTATTTTTAGAATCACATAATTGTAGTGTCGGAAAGGACCCCCAAGGGTCATTATCAAACTTCTTATTGAAAACCTCCTTTAAAGCACAAGAGGGACTAATTTTATTTAAAATTCAGCAGAAACAAACCCACTACTAGTCCACTGCTAAACCAAGGCCAGCAGCATGGGTGTAGTCAGAATTTTGTGGGGAGGGCAGGTTAGGGGGTGCAGGACTTTTGTTAGGGGCCCCAGAACCGATGTGATCAATCAGTTAGTTAAGTATTTCTATTGTTTTACTTGATCTAAAGGGTGGGCAGCTGCCCCCCTTGACTATGCCCATGGTCAGGAGGCTCTTTTCACCCCAATGGTTTCCCCCCCTTCTGGGCAACCTTCTAGGGGCCGTAATCCAGTGGTGGGCAGGGCTAGAGGCAAAAGTGGCTGGAGCACGGTTTGGTTCCCCCCCCCTTTTGTATCATAGAATCATAGAATTGTAGAGCCGGAGGGAACCCCTAGTGGTCATTAAGCCTAACCCCCTACAATGCAGGAGTCACAGCTAAAGCACCCCTGGCAGATGGCCATCCACCCCCTGTTGAAAAACCTCCAGTGAAGGAGAGTCCACCACCTTCCCAGGTAGTCCATTCCACTGTCAAACACTCGGAAAGTTCTTCCTAATGAATAATAATAAAAATAATATCATTGGGGATTAAATGAAGGTCTCTGGCTGCCCTGCATTGCAGGGCGTTGGACTAGATGACCCTTGGGATCCCTTCCAGCTCCACAATTCCATGATTCTATTTTACTTCCTACATCTAATAAGAAACACATGAGGCCTCAGGGAATAACATGTACCTGCAGGATGAGGCAGGAATGAGTATCTTGCATATATTCAGTCTGGGAAGAGAAGCGAATGAGCTCCATTGCCAGAGCCGCACTAAGTGATGGTGCATTTCAACCTAAGGGCTGGGACTTTTCTGTAATCCCGTTGCCTAGCTCCTAGGACAAGGATAGTCAGAGTTGGGGGTGAGTTGAGCTGGAAGCAAACTGGAAGCTGGAAACACAGAGTCCTGCTTGCTCTGTGCTGGATTGAAAGCTGTTACCAATGAAGAAGCAAGATCTGCTGGGGGTGTTAATGCTGTGAGACATACACACACCCTTATACTCAGGTTATATAGATGTGTAAATGAAACCATCTATCCTGAAAACACTACAGCCTCCACTGACTTCTGTTCCAAGGAGTACAAATTCTAGGTGAGTGTCTGGAACCCCTGGAGTCCCTCACCTCTTGGAGATTGGGGTCACATGTAACTACACACACACACACACACACACACACACAGGCAGAAAGTGTGTTTTCACACACATACACAGGCAGAAAGTGTGCTGCATTGCACATATTCAATGGTTATGCATGCATTAAGTTTATTGTTCCTCACTCCCACCTTGAGAGTACGTGAATGTTGGGAGATCAATCCAATATACAGTATAAACAATAGAATCATAGTTATAGAGTTGGAAGGGATCTTGGGGGTCATCTAGTTCACCCCCTGCAATGCAGGAATCTCAGCTAAAGCATCTATGACAGGTGGCCATCCAACCTCTACTTTAAAAAACCCAAGGAAGGAGAGCCCACAACCTCATGAGGGAGTCTGTTCCACTGTCAAACAGCTCTTACTGTTAGAAAGTTCTTCCTGAGGTTTAGTCAAAATCTTCTCTCTTGTAACTTGAAGCCATTGGTTTGAGTCCAACCCTCCAGAGCAGGATTCACTTGAAACCTTCAGATGAGGAGTCACTGGAAGCTGAAGGGCCATACTGCCATATGAGGAATGGTCACAGCCCAGTCCTTAGAGCACATGCTTTCTTGGCACACAGAACGTCCCAGATTCAATCAAGGCTCTAGTCTAGGATCAGCCCGAGCTGAAGGAGAAGCCAGGAACAAGGAAGGAGAAGCAAGCCAGAAATGTGGACTGAAGAGTAAAGGGTGAAAGACAAACCAGGAATTGGCTGTGATTCCTACATTGCAGGAAGTTGGACTAGATGACCCTTCAAGTAGCTTTCAAGTCTTCTATGATTCTGTCAATTCTAGACCAAAGAATAATCAAGAATGTAGACATACACCAGAGCTCACCGAGCAGCATGCCTCAGCCATGGGGCTCACGCAGTCTTGATCAGAGGAGAATCAGGCATTACACCAAGCCCTGGGTCAGACTCCACCAGGGGGCCAAGACCCCAGATCCTGCAACGAGGCCAAGGAAGGGCTGCACCCAAGGATTGTTTCGCCTCCTGTATGGACAGGTCCTAAGTCCTAGGAAAAGGTGGCAGCACCTTAAACGCCGGGTGGAAACCCAGCCTCTCCAGAGAAGTGCCAGATTACAGGAAAGGTCTTCTACTGTGATCTCAAGGAGAGCTCTGGAAAGGAGGGCATTGACAGGCATCAGCTGATGTTGATGTTCCAGCAGCTCCAGCTGAAAGCACCCTAATGCTGGGCTGGAAGAACATATGAAGAGCCTGCTGGATCAGGCCAATGGCTCATCTTGTCCAGCTGTCTGTGCTCACAGTAGCCAACCAGATGCCCATTGTGGAAATCACACTCGGGTCCTGCTGAGCCCTCTCCCCTCCTGTGGTTTCCAGCAACTGGTATTCAGAAGCATTACTGCCTCCAACTGTGGAGGCAGAGCAAGGCCATTGTGGCCAGTAGCCCTCACTAGCCGTCTCCTCAACTTGGTGGCCATCACTGCCCCCTGGAGCAGTGCAACAATGTCTGTGTACCAGCTGCATGTGCTACCTATGCCAGACCTGATCCCAGAGTGCCCTGGCCCTGCATCTTGCCCAACCCTTGTTGTGGACCTTGCTTGCTTGGACTCTGAGCTTGGATTCTGAATTTTGTTCTAGTTCTTGCACCCACGGCTGTGGCTGCTGGCAAGTACCTTTGTTACTCCAGTGCCCAGTGAGAGTAAGGCATCAAGACTTCATTAAAACAGAATGCCATTTCTTAGCCTACCTTGCTCAGAAAGATCTAATGGTCACCTGGGGCAAGCTGAAAGCCATTCCAGAAGCATCTTCCTCACTGAAAAAGGCAGCCTCCTGCAATTCAGAGAACCACCACATGGGACAGCTGTGTCTGATCCAGCAGTTCTGACCACATGTATGTATGTATGTATGTATGTATGTATGTATGTATGTAGTCAAAATCTGTATGTATGTATGTATTGACATAACTATTTTCAGACTGTAGAGCCGGAAAAGTACAGAAAGGGCTACTAAAATAAGTAAAGGTGGACTGGGAGCTTTTAAATTTAGACAAAAGATGACTTGAGGTTGACAGGGCGGGTTTGTGGGGGGCTGAATCCAGGAGCAAATGTGCACATAATTACGCATAGAGTGGCGAAAGAATCAAGAGTGAGCGGAGTGAAACATTCTGCCCCCCTCTCACAGGCAGAAAGTTCCAGGTTTATCTCCAGATAACTCTGGGGAAGCTGCTGCCAGTCAGTGTAGACCATCTGGAGCTAGATGGGCCCTGTAGACTGAATCAGTGCAAAGCAACTTCCTATATACTGGTTCCATTGGCTCAGGGGCAGAGTGGTGTGACTAAGTGTTAGTCAGCTCCTTAGGTTCCTACTTAATTCCTATTTAATTCATTATTTTTTTAGAATGGTGATCTAGAACAGGCATAGGCAAACTCCGGCCCTCCAGATGTTTGAGACCAGGACCGGTGCTAGGGTTTCTTGCACCCTAGGCAGACCACCTTCTGGCGCCCCCCGCTGTCTGCTGCCCGCCAAAGCCTGCTTAGCGGGAGGTTGGGGTGGTGGAGAGGCAAGCAGCAGTTTCTCCACTGTAGCGGAGAAGCTGCTGCTCGCCTATCCCACCCCCCGCCAAAGCCTGCTTTAGCGGGAGCCGGGGGGTGGTGTAGGGGGCAAGCAGCACATCTCTGCTACAGCGGAGAAGCTGCTGCTAGCCCATCCTGCCCTCCCGCCCAAACCTGGCCAGAACCCCCTCCATTTTGGCGCCCTAGGCAATTGCCTAGTTCACCTTAATGGACGCGCTGGCCCTGTTTGAGACTACAATTCCCATCATCCCTGATCACTGGTCCTGTTAGATAGGGATGATGAGAATTGTAGTCCCAAACATTTGGAGAGCCGGAGTTTGCCTATGCCTGATCTAGAACCTTACTTTATGTTTAGGAGAAGGGGTGGCTTAATGGGTAGGGCACATGTTTTGCATGCAGAAGGCCCCATATTCAATCCCCAATGGCATCTCCATGTAAGGCTGGGAGAGGCTCCCTGCCTGAGACCCTGTAGAGCTGCTGCTAGTCAATGTAGACAATGCTGAGCTATATGGACCAGGGGTCTGACTCTGGGCAATGCAGCTACCTGTTTTCCTATTTATTTCCTGTTTTTCCTATAGGATTCAGAGGAGGTGGGAGGGGAGGTTCTGAGCTGAGGAGAGAAGAGGAGAATCCTTTTAGGGATGCGAAGTAGGAACGGAGAATCTACCTCTTCCCAAATGCATGAGCCACATTCTCAAAGTGGCTCCATGCTGTATGCCATCCCTAGCAGGCAGGGAGAGAGAAAACAATCTTTGTGTGCAGAGGGAAGGACGAGGGGAGCAAGGCAGGGGTGGGGGGAGGCCGGGGCCTAAAGCGACCCAACAAAAAATTGAGGCAATGTGAGCAGCCTCCATCTGTTTCCACTCAGGCCTATCCTTGGAGGCAGAGTGATGTAACTCTCCCTAACCCCACCGTTCCTCTGGCACAGCCGAGCCCCTCACAACTCCAACTGCAGGCTCCTTCTGCTAATAAGCAGGAGGTGGGGGGGGGGGAGGACCTGTTTCATTCTCTTCCTAACGGGCCAGACTTTCACCTTGAGGTCCTCCCCATACCCTCCCCTTGACTCTTTTTACACCACAAGGAGTGCAGGGCACGCAGATGTTAATGAGCATGCAGCTGGCAATGCAATGCCTGGCCATAGGGAAGCAAGGAAGGCCTGATTGGAGGGGGGTATTGTCCCCAACCCATTCCGCCAGGCCCCTTTCCAGAAACAACTCCCCCCTTCCTTAGAAAAGCAACCTGATCTCTATACAAGCAATCCTTAGGAAACCGTGTTCCGGCTGTGATGGAGTTAAATTTATTATGGCTGTTCTTTTCTTTTTCTTTTTTTTTCTACGTTCCATCAAGAATGTTTTACCACAGCGCTCTCTCCACACAGTCACCAACCTCCAAGTGGACCATGTTAACAGCAGCATTACACAGCCTGTCAAGGAGCATGTGTTTCTTGTAAGATGATTTCTGGGCCCGCAAACCTTGGTAGGAAATTGTTTATCTCTCCCCCGCCCGCCCGCCCTTCCTCCTCATTTCCTCACTGTACTTCCACTGCCTTTCCCATCCACAGCAGAATGGGGATGTCCAATGTGGATGCTCAGGCAGATGTTGTTTGTTCTTGACTTCCACTCAAGGAGACCTTGCTCCCAGAATGAGGGCTGAGGCAGACGTGCCTCTTGGAAAAGGGGCGAGCGAGGGTTGCTTGACTTCTCAAAGAATTTGAACTTTTATCCATTGAGAACAGATTCTGACCCAAGGCCAAAATATTTCTGCTGCTTCCAAGCCATACAATTCGAGGCGGTTTTTTTGGGGAGGGTGGGGGAAGTGGAATTGAGAGTCCTGGTCAGGCAAAACATCTGGAAGGATTTGGGAAGAGGGTGGCTAGTGTTCAGTTATAAGACAATCAGTGACATTTCTCCAAGGGGGTGGGTCGGAAAGCAGCGGCATACCTACGGTCCCTTGCTCCCATGGCAAGGAGCAGTATCAGCATAATAGCCACATTAGAAACCACTATGTTTTACATGACCCAAGTACTTGAACTGTCCAGAGCAAGGGCAAGTCAAGGGGGCAGATCACAGCCTTGCAAAGTGGCTCAGGGCTGGTGTTGCTCTGGGAGTGAGGGCTGGACTGGCTTGCGGTGGGCTCCTTTCGCCCTCTGCGCCCCGCTCCCCCGGCATGCGCATATGCGCCCCAGGCATTGTTAAAGCGCATTCTGCTGCTGTACACTATGCAGTCTGATAGGTGATTTCTGCATGTTCTTGGATCTGTGCCCCCAGCAGAGGCAGGTTTAACCAACTCCTAGGTACGCCTCTGTGGAATCATGGGCTTGCCCATATGTACAGTAGTTAGTAGCATATCATATGGCAAAGCAAAAGCTGTAGGTGGGTATAAGGAACATAAGAGCCCTGCTGGATCAAGTCAATGGCCCATCTAGTCCACGTTCTCACAGTGTCCAACCAGGAAAGTCATACACAGGTCAATCTAGTGTGCCAAAATCTGTCCTCTGGTTCCTTTATCTTTTTTCTTCTCCTGCAAAAGAGGCGTCATGTTTTGTTTCCTGCCTCATTTTCATTTCTCAAGGTGCTTTAGGATTTTGGAGGGCGTGAGGATGTTGAGCTTATCATTCTATTCCAAGGTGGTTTGGGGTGGTGTGGTTTTCTTTCCAGGAAACATTTATCCAGCCCTCGCCATTGGCGACCCATGCTTCCTAACCTGAAAAAGCCCCATGGGAGGAGTCAACCTTGTCATGTCACCACCCCACCCCCCAGTTTTGTTGGGATCCAGGTTGGCTGCAGAGTGCATACCATTGGTGAGGTGGTTTGCAGAATGAACAACTACCCTCAGCCACCTTAAAAGTAAAGTGTAAGTGTGACAAAAAAAACAAGTTTTCCCAACCTATGAGAATGTCACTAAAGGATCAGGCAGGCTTTTTGCCAAACAGGCACATGTATAGCAATGGAAGAAACGTTATTGATGCTTTAGAATATCTAAGTGTTAAGAAAGATAAGAAGGCGGCCTTCCTGCTTTTGGATGCAGAGAAAGCTTTCGATAAAGTTTCATGGACATTTCTTAAAAGTGCAGAAAAACTATTAGGATTTGGAGAGAATTTTTTAATGCAATTGATGCAATTTATAGAATTCAAAGAGCAAAACTTATAATAAACAGCGAGGTAAATGGAGAAATAAATATTCAGAGGGGCACCAGACAGAGATGCCTATTGTCTCCTTTGCTGTTCATTTTGAGTTTAGAATTCTTATTGGAAAATTTGAGAAAAGATTACAAGATCCTAGGCATTAGAAATGGAAGGGATGTTCACAAAACCAAAGTGTTCGCCGACGATGTTATAATCATGGTGGAAGAACCAACTGAAAGCATCAAACAGGTCTTAAAAAGAATTACAGAATATGGAGATTTAGCGGGCTTCAGTTTAAATATGAATAAAACTAATATCCTGACTAAAAATTTGATAAAGGAAGAAATAGATAGGCTACAGGAAGAGGTATGTTTGAAAGTGATAAATAAAACAAAGTATTTGGGAATTTGTATAACAAATAATACAAACAACTTATTTAAGGATAACTATACTAAAATGTGGAAGGAAATAAAGAAAGATCTAGAGATTTGGAGCAGGTTAAATCTATCCTTCCTTGGTAGAATTGCAACTATTAAGATGAATGTTCTACCTAAAATGTTGTTCCTGTTCCAGATGTTACTGATACTGGGAACAGGAACAACCATTTTCAAACAATGGAAAAAGGATATTACAAAATTTATTTGGAACTATAAACCCGCAAGGATCAAGTATAAATTATTAATTGACATTAAGAATAGAGGAGGCCTGGCATTGCCGGATTTAGAACTTTACCATGACGTGGCAGGCTTTTTATGGCTGAAGGATTGGATGCTATTAGAAAATCACAAACTATTAGACCTGGAAGGATACGGGAATAAATTCGGCTGGCATGCATACTTGGCAGAAGATAAAGTTAAAGCACATAAAGGGTTTAACAATCATATCATCAAAAAATCTTTATTGAAAATTTGGGAGAAACATAAGAGATTATTAGAACCTAAAACACCTAAATGGTTATCCTCCATTGAAATTATTACGGTCAAAAAGGTGAATTCAAAGGGGAATTGGGGAAAATATAAAGATCTAATAGAACAAAAAGAAGGGAAACTGAGAATAAAGGAATATAATGACATCAAACATCACTTGACGGGCTGGATCCAATACCACCAAGTAAACAGCAAATTCAATAAAGACAAGGCACAAAAAGGTTTTTTTTTTTTTAAATGAACCTTCTTTATTAGAAGTACATCTATTACAATGGAGAAACAAAATAATATCTAATATGTACAATATACTACTGGAGTGGGAGGTGAAGGACGAAATGGTAAAGGAAACTATGGTTAAATGAGCAAGAGATCTGGGGAAGCCAATAGATTTGGATAAGTGGGAAAGATTATGGAGGGAATCTTGGAAGTTTACAGTGCGGAAGGGATCAGGAAGAACATGATTAAAATGTTTTATAAATGGTACATCACCCCGAGCAAAATATATAAAATGTATAAAACAAAAAACAATCTGTGCTGGACATGTCAAAAGGAAGTGGGGACCTTCGTGCATATGTGGTGGCATTGTGGAGAAGTTCAAAAGTTCTGGAACCAGGTTTTGGAGGAAATTTAAAAAAAAATTGAAATATAATATTAAGAAAAATCCGGAATTATTCTTATTGGGGATAATAGATGAAGAAATAAACAAACAAGATGAGAAGTTTTTTTTTATATGCCACTGCGGCTGCTAGAATCCTGATTGCAACTTATTGGAAGAAGAAAGAGGTTCCTGGAATTAAAGAATGGCAGGATAAAGTATTTAGTTATATAGACCTGGTGAAGTTAACAGATGCAATCAGAGGACGCAGCAATCAAAAATCTCAACAAAATTGGGAAAAATTTGGAGATTACTTGAAAAATCAATGCCTCACCTTGAAATGTTGGATCCATTTCTAAATATTCTGTACTGGGAACTAGTAGAAAGTGATAGGTGAAAATGAGATACTGGTAGAATATAAATATAAGGAATATAACAGTAGCATAAAATTAGGGTGGCAAATAACCCGAGATGACGACAAGAGGAAGTCAGCGGGGGGGGGGGGTAAGAAGAGGGAAATGATTTGCCAGAGAAGTACAAAATAATAAAATAATGGAGATAATTAAGTGAATGTTAATTGATGGATTAATGGAATAGTGAAATATGGCTAAAGGTCAGGAGTGATTTATATGTGTGGATTATGATTACTAGTTGGATTTTGATTTTGATTTATTTTTGGTGTATTTTATGGATTTGTATTTTTAAGTTGATTTCAATTAAGTTTATAATTATTATTTTAAAAAAAATTCTCTCCACTTTTGAGGGCATTTTCTCATCAGTGGATGGAGAACAGTTGGGAACCACCCTCCCCCTAGAGAAATCATCCGCACAGCAAATAATTGACAGTGTTACCAAAGTTGGGTGCCTCCTTCTCTCTCCGCCGAGCATTGGCAAGAGTCCATGGGGTTCCCAACACTCACCCAGGGTTTGTGTTTCCTTTGGAGAACTGAGACATGGCGGAGACTGTTGTAGCTTTAAGAAATAAGGTTTATTCACCAATTTACACTTTCAGTCTGCGTAGAGGGAATCCAGATCTTACAGCATGGTCATCTCAAGAGGGGCTTATCTACCACAGCACAGCAGCCCTGGAATCCAAGGCATCTCTCCCAGTCAGCCTTCAGCCAGCCTGTCCAAGATGGATCCCAGTCTTTCCTCCTCCTCCTTCCCACCACACCTTGCTAAAAACTCTCTTTTCCTGTCACCTCACACCCAGTTACCCTAGCAACCTTCCACACCCCAGGGCACCTCAGGGCAACTGGGGGGACATTGCCTGTGGCACTCAGTGGCCCTGTATTGTTTCTTAATAGCCCTAACTTTGCCAGGTCTTTTGCATAAGCTAGCTCTAGAATTCCTCTGCAGCTTATTTCCCCCCCTTCACATCCCAAATAATCAAAATCCTACCATTTATTAATTTCTAGGGTTTAGGGGGTCCCCACCCCAATATATAACACCAAGAAGTTTGAGGGAAGTCAAACAACTGTGGATGAGTTTCTATATATTTCACTGTTTCGTTTGTACCTCGATCATATTCAGGGAAACTGAGGACAACCTCACACGATGATTTTTTTGAGATGCAAAAACCACAGCAAATTCTCTATTCAAAACATAAGGAGAGCTCTGCTACATCTGGCCAATGACCCATCTCACAGTGACCAACCTGGAGCCGCAAATGGGAGAAGCCACCAAGCAGGACCTGAGTACAAGAGCCCTCTTCCCTTCTGTGGTTTTCAGCTACTGGTATTCATAAGCATTGCTGTCAACAACTATGAAGGCAGAGCAAGGCCATAATGTCTAGTAGCCATTCGTGACCGTATCCTGCTCCATGAATTTGTGCAATACACTTTTAAATCCTTCCAAGTTGATTGGCCATTTTTGCCTCCTGTGGGAGTGAGTTCCACAGTTTAACTATATGCTTTCTTCTCTTCTGAATCTCCCAGCATTCAGCTTCATAGTATGTCCATGAGTTCTAGTGTTAGGAGAGAGGGAGGTAACCACTTCTCTACTCACTTTCTCCATGCCATGCATAATTTTATAAACTCCTATCATGCCACCGATTACTCACCTTTTCTTTGTTTTTAAAAAGTCCCAGACGTAGCAATTTCAGATTCATGCTCTTTCTCCTATAAGCTATTTGTCCCCTTCCGTCACCTTCATATAAATAAACCTTCCCAAATTTCCTATATTTTCCGAGCCAGCTCTTCACTTTCATTTTGTTGATGGGATAGAATGTTTAGTGTTCTGTTAATGCATCTCTCCCATTTATCACTGGGGTTCTTCCTCCTTGTCCCCCACCCTCTCAGTGGCATCTGTTCTCTGCTGGGACACAGTTGAGGCTCAAAGCCAATGGGGTGATGAGCCAGAGTTGCATTCGTTCCACCAAGAGGTCCCCTGCTCCCTCTGTAGAACATTTTTGCCTCTGAAGTCCAAGGAAAAGAAAATCCCTTTAGGGAATAAACTTTCCTCAAGTATTGCTGAGTCAAAACAGATCTATACATCTATTGCAAACATCTCAGTCGTGAGAGCATATGAGCAGAGGGTGGGACGTTCTTAGTCCTGGTGGGGCACAGTCCATCATTGGGAGCTTTGCAGGGGGCAAGGCACAGTGATGGGCCTGGCCGGAGGCAAAAGTAGTAGGGGCAGTATTTAATTTATTTGTTTGTTTGTTTTACTTCATAACATTTATACACTAAAGGTAAAGGTAAAGGACCCCTGACAGTTAAGTCCAGTCACGAACGACTCTGGGGTTACGACGCTCATCTCGCTTTACTGGCTGAGGGAGCCGACGTTTGTCCGCAGACAGTTTTTCTGGGTCATGTGGCCAGCATGACTAAGCCGTTTCTGGCAAAACCAGAGCAGCGCATGAAAATGCCATTTACCTTCCCGCCAGAGCAGTACCTATTTATCTACTTGCACTTTGATGTGCTTTCGAACTGCTAGGTGGGCAGGAGCAGGGACCGAGCAACAAGAGCTCACCCCGTTGCAGGGATTCGAACCGCCGACCTTCCATTTGGCAAGCCCTAGGCTCTGTGGTTTAGACCACAGCGCCACCCGCAAAAAGGCCAAACTCTAGAAGTAATTTACGAAAAAGATGAAAACAATAAAATAGCAATATGAAAAAGTAACAATTTAAGTTTTTGAAAATGATTAATAATAATAATAATAATAATAATAATAATAATAATAATAATAATAATAATTTACCGGTATTATTTATACCCCACCCATCTGGCTGGGTTTCCCCAGCCACTCTGGGTGGCTCCCAACAGAACATTAAAAACACAATAAAAGATCAAACATTAAAAACTTCCCTAAACAGGGCTGCTATCAGATGTCTTCCAAAAGTCAGATACTGTAGTTGTTTACTTCCTTGATGGTAGGGCATTCCACAGGGAGGGAGTCAATACCGAGAAGGCCCTCTGCCCGGTTTCCTGCGACCTCACTTCTCGCAGTGAGGGAACCACCAGAAGGCTCTCGGAAAAGTAAAAATAGCAATGGACTAAAACAGATTAAAACTCTCATCAACTTTCAAACAACTGGATAAAGGTAAAGGTAAAGGGACCCCTGACCATTAGGTCCAGTCGCGGACAACTCTGGGGTTGTGGTGCTCATCTTGCTTTACTGACTGAGGGAGCCGGCATACAGCTTGCGGGTCATGTGGCCAGCATGACTAAGCTGCTTCTGGCGAACCAGAGCAGCACACAGAAACACCGTTAACTTTCCCGCCAGAGTGGTACCTATTTATCTACTTGCACTTCATGCTTTTGAACTGCTAGGTTGGCAGGAGGTGGGACCGAGCAATGGGAGCTCACCCCATCGCGGGGATTCAAACCGCCGACCTTCTGATTGGCAAACCCTAGGCTCTGTGGTTTAGACCACAGGGCCACCCCTTGCCTAAACAAGAATGGAACGAGTACAGCAAAGTGGCCTGCTTGATGTCACTAGGCAGGGAGTTCCAAAGTGCAGCTGCCACCACAGTAAAAGACTGAGTTCTTATAACTGCAGAGAAGACATTATGTGGCAGCTGTGAAAGGGGCAGTCAATTGGAAGCCACAGGAGAGCAGAGTCTTGCTTGTGGGCTTCTTCCCATTGGGGCACCTGGTTGGCCACTGTGAGGACAAGATGCTGGACTAGATGGGCCATTGGCCAGATCCAGCAGCCAGACATTCTTATGTGAAGATGGAGGTGATTCCCCTCCCCCTCCCTGCTGCCTATAATGAGAGAGAGGGTGCCCCCCCCCGCCAGAGTTCTGCAGGAAGAAGCGGAGAGCAGCTGGTGGGCTCTGGTGCGCAGATGGGAGTGCAGATGACTCTGCTCCAATCTCAACTTTGAAACACTTCCAGCTTTCATCGGATGATTCCACTCAGGGCTTGGCTCAGCTGACGAGAAGGGACGGCCAAGGAAGCTCTCTGGGAAAAAAAAAGAGGGTAAGCAACTGGAGTATGTGCAAGCCCTTGTTCAGTTCCCTAATGCTGCTCTGAGTGTGTGGGGGTCATCAAATAATAGAGTTGGAAGGGTCCAAACCCCTGCAAGGCAGGAATCACATGGGGAGCATGTGCAGCCCTCTTATGCAAACATGTCTGGCTTGGCACCCACCTTTTCTCTCTCTTAAGATCTTTTCTGCTCATTTTGTGTAAGTGCCCATAAAACAGACTCTTTTTCGTGGGGGGCGGGGGCGGGGGGCAGAGTTTCTCATGCTGCTTTACAGCAGTGCCAGCTCCCAAGAGAGCTACTCCATTGCAAAACAAATCAAGAGGTTTAATCCCAGAATCCCATTGTGGCCTGCTGGGCATGGAGACACGGACTCTGAAGCCACCACACACACTCACGAGTTTCTGGCCCTGCAGCGTGGAGCTGCAAAAAAAGAAAAACGGATAATGTCAGAATGTGGTTTGTTATTACATGCTGCCGAAGCCCTTCTTCCAGTCTCTAAAAGTTTTGGGAGGCTTGTAATGTTCTGCTCAAGGAATGAGCCAAGAGTTTTAAATGCCAAATTCTTCTGGGGCTTAGAGGAAAATCCCAGCTGGAGAAGAATAAGAACGCAAGAAGAGTCCTGCCGCTGGATCAGACCACTGGCCCATCTAGTTCAGTATCCTCTTCTCACAGCAGTCAGCCAGATGCCCCCAAAGGGAAACCCACATGCAGGATCTGAGCACAAGAGCAATTCTCCCCTCCGGTGGTTTGCAGCAAAGGGGACTGAGAAGCAACTGCTGACTCTGACTGTGGAGGGAGAGCATTGCCATCATGGCTAGTAGCCATCAACAAGCCTCTCCTCCTCCATGAATTTGTCTAAGCCTCTTTTACAGCCATCCAAGCTGTTGGCCATCACTGCCTCCTGTGGGAACAAGTTTCATGGTTTAATCTCTCTTAATCATTCCCACTAGTGCACAAATATCTCTTAAATAAACAATACTAGTTGATTATTATTACTGTTATTATATTTACGATAGCCTGTTTCCCCCCCCCCCTCCAGATCAGGACTGAAGGCAGCTTACAGAAATTAAAACAATATAGATAAAACACAAAAAGCACATAAAAGATAATTGTTTAAAAAAAGTAATTATAGAAAATTTATTAAAATGCATATAGTAAAAATAGCACTGTTTAAAAGCCCTTTCTTTTAAAAGTAGTCATTCCCTCAAAAGCCTAAACAAAATAAAATAAAAAATTCCTTCCAGTAGCACCTTAGAGACCAACTAAGTTTGTTCTTGGTATGAGCTTTCGTGTGCATGCACACTTCTTCAGAATTTTTTATTTTGTTTTGTTTTGACTATGGCAGACCAACACGGCTACCTACCTGTACCTCAAAAGCCTGTTGGGAAAAGAAAGTCTTTACATACCAATAGAATGATGAGGAGGGAGCCAGTCTGGCTTCTCTAGGGAAGGAGTTCCAAAATCTGGGAGCAGCCACCAAGAAGGCCCTTTCCTGCACCCCTTGCCCCCAGCTTGCCTGTGTGGATGGTGGGACCGAAAGAAGGCCCTTGCCTGAAGATCTCATAACCCTGGCAGGTTTAGATGATGATGATTTGATTTAACCGATATCCTACCCTTTCTCTCAAAGGAACCCAGGTTGCCATTTTTATTCAGTCCCTAGGGTAGGAGTCAATCTCATGCCTTATACCTCTGTTTCCATTCCTCCTTGCACTTATCCTGACCGCTCATCTCTTCCCTTTAACTGGAGAGCTGGGGTAATGGAAAGATGTGTAGAAGGGGATGGAGGGAGGGAGATCTCATTCTCGCCTTATTCTCTGGTACAGGTATTTGGAGACAAGGCCCAAGTAGCCCCTGAGAAATGTAACTTTCAACGAGAGACATGCTGGAATGTAAATGACCAGGGGGATGAAATAGTCTCTGTCCACATTCCACTCCACCCCACCCTGTGCCGTCTCAACAGCTTAGAGCACTTAGCATTTTGGAACGGTGATGAAAGGTTATACATGACCATCTCCCATTTCTCCTTTGCCTTTATAAACAAGGGGTACCCTTTGATCCCATCTGGATGATGGAGACTCTCGCCACAGGGCTGTCTTTATACATACGTATGGTGCATTTTAAATGGCCGGTCTCCCGAGGACAGACAAGGGAGAAGGCAGAAGCATCTCAATGCAAATTTAAGAACACAAGAAAAGCCTGCCGCTAGATCGGGCCAATGGCCCATCTAGTCCAGCATCCTGTTCTCACAGTGGCCAACCAGATGCCTGCATGGAAAGTCTGTAAGCAGGATCCAGGCACAAAAACACTCTCCTCTCCTGTGGTTTCCAGCAAATGGTATTCAGAAGCATTGCTGCTTCCATTTGTGGAGGCAAAGCACAGCCATCGTGGCTGCTAGCTATCAGCAGGCCCCTCCTCCTCCATGTATTTGTCCACCTTCTTTTAAAGTCATCCAAGTTGGTAGCCATCAGTGCTTCCTGTAGGGGTGAGTTCCATAGTTTGATTATGTGCTGTGTGAATAAGTCACACCCCCTCCAACTGTCGTGATTTTCCAGGGACAGTCCTGGAATTACGAAAGCCGCCTCAGCTTCTGATTTCATCCCAGAATGTCCCTATTTCCTTCACCAGCACCGCAGCCACTGAACTCAGGGAGAAGTATGAGCCCAGCGCTTGTCCCAAGCAGCAGTGGCAGCTGCGGCTGTAGGAGAACATTCTGTTGCCTCTGCATGGCTGCCACTGCCGGCCTTCTCTCTGGCAGCTCATAGCAGCTGCTGGAGAGCGGGCAAGGAAAAGGGGGGCCACCACTGCCAAGGCCCAGCCCCACATGATGTGCTGGTTCTGAGGGGCAGACAGAGAGCAAGTTTGCCCTAGGCAGGAAGAAAGGGGGAGCAGAACACAGCACAAAGAAGTCTCGATTTTTATTTTTTAAAAATGCTTTGCGCTTGCATGTCTAAAGTTGCCAATTTCTAAAATTTATTCATTGGTGTGGTTTTCTCTTTTTGTAAATCTACCAAAGGGTAAAATAAAATTGAGGGGTTTTTTCCTGGTGTGTGTGTGTGTGCTGTGTCCCATTGGTGTTGTCACTCACCCTTGTCCTGATAGGAAATGTTCTGCTGGGGAAGGGGACAAAAATGGGGGGTCGAGGAGGGTCTGTTGGGGGAAGGGAATGAGAAATTTCCCTATTTTCATCTGAGGAATGTTGGAGGGTATGATAAGTTCTTTCTTTTATCTGTCCTTCAGCCTCCAACATTCAGCTTCATTGGAGGTCCATGAGTTCTGGTGTTATGACAGAGGTGGGAAGGAACCTTTCCCTATCCGTTTTCTCCATTCCATGCTCTGGGGCAGGTAGAGAAGGGGGTAGAAGGGCTCCTTCCAGTTTTTGGACCCCAGGTCATTCAGGGCTAAGTCAACATCAGTGCCTTGTACAAAACATCATCATCAACAACAACAACAACAACAACATCATAGGTGGGCAGTACAAATTTGAAACCTTAGTCTGCATCCTTTGTGCTAACGGCTGTCTTCAAGGAGAGCCCCATGTAGAAAACATTGCAGCAGTCAATATGCGAAGGCATTTGTGTCCGATCTGCACATAAAAATTGTAAACAAGATAAAAAATACACTCTATCCCTGCTCAATTAGTTTCAGTTCCAAAAGGTGGTGAAAAACACAGAAGAATCCCATAAGTCTCCTCTAAAACGCTCAAAATAGTGGTTTTTGAAAAATATGGTTTGAGCCTGAAAGGAATATTTATTAGCTCGTAGATTATGTTTTTTAATTGCACTCATTTATTAAAACAAGCTTGATTGTCAAGGAAACCCTGATGCTTCCCAATGGGAAACAGAGTCTGGAATGTTGTGGTTATTCTTCCCCCATGCCCCACCCCACAATATTATGCCTTATGGGAAATCGGGTCCTCACTTAAAGAGGGCACGTATTGCGATGAGACCTGGCAACCAAACCCTGTGTTGTGGGTGGGTAAGTTTGGATAGCCACAACACCCAATTGGTAGGTCCCTCGATGCAGGGTTCAATCAGGCCAATGGGACGCAGGTTAAACGGATTGAGGGACCTATATATATCCATGCACGTGACCCAGAGCTTCCTCTTTCGGCGTGTGCATCGGAACACCCACCCACCTCTCCCTACTTTTAGGATTTGTGTGCTTGACCTTGCTATGCCGTCGTGTGTTGTCTGTCGTTGAGGAGCATGGCAGGAATTTTCCCCACTTGGCTGATTGGCTGTTGCCATTTGGGTTTCGCCTGCTGCATAGCAAATCGTCACAACTTGTAAGGTTGGGGATAAGCTCTGGTTCAGGTGGTAGGGATGGGAGAACGCTCTCGCCATCCCTATGTGAAAGGTATTCCATTAAAGGAATCCAGGGACTGGATCCTATTGAACTCAGTGGGACTTATTTCTGTTTAGGATTGCAGTGTAAGGATGCACAGTTTACCCAGTTACCTGGCAGTAAGTTCCATTGAATACAGTAGGACTTACTTTTCAGTACATGGTGTAAGGCTCCATTTACAATAAAGGAATAAACACTCCACGCATTTCCTAAAAGATATCAGGCTGCAGAAGCATTGCAGTTAAACAATTTAAGGCAAATTGGTAACATTCCCTTCAAAATTATAGGAAGGCATAGGCATATGCTAGCTTTACCATTTCCTTCATTTGGTGCAGGAATTTTATTTTCAGTATAAACAGGAGACCATTTTTCCCACTACACACACTGCTTTTAATTGTTCTCTAACATCGAGAGGGGAGGAAAAGGAAAACCGGGAAATTCTGGAATCGAATCAGAAACTGGGACGTCTTCTGTAATTTCGGGACTGTCCCTGGAAAACGGGGATACTTGGAGATATGTAAATATGCAATTAATTAACACTGTTTTGAATTTTATTGTGTGGGACATGCAAACTGCAAAATGCTATTATGAGTGTTATACACACACACACACACACACACACACACACACACACACACATATGGCAGGGGGCAATGGGAATGAGTAGGAGACAAGGGGGTAAAGGTAAAGGTAAAGGGACCCCTGACTGTTAATTCCAGTTGCGGATGACTCTGGGATTGTGGCGCTCATCTCGCTTTACTGGCCAAGGGAGCCGGCGTACAGCTTCTGGGTCATGTGGCCAGCATGACAAAGCCGCTTCTGGCAAACCAGAGCAGCTCACGGAAATGCCATTTACCTTCCCGCCGGAGCGGTACCTATTTATCTACTTGCACTTTGACATGCTTTTGAACTGCTAGGTGGGCAGGAGCTGGGACCGAGCAACGGGACCTCACCCCGTCACGGGGATTCGAACCGCCGACCTTCCGATCAGAAAGCCCTAGGCTCTGTGGTTTAACCCACAGCATACAGGCCTGTAAAGGTTTGGCAATCGCTGGCTTAGATCATAAGCAACAAGAATCTGATGTGGGACTGCCTTTAGGCGATGAAGCAGAGCTTTGGGAAATGCCACATCAGAAAGAGTCTGGCATATTAAATAAATGTGCAAAGAAAGAAAGAGTCTGGCTACCAGCATGGGTGTGTGGGTGGGACATCTAGTTGACCATGGAAATGTGGGGGTGGGGTAAAGCAGTTTGGTGGGTCTGCATTTTTCCCCAGTGAAGTTTCAGAGGAAAGAAAAAGACCACTTGCAGAGCCTGTGGTCAGTCCTTTTCCCATAAAGAAAAGGCTTGAGTATTCTGCCAGCCTTGCCTTTTAGTCAGGGATGTAGGGTGGGGGTGGGGGGGTGGCCAGGCAGGGGATCCTGTGTGAGTCAGTAAAAATATGGTCTTCTGCAAAACCTTCCTTAACGGCACAGAAAATGGCTTTTTGCTTCTTCTGAGAGTGGTTGAATTTGCCCATCTTAGTTTATCTGATCTTTAGTTCAACACATGCCGGCTATTTATTATTATTTTTTAAGCCTTTATGAAAATTTGTCAAATTGTTAGGACCCCCCCCCCTCCAAGAGAGACTGTGTGGTTAGACCTGGGGGAACCCGGTTCAAACCCCACCCCCACTTAGCCATGAAGTTCACTGGGTGACCATGGGTCACAGTCGCTGCCTCACAGGGTTGTTGAGCTCCTTGGAGATATATATATGCAATATCAATGCTAAAATAAAATAATATTCTGTATTTCCATAACAGACACATTTTTGCAAGCTATTCTGCCTAATATAGACCACTTGTATTCAGGCTGCACCTAATAAATGCATTCTTGTGAACATTGTTTAGTCAGAGGACTGTACTGCAAAATCTGAATAAGTGTGAATTCTGAGGGGAGGCTGTATTTCAGTCATCATGTGTCCCCCCCCCCGCCAGGAGAGTATGAAATTGATAAAAGCCAACTTTAAATATAAAATGAATTTAATTTCTCCCACATCCCTATTTGTGAGTAGAGCCTCATCAAATGCTACCCATAGATACATATTGGGTTGTACACAGTGCTAGTCCTGAGTAAATCAGACCAACTGAAATCAATGGCCCTAAGTTAGTCATGCCCATTTATTTCTGTGTTGGTCCTCAGAAAGTTGGGGGGGGGCTCTCCTTTGTTGGAGGTGTTCAAGCAGAGGTTGGATGGCCATCTGTCAGGGATTCTTCAGCTGTGATTATTGCATTGCAGGGGGTCGGACTGGATGACCTTTGGGGTCCCTCCCAACTGTGATTCTAGCCATAAGTGGTGGTAGGTGAGCTTATTTCCGTGGCATAATGGGTCAGTATATCTGGCTTCTGTTAACTGGTATGTGGGCCAGCTTCAAAGCTCAGAACTCACCCCTTAGAAATCATCTTCCCTTACCTAGGCCAGGGTTGGGGAAAGTAGACCACCCCCCTGACCAGGGGGGTAGCAAGGGGGGGCGAGGGGGCGGTCTGCCCCATGTTCCATAATGGAGGGGGTGACAAATAAGCAAGGAATTTTTATTTTTGATTTTTTTAAAAAAAAAAAATTAAATGCCTGCTCCGAAGGTCTTATCTTACCATACTAGGGATTATATAGCTATATATGAAATTTCATGCATATCGGTTAATATCTTGACCCTCCTCCACCAAAATAGCTGTTCACTTGGCTATTTTCCTATGTTATGTAGGCTGAAATTTCAGTTCAGAGAACACTTACTGTTCCCAACCCTAACACTGTGGAAAGCCATCTAATTAGACTTTGAGAGGTTTTTAGGAGGTAATTTAATTATTGTTTGATTTTATACCAATGTTATGTATCTGGTGTTAGCCACCCTGAGCCCGACTTTGGCCGGAGAGGGTGGGATATAAATAAAAGTTTTTTTTATTATTACTTGTTATTATTCCTTTGTAAGAAAATATGAAGTAACGTAAAATCATTTTTGCGGGGGGGGGGTGTCAATGGGGGGGTTGACAAGAAATTTTCCGCACCGGGTACCACCTGACCTTCCCATGCCTTGGGGGGGGGTGACATTCCCCCCCAGGTACCAATTTACCTAGCTACGCCCCTGCCCCTGACCTTCTTGGCCTACAACCCCCCCATTGTCATGCTTTGCTTTTGGCCTTGATGGCTGGGGCTGGCAGAAGGTTGCGCTGTGATAACATCTGGATGGCATCCACAATTGCTTCTGTTCCATGGTGTGTGTCTGAACCCACATGTGTATACTCATGTATATTCCTACACAGTCTAGGACCTTTTGCTAGAGTTATAACATGTGTTCATTGTGAACAGGTGCTTGCCCTTAACCTTATGACCCAATAAGTTCACACATAAGAGGAATTTAAAAAGGTTTGTCTATTACATGAAAGTGACAAGAGCATCTGGATGCTGCTTCAGACAGCAAAGTTACAGTATAGCCAGGCAGAAACACACACACACTCAATACATAGATTCCAAAGAGCAAAGGAAGGATCCCTATCATAGAATCATAGAGTGGGAAGGGACCCTAGTTCAACCCCCTGGAATGCAGGACTATGCCGCTGCCACTCATGGGGATTGAACCTGCAACCTTGGCAATATCAGCACCACGCTCTAACCAAATAAGCTATTCAGCTGACTGAAAGCCTAGAGAGAGTGAACAAGACAATTTTGCCACAGAGCCACACTTATATGTAAAGCGAAAAAGGGAGGGAGGGAGGTATACCTGTCTTGAAGCGAAATGGTGCCAGTCTGGTCCTTGAGAGTGCAGAGTGAAAAAGAAGTTTGTGTTGGAGCTGTGAGAGCTATCCAACCATTGAAATCAGGGTTTTAAATACTATTCTCAGACAATGTTAGGTCACAGAGAAGGGATGAGTGATTTGCCACCTCTATTTCTATTGCCTGTTCCTAAAGTTTCTTGACTATTATTTTGTTTACCTTCCTTAGTTTGGTAGTAGAAAGAATGCTAGTGAGAAATGGCTATCTGGTTATCTTAGCCTCCACCCCCCCCCCCAAGTTTAACTTGGGTAGATTCTATTATGTATATGGAATTCATTCTTTTTACAGGAGATGTTAATTAAATTTTATGGGCAACAGGTTACAGTGCTAATCTTTACATAAAGCCTTAGGAGATCAGGGAGCTTTCTAGATAAAGACTTGCACCAGGGTCAAGAAATTTACTGGTAATTGAGGAGTATATTTTATATCAAGCTATGCCAACTATGCTGACACCATGATCTACACCTATAAACTGTAGGAAAAGTTCAGGCTGGCATTCACCATTACAGTATCCTGGATCAAAATGATGAGCTAGATTCTCCACCTCCCTATCTGCTTAGAATTCTGAATCAATTTCACTCTGTATAAGTGACAGTCCGCCTGCTGTCAAGCAAATTAATGCAGAGCTCTCAGGTTTTTGACACTGAGACAAATGCTTTATAGCAGCTATGTAAAATGTAAAATCCTCGCTCCAAACATGCAAAATCCCTTCCAAAAGAACTCAACACACACACACACACACACAGAGGCAGGGTAACATGTTGTTACAAGTCCATCTGACTAAGCTAATTTAGTCTAACTTAGTCTTAGACTAAGGCACAGTGACAGGTAAGTCTCAGTATAAATAAAAATTGTTGTCTTCCTTTGGACGGCAGTCTCAGAGGCTCTGCCTTTTGTGGGATGATCCTCTGCACACTTACATGAGAGGAAGCCCTGTTGAATAAAAACATCAGAAGAACTTGCTGGATCAGGCCATAGGGATTGCATCTAGTCCACCTTCCTGTCCTCACAGTGGCCAACTGGATGCCTATTATGAGAAGCCCACAAGCAGGATCCGAGCACAAAAGCCCTCTCCCTTCTTGTGGTTTCCAGCAATTGGGGTCCAGAACCATAGAATCATAGAACTGTAGAGTTGGAAGGGACCTTGAGGATCATTCTAGTCCAACCCCCCTGCGATGCAGGCATATGCAGCTGTCCCATAAGGGGATCGAATCTGCAATCTTGGCGTTATCAGCACCATGCCTTAACTAACTGAGCTATCAGCACTGCTGCCTCTGCATAGCCACCGTGGCTAGTGGTCATTAAGAGCCCTCTCCTCCCTGAACGCAATGTCCAAGGGTTTGACTCAGTGTAAGGCAGCTTTCCATGTTCCTATTTAATTCTGCCCATGCCCTTTTATTCAGAACCATGAGGACTGGAATCTTTCGTCTTCTTTTAAAGGAAAGGCTGCAGATCAGTGTTGGAGCATCTGCTTTGGATGCAGGAGGTCCTACCTTCAGCCCCTAGTGGCATCTCTGGATAGGGCTGGGAATGTCCCCTACCTGAAACCCCAGAGACATGCTTGCCACCAAGCAGTGTTGACAATAGTGAGCTGGATGCACCATTGGGTCTAATTCAAGAGAAAGCAGCTTCAGCCACTTCTATGCATACAAATATTAAGCAGTGTATCGAGTGTTTAGGTTCTGTTTTCAATATGAGCAGCCAGGAGACTTCAGCAACCCAGACACACTTCCTATAAGTGCTGTTGATGACTTGATCTCCGTACCATTCTGCAGCCCCCCCCATCCCTCTTAACTCCAATATTAACCTCTGACCCCTCCCAATCCAGGATCCAGGGCTGCTCCAAAGCATCTTCTTGGCCTCTTGGCTGCCGTTTATCATGTGGCTGATGACATGGGACATATGGAGCTGTTCATTACCATATTGTACGTTTCTTGAAAGGAAGCCTTCTGGTACATTCCATCAGGCCGAGTCATATGGTGGAATGGAGCCAACTTTACAATGCTTCCCCGAACATCAGAGTCCTTTCCTCCTCCCCTCTTCTCCCTCCTTGACTTCCACCTCTCCTAGACTGGCTTTGGGACTCGTCTCTTACAAGGCCTCCCTTGCAATTGATGTTGAAAGCAGCGGCTGTGAAAAGGGCAGATTCCACGCTAGGGATTGTTAGGAAAAGGAACTGAAAAGAAGACTGATGATATCACAGTGCCTGGAAACCACAGGAGGGGAGAATGCTCTTGTGTTTGAATCCTGTTCATGAGCTTCCCTTTGGGGCATCTGATTGACCACTGTAAGAACAGGATGCTGGGCTAAATGGCCTCCCTCTGGCCTGATCCTGCAGGGCTGTTCTTACGTTTTACCTTCACTGTCAGAGGGAGTATGGCTCTGAATACCTGTTGCTGGAAATTGCAGGAGAGTTACAGGTACTTTTGCAGTCAGGTTCTGCTTGGAGGATTTCCCACTGAGGCATCAGTTTGGCCAATGTGAAGACAGGATGCTCAGCCTCATCCAGCAAGGTTCTTCTCATGTACTTATCAGATATTTTTGGCACATTACAGGCAACTCCCCATTTACGTGGGGGTTGTGTTCCGAGGCACCTCACACGTCAGCAGGATGTGCATAAGCCTGCCCTGTTCCGCCCCGCCCCCTTTGTGGTGCCCAAAAAGGCATATACATCAACAATTGTGCACGTGCTGATTCCATGGAAATGGGGAGTTGCCTGCCTGTACTATTTTATACCAGCTGGAGATTGTGAGCCCATGACACCTCTTACAACTCAGGAGAACATACAGTGGAACACAAGCTCTCTGTTGGATCCTGTATGACACACGGAGCAGACCCTCCAAGAGTTGCCCATTTTCAAAGGATGTCCCAGATTTACAGAAGCCATCCGAGTTTCTGATTTAACCCCAGAATGTTCTGCTTTTCCTTTGGACATCCCTATTTTTATCTGAGAAATGTTGGAGGGTATGGAGTTATCCAAACCCCAAGCCATCTGAAGGCAGCCCTATTTAGAGAAGTTTGTTACTGTTTAATGATTTTATGTTTTTATATGTTGGAAGCCGCTCAGAGTAGCAACCCAGTTAGATGGGTGGGGTATAAATAGTAACATCATCATCATCATCATTATTGAATAGGACGTCCCTATTTTCATCAGAGAAATGTTGGAGGGTATGACAGAGCAAACTTCTTACGACACAAAGTTACTGCAGTCTTTTTAGCATTAATGTCAGATGCCCACAGAATGAAGGTGACCTCTGCAGAGTTTCTGTCCAGATGCTCATCATCATTATCCTTTGGGATTATGAATCCTGCAGCCGGCTTTCCTTGAGAGCACCTTTGCCGTGTGGCTTCATCTCCTTAGCAAACACATTTTTGGACCATGAGTCAAGTTTCATGGAGTTTTCTTAATCACACCACAAGCACCCTTGATTTATGTGTACTTTCCACCAGAAGACGTTGTTTAGCAATGTGGGAAAGGGCACTTGGAAACAGTTAGTAAGAGCCTGAAGTAGAGGCTCTTTGTAATGAGGGATAGGTAGCAGAAATACAATTGATTAGGTCCTTTCCAAGTTGGGCCATCTGCTCTCTTTTTGCAGTGTGGGAACATACACAGTATTTCCCGACATCTCCAAGTGGCAAACATTTTTGCAATTAAATGCATGTAGAAGAGTATTTTTTTTAGCCACTTTGAGAACAGGATGCTAAACTATACGGGCCATTTGCCTGATCCAGAGCACAGCCCTCCATTTTATTGTTGTTATTATTTAACAATTTTCTATAATGCCCATCATCTGAGGATCACAGGGCAATGTACAATATGAAAACATAAAAATTATACGATGGTAACAATACCAGTACCTCCCCTACACACAGTTTTAAAAGCCATGGATTGTTTAATTGGCTAAAGACCTGGAAGAAGAGGATTCCTTTTCGCTGGTGCCTAAAGATACATAAAGAAGGCACTAGGTTAGCCTCCCTGAGGAAAGCATTCCACAAATGGGGAGCCACTGCAGAAAAGGCCCGTTCTCATGTTGCCACCCTCTGGACCTCTTGTGGGAAAGGGCCTCAAGATGATGATCATAGGGTCCATGTCGGTTAACATGGAGAGAGGGGTCCTTGAGGTATTGCGGTCCTAAGCCATTTAAAAGGCTTTGTAGGTCAAAACCAGCACTTTGAAACTAATTGGGAAGCAGTGCAGTTGGGCCAGAATTGACATATGCTCAAACCATCTTGTTGCAGTGATCAACCTGGCTGCTGAATTTTGCACCAGTGGGCATTTCTGAACTGTCTTCAGAGGCAGCCCCACGTATAACATGTTGCAGTAATCTAACCTAGAGTTTACCAGAGCACAGATGACAAAGGTTAAGCTATCCCTGTCCAGATATCCAAAGAATTCTCAAGCTGCAACTCTCAGATTTCCCTGAGAAGTAGGCTTGATTGTTAAAGCGCCCTAGGGATTGCTGCTCTGTGAGGGGAATGGGAGGGGGGGTGTCTCCTAACAACTCTCAGCTCCCAGAATTCTTTGGGGGAAGCCATGACTGTTTAAAGTGGTAGGATACCGCTTTAAAAGAATAGTGCAGATGGGGCCTATTACTAGCATTGAATACCAACCGTGGTCCCCAAACAGATCCATTTGCAGGAGGGACGCTGTGATTGCCCCAATTTAGTGAATTGAATTGAACATTCTGTACACTTGAAATGACAATACTGTACTGAAATTATATTTGCAGAGATGAGTCTGAATATGTAACAGATTCAGGGGGAAGAGCTTGGCTGCTGGATGATATCAAAGCCCTATCTAGCCCAGCATCCAATTGCCAAAAGTGGCCAACCAGATGTCTGTGGAATGCATTAAGGAAACCCCTCAAATCTCCCATACATGGCTCTCTGCATCAGAGGCATGCTCGTGATTCTCAACAACTGGTATTCAGAGGCATGCTTCCTCTGATCCTGAAGGTAGCATATAGAACTCGAGAGCCCTGCAGATTAGATCAAAGGCCCATCTGCTCCAGCATCCTGTTCTCACAGTGGCCAACCAGATGCCTATATTGGAAACCAAAAGGAAGGACATGCATACAGATACAGTTCTCTCCCCACGTGTGATTCCCAACAGCTGGCACTGAGAAGGATGCTCCATCAAATCTTGGAGGCAGTACACAGCCTTCAGGACTACGAGCCATTGAGAACATAAGAAAAGACGGCTGGATCAGGCCAATGGCCCATCTAGTCCAGCATCCAGTTCTCACAGTGGCTGCAATTGGAAGCCCTCAACCAGAGCACAAGAATACTCTCTCCTCCTGTGGTCTCCAGCAACTGGTAGTCATGGAGGCTGAACGTACTCATCATGTTTAGTAGCTATTAATTTGTTCGACTGATTTTTAAAGCCATCCAAATCGGTGGCCGCCATTCCATCCAGTGGGAGTGAGTTCCATAGTTCATAGTTCCTGTATACCTGAAGGAGCGTCTCCACCCCCATCGTTCAGCCCGGACACTGAGGTCCAGTGCTGAGGGCCTTCTGGTGGTTCCCTCACTGCGAGAAGCAAAGCTACAGGGAACCAGGCAGAGGGCCTTCTCGGTAGTGGTGCCCGCCCTGTGGAACACCCTCCCATCTCATGTCAAAGAGATAAACAACTAACTTACATTCAGAAGACATCTGAAGGCAGCCCTGTTCAGGGAAGTTTTAAACCTGTGACATTTTAATGTATCTTAATATCTGTTTGAAGCCGCCCAGAGTGGCTGGGGAAACCCAGCCAGATGGGTGGGGTACAAATAATAAATTTCTATTATTATTATTATTATTATTATTATTATTATTATTATTATTATTATTATTAAATGATCCTCTTATCTGTCCCAAATCTTCTAACATTCAGCTTAGATCTGTATAACGGCGCAATGACACTGGCAGTTTATTTCCAGTTCCTTCCGTGATGATCCCTAGGGTTGGTTTTCCTTTTTCATGACCAACAAACTGGACCAACATCTTTATTGAGCTTTCTAATATGATACCAAGAACTCACCCTGGTCTGATCTTCTTCTTCTTTGGCAATCATTTGTGGCTGAGTAAGATTCTCTTCCATGAACACGGTTTTAACAGTGAGTTCATAAGTGACCATGGAGGTCAATTCTGGATCCACCCGTCCTTCTGCAGTGGGACATAGGTTTCCGGGTGGGAGTTGATCATGGTGAGGGTTTGCCGAATGTGCCTTCCTCTCATCCCTTTCATCCTGAGTTTGAGGATCTTCAAAGTCCATGACACCTTTGGTAAAGGCTGTTCTCCAATTGGAGCGCTCACAGGCCAGTGTTTTTCAGTTGTTGGTGTTTATACTACATTTTTTAAAGATTTGCCTTGAGAGAGTCTTTAAACCTCATTTGTTGACCACCAGCATTACGCTTACCACTTTTAAGTTTGGAATAGAGTAGTTGCTTTGGAAGACGATAATCAGGCATCCAAACAACATGACCAGTCCAACGAAGTTGATGTTGAAGAATCATTGCTTCGACACTGGTGAACTTTGCTTCTTCCAGTACACTGGCATTTGTTCACCTGTCTTCCCAAGTGATGTGTAAAAATTTTTGGAGACACCGTTGATGGAATCTTTCAAGGAGCTGGAGATGGCATTTGTAAGTGGTCCATGTTCAGACCCTAGGAGTATGTACATGAAATGAAGATTTATTTATTTTTGCCCTGACATGCATCACTCTTTACACTTGTTGACACTGAATGGCACTTTCCATTTTACCACCCATTCACTCAGTTTGGAGAGGTCTTTCTTTTTTCTTTCTTTCTTTTAACCAGAACTGCACACAGCCTTCTGGGAGCCAAAAGCTGCTGGAATATCAACAAGACACCATCCTCAGATGCATTTGTTTCAGCACTTCAGCTGAAATATAAAGGAAGCTTCGAAGCTGGAAATGATTCAGGAGGAAGCAACTAGGGTAATAATAATAATAAGGAAAGGTTATAATCACATGTGGAGACAGTTGAAAGGGAGGGAGGCTCTTAAACTCTGAAGAAATATTAAGAAGGGTCTATCCTGACAGTTTTCAGATTTTTCAAAGGATGTCAAACGGGAGAAGGGATGGTTCTTCCCTCCACTGTTCACCTTATGCTAGGAAGTAGAATCATACAATTGTAGAGTTGGATGGGACTCGAGGGTCATCTAGTCCAACCCCAGGTGAGCTCCCTCATTGGTTTGGAGAAATGCTGGAGGTAATACACTTCCCTTGTGGGCCCTCTTTAACAGGCCAGCTGCAGCAGATGCAATTGAATTTTTTATCACTTTTTATTTATTTTATTTGCTTATTTATTAAAACACAACCCATTTTAATGCCATACATACATGCATTTGGGATTTTTGATAAAGAAAAAGAAGAAAGGGTGTGGCTGACATGACCGCCACATAATTCCTGTTCTGCACTTGTAAGAACTTAAACTTTTAGTGTGGCGGCACCTACACTTTGGAACTCCCTGCCTCTTCACATCAGGCAGCTGCCTTCAATGTACTCTTTTTGACATCTGCTGAAAACCTTTTTGCTCAGGCAAGCTGACTCAGATGTTTAGCACGCTGATGCAATTTTTAGTTCGTTTTTAGCTCATTGTTATATTAACCTTGTGAAAGTTTTAAATTATTGTTCTTGACTTTTCCTATTGATATTTTAAAAAATATTTTTGTAAACTGATTTGAGGGCTTGTTTCACAATCAAGCAGTATATAAATTTAATGAAATAAAATAAAGAAATAAAAGTTTTTCATTCTCTGTCAGTTATCAAATGTACATACGTAGTTGAAAATCATCTGCAGGTAATTCCCTGCCTCCTATTTTACACTGATTTAATTCAGGATTGAGCCGCTCCAAATCACCCCTCAGTTTATCCATTTGTACCAAACTAAATTGGGGAGAGGGGTCACTTTGGTGAGTGTGCAAACAGCCCCAACAGTTTTGCTTAACGTTAAAATCAGCTGCCATAGCAGTGTGGAACATCTGGGCTGGGAGCTGACCGAGTGGCAAATAACGTTTTCACTCTCTTAACCTGCTGACTCACTTCCTATACTTTGTGATCTTGAATTTTATATATCCCCGGAACAGCAGGGACTAGAAACTTGCTTGAAAGATGGATGATTATTCCCACGATTGTACACAGGAGACATATTCGTGGCAACCCTGGGTAAGATTCCCTTTAAGGACTCTGGTGGGGGCAGGGAGAGCTGAATCTACATCCTCCAGACACCACATCCTGAGTCAATCAAAACAAAAAATTATAATCCCTGGGCACATCTGGAGCCCTGGCCTTGATGCTCTGCTAACTGAGCAGCAGGAAAAGGAAATTGCTTTGGGAGCCACTGATGATGCAACCGTGGGTTAGAAAGGGTGGGGTGGAGCAGGTCAGAAGGGAGAGGCTGAATGCCAATACCAAGCGGGAAAGAACAAAGAGAAGCTGTCCCAGAATGATGTTGTCTCTCATCCAGAGAGGGAAGTGTTTTAAACAGCTGGCATCGTGCAGGAAGCATCTCTTTGCCTGAGCCAGAATTAAACAAGGGGCAAGTCCCAGACCTGCTGCCCTTGTGGATGATATAATCATAGAAGTGTAGAGTTGGAAGGGAGCCCAAGGGTCATCTAGTCCAACCCCCTACAGTGCAGGAATCATGCTTTAAAAATTGCCGACAGATGGCCAGCCAACCTCTGTTTAGAAACTTCCAGTGAAAGAGAGTCCACCACCTTCCAAGGGATCCAGTTCCACTGTTAAATGGCTCTTATTGTCAGAAAGTTCTTCCTAAGGCAGTGACTCTCAAAGGCTGTGGCGTGTCACACTGGTGTGCCAGGAGAGGATGGCAATTGTGGTAGGAAGATTTAAGGACAATCAAAGAAACATTTTGGAACTATACTACACTGAAATGTTTGTTTGTTTGTTTGTTTAGCAGAAAATCGTTAGATATCTTTTCCAAATAAAGCACTGCTAGTTGCTTATTTTTGTTTTTCATTCTATTTCTTATCAATAAAAAATGTGGTGTGGTGCAAGCAAATTTTTATTCTGAAAGTGTGGCACAGAGGGAAAAAACGCTTTTGAACCACTGTCCTAAGGTATAGTCAGAATCTCTTTTGTTGTCATTTGAATCCACCAGTTAATCTCAGGGTTATAGATCCGAACCCCACTTTGGACAAAAGATCCCAGCATTGCAGGGGGTTGGACTAGTTGACCCTCGTTGGGCCCTTCCAACTGTACAGGCCTATGAAAAGGGTCCTTCAAACAGCAAAAAACAAGTTTGCTCCATATCCCATGTAACTAGGCTCAGAACAAGTCCTAAAGGGTATCCTAATGCATATGTATGATAAATATAAATAAATATTTAAGGGAGAATACAGGCATAGCGTAGGAGATGCATCTGACAAATTAATTTCCTTATTTGAAAATGTATTTAGGGACCACCTTCCTGCCCACAGGGGCCCTGAAGCAATATAATGTAATATAAAAGTAGTCAGAGGACCTTCTCAATCCTACCTGGAGATGCCAATGGCTGTCAACCTTACTTTTATTTTTTCTTGCATTGGGAAACAGCACTGGAATAAGGGAATTTCCTGCAAAAAAAGGGGAAAGTTGACAGCTATGCCAATGTGGGGCTTTTGCATGAAAAGCAGGTGCTCTAAAACTGAGCTATGGTGGCTCTTCCCAGCAACATAGGTAGTTGTCAGATAATTGGTACAATTAGCTCAGTATTGCTTGCACTGACCGGCAGTTGCTCTCCAGAGTTTCAGACAGGGATGTTCCCAACCCTACCTGGAGATGTGGGGAAGATGATGATATTTACTTATTTATGCCCCACCTTTTCCCCTGACCGTACTCAAGGTGGCTTACAGATAAAAACAAGAACTGCTAAACACATAGAAGGATCAATCATCAAAATACAATTAAACATGGGTGGAAGAAGAAGGAGGAGGAGGAGGAGGAGGAGAGTTTGGATTTGATATCCCGCTTTTCACTACCCGAAGGAGTCTCAAAGCGGCTAACATTCTCCTTTCCCTTCCTCCCCCACAACAAACACTCTGTGAGGTGAGTGGGGCTGAGAGACTTCAGAGAAGTGTGACTAGCCCAAGGTCACCCAGCAGCTGCATGTGGAGGAGCGGAGACGTGAACCCGGTTCCCCAGATAATGAGTCTACCGCTCTTAACCACTACACCACACTGGCTACATACATATATAGAATCTGTTTAAAAACATACTGTTGTGAGTTGCAGGGCAGGGGAGTGGGGAGGAGGAAGTACCCTGTATGAGAGACCCTTCCAACCCCTGGATCCAGCAAGTGTTAAAATATGAGCCAGGTTAGTGTTGACGCGATCGCCTGGTTATGAGCCATCAAGAGAACAAAGCAAAGGGGGCTCTGTGCAAGATGACAAATGGGTGGGGCGTCTCCCTCAACTTGGGGATAGTTAGAAGGACAAAGCCTGAATTTAGAGCTGAGTGGCACTGATGTGACATAGAAATAAAGCAGCAAGCTGGAGAGCCAGAGAGCAATGTTTGATGTCTGTTTGAATCTAAGACTGCAGCTATGGGAGAAACAAGACCTGCTTGGCATGTTAATGGTGCGAACCCCTCCATCAAAGGCTCAGGTTTATATAAATAAACCGTAAATCATAAAGACACCACGGTCTCTTCTGTGCCTCATTCCAAAAGCAAAAACAAGCCCTTGGTAAACAACTGCAGCACCTAGAGTAGATTGAACCTGGGACCTTCTGCATACAAAGCAGGTGCTCTACCACTGAGCTGCAGCCGTTGATTTCCCAGAACACTGTGCCTCTGATTGAAATCAGCTGCTTTTAGGTTGACCAACAACATTGGAAACCTGTGATCTTCCATATCACACAATGGTTTAGGCACAACATGATTGACGGAACAGCAAACAACATGGATTTATTTTTGTTGTTGCTTGTTTTCACATTTCCTTTCTTTCTGTATGACAACTGTGATTCGATTTCAAAGCACACTTTGGGAGCCAAGATGCCTTTTCCTAGAAAGCCAAAGACAGAGAGGACTCTCAGGATGGCGACACCTGGGATTTAAGTGTGCAGGAGAGGCTTCCAGGAGAATGCAAAGAGCATGGAGCAGGTCTTGCCTGGTCCTCCAAATTGAGGCCATGCCGTGAGTATGCAAGATTGCTTTTTAATTTATACATACCGGTATCTCATAAACAGCAGAAGGGGAGGGAGGAAGTCAGGGAGAGAGTATGATCCTTTAGGGGAAAGCAGTGCCAAATCTCACTTCCTTTTCCAGATAGTTTTAGGAATCTTTGCTCCCCTGCTCTTAGTTGCCTTCTTTGGTCGTTCCCTCACCATGAGGTTAGGGAACCAGGCAAAGGGGCCTTCTTGGTAGTTTCGACCGCCCTGTAGAATGCTCTCCTGTCAGATGTCAAGGAAATAAACTATTTGGCTTTTACAAGCCATTTGAAGGCAGCCCTGTTTAGGGAAATTTTTTTAATGTCTGGTGGTTTTAAATATTTTGTTGGGAGCCACCCAGAGTGGCTGGGGCAAACTACTCAGATGGGAATAACAACAACAACAACAACAACAACAACAACAACAACAACAACAACAACAACAACAACACATTGAAATCATCCTGTAACTCAATCTGATAGGCCATGTAGTACTTGTCCCACCATCATGTTTGCTGTGTGATCCCTGATTTGCTGAAATCACCCCATGGTGTCATGGACTGGCTGCATGCAGATAAGTGGTGGGAGGCACCAGCTGGGGAACCCCCAGGGGAAGAATGCTCAGAGCGTGAGGGCTGGTGGTGGGATGACAATGAGTGGAGAAGAGGAGGCAGACTGGGAGCATGAGATGTCGGAAGCTGAGGAGGTAACAGGGTTTAGTGAGCAGGAAGAGGCTGTGGCAGAGAGCAGTTCAGAGGCAGAGGAAGAAGAGAAGGGCAGCCAGGAGACAGAGATGAGGCAGGCTGCTGAAGAAGCCAGGGAGTCTCCCCCTCCTGCTGCAACCTTCTCCCAGAACATGCAGAGAAATGAAGAGGGTGGAGCAACGAGAGGCAAGAAGACAAAGCCTTGGGTTGCTGGGGGAGGAGCCTTAGACATCATGGGAACGTGGGGACCTTCAGTCCTGGCAACTGCCTCATTGGGGCAACACCTACTGGGAAGAGTTGCTGCGATCACTAGGCCTGCAGCATTTTGGTTTCTTAGGAGTTTCCCAGACATTCAGCTTATTTCCACCCAGACACTGCTTTTGGATACAGTATTCCGGATATGTCTGGGAAATTCCAGATGTATGGCAACCCTAGGTTTCTATGAATAAAGAGTTAACTTCACTGACACTGGGTGTTTTAATGCTAACCTGCTCCTGACACCAGCTTCTGACACATGGCCACATTCACACAGCATTACGATACCACTTTCAACAGCCATGGCTTCTGCCAAATAATGCAGGGATCTATAGTTTGCTAAGGTTATTGAGAGTAGTTAGGAGACCCCCCCACACACACACACCCAAGTCCTCCCAGAGCTACAGTTCACAGAATTTCTTGCGAAGAGGAATTGACTGTTTAACCACTCTGGGAATTGTAGTTTCTGGGAGGGAAACAGCGGCCCCCTAACAACGCTCAGCACTCTTAACAAACTGCACTTCCCAGGATGCTTTGTGGGAAGCCATGACTTCAAAGTGGGGCTTTAAATGCATGGTGTGGCTATGGCCTAAGATCCTGCTATTTCAGTTTGCTGCCAAAGATTCCTGTGGCTGTTTGAGGGAGGTTGTTTTGGTGGGATATTGCAGTCATACATAACTATACGCAACTGCTACTTAGTGAATGAAGGGGTTAAAGACCACAGAGTTGTATTGCTAGATACAGTCAGTTCGGTCATGCCCCCGCAGATTTATTCCGGTTTTAATGGCATAATGTATTTATCTGGATTTTTTAATGTGTTGTCAAATTGCTTAGAGACATTTGGGTAACAGCTCATGCCAAGAACAAACTTAGTTGGTCTCTAAGGTGCTACTGGAAGGATTTTTTTATTTTTTATTTTGAAGTGACTAAAAGGTAAAGGTAAAAGACCCCTGACAGTTAAGTCCAGTCGCGGACGACTCTGGGGTTGCGGCGCTCATCTTGCTTTACAGGCTGAGGGAGCCAGCATTTGTCAACAGACAGTTTTCTGGATCATGTGGCCAGCATGACTAAGCCGCTTCTGAAACCAGAGCAGCGCACGGAAATGCCGTTTACCTTACCACCAGAGTGGTACCTATTTATCTACTTGCACTTTCTGGCGTGCTTTCGAACTGCTAGGTTGGCAGGAGAACAAGTGACTAACAAGCCACAACAACAACAACAACAACAACAACAACAACAACATATAGGACTTTTTTAAAGATCAGAAAGTACAGCAGAATGGGGATGGAGTGACTCCCCTATGAAGAAAGACTGCAGCTTTGGGACTTCTTAGTTTAGAGAAAAGGCAAGTAAGAAGCAATATGATAGAAGTTCATAAAATGATGGATGGTGTAGAAAGAATAGATAACACCAGAACCTGTGGTCATCTGGTGAAGCTGAATGCTAGAAGATGCAGGACAGAGAAAAGAAAGGACTTGTTCACACAGCACAGAGTTAAACTATGGAACTCACTCCTACAGGAGGCAGTAATGACCACCAACATGGCTAGCTTTAAAAGAAGATAGGACAAAATCATGGAAGAGAAGGCTATCCATGCTAGTGGACACAATGGCTCTGCTCTGCCTTCACAGTTGGAGGCAGCAATGCTTCTGAATGCCAGTTGCTGGAAGCCGCGGGAGAGGAGAGGGCTCTTGTGCTCAGGTCCTGCTTTTGGGCTTTCAATTGGGGGCATCTGGGTGGCCACTGTGAGAACAGGATGATGGCATAGATGGGCCATTGGCCTGATCCAGCCAGGCTCTTATGTTGGAAGAAATGTTTAATACATAGAATTACGCACCTCTCATGAATGCTTTGTAATGGGAAATTAAATCATGCAGCCTCTTATAATGAAATTCTAAAGCCCCCTGAAAGAGAGAGAGAGAGAGAGAGAGAGAGAGAGAAATGGGAGCCTTCTTCAAACAGGTGAATAAAACTTTCCAGACAGCAGCAGCTACAAAAGATTTCCTCCACCCAGTCTCTAGCAATGAGGAATGGGGGCACCGTCTCAGACACTTCTGCATCAGGAACCCATAAGTGATTCATGAGTCACGAAAGCTTATGCCCTCTGGTTATGGAAATTGGAAAGTGACCTCCCGACACCTAGGGGGAGAGGGAGAAGTTCTTGATACAGGAGCGTTCACCTCAGGCTCCTGCTGCCGCCTGCTCCACCCTCCACTTTGCAACCAGAGCATCCTGTCAAAATGAATCAGAATCACCTAAGACATGCAGAACTACATGATGTCCTTTTTGGAATTGCCCTGGCATGTTTGCCTATAGAACATCTGTTCCTGCATACCAAGTGCCTTATTGTTTGTGTTTGCTGCCATTAGCTCAGGTGGAATTAAAGACTCCCCATCTTCTTTACAGCTCGTCCCATCTTAAGATTGTTCTCATTCTCAGAAGAGAGCAGGAGGATAAGGTTCTCTTTGCTCAGGGATCTGCCTCTTAGTGACTACTGGGTCCAGCCCTAAGTGGGGAACATAAGCACATAAGAATAGCCCCATGGGATCAAGGCAATTCGTCTTTTAGTCAAGCATCCTGGCCTCTCACAGTGATTCCAGGCAACTGGTATTCAGAGGTTTACTGACTCCAACAGTGAACATAAGAACAGCCCTGCTAGATCAGGCTGGTGGCCCATAAAGTCCAGCTGCCTGTTCTCAACACGGCCAACAAGATGCCCCAATGGGAATCTTGAAAGCAGGTCCTGAGCAGGAGAGCCCTCTCCATTCACACAGTTCCCAGCAACTGGTATTCAGAAACACTGCTGCCCCTGATTGTGGAGGCGGGGCGTAGCCATTGTTTGCCTCATCCTCCTCTGTGAATTCCTCCAAAATCCTCTTTTAAAGCCTCCAATCCTCTTTTAGAGCCTTTGGAAAGTTTGTGACTTTCCAAAGGAGGCACCTGGTTGGCCACTATGAGAACAGGATCCTGGACTAGATGGGCCCCCTTTGGCCTGATCCAGCACCCAGGCTCTTTCTATGTTCTTACACCACCTCCTGGGAATGGCCCCCCTCCCCGCCCCTGAGGTCATGCTCTGGAGCTGCATTCTTCACTGAGAAAGGGGTTGGGCTTGATGCCTTTCCAGCACTGCTTCTGATGCTGCACTGATTACATTACTTTGTTGCACGATGTTCGGGGTGAGGGAAGGGGGTTTGCAATGGCGCCTTCCAGCAGATGCAGAAACCTTGCTAAATTACATCCTGATTGTAATCCCCTCCTGCAGATGCTCACCACCTTCCTTTTCGACCCACAAAGCAGGCCGACAGGACTTTCGACAGACAGCATCCAATGAGAGCACGTCAGCAGTTATGGGGAGTTATTATGTTTCTCCGACGTGTGTTTTCAAATGAAGCAGATGCTGGATCCTCCCTGCTTGCCAACATCTCTCTGTTTTTAACTGCTCCTCGGGGAACCTTCCCTTCCCTTATTACCTTTGAAAGTAGGAGTGTGGCGTCAGTGTTCAAGGAGAGAGAGAGAGAGACTGCCTGTTTCCATCCCTCAATCCTTCTCTCATCAGTTCTGCACAATCTTCTCCATTCCTCATTATAAAGCCACATCTCAGTGGCAGTGTTATCTACTTTATACAAGGTTCAATACCAGCAGCATCTCCGGGTAAGGTTGGGAATAATCCCTGCCTGAAACCCTGGAGAATTGCTTTTAGACGGTGTAGATAATACTGAACTAGGTAGATCAATGTTATGGACTCAGTATAAGACAGCTCCCCGTATTCTTATTTAATTCAGCCCTTTATCCAAAGCAGGACTACAATCTTAAGGCTTTTTGGGTGGAAGGGCCACAGACCAATAGCAAATCACTTGACAACCAGCCTCATATAACCTACATCAGGGTGGTCCAAGGGCCACATACAGCCCTCTAGGCCTTTTTTGGCAGCCCTCAGCAACATTTGGCGCCCTCCCCTGCAGCTCTCGCCCTGCCTATATCCAAAACCAGGTAAGTGAGGTGCTGAGCTTTGGGAAGGCAGTGTGCGGGCTCCCTGTTCGCAAGCGAAGAGGCTACAGAGTCAGGGACCGAGCAACGGGAGCTCACCACGTTGCGGGGATTCGAACCGCCAACCTTCTGATCAGCAAACCCTAGGCTCTGTGGTTTAACCCACAGCGTCACCCGCGTCCCTTGTAGTATATATGGAAGAGACTTAATACTTGGCTGGTAGAATAGTTATTTTTCCTGTATTGTTTGATCTACTTCAATAAAAACAGTTGAGAACAACTATTTAAAAACATTCCAAAAAATGAAATGAAAATGAAAACAGCAACAAACTAAAAACAGATTAAAACACACATCAACATTCTGCATGTCTGGGCAGGCTTGTCTAAACAAAAATGTTTTTAGCAGGCACCAAAGAAAGTACAGCGAAGATGCCTGCTTGGTGTCAATAGGCAGGGAGTTCCAGAGTGTAGGTTCTGCCACACTAAAAGATCAGGTTCTTACAGATGCAGAGTGTGCATTATGTGGTAGCTGTGAATGCACAGTCAAGTGGTACTCTCACTTGACTGCTTCTGCGGACTGAAGCAGTCGAGTGAGAGTATATGGGGCAAGGTGATCTCACAGGTAAACTGGTCCCAAGTTGTTAAGGGCTTTATAAATTAATAGTAACACTGTCTTCAGACTCTGAGGATTCCAGCTCAGAGGACATAGCAGACCCCATACCTTTCAGCATTTCTGCATTGAAAATAGGTATGTCCTATTCAATAATAATAGCATATATAAATACATAATAAAACATTAAACATTTAAAAAAATATTTCCCTATACAGGGCTGCCTTTAGATGGCTTGGGGTTTGGGGGTCAGATAACTCCACACTCTCCAACATTTCTCCGATGAAAATAGAGACATCCTACCATACCCTCCAACATTTCTCCAACGAAAAATAGGGATGCGCTAAGGAAAAGCAGGACATTCCAGGATCAAATCAGAAACCAGGATGGCTTCTTTAAATCCAGGACTGTCCCTGTAAAATAGAGACACTCAGAGGGTCTGGCAGACCCACAGCCTCCCTTGGGCCTCCAAGAGTCCACAGCTCCTACAAGAGGCTAAGATACTTTAAGGGCAGTGGCTCTGCGCATCAGGCACAGGGCTAGCTGCTGAAAGCAAGCTGCAATCCTATTTATCCTATGCCCCGATCAATCTTGCCTGACCTCTAGCCTAGGCTCCAGTGCTGATCCGCTGTGCTTCTTTATGTTCAGGATTCTGCCTTCTTTTGATCTAGGCATAACCCTCAGCTGTGCCTCACTTTGCTTTGATGGAACCTGACCTATGCTTGGCCTGGCTCTACTTCTTGGATTTCGAACTATGGCTATTGTGCTATGTGATCTGGTCTTCCTGGATTCTGTGCCTGCAGCAAGTGGACACTTGAGCTGTTAGGAAGATAAAGCTTTCTGAGGCTAAGAGCTGTTCAACAGTGGAACAGACTCCCTAGGAAGATGTTGGACTATCCTTCCTTGGAGGCTTTTAAGCAGAAGCAGAAGAGCCAACCGTCAGGGGTTCCTTAGCTGTGAGTCCTGCATTACAGGGTGCTGATGAGGTAGATGGCCCAACAGCTCCATGATTCTATGAAACAGCCTCTGTTTCCATCCAGCGATCTTTCTGTATTTGCTTTTGCTTCCTCTTTTGCCCAGGTTTCCTTTCTACTCTTATTTATTCATTTGTTGCATTTTTCTGAGCTGCCCCATAACCAGTGTTACATGGTCATCTTCACCACTTTCCAAAGAGGGGAAAAATGTTCCTCAACTTGGCATCTCCTGTGGAAAATGTTAGACATCTGATCAGAATCAACACACGCTTTTCGGAGGAGAGTGTCTGCCAGCTGGTCGAGGCCAAGCAGAGACAATTAAAACAGCTTTTTGTAATGTACAATCTCCACCACCTCCCTCCTGAAAAATATTAAAAGACAAAAAAAAAAGTGTTTTCCAATAAGGCCAAACAGCTGCTCCTTGTGAGTGGAGGACCTGGAAATTTTATTATCATTATTTTATTTGTTAACTTTATATATTAATTTATTACACACACACACACACACACACACACACACACACACACTTCATCTGAGGATCCCAGAGTGACTTACAGTTAAAAACTCAAAAATACATAACATAATAAAAGACAAAACTAAGCAGATCAGTGAGAAATAACATCATGGAGAGGCTGTGTGGTGGAGCAGAAGGATTTGATGGGGGAGGATGTCCATACTCATGGACAGAGCATCTGCTAGGCATGCAGAAGTTCCCCAATGGCATTTCCAGGTAGGGCTGAGAAAGACCCCAGCCTGAGACCTTGTGGAGCCACTACTGCCTGTCAACGTAGACCATTGGTCTTCTGTGTTATTATTTTGCTTATAGAAAACAATGAGGACTAGAATCTTACATTGTTGTTTTTTTTGGGAAAGAGCTATAGTTCTGTGGAAGAGCACCTGCTTTTATACAGAAGGTCCCAGGTTCAACCTGGGGCATCTCCAGGTAGGGCTGGAAATGTTCCTTGTCTGAAACCCTAGAGATTATTGAGCCAGATGAAGCAAGGTTTTGGCTCATTAGGCAGATTTCCAGATCCCCTCCTACTTCCAATGTCAGAGGCAGAACAATAATGACTACAATGTTTAGTTGAAGGGGATATAGCTCAGTGGCAGAGCATCTGCTTTGCATGAAGAAGATCCCAGGTTCAATCCAGAGCACTTCCAGGTAGGGTTGGGAACATCCCCTGCCTGAAACCCTAGAAAGTCCCTGCCAGTCATTGTTGACAGTACTGGATTCACCAAGGGAAATCATAGAATAGTAGAGTTGTAGAGTTATAGGGGACCCTGGGGATCATCTAGTCCAGTCCCCTGCAATGCAGAAACTTGCAACCTTGGGATTATCAGCACCACACTCTAACCCAACTGAGCTATCCAGGCTCAGTGCGCTTACTTTGGTATGATCACACAAAGATTCTTTAGTTGTGCCTCCTGCATTGCAGGAGGTTGGACTAGATGGCACTTGGGATCCCTGCCAACTCTACAATTCTATTGTTCATTTGCTTCAGCTGTACAATTGGGCTAGTCTGCAGGTCCAGGTATGCTCTTTCAAGTCCCTCAAATTGGCAGAAGGGGTCAATGGGTCTTCTAGATAGAAAACTCCTTAGCAGACTTGCTTTGTACAAAACAACAACAACAACCTCCCTCCCAGAGCAGCTTCTACATCCCCACACAGAATGTCACAATGCAAGATGCAAAGCTGATTGTAGACTTGCATTTGAGGCAGTGAAAAGAAAGTCAGATGGTTGGATGTGGGGAGGGAAATGATCTCCCACTCTCCAGCCACTCCCGCCACAACCTGGAGGTGTGTCATTGAGATTAGAAGGCTTTTCGCTCCAGGCCACACACATCAAAACCTTGCCTTCATTTGCCTGACACTGTACCTTCTGCCAGGGGTGGATTATGATTAAGTAGGAACGTGTTTTTCCCGTGTTTTTCCCCACCTCTGAAAAAGCGCAAAGGCAGCAGAAGACCTGGGTGGGTGGGTACCCTGCCCTTGGCTGCATCTTTGAACGCTTTGCTGTTGATTGACGGGAGAGTTGGGTCCCCTTTCATTTACCAAGTCAAACCCACCTTCCAATCCCTGGTGGTATTTACCAGAACTTATTTAAAAAAACACCCAACTCACTTTTCATTGTAAACCATCTCAAGATGTTGTCCAATAAAAGGCAGCTTGGACATAAGAAGCGCTTGCTGGATCAGTCCAATGGCCCACCTAGTTCAGCATCCTCTTCTCAGAGTAGCCGGCCGGATGCCCCAATAGGAAGCCCACAAGCAGGAGTCAAGTGCAAGAGCCCTCTCCTTTTCTGTGGCTTCCAGCAACTGGTATTCAGAAGCATTTACTGCTTTTGACTGTGGAGGCAAAGCGTAGCCGTGGTGGCTGGTAACTGTTTATAGACCTCTCCTCCACGAATCTATCCAGTGTCTTCTTAAAATCATCGCAATTGGTGGCCATCACTGCCTCCTGAGGGAGTGAGTTCCACAGTTTAACTATACATTGCATGGAGTAGGACTTTATTTTATCCACCCCCAATCTTCCAACATTCAGCTGCATTGAATGTTCATGAGTTCTATTGTTGGGAGTGAGAGAGGAATTCCCTTCTCTATCCCCTTTCTACATACCTGGCATAATTTTATAAATTTCTAACATGTTGTCTTTTACTTGTCCTCTGTCCAACCCCCCCCCCCCCCCAAGTCCCAAACTCTGCAAGATTTGTGAAGTTGCTCCATCCCCTTGATCATTTTGATTACCCTTGTCTAACCCTTTTCTAGCTCTACAATATCCTTTTTGAGATGAGGTCACCAGACATTTACACAGTTAATAAACTTTAATAAATAAATAGCTAATAATTGAGGGGGGGGGAATGTTTAGGCAAGTGTACCCAGATATGTAATTTGATTTCATAATGAACATTTTTAACTGCTGATTTTAATTCTGTTTTTATCATTCTTTTTAGACCAGCTTCCTTTTGGTTACTGGAAAGAAATCCATGGTGCCCATCAGATGTAGGTATTGCATTTCAGCACCCTTAACAAACTATAGTTCCCAGGATTCTTTGTGGGAAGCCATCCCTGCTTAAAGTGCCATGGCACTGCTTCAAATCTATAGTACAGATTGTTCGAGAGGGGCAAATTGGGTCAGTTCACTTAAAAATGGAAACCAGGTGAAATTCTCCTCAAGCATAGCCTAGTGAGAGATGTTCTGCCTAGCAGGTTGCATCAGAACAATCTAACGAATCTGCCAGCTCTCTCTTTCTCTGCCTCTAGATCACAATGCTTTTTGTCATGCTCTCCACTAGCAGATAAAAAAACGTCAGCCAACTTTACTCGTCAGCTCTTTATAGGATCAAGCCCTCGCACTGCAGGAAAACCTTCCCCCCAGTTTATTAATTTGGTTTGCGACAATCTGCTCTCCATGTGTTTAGCTGGAGATGGCTTTGTTATTCTGGCAAACCTGTTGACAACGGCAGTGCATTGAAGCCACAACCCCCCACCCCCCCACCCCTTTAGCTGCTATTTTTTCTGGATCCCAGTCTCCAGTTCAAGCTTCCAGAGAACAGGATGCCACACTGAGATACAGTCAGGAATTTCCATCGTGTGTTTTTAATCCATAAAGGTTTTTTTGAGTTGGAAAATGTAAACTGAACAGGGGGTTATCCAGTGTTGGCCCTACTAATATCAGTAGACCCACTGAAATTGATAATACATTTCTAACTTAGCCACAATTATTTCTGTAGGTGTGCTTGTTGCCTTGCAGGGGGTTGAGTCATATAGGCATTTGCAAAAATTCTCTCTGGGAATAATGCATTATATCCCAACTAATGCATTATATCCCATTAATTCTGTATCACACAAAGTAGAAGCAAGGAGCCCCACTTCAGATGGTGGTCTTTGAATGCACAAAGGGATATGGGGATAGGAGGTGGAGCAAGCACACTTGTCTCCATTCACACCCCTTTGCGTGTGGAATTTCCTGTTTATGATGATAGAAATTGTGCTGCGATTGGGAAGAACAGTCGCTAATAGATAAAAGATGGTGTAAACTTGGGCTGTGCTCTCAGAGCTTAGTGACAGAACATCTGCTTGGCATGCAGAAGGTTACGTGCTTCAATCCCCCATGGCATCTCCAGTAGGGCTGGGAATGTCCCCTCCTTGAAACTCCAGAGAGGCATTTTCAGGGAGCACAGACAGCACTGACTTAGATGGACCAGTGGCCTGACTCAGTAGAAAACAGCTTTCCTTTGTTCCTATTGATGTCAGCCCTATATTTAGAACTATGAAGACTAGAGGCAGCGATGCTTCTGAATCCTAGTTGCTGGGAGCCACAGGAGAGGATAGTGCTTTTGTGCTCAGATCCTGCTTGCTGGTTTCCCATAATAGGCATTTGGGTGACCATGGTGAGAACAGGATGCTGGACTAGACAGCCCATTAGCCTGACCCAGCAGGGCTTTTGCTGTGGAGACCTATTGTGATAGCAGAACCTTCATGCTCAAGGTCAGCCTACCTTTGAATACCAGATAATGGGGAACAAAACATGGAGAATATTTTGTGTGTGCTCGTGTCCTGCTTGTGGGTTTCCCATTGGGGGCATCTGGTTGGCCACTGTGACGGGCTAGCAGGCTCTCCTTCGTTTCTGTCTTCCTCGTCTGCTTCCCCCCCCCCCTCTGGTATAACTTCTTTGGAGAGCAACTTAGGCTCAGCTTGAGCCATACTGTTCCTGGATGAGACATTATTTTGCTGGAAAGAAGTGGGTCTCCTCTGGCAAATTTTTAAGTCTGCTCATTGAAGACCGTGATGTCGACCCTGGAGGAGTCGAGCAGACTTCGAACTCTTCTCTGAGGACGTACCCCACCTTCATATCTCACCTACGTCAGGATTACCTCATGTTCATAAGTTTAGGAATTTCCAGTAAGCCCTGCCAAGCTGTTCAGCTGCTGCGTTAAACGTTTTCACCTTTCTTTGGACTGTACTTTGCCCCATCCCCATTCATTCTTTCTTCCTGTCATTCCTTTTCTACCGGGTGGTAAGAATGAAATCTGGTGCAAGCTACACTGTCTGTGGCTGGCTTCTGTGAGGGCAGAATCATGGAATCACAGAACTGTGGAATTTGAAGGGACCCCGAGGGCCATCTAGTCCAGTCCCTTGCAATGCAGGAAACACAGCTAATGGAAATGACTAAGCACAGGGTGGAGACATTGGAAGCTGCCATGCACCAGGTCAGATCTTTGGTGCAGCCAGTTGAGCACTGTCTGTGTTGACTGGCAGCCCCTCTGCAGGCTTTCAGGCAGAGGATATTCCCAACTGCACTTGCAGATGTGAGATTCTAATCCTCATTTGTTTAAAACAAAGGGCTGAAGTAAATAAGAACATAAGAAGCTGTCTTTATTGCAAGTCAGGCCTTTGGTCCATTTAACTCTATATTGTCTACACTGACTGGCAGGCACTTTCCAGAGTTTCAAACCGGGGTTTCTCCTAGTCCTGTCTGGAGTTACTAGGAATTGAAGCTGGGACCTTCTGCGTGCAAAGCAAATGCTCTACTGCTGAGCTGTGTCCTTTCCCCTAAACATAAGTTTCTAGTCCTCCTTGTTCTGGATGAAAGAGTAAATTAAATGTGAACCTGGGAAGCTGTCTTCTAGATAGGCCCCTTTTAGCTTGATCCAGCAGAGCTCATCTAATGTTTGGGACTATAACTTTCATCATCTCTATACTGGGATGGGGGGCTGTTGAGAGTTATGGTCCAAACCAGAAAGCTGCCTTGGGACTATTCTCCCCTAACCCCCCCCCCATTCTCATCTACCTTTTTAAATACGGGGGGGGGGGGGGTGTGTTCTGTTGTCATTGCTATTAAAACGGGGGAACATTCTGGCCCTCAATTCCCCCACTAGCATTCTGAACTCATTCAACCCAGAAACAGTTTTACCAGCTCATTCTATGAGAATCTATATATATATAAACGTTCAAGATGGGTCGTTTGATGTAGCCGCAATGCTCCGTAACCGCTTGACCGATTCTCTTTGAATTTGGACACAACATTCCATGGGTATATGGGAGTGATCTTGCGTACCTGGATTGCAAATATACCACACCTTTCATAGGTAGAAATATGACTTTACATCAAAAAAATTACTCCCTCCAGTGGACGTTTGAAGGTATAGCACAGTGCACCTGTTTCTAGCCCCTCCTCCTCTTTTTCGACCGGCACTGCCAGCAGCCAATAGAAAGACAGATCGCCCTAAGACATTGCCCGACCCGCGCGGACCTGCAAAGCGCCGTCCGCCATTTCCGACCTCACGTCGCCCATGCGCAGAGTCGAGGCGTGCAAACCGCAAACCGGTAAGCCCCTGTCCACAAGTTGCTCCCTACCCTCGCCCACCTACACAGGCAGCAACTTTTACACAGAGCGAGCTTATTGCGTCCCCACCACCCCCTGTGCAGAACCAGTCTGCCAGAAAATCACGCCTCCGCAATTGCCACACTCGCCTTGCACACATCCACAACCATGCTGGCCAAAAAGACAAATTTTACCCAACGCCACCTCCCGACGAAGCCTCCACCGCATGCACAGAAACAAGCCCGCCCAAAAACGCACACCATAGCAACACCTTACCCAGCTACACCAGGGGTAGACAACCTGGGGCCCATGGCCGGATACGGCCCACTCGCCTTCTAAGTCTGGCCAACGGACGGTCCGGAAATCACCACGTTTTTAAATGACTAGAATGTGCCCTTTTAAATAAAATGCATCTTTGGGTTATTTATGGGGCCTCCCTGCTGTTTTTACATGAGTAGAAGGTATACTTTTATTTAAAATGGATATCTAAGTTCTTTATAGGACATAGGAATTCATTTATATTTTTCAGAAAACATACCCCGTTCCAAGGACATAGGAATTCATTTATATTTTTTCCAAAACATATCCCGTCCCACCACAAACACCTCCAAACTGCACAAAGACAACAACTACACATCAAAACACACTGCAGACATCCTACACTTCAACATAATAAGGTATAAAAACCATACATTTCCTCTTTTCCACTATACTTCCTTTTCCAATCCACATTATTAGCCACGGCCGGTTCAGCTAGTACAAAATGAATTTGCTTTCTCTGTAACACACAGAGAGTATTTTCTTCTACTTCTTGGAAGGTGCTCCATAGGAACAAGATGCCAGCCGTGATGGGCTATGTGTGAATTGCAGGAATGAATGAGGTCAGTGGAGCAAAACTAGCCAGCCTACATTTTCCCAGTTGCTCATGTGCTCAGCCTATTTCTCTCCTCCCAGCTTTGCCCAAGACCTTAGCAGTGACATGTTCTCATGGTGGTCCATAAAACCAATGGAAAACATGAGCCTTGATACTCATCAGGTGGCCCAAAACACTCCCTCTTCCCCCAGTACAGGAAGTCGCTCATTTGGCGCCCTTTGGGATTGCATTACTGTCCAAAGACTTCAGTGGAATGGAAGTCTACTTTGGCCCACTGAAGAGCAGAATGTAAGAAGAGCCTTGCTGCTGAATCAGGCCAATGGCCCATCTGGTCCAGCATCCTGTTCTCACAGTGGCTGAGCAAATGCCCATTATAGGAAGTCCACTCGGTGATTTTGGTATAACATAAGGTTAATCACCAGAAAGCAAAAATGTTAATAAAGAATATGACAACAGAATATCAGAATGTTTTGATGGAAAAAGCAGGTTTTCAAATTTGAAAAAGTATAAATACATGGTTATTACTATGACAAATATGAATTGTATGTTGTTTCAAAATAACTACCTATGTTAATACATGGGCTGAAATAAAAACAAGATATGTCAAGATGGGAGGGGCTAGAATTGTAATTGTTGGGTAGAATCTCAGTGATAAAGATGAATGTTTTGCCTAGAATGGTTTTTTTTTATTTCAAACAATATTTATTTTGACCAATGATCTACCATTTAAACAATGGCAAAAGATGTATCTAACTTTCTATGTGTATGGGGGGGGGGGGAGAATTAAAGTATTGCACAATGCAAAGGAAAGGGGAGAAATTGGGTTACCTGACTTGAAATTGTACTTTGCGGCTTGTTTCTTAGTGTGGATGAAGGAGTGGGTGACTCTGAGAAATAGGAAACTTGATTCAAGGTTTGGATGGCATGGATATTTGTGCTATGATAAAGTCAAAGTTAATGTGGATTTTAAAAATCAAATTAATACACATGCCATATTCGGAATTTGGAATAGATATAAACCTAGGTTGCGTGCAAAGATAGTCTTATGAATTTCACAACAAGAAGCTTTTAGAGGAGACTGGCAAAGAGAAATGGTTAACTGACTGGTGGAGGAAGAGGAGTGCGGGGGGAGAGCACTGCCCATGGCCCCAGGATGTGCGTCAGCCCCGCCCCCACCTGCTCTCCACCCCACCCCCCCGGTGCCGGAGCATGAAGCTCCGCCACTGGGTTAACTTATCAAGAGTTATTAGAGTGGAGTCAAGGAGATTACAACATCAAAACAAGGGAGCAGTTAACAGTGGAAGGTGATAGTTTTCTCATTTACAACTTACATAGAGATTTTAGTTGGCTAAAAAGACTTTTTGGCAAAGAACAAAAAAAGACAGATTTTGAAATACAACTGTGTACTGATGATGAACATGTTATAAACTTGTTGAAATTTGAAATACAAGAAGAGTAAGTTAAAGAATGCATGATTAAATGGGCAAAACACACACCTGGTTATAATATGGAACAGTGGGAACATATATGGACTAAAGGGTTAAAATAAGTATTGTGTTATGATCTAAAATATAATTTTTACAAAATGATGTATCATTGGCACCTAACTCCTGAGAAGTTATTCCGAATGTATAAAAATGTTCCAAATGTATGTTGGAAGTGTAAAGAACATGAAGGGACATTTTATTATGCTTGGTGGACATGTAAAAAAGCTAAAAAATATTGGATACAAATGCATATACTGATACAGAATATTTTGAAGGTTAATGTTCAATTGAAACCAGAGCTCTTCTTGCTGGGATTTATGAATATACATTTAGAACAAGACAACGAAACATTTCAGTACATGATCACTGCAGTGAGACTTTTATATGCACAAAGATGGAAAGATGCTTCATTACCTACCAGGGAGGAATGGTTGTTAAAATTATTGGACTTAGCTGTGATTGCAAAGTTGATGTGTTTATTCAGAGAAAATTCACTATCAATATTTACTAAAGATTGGAAACTCTTTATATACCTCTAGCTTGAAAAAGAAAATGAACTTATTCTATCTGGGTTTAAGGACTGAAGAAAATATTGGTTTATAGATAGTGGAAATGTTGGTTGTTATCTTGAAGTAGATGCTTTGAACTATTTTCTATATGAAGCTGAGAAAGAAACAAAAGCTCTCTCCCACCCCTCCGTTCCTTTCCATCTATTTGGTTTTTTAAAAAAATTTAAAAATGGTTTAGTTATTTATCTTTAATAAAAAGATATTGGGTATTTGATATTCTTTTTCAAACTTTAATAAAATCAGGGTTTTTTTTAAGGAAGCCCACAAGCAGGACCTGAGCACAACAGCAATACTCCCCCCTACTGCTGTTTCCAGCAACTGATATTCAGAGGCATTTCTGCCTCCGACTGTGGAGGCAGAGAAAAGACACTCAATAGCCTTACCTTCACTGAGAGAGGTTGAGAAGTAGCAGCTTTCTTAGTTGTGCACTGAATGGTCATGTTGCAAAAAGCAGTCCTCTGCTTGGAGCAATTTCTGAACCAACACTGGGTACACACCAGACATCTAAAGAACATTACTTCCCCCAAAATCCTGAGAACTGTAGTTTGTTAAGGGAGCTGAGAATTATATCCTGGGAGGGGTAAACTATGGTTCCCGTAATGTCTTCGCAGTGGCCAACCCTGTGAGCATTATGTGAAACCCACAAGCAGGAGCCAAACACAACAACAACAAGCTGCTGCATTTTGAATTAGTTGTAGTTTCTGGGTCACCTTCAAAGGTAGCCCCATGTAGAGCACATTGCAGTAGTCCAAGTGGGAGATAACTAGAGCATGCACCACTCTGATAAGACAGTCTGCAGGCAGGTAGGGTCTCAGCCTGCATGCCAGATGGAGCTGATAAACAGCTGCCCTAGACACAGAATTAACCTGAGCCTCCATGGACAGCTGTGATTCCAAAATGACACCCAGGCTGCGCACCTGGTCCTTCAGGGGCACAGTTACCCCATTCAGGACCAGGGAGTCCTCCACACCTGGCCACCCTGTCCCCCCCAAACAGTACTTCTGTCTTGTCAGGATTCAACCTCAATCTGTTAGCCACCATCCATCCTCCAACCACCTCCAGACACTCACATAGGACCTTCACTGCCTTCACTGGTTCTGATTTGAAAGAGAGGTAGAGCAGGGTATCATCTGCATACTGATGAACACCCAGCCCAACCCCCCTGATGATCCATCCCAGTGGCTTCATATGGATGTTAAAAAGCATGGGGGAGAGGACGGAACCACAAGTGAGAGCCCAGGGGTCTGAACACTCACCCCCCCCCCCACTTTCTGGACACGGCCCAGGAAGAAGGAGCAGTATAACAGTGCTCCCAGCCCCCCAGACGGTCCAGAAGGATGCCATGATTGATGATATCAAAGAGTATTATTCAGAAGCATTGCTGCCTCCCAACTGTGGAGGTAGCCTTCCCTAGTGAATATGGGGACTGAATCTGGGACCTACTTCATGCAAAACAGGTTCTCTACACTCAGCTATGCCCCTAAACACTCTGCAGGTTATCTATACTTCGCTACTTCCCTAAACATAAGGTCAGATTCTAGTCATCATAATAGTTCTGAAAATGGGCTGGATACTGTATCCATAAATTAAATAGGAACGTAGGAAGCTTCCTTATCAGATTATTGGTCCATCTAGTTCAATACTGCATACACTGATTGGCAGTATAAGGAAACCCTCCCTGTACCTTTACTCCATTCATGTGGTATGAATCCATTCTGAGTGTGACTTGGCTTGGGATTTTGAAAATCTTCAAGCCAGCAGCACTGTGGAGAATATTACTAAGAGGAGAAAATAATAACCATCCATGCAGACAGTACCCAGTCAATGGAAGAATTAATCTTTCCGTCCACTTCTTAGCTGGTTCAACATTCCCCTGTGGAATAATCAACAGAATACGAAGACAGTTACTTACACTTTCCAGTTTTTTTGGACCTCCCTTTTTGCAACACACAGGCCCCACCCCCAAATTGCTCTGTAATAATGAAGAAATCTATTTCCAGTAGCTGAACTCACTCCGGACTCTCCTGGGATTAATTAAGTATCCTCACATTTCTGAGAAGTCTGTTTTCTGTCTGAGGAGGAACCTTGGCTTGGCAGCTGCCAGATAAATCTGCTAAAATATACCACAGGATTGAAGCACACTTTGCTGAGCTTTTTATTTTTCTTTTTTTTTTTAATAAAAAGGAAAGGCACAGACTATTCTTGGTGTCTTAAAAAAAATCACATAGGATTAGGAAAATGAGAAATTAGCATACAGATTTAAGCCCGTGATTTGGGACTCTCAGAATGAAATTGGTTGGAACTCACAGAATCATGGAATTGTACAATTGGGAAGGACCCCAAAGGTCAGCCCCAATGCAGGAACCACAGCTAAAGATTCCCAGATGGATGGCAGCCCAATCTCTGTTTAAAAACTTCTAGCAAAGGAGAGTCCATCACCTTCCGAAGAAGTCTATTCTATTGTTGAATGGATCTTACTGTCAGAAAATCATTCCTGATGTTTAGTCGGAATCTCCTTTCTTGTAACTTGAAACCATTGGTTCGGGTCCTGCCCTCCAGACCAGGAAAAAACAAGCTTGCTCCATCTTCCATGGGACAGCTTTTGAGATATTTGAAGATGACTATCATGTCTCCTCTACTCCAGGCTAAACATTCCTTCAGCCTTTCCTCACAAGTCTTGGCTTCCAGACCCTTGATCATCTTGGTCGCCCTCCTCTGCACACATTCCAGGACAAGCTACATGTTATATTTAATGTAAAACCTGCAATGGAAATGATTTTTTTTTTGTGGTGGCAGAAAACTCCCCTGTGAGAAAGGGTACAAAGTTCAGGGATTTTTAGTTTAGAGAAAGGGCATGCAAGAGACGACAAGGTAAACCTTTATAAAATTATGCATGGCATGCGGAGAATGAACAGAGAAGAGTTCTTCTCCCTCTCTCATAACACCAAGACTCATGGACATCTAATGAAGCTCAACATTGTGTGGACAGGCGGAGTCCCCCAACCCCCAGGCGACTTCTGAGCAGAATAATGACACAAGACAACGTGCTATGGGATTAAAATTGGCCACAACTTTATTAACATTCAGATGTAGGGAGACCTTGGCTCAGGCGTTGGTAGTTTATCCTTCCCAGCCCCCAACTGGGGATCTGGGAAACTTCAGGGTCATCCAGAATGTGCAGGGATTGGGCTAGCTCTGGAGAACATATGTTCAAGCAGATAGCCCGCCCCCCGTTTGCCACCACTGGTGGGGGACAACCTCTCGGCGTATGGACAATGCCTCCCCCCAATACCCCTTTAACGGGGAACCCTGCTATCACCGCCACACTAGGGGCATGGAGTTACCGCCCCACCCCCACCCCCATTTAGGAAGATGACTAAAGGATTCCGCTCAAGGCCTGAAACCGCCAAAGTTGTGATGAATTGCTACGGGAAAGGCGGAACCTGCCAATGCAGGGAAATTCCTTTCTGGCACTTCAACAGTGGCCTTGATATAGCAGGGCCTGCGTACCTGTGGAGAAGAGGTTAACCTGCAAAAATAAGCATTAATTGAGGGAGTGGAGGGTGGGAGAAGCTCTGGAGCTCGACTGCCGCTTCCTGGTAAGCTACACCTTCTATTGTGTGAGCTAGGTAGTCCCTCTCCTTACCTGGCCAATCCCCTGGCAACACCTCCCCCTGGCGGGATTGGGCGCTTAGCTGGGGTAGGCGGAGACCCCTGGTATCCCTCCTGGGGGGAAGGCACAGCCAGTCCAAACTACCAGATGTCGCCTAGGAGCTTAAGGGGCTGCGCACAACCACGCAAACGTCTCCCCCCATTTGATGTGGGGAGCGATCATTGGAAGATTAAAGGCAGAAAAGAAAGTCCTCCTTCACCCAAACCATTGAACTTCCTCCCCTAAGATGCAGTGGTGACCAACAATTTGGATGGGCTTAAAAGATTATTGGACATACAGTGGTGCCTCGCAAGACGAAATTAATTCGTTCTGCGAGTCGTTTCGTATTGCGAAAAATTCATCTTGCAAAGCATGACCATAGGAATGCATAGGAATTTAATTCCCATAGGAATGCATTGAAATTTTCATCTTGCGAAGCACGAACATAGAAAAATTCGTCTTGTGAGTCACCTAAAAATCGCAAAACCCTTTCGTCTAGTGAGTTTTTCGTTGTGCGAGGCATTCGTCTTGCGAGGTACCACTGTATATCAATGGCTATTAGCCACAATGATTATGGTTCTGGTATTCACTGCCAGAATCATTATGTTGCTGAACACAAACTGCTGGAAACTACAGGAGGGGGAAGTTGCTGTTGCTCTTGGGTCCTGCTTGTGGGCTTCCCACTGGGGCATCTGGGGGACCATTTTGATAAACCGTAGTCCTCATGGTTCCAAGGACTATCAATGCTCTAGTATTCCTTCCTCACCAAGGAAACCCAAACTTCCTGTTGCATTCCCTCCGTATCTCTTGTGCATAATGGAATGCCCCTGCCATCCTCCTCTAGCGACTATCTTCATCCAACATCACAGCACTTATGGTAAGATGTATGAATACCCCTCAGACAATCAATGCCCTATTTGATTTAATTGCAATGTTCAAAGCATGTTACCTTGTTGTCAGTGGCGGAGTAAGGCTCCGCGGTACCCGGGGCAGCAAAGGAAACACATTGTGACGTCATGACGCTCCGCCCCCAGGGCGTTTCCGGGGGTGCCGGTGCCGCTTCTGCAGCCCTCTTTTAAGCCGAAGAGCTCGCTTTTAAGCTCTCCGGCTCAAAAGGAGGCTGTGGAAGCGGCGATCCGATGACAGAGTGCGCCTGCACGTGCCAGGGTGACGGAGGGAGCGGCAGCGCGTGGGAATGGTGGGAAGGGCTGCCTCTTGTCACCCCCACGTGCCGCCGTTCGCTCCGTTGCCCCAGGAGCAGCAGCACCGCACACACCGTGCGCTGCTGCTCCCGGGGGGACGGAGCAAGTGGCGGCGCGTGGGGGTGACAAGCGACGGCCCCTCCTGCCACTCCCCACGCTGCCGGTCACCTCGGGAGCAGCAGCGCTGCACGGACGGGGTGCTCGCTCGGCCGTGCGCTGTTGCTCCTTGGGTGACGGAGGGAGCGGCAGTGCTTGGGAATGGCGGGAGGGGCTGCCGCTTGTCACCCCCATGCGCCGCCGCTCGCTCCGTCGCCCCGGGAGCAACAGCGCACGGCCGAGGGAGCACCCCGTCCGTGCAGCGCTGCTCCTCCCAGGGTGACCGGCGTTGCCTGGGGAGTGGCGGGAGGGGCGCCGCTTGTCACCCCCACCCGCCGCTTGTCGCCCCCACCCACCGCTTGTCGCCCCTGTCGCCCGGGGGCGTACCGCCCCCACCGCCCCCCCTAGCGACGCCCCTGCTTGTTGTATATGGGACAATTGCCAGAGTGACATTTTCTTCCGGCCCAGGGAAGAGCAATGAAAAACAGTCTCGGAATCGTGAAGGGAAAGCACTCCTTACTGATAGAGCAACAAGGCTGGTTTTGTAGGTATGGGTAACTTTCATTTTGCTTTTCCAATTTTGCCCTTGTAATGGGAATGTGGAGGGACCTGGAGGACCTTGATATCCAGCTCAAAAGTATTGCATTTGGTAAAGGTAAAGGTAAGGGGTTTTATTTATTTGTGTTGTTTTTTTTTTAAAAAAAAGCACTGTAGTATATATAAGGTAAAGGGACCCCTGACCATTAGGTCCAGTCGTGTCTGACTCTGGGGTTGTGGTGCTCATCTCGCGTTACTGGCCGAGGGACCCGGTGTACAGCTTCTGGGTCATGTGGCCAGCATGACAAAGCCGCTTTCTGGCGAACCAGAGCAGCGCACGGAAACGCCGTTTACCTTCCCGCCAGAGCGGTACCTATTTATCTACTTGCACTTTGACGTGCTTTCGAACTGCACCGAGCAACGGGATTCAAACCACCGACCTTCTGATCAGCAAGCCCTAGGCTCTGTGGTTTACATAAATCCCCAGAAAAACACATTGCAGAATGTTGGTGTCACTTCATTGTTGTTTAGAGATGGATAAATCTCTCTCATTTTCCAATTTATCCAGTCTTAAATTCAATTTTTCACATTCCTGCAGCAATTTATGATTTTAAAAAGAAACTTTTCTCATAGTAGACACAATTTTGTATGCAGTTTTTGCAAGCAATTTCCCCAAATGTAATGCATTTTTATAACTTATTTTCACTGATATCTGCGAATTTTATGTCCATTTCCACCTACCATATGCATTCTTGATTGGAGACCTCCATTGCAAAATTCAGAGAAGTGTGGATCTTGAAGGATTTGCTTATTCTTTGATTTGCTTATTAGTTTGATCATAATCAGTCTTTTCTCATTAAAATGCAAACAATTTCTTTTTCTTCTATTTGGTTGTTGCTCCTGCTTCTTGGCACCAATTTCATTCTTCTCTATTCACAGGCCTTAGAGATCATCACCCACATGGACTATTGTCTGTGGGGGGACGGGACACACATATATTGATTGATTACAAACATGCAAAGTTGGTTAAGGAAAGTCATCATAGAGCTGTAAAATTATGTGTGGCACAGAGAAAGTGGACAGAGAAAAGTTTTTCCTCTGCTCTCATAACACTGAAACTTGTGAACATTCAGTGAAGCAGAATCATAGAATCATGGAATTATACAGTTGTAAAGGACTCCGAGGGTCATCTGGTCCAGCCCCCTGCAATGCAGCAATCTCCACTAAAGCATCCATGACAGATGGCCATCCAGCTTCTGCTTAGAAACCTCCAAGGATGGAGAGTCCACCACCTTCCGAGGGAGTCCACTCCATTGTTGAATATCTCTTACTGTCAGAAAGTTCTTCCTGATGCTTGGTTGGAATCTCTTTTTTTGTGACTCGAATCCATCCGGAGCAGGAGGAAACAAGCTTGCTCCATTTTCCATGGACAGCACTTCTGATATTTCTTGACAGCTGGAGATTCAGCACAGATAAAAGAAAGACCTTCTTCACACAGCACGTAGCTGAACTATGTGATGGCCACCAACTTGGATGGCTTGAAAAGAGGACTGGAGAGATACCAGCCACCATGGCTATGCTCTGCCTCCACGGTCAGAGGTAGCAATGCTTCTGAATACCAGTTGCTAGAAACTGTAGGAGGGGAGAGGATTCTTGTGCTCAAATCCTGCTTGCTGGTTTCTCAGAGGCAACTGTTTAGCCACTGTGAGAACTGGATGACCCAGCAGGTTCTTCTTATGTTCTTATGTGCATGTCTGATCAAGAACAACCTGGGGGGGCTAAGGGCCCCCCAAATTTTTCAAAGAGGGGTCTGGGCCTCCTCAATATTCCATAGCCAGCAGCAGGTCTTGTTAGGCCTTCCTGCAGCTGCAGCAGTGTTGGGAGATGCTGGGCAGGTCAGTGTGTGACCTCACGCCAGACATACTGGTCCTCACAGCATCTCCCAATGCTGTGGGGAGCAGCGCAGCCTAGCTAGGCTGCACTGATTCCTGCAATGTCTCCCAATGCTGCGGGGACCAGCACGAAGGCTGCACTGGGAGACACATGTGACAAGTGATGTCACATGTGTGCGCCAGGCTCCTTCAATTTTGGGGGCAACTTGGCTTCTGTATGGCTGATGCAGCTGAATCTACCAATAGCATGACCTGGTATAAAGTCAACAGAGCTGCCAACATTTTTAATGACGGGCAGTGTTTGACAAATTCGGAGGGAATTCAGGTGGGATGGTAGCCTTCATGGATCTGGCATTTCAACAGAAATGGGGACATTAGACGACGTTCCAAGTGTTGCTGGACTACAACTCCCATCATCCCTGGACCTTTGGCCATGCTAGCTAGGGATGATGGGAGTTGGAGTCTGGATAACTTCTGGAGGGCCACAAGTCCCCTCGCTTCCTGCGTTAGACAGATGGGAGTCATGGTCTGTGGAAAATAATCTGTGCAGGGAAGTCAAATGAAACATACTTCACCAGCCCCTCTTTCTCTCTCCCCCTTTTAAGGCCTGTTGTTGGAAACAGTGAACAGACAGAAGTTGGAGTTAGTCATGTTTGAGACCGCTTGGAAGCTGGATCCGATCCTTGGAGTGACTCACCCAAGCAAAACCACCGCTTTGCTTAACATTCCTGTGTCGCCCTGCAAAGCCTCATTTGCTGCCTTTGTTACCGAGTCTCCTCTAAATGGAGGGGTCGTTTGCTTCCTCGCATTGTGATTTGTGAACCATCAGTGCCAACGGGGGGGGGGGGGCAGAGTGTAACATAAAATGCTAAAAAAAAAAAAGCCACAAAAATGAGGAGATTTGGAGCACTGCATAGTTCTTGGAAGAGGGAAACCTGTAATCTTGGGGCATCAAAGCTCCGACATGGGCTTCTCTTGGGGCTTGTTCTCATACAAATGAATTTTTTTGAGTGAAGGAAGGGCTGACATATTCAGAAATTCTGATCTGAATTGGGTAGGCAACTTCTGCCTCTGAACTTTGTCTCTTTTTATATTCCTGCTTTATTTTTCAAAGGAAGGTCACAACTGGGTATCAGACCCTCCGTGTACCTATTTTCCAGGGACGTCCCTGATTTAGAGAAGCTGCCCTGGTTTCTGATTTGAACCCAGAATGCCCTGCTTTTCCTTAGGACATCCCTATTTTCATTGGAGAAATGTTGGAGCGTATGGAGTTATCCAGCCCCCAAGCCATCTGAAGGCAATCCCGTATGGGGAAGATTTTTTTTAATGTTTAATGTTTTCTTATGTTTTTATATATGTTGGAAGCTGCCCAGAGTGGCTGGGGCAACCCAGTAAGATGTGTGGGGTATAAATAGTAAAATTATCGTTATGGAATGGGACGGCACTATCTTCATCAGAGAAATGTTGGAGGGTATGGGATATGGGTGAATTTGTCAATCTTAGGTTTTCTCAGTCCCCCCCTTTCCCCCCAAATCATTGCATAAGAACATAAGAAGAGCCTACTGGATCAGGCCAATGACCCATTTAGGCCAGCATTCTGTCCTCACAGTGGCCGACCAGAAGCCCCAATGGGAAGACTGCAAGCAGTATCCAAGCACAATAGCTTCTGCCCTCCTGTGGCTTCCAGAAACTGGTATTCAGAAGCATTGCTGCCTCCGCCAGTGGAAGTATAACATAAGGAGAGCCCTGCTGGAACAGGCCAAAGGCCCATCTGCTACATCATCCTGTTTTCACAAGGGCTAACCGGATGCTCCAATGGGAAGCCTGCAAGTTGGACATGAGTTGTGGTTCCCAACAACTGCTATTCAGAAGCATACTCAGTGGATAAGAGTAGCCCTGCTTCTGCATCAGGCCAAATGCTTGTTTGATCCAAAATCCAACCAAACACCTCTGGGAAAATGGAATCCAGCTCTTCTTATGGATGGCTTTAAAATGGGATTTTAAAAATTCATGGATGATAAAGCTATCAATGGCTGCTAACCATGATGGCTGTTTGACCTCCATGGTTGGAGGCAGTAATGCTTCTGAATACTAGTTGCTGGAAATGGCAGGAGGGAAGAGTTTTTCTTGCATTCAAGTCCTGCTTGTGGGCTTCTTCACACTGAGGCATCTGGTTGCCCACTGTAAGGACTAGATGGACCCTCCTTCGACCTGATCCAGCAGCCAGGCTCTTTTTGTGTTCTCCCTTCACTGTTGGAGGCAGGAAATACCTCTGAATCCCAGTTGCTGGGAATCCCAAGTGGGGAGAGTGTTGCTGCTGCATTCAGGTCCTCCTTTCTCATTGCAAAGGAGAGAAACTAGCAGGGCCTCTTTCCTCCACCACTGCCAAGGCAGCTTGTCTCTTACTTCAGTCTCTGTCATGTTCATTCATCTGCTCTGTTTGTAAGACAGTCTTGGAATTGACACTGCAAATGACTTTTCCAGCTGATTTGGGGCCATTTTTAATGTTTGACAGATGTGGACAGACTTTTTTTCTGCCCCACCCCCTCTTTGTTTTCAACGGAGCTGGAACTGGTGATGTTTTTGTTCCAAAACTCCCTGGCCTTGCTGAGAGCCAGTTGCCAAGCTCAATCTGTTCCCTTCGCCGAGGGGAGGCTGCCAGCACAGCTTTGGAGATGCCTCGTTATTGATGAACCGCTGCTGTGCAGGACAGGAGGAGGGCTCAAAAGTGGGGCTGTGCAGAGATTTCTCCCACATTCCTCACTCCCTCTCTCCAGAATCAAAAACTTTTAGGGTTGGGAGGGGATCCCAAGAGTCACCTAGACCAACTCTTTGCAATGCAGGAATCCCAGCTAAAGAATCTCTGACAGGTGACCATCCAAACTCTGCTTAAAACCTCCCGTGAAGGAGAGTCCACCTTTTTCTCCTGACCAGATAAGGTTATGTTTTCCTCCCTTCTCCCTTAACCCCAGAACTTGTGGACAGTCAGTCAAGCTGAATGTGTTGGTAGATTCAGGACAGACAAAAATTTCTTCTTCACGCAGCAAATAGTTAAAACTATAGAACTTCCTCCAGTAGGAGGCAGGTAGTGATGGCCACCAACTTGGGTGGTTTTAAAATAGGATGAGACAGATTCAGGAGGAGGAGAGGGCTATCAATGGCTATGCTGTGCCTCCACAGTTGGGGGCAGCAATACTTTTGAATAGCAGTTGCTGGAAACTTCATCGGGGAAGAGGGCTCTCCTGATCAGATCCTGCTTGCGGTTTTCCCACAGGCATCTGGTTGGCCTCCATTAAATTCATTCTGATTGGTGGCCATCACTGCCCCCTGTGGGAATGAGTTCAACATTTTAACTACATGCTGCTTAAATTAGCCGTTCATTTTATCTGCCCTGAATCTTCCAACTTTCAGCTTCATTGAATGTCAACAAGTTCTAGTGTTATGAGGAAAATTTGTCTCTATCCTATGGATGGTACCTGGCTCCCAGTAAATTAGCAGAAATGTGTAAGTTGGAATCAGATACCTGCTGGAAATGTAAAAAGAGACGGGGGGGTACCTTTTTCCATATGTGGTGCTCATGTAAAGTAGCAAAAGCTTTCTGGGAAATGATTTATAATGAATTGAAAAAAACTGTTGAAGATAACTTTTGCTAAAAAACCAGAAGCTTTTCTTTTAGGTATAATTGGTGGAGAGGTACCTAAAGAACAGAAAAATATATATTTAAGTATGCTACTGTGGCTGCCCAAATGCTTTATGCCTAGAGATGGAAAGAAGAAACATTTATAATGAAGGAGGACTGGCAATTAAAATTGATGGGGTATGCAGAGATGTTGAAACTTACCAGAAGAATAAGAAACCAAGAAGAGAGACTTTTTAAAAAGTAATGGGGAAAATTTATTGACTGTTTGGAGATGTATTGTAAACAACCTAAAACATTAGCAGGATTGACACAAACATGTTCAGTAAGAAATAATTAAAAGGGAATACAAAGGGAAAATTATTAAATAGGCTTGAACTGGATGTTGTTGTTGTTCAGTCATTCAGTCGTGTCCGACTCTTCGTGACCCCATGGACCAGAGCACGCCAGGCACGCCTATCCTTCACTGCCTCTCGCAGTTTGGCCAAACTCATGTTAGTAGCTTCGAGAACACTGTCCAACCATCTCATCCTCTGTCGTCCCCTTCTCCTTGTGCCCTCCATCTTTCCCAACATCAGGGTCTTTTCTAGGGAGTCTTCTCTTCTCATGAGGTGGCCAAAGTACTGGAGCCTCAACTTCAGGATCTGTCCTTCCAGTGAGCACTCAGGGCCGATTTCCTTAAGAATGGATAGGTTTGATCTTCTTGCAGTCCATGGGACTCTCAAGAGTCTCCTCCAGCACCATAATTCAAAAGCATCAATTCTTCGGCGATCAGCCTTCTGGATATGCAGTAACAACTGGATATGCAGTAACAAAAAGATATAAACTAAGTAACCACAGAAAGTAGGGGAGGGAAGTCTAGGGAAATGCAGATTGATTGTATAAAGACTTTATTTGTTAAAATATTTGTAATATGGGGGCGGGGAGAAACGATAGTTCATTATTCCTATTGGGGGCCCAGCACTTACTAACAATGATACAAAGCCGTTTTTCAATGATACATTGTTTGTTTGTTAGACTGTACACAACTCAGAGATTTTTTTAAATATTAATCAGTATGCTAATGCTTTTAAATAAAAAATACATGACAAAATTTGCCTCCCTCCACTTTCTCCATTCCAAGCATGATTTTATAAACTTCTATAATGTTGCCTCTTACTCACCTTTTCTCTAAATTCAACACTTCAACTTTTCTGCATGGAGGAGTCGCTCCATCTTGTCGATTATTTTGGTGGCCCTTTTCTGAACCTTTTCCAAGCCCACATTATCCTTTCAGAGGTTAGGCAATCAGGTGTGTGCACCGTATTAAAAATGTAGCCGCTCCATAGATTTGCATAACAATATTATAATATCAGCAGTTTTTGTTTGCAATTCCTTTCCTAATTATCCCTAGCATGGGATTTCCCTTTTTCATGGCCACCGAACACTGGGTCAACATCAGGACATTTTCGCTTTTTACTATTTGTCTTGGACAGATTCTAATTCCATCTTTGGTGATTTACATTCTGCTCATCAAATGATTGCAGTTTCTCAGACAAGTGAAAGCTCATTCTGCTTGTCAAAATGAACAAAGAGATTTTCATTTGGTAAGTACTACTGAGTTGGAGGAAGGGGAAAAAAAGACAAACCCTCCTAAAACATCAGAAAGCAAAGCTGTTGGCTAGTTTAGGAACTGCTATGTTAACAGACTCCTCTCTCTCCATCAGATTTCCAAGAGTTTCCCAAGAGCGTTGACTTTATTTTCTTACTTGTTCCTTAGCCATTAAAAAAAAACTCCAAAAATATTTAGGCTGCAGAATTGTATGGAAAGACTTGGAAGTTAGATTACAGTGCAGCCTTAAGACTCAGATATGAGTGAACAGAATCCAAATGATTTTTTATTTTATTTTTATTTTTGCTTTAAGTAGCCTGGGCCAAAAATCCCTCCCACTTCTCCACCTCCTATCCATTATCCAACTATTAATGAGAGTGAGTGTTGCATAGTGGTTAGAAGTGTCAGACTAGGACCTGGGAGGCCAGGGTTCAAATCCCGCACTTGGCCAAGAAGCTCGCTGGGTGGCCTTGGGCCAGTCACTGCTTCTTAATTCAAACTACATTGCAGGGTTGCTGTGGGGATTAATTCAGGATGGGAAGAGCCATGTGCTTGAGCTTCTTGGAGAAAATGGTGGGATATAAATAAATAAATAAATAAATAAATAAATAAATTGTATTTACACATTTTCAAAGAGAAGGGGAAATTCTGGTGAAACCCCAGGGCTGCTGTGTGCAATAGAATTGCCGACCAAGGACTTGGGAAGCTTACTTTCCCTTTGCCTCTCAACTACCTCCAGTCTGGTTAACATATTGAGCATCTACACTCCCACAATGTGCTCTGACATACAGACCAAGGACTAGTTCTACAAGGAACTGGACCAGGCTGCCAGGAGGGTCCCAGAGTTGGGAACCATCACATATGGAACAACTGCCACTTTGATATTGACAGCATCAATGAGAATGGACAAAGGCTCACAGCCTCTACATCACAAACACATTCTTCTCTATCGAGGCAAAACACTGAGTGTCCTGGAGACATCCAAGGTCAAGGCCACTGAACTGTGTTTGTGTCACACAGAGATACCACAGTGCTGACTGGGACACAGATCACTCCCTGGTGGCAGCAAGCTCCATCTCCAGCCAAAGTGGGCCCATAGTACAAAGCAGAAAGTGTGGCCTCAAATCAACACTGCCAGAACAGTCATACCTGAACTTTGTGAATGCTGCTCTGATTCTGTCAAACAAGCTGTACTGAACTGCCTCACAGATAGCAAGGTGGAACCACATCAAAGAGGTAGCCTACGACACAGCTATGTCCTCCTTTGACAAACAAGAACAACAGATCCCACACTGGTTTGAGGCTGACATGGAGCTTCTTCTGGCTGCAAAGCGTGAGGCTCTTGTGAACTACAAGCATTTGCCCTGCAAGAAGACATTCGTTGCATTGAAAAAGGCAGGGAGCAATGCCCAGCAGATTGCCAAACAATGTGCCAGTGACTACTGGCTAAAGCTATGTGGGAGCATCCAACTTTCTGCTAACACTGGCAAAACTCACATATGTACGAAGGCATGAAGGAAGCCTTTGGGCCAACAGCCAGGAAAACTGCACTCTGAAAACCTTGCCTGGGGAGATCATCACAGACCACAAGAAGTAGATGAAGCAATGGACCAATCATTGTCAAGAACTGTACTCTTTGACACAGTAATCCACAGCATCCAGACTTTGCCTGTCTTGGAAAAGCTGGGTGTCCCTCCCACTCTCAACTAGCTGAATAATGCCATCAACTCCCATGACAATGGCTTGCCTCTCCGAAAAAGTATGAAAGAATGTGATGAAGGTATACAAGGCTTGCATGTTGAGCATGCTTCTTTTTGGAAGTTGTCGGCAACTTTCAACTAGTACCAGGAGCAACACCTCAACTTCTTCCACATGAGCTGCATCAGGAATATTTTGGGTATCACATGGCAGGACAGAGTCTCAAACAAAGACGTGCTCTTCCAAGTCCACATTCCCAGCATGTTTGCACTCCTGTCTTAATGATGTCTACACTGTCTTGGTCACGTCCACAGAATGGAAGATGGCAGGATACCCAAGGACGTGCTCTATGGGGGAGCTGGCTTCAGGCACCAGGCCCATTGGCAGGCCAACTCTATGCTACAAAGATGTTTGCAAACATGATATGAAGGCTGACAACCCCACCATGTGGGAATCCCTTGCACGACCACAGTGCTTGGAGACAGATAGATCCACAGCAGTGACCACAGGAGAAATTACCGCTGGGAAGAGCGTAGGGAGAAGAAGCGCCACAGTGTATCTGCAGCAGCACAACCAGATGCCTTCATCTGTCCCAGATGCAATAAAATATGTCTCTCTCGTATCAGTCTCTACAGCCACAGCAGGGGCTGTAATTTTCCAACTTTTTGGTTTCATCCCAGAACAGACAGATGCCAACCAAGATGTGCAATATTAGTGTCCCAATTACCTTACCAGAAGACTGAGAAGTGATTAGGATAGCCATCTTCAAATGTGTGAGGGGTTGTCACAAGGAAAATGGAGCAAGCTTGCTATCCGCTCCCCGAGGGCAGGACCTGGACCAGTGGATTCAAATGACAAGAAAGGATATTTCAACCAAACAATAGGATAGAACTTCCTGAGGGCAAGAGCCTTTTGAAAGTGTGATGGACTACCTAGCCCATCTAGCTCAGCATCCTGTTCTCACAGTGGCCAACCAGATGCCCCTGGGCATGTCAGAGCTAAAATACCCAGAGTTCCCTGGGAAGAGATACTGATGGTTAAACCACTCTGGAACTGTGAGAGGGGAGTTGACTTCCAACACTTCTCAGAACCTTGAATAAACTACAGCTCCCAGGAGTCTTGGAAGGGGGGGAGGCATGACTGTTTAAAGTGGAATTGTAACACTTTCGATGGATGATGTGACCAGAGACATATCCAATGTCCTCCCATCAGTGGCAGCAGAGGAAGCTGCTTGGGCGCCTGGGGTGGCACGCCCAGGGGCGGGACACACCGCCCATAGGGGAAGGGCGAGGGAGGCAGCAGGCAGACCGCTTGGGCAGCGCAGTAGAGACACATGGCTTGGGCGTGCTGCAGGCACCATGGTGAGTGCCGCCCAGCATTTTGTCACCCCCCCCTTAGTGGTGACACCCAGGGCGAACCGCACCCACTGCATACCCTTCCTCCACCCCTTCCCGTCAGATGTCAAAGAGAGAAAGAATTATACAACTTTCTGCAGAAGGCAACATTGTATTGGGAAGTTTTAAATGTCTGGTGTTCTGTTGTGTTCTTTTATATTCTGTTGGAAGCCGCCTGAATTGGCTGGGGTAATCCAGTCAGATGGGCAGGTTATAAGTAATAAATTATCGTCATTGTCATCATCATCACTGCCTTACACTGTCAGAACATTGGTCTACCAGCATCATAAATGAATGGCTGAATGAGACTGGAAAACAGAAGCCACATTCCCAGGGAAGAAAACTTTGGAGAACTTGGAGGGTAGATTTTGGACCAGCATCTTACACTTATGAGAATAATAATGAGTCAAAACCTTGGTTTATCTGGCTGATTATTATCTACACTGACTGGCTGCAGTGGATTTCTGGGGTTTCAAATGGAGGACATGCCTCGCCCTCCTTTGGAAAGGCTACTGTTGGACTGAGCCTGGGACCTCCTGCATGAAAAGCTTGGGCCCTGGCACAGAGCTGTAGTCCACCCCCAAAATATAAAGTAAGATTCTAGTCATTTTTTCTGAATACAGAACAGAAGTTAGTAGGAAGGAAGGAACCTGCCTTATGCCAAGTCAGACTCTTGGTCCATCTTGGTCCATCTAGTCCAGTTGATGCTGACTGGAAATGCCTCCCTAGAGTTTCAACTAGGAGATATTCCCAGTCTGAGCTGGAGATGCTGTCAAGGATCAAAGCTGGGACCTTCTGCATGAAAAGCAGGTGCTCAGCTTATGAGCCATGGCACTTCCCCTGAAAATATAGATTCCAATCTTCATGGTTCTGGAGAAAAGACTGGATTAAAACAGGAGCACAGATCCATCCATCTCAATGCTGTCTACACTGAGTGGCAGCAGCTTTCCAGGCTGTCAAGGCACGGTGCCTTCACTAGCCCTACCTGGAGATGCAGTTGGGGATTGAATCTGGAGCTTACTGCACTAAAAGTTATTGTTGGCATTCATTGCTCTGCGTGTGGCCCCCTGGTTTCTCAGAAGGCAAAGTGGCCCTCAGGATGAAAAAGTTCATCCACCTCTGTGCAAATGTGGATCTGTTTTGAGAGGTAAGTGGCTGGGCCCATGTTTGGCTTGCAAGAGGTCTCATGTTCAATTTCTGGTCTCTCCGGTTAGAAGAATAAATTGCCAGAAGAATAGAAGAATAAATTGCCAGAAAATAGGAACAGAGGAAGTTGCTTTATAGCATGAGTCAGGCCTTTGGTCCATCCAGTTCAGTACTGTACTGAGGAGAAGGAGCAGCAGTGAGATCCCATGAGAATTTCATGAGAACTCTCAAGATTTTGCTAGAAACTATCACTGCTTCACTATTCACCACCACCAGCAGCTGGAGTGGAATGGGGTGAATGGTAAGGCCATGGGTGTGTCACCCCCATGGGATTCCTCTGCCTGAGGCATCTCCCTTAATCTGCATGATCCAGCAGGGTTTTCTGATCATAGAAGCATTATATTGCAGAGTTGGAAGGAACCCCATAGCTCATCTAGTCCAACCCCCTGCTATGCAGGACCTCAACTAACGCACCCATGACAGATGGCCATCCAACCTCTGCTTGAAATATCCAAGGAAGAAGAGTCCACCAGCTCTTGTCGGAGTTTATTCCACTGCCGAACAGCTCTTCCCACCCAGGGGTGTAGCAAGGGGGTGTGTAGGGGGCAGTCCCTCCCAGTTTCCATAATGGAGGGGGTGACAAATTATCAATTACTGCCCTACTAGGGCGGTTCATTAAAAAACTTTTTTTTGGGGGGGGGGGAATGCCTGCTCCAAAGGTCTTATCTTACTATACTAGGGATTATATAGCTATATATGAAATTTCATGCATATCGGTTAATATCTTGACCCTCCTCCACCAAAATAGCTGTTTACTTGGCTGTTTTCCTATGTCATGAAGGCTGAAATTTCAGTTCAGTGGAACACTTACTGTTCCCAACCCTAACCCTGTGGAAAACCATCTAATTTGACTTTAATTTGATTTTGAGATGTTTTAGGAGGTAATTTAATTATTGTTTGATTTTATAGCGATATTATGTATCTGATGTTAGCCACCCTGAGCCCGACTCCGGCTGTTATTATTCCTTTGTAAGAAAATATGAAATAACGTAAAACCATTTTTGCAGGGGGGGAATCAATGGGGGGGGGGTGACAATTTTTTTTTTTTTTTTTGCCCCCGGGTACCAATTTACCTTGCTACGCCCCTGTTCCCACCTGAAAGTTCTTTCCCATGTTTAGTCGAAATCCACTTTCTTGTAACTTGAAGCCATTGGTTCAGGTCCTACCCTGAGTCTATCTAGCAATACAGCTCTGTGGTCCTTAATCCCTTCATGTACTAACTAGCAGTTGTGCATAGTTATGCTTGACTGTAATCTCCCATACATTCCTGATATCAACATCAAGCTGACCAGTCTGTAGTCACCTGAGTCTTCTCCCCTCGCCCCTTTTTAGAAGATGAGGACATTTGCCTGCCTCCAGTCTGCAGGGAACTCACCTGTTTTCCAAGAATTCTAAGATTACGTCCACAAGCTATATTAGAATCCTTGGTTGCAGCTCATCAGGCCCTGGAGACTTGAATTCTAGGTGATGTAGCTGGGTGGTGTTCTTTTGCAAGCAGCAAAGGTGCTTCCAAAGCAGACCTCAGCAGGACTGAACCCTCTTGCTCTAAGCAGGAAGAAGTCCTCGAAGCCCTCCTGATCATGTGTTTAATTAGAGTTTGAAAACCTCCTATTAATTTTTAGCACCGTCCCAAAATTGATTCAGACCTAGGCCAGATGTGGGTAGGGTGTTCCCCAAGTCTGGCCACAGATTTGGGGTCAGGAGGGTGTCCCTAGCTTTAGCCGCCACCACCACCAGATGGATTGTTAAGAATGAACACTGTGGTTGAAAACAGTTCACTAATGTAACAACTTCAGAAACCTGTGTAGGGTTGTTGCAAAGTATCAGCAGAGAGAGATGAAACCTTTTTCTTTTTCTTTTTCTTTTGGCACTCACACTCTGGCACAACAAACAGATTTCATGTATGCACAAATTCTGGATGATGGTTTGTCAAGAAATAAGCAAAATACACCAACATACTATTCCATCTTCACTGTAGCTTTGTTTACTAAATCTATGGGATGATCAACTGAAATACCGTATATACCCGAGTATAAGCCGACCCGAATATAAACCGAGGCACCTAATTTTCCTACAAAAACCTGGGAAAGCTTATTGACTCGAGTATAAGCTGGTTCACCTTTGCCGCTGTGGAGGAGGAGGAGGAATGAGCAGCCCGAAAGCAGCCCTTTGGGCTGCTCCTTCCTCTTCCTCCTTTGCCAAGTTTGCATTTATGCGAGCAGTTCAGGAATGGAACAAGCTGTCTGGGGAGAGTAAAGAACCGCCATTCTTGTACACTTCTTAAGGAATGGTTGACTGGGGAGAGCGGGTGGCGGCACGAGCGGAGAGAAAGGGCTTCTTTCTCGCCACCCCCACCACCCGCCTCACTCGAGTATAAGCCGAGGGCAGCTTTTTCAGCATAAAAAATGTGCTGAAAAACTAGGCTTATACTCAAGTATTTCATCTCTCGGGAACTTTTTGGCATGGATGTTGGCGACTGCCAGAACCTCAGCTGAAAATGGAAAACCTTGCAGGACTTGTGACTTTCGCTTTGGTATAAAAATATGTGGAGTTTAGCATTAAATGAAAAAAATAATTCATTAATTCTGTGTTGCCAAAGGCTTGGAGAATGCTGAAAAAGATCCTATGGTGTTTAGTGAGATTTTATCTTATATGCAACAACTACAGACACACACGACTGCCTCTCCACAGCGCAATGTGAAACCTGCCTTTCCTGATGGCCTCCGGTACTCTGCCTAACTGATATTATGTCTCCCCTGGATATTCTGTGCCGCTTTTTAGCACTTTGGTTGTTTTTACTTTATTGATTTGTTTGATTTGCTCCAACAAAATCTTAAAAACAAACAAAAAAGAATAAAGGCTATCCCCACTAGCAACTATCTTTGTCCCTGAAATGTCAGAGGGCGTGCAAATGAGGGTGTGGGTTTGCACATTTCTATGTAACTGGGACGCTCCTAAGGAGGTCAGTGACCCTTCAGGCTCAAGTGATCCTCTCCATGGGGGAAGATTCCAGCTTTTACCACAGCAAAACCGTTTTTTTTTTTTGTTTTTTTACACACTGGAGAAACCGAGAAGGGAGTTGGCAGGGCTGCATTCGTGGCCTCTAAAATGACAGCATGCAGGTCCTGACCAACTTTGTGATTCACTTGATATTTGTCATTCTTCATCTCTCTCTCCTTTTTTTTTTTTTTTTTTTGGTCTCCAGATGTGGGGCAACTCCCCCGCCCCTCATTTTGGTCGGCACAAATAGCTCATTGTCTGGAATCGTGACCTTTTCAGTTTAATGGCAAAGCACCAGCTTCTGCAAAGGGAGATCTCATGGATACCTTGATAGAGTCTCCATCGAAACTGTGCTGTAGATACTTCCCTTAGGGATACAGGGATGTGTCCATTTCAGCTTCTCGTATTTAAAATCTAAACTTTGGTTCTCCACATTTCCAACAACACTTGCATTTAAAAAAAAAAAAAGTACACATGAAAACCCATGCATATTTTCATGTACATTTCATGTTCATACTGGGTTGAATGGGCTGCAGATCTTCTTATTCTCATTTAATAAACATATCCAACAAGTCTCTCTCGTCTTTTTTCTGAAGCTTTGTACTCTACAAAAAAAGGTGAGTAAGAGGAGACATGATAGAAGTGAATGACATGGAGAAACTGGATAGAGAAAAGATTTTCTCCCTCTCTCATAACATTAGGACTTTGTGTGGGCATCCAATGAAACCGAATGTTGGAAGCTTAAGGACAGATAAACGAAAGGACTTCTACACATAGCGCAGTTAAAGTTTGGCACTTGGGCTGGATCTAGACACATCAAATGTTTCAGTTTAAAGAGTTGTAAATTTAAACAGGGAAAACAGGTAGAGAAAAACAGGATTCCACATCACCATCTGGTGGCTCAATGTTATATCGCGTATACAATGCATATAATTCGCTTTTCCTTTACCAGTCTAGCTGACTCCTTGCTCCCACAGGAGGCAGTGATGGTCACCAACTTGGATGGCTTTAAGAGATTATTTGACAAATTCATGAAGGAGCAGAAGGCTATTGATGGTTACTAGTCACAATGGCTATGCTCCGCCTACATGGTTGGAGGCAGCGATGCTTCTAAATACCAGTTGCTGGAAACAACAGCAGGCGATAGTGCTTTTGTGATTGGTTCCTGCTTGTGAGCTTCTTCCCATTGGGGCATCTGGTTGGCCACTCTGAGAACAGGCTGCTGGACTAGATGTGCCATTGACTTGATCCAGCAGACTCTTTGTATTTTCCATCTCAACTGTTGGGGGAAGTATGTTTCTGTATACCAGTTGCTGGAAACCAAAGCAGAGGAGAATGTTTCTGTTGCATTCAGTGCTGGAGAAAAGCTAATACATTTCATTCTGTTGAATTTGTAGTTAATGCAAGTTTTACTTTAAACCACCAGTGGGCACTGCTTGTGTAGCAATCTAGCTAGCATTTGTTTGTAGCTCTCTGTTTAAGTTAACTCCACCCCCAAAAGCTGAGCTATTTTTTTAAAAAAAAATCCCTCCACTTGTTGAGGCAAAATGTCTGCTGTTTCTCTGTCTCATCTCCACTCATCCTATAAACAGTTCCTGCATGAATAAAACCTTCGAACTCCAGAAATCATAAGTGATCTAACTCTCCTAGCAGGTTTTTTGGCCCAGACATTGATTTAGAACTCCAAACAAAGTTTCCCTGAATTTTTCCTTCCAAAAGCCTTTTCATCTAAGCTGCCCTTCCCCAACAAGAAAGCAAGAAAGCAGGGGAGTAGATTTCAAGTGAAGTGAAGAGAAGCAGGTGGTGAGAAAAAAATAAAATGGACTAGAAAGAAAAGAGCAGGCTGCAAGATCTGCTAACACTTATAAGGATACAGTGGTACATTGCCGAAAACCTGGAAGTAACTGCTTTGGCTTTCAAATGTTTTTCAGCTTCCATATTGAGTTTTCTGTAAGTAATTGCTTCCGGAAGTAACTGCTTCAGTTTTCGAACGTTTCGGAAGTCAAACGGTCTTCCGGAATGGATTACGTTCGAAAACCGAGGCACCACTGTACAGGATGTTACTGAGCCAAAGGCTTGGTTCAAATGGAACATTTTAGCCTGGCGTCTAAAGGTGTATAATGAAGGTGCCAGATGAATCTCCCAGGGGTGAGCATTCCACAAACAGGGAGCCACTGCATAAAAGGCCCGTTCTCATGTTGCCACCCACCAGACCTCTCATGGAGAAAGCATATGAAGAATGGCCTTACACGATGATCACAGGGCTTGGTAGGTTCCTATGGAGAAAGTCAGATTTGGTAGATTTCTACATTGCTGGCTGGGAAACAGCCTTCCCTGCAATCATGGCAAATTGCTGCCAGCCCGTGCAAACAGTACTCAGCTAGACAGACGAAAGCTCTGTCTCTTCTACCCCCCATATTTGTTCATTTTGCTCTGTGATTTTATTTCGATGCATCTTTTTTTTTAAAATGTACGATTTTTTTATTTTTAAATGCATCACTTTTAATGCATCAATTCTCCAGCGACTGGATTTAAACTTCCCGCTGGGGTCTCCTCTGCCTGCCTGTTCTCACGCCCTAGTTGGAGGGGGAGCCTGAAAGGGTGGGGAAGGCAGGCCTCTCTCTTTGCCACACACACAAAATTTTCTTTGCAAACTCCTTCCCTCGCCTCCCCCTCCCATCTGCGGAGAAGGGAAGAAGAGGCGGGGATTGGGGCTCTTCCGAGATCCTGATTGGCCGAGGCACCTCGGGATTGACACCCTATCCTCATCTGCTCTAAGAGGAGAAAGAGGAGAAGGAGGAAAGAAAAAAGTTTCACTCCCAGATCAGAGAAGGGAAAGGGGAACATCACGGTGTAGAAAGTCATCCCCGGAAGGCAGATCAAGCAGAGGGCCACTGGCAGAGGTGGAAGAGGACAGCAGTGGGCTCCCTTAAGGAAAGAAAGGAACGGCCGATCTTCCAAGCAAAGGAGCCACCAAGCAAACTTTTTGCAGACTTTTTGGAGAAGAGGCAGAGCAGCTGGAAGGAGACGTCCAGTCTCCTCCTCTTCCATCCTAAGCATCCAAACTCATGGCTTCGTAAAGAGAACATTCCTTTGGGGGGTGGGGAGGGATATATATATTAAAAGAAAGAAAGAATATTCCACCAGGCTTGAGGCTGCGTCTTTTGCACAAGCAAAATAATTATCCCTGTTTTGTCTCGGTGGACGATGGATACTCACACAAGATGGAAAAGGAGGACTTGGGTGATGAGGTCCATTCACCCTTGGAGTCTAGTAATGTGTCTTCTCTATTCAGTAGCCCAGAGCCACGCAGGTAAGTGGGACCAACAACTCAATTGTTTTTTTTGCTATAGATGCAGATTGTTTATTTTACTTCTTTTTATTTTTAAAGAGTTTTTGCCCTTGGGTCACGCAATTATTTCCCCCCATCGTGTTCATACATGATTCCTAGAGGGAAAGTTTTGAGGCTGTGCATAGATTTGGAATTGCTATATTCTCTCTCTCTCTCTCACACACACACACACACACACACCCGTACATACATACATACATACAATATACAAAAGAGATGCAGGAGCAAATCTAGGTTTTGCACTGTTTTGCACTATCATAAATAATTTTAGCAGCCTCAGTCCTTTGAATGCCGTTTATCAAGGGCTGGGACGGGCAAAAGGAGAAAACTTCAGAAATGCAAAGTATTTCTTACCCGTTTCTGGGGAGGGAGAAAGGTTTCTTGCGGAAGATGATCTATACAGTTTGCAAATGTCTGTTGCTTGGGATTATCTCTCCGTAGCGTAACTGTGTCCAGCTGCAAACTCCCGCCCCCCGCCCCGCTCCTGAGGAACAATCTGGGGATCAAAGGCAGGAACTTTGCAAACTCAAATGAACTTAGAAAACAGACGCCCCCTAATGTGCCTTAAGTGAACTTTATGGAAACAAATTCTTGCGTCTAAAACTCAGAGCGGGTCAGTGAGACCAACGCAGGAAATCATGTTACTCCAACCCCAAATCTGGGTTTAATGAAAGAAGCCCAAAAATGTTCCATGATCTGTGTTGCCTTTGACTGATGGGTCGTGGAAGAGATGTTTTTCTTACTGCTACACGTGGACAGAAACCAGATCAGACGGACTGTTCCAACAAGGATATCTTGTTTTTCAAAGAAAGAAGTTGGGCTGTTAGTTTTGAGATTGGAAAATGCCATGAAGTGAAATATTTGCGAGAAACATTTGTTCTGGGCTTCTTACTGCTTCTTATGTATGTATTTACAAAGTGCCAGTGATGGGTCTGGTGTCTTGTAGAGAAGAAAGAGGAAAGTCTGTGCCGTCTTAGGAAATGACAGAAGGGAGTGATGAGCAGGGGCACCTGTATTACAGTGTGGGTTGGAGTCCATAACACTTGGGGATCCCTTCCAACTCTTTGCTTTGGATTCAGTTACAGCAAGATAATAAGATCCTGCTGCTGCTGAATCCCCATCTAGTTCAGCATCCTGTTCTCACAGTGCCGGGTCAGATGCCCTTAATGCAAAATCCACAAACAGGACCCAAGCAGGACATAGGCTTACAAAGGCTACACTCTCTTAGTGGTTTCTTATCAGTTTTTTTGGAATAGATACATTTGTGGAGGACAACACTATCAGTGACTACTAACCATGGTGCTCTGTGTTGGATCTCTGGTACTGGGGCGGTATGCCTCTGAATACCAGTTGCTCGTTTCTGCAGGCAGTAGTGCTGGAAGGTTGTTGATAGTGTATAAAACAAGTTCTCTACGCAGGGCATTTGCATGCTCTGCTTTGCATGCAGAAGGTCCTGGGTTCAATCTATGCCAGCATCTCCAGGTAGGGCTAGGGAATGCCTCATCATGGATACCCTGGGAAGCTGCTGCCAGTCAGTGTAGACAACACTGCATGAGATGGACCAACAGATCTGACACTTGGTATAAGACAGGCTCCTATTTCCTATTTATAACCCAAAACAATGAAGATTAGAATCTTGCTTTATTGTAGAGAAAGAGCTTTACAGAAGTCCCCAGGTTCAATTCCCACTGGCAACTCCAGGTAGGACTCAATGTTCCCCACCTGAAACCAGTTAGTGCAGATGGTCCTGAGCTAGATAGACTAATAGTCTGACTCAGGATAAGGCAGATTCCTGTGGCCTATGTTCAGAAGTTGTTGCACTCCATCATCCCTGCTCATCAGACATGTAGGCTGCTGAGCCTGCTGACAGCTTCTGTGGGGGCTGCTGGGAGTTATTCTCTAGCACAGGCATGTCCAACAGGTAGATCGTGATCTGCTGGTTAGATCCCTGGATGTCTGTGGTAGATCACAGGTAGATCTGGGAGATTTGGGCTCCCCCAAAGAAGCTCAACAACTTTGGCTCCCCTAAAAAAAGCTCATTTTTTGCCCTGCACCCCCCCCCAAAACCAGGGATTTCCTTCTCCCTAAAAAAAAGCACAACAAGAATTTTGACCTGAATGCCTAAAAAACGGGGCTTTCCTACTCCCCAAAGAAGTTCAACAACTTTGACCTGAACCCCCCAAAAGGGGGTAGATCACTGCCAGTTTTTAACTCTGTAAGTAGATCACAGTCTCTTGGGAGTTGGCCACCCGTGGTCTAGCAATATTTAGATGGCACCAGTTTGGGGAAGGCTGCTTTATGAGTTGTTTGACAGTGTGGCTGGGAGATATATTGTCCAAAACTGGTTTGAAGTCCAATGTCATGATATCAGTTTCATAATTTTTGACCTGGCAATATATCATGAATCATGATGTGTGTGTGTGCATGTGCGCACACGCTATGCAAAAATCACAATGCAGGAAAAAGTGTGAAGCCAGCCTCTACATAGCTCCATCCTTATTTCAAACATCATGATATATCTGTATATCACAATGTATAGCTAGTGAAATATCATGATGTTGAAAATCAGATATTGCCCAGCTCTGTTCAACAGTGGAACGAACCATCTCAGAAAGTGATGGATTATCCTTTGTTGGAGGTTTTTAAACAGAGGTTGGGTAGTCATCTGCTAGGGGTTCTTTAGCCATGAATCCTTCATTGCAGGGGATTAGGCTAGATGACCCTTGGGGACCCCTCCCAAATCTACAATTCCATGATTCTATGACCTCATTTATTGTTTTGACTTACTGGACTCTAGAGAATTCTGGAGACCCTTATGGGTATTCTGCTGTGAAGCCCTGGCATGGGCTGCAGCATCTCTCCTGGATTCCACAATCCATGCCAAAAAATTTGGCAGGACACACTCTGTCTGCCAACTCTTTTTGGAGAAGAAGCCAGTGGTGTCCCTAAGAGTGACTTGTCAAGAACCATCCAGTGAGTTTCATAATTGCACTAGGAACACAGGCACATGGGGATCTGTTTTCTACCACTGGTCCAGCTACCTCAGTACCCTCTATGCTAGCTGGCAGCAGCTCTGCAGGGCTTCAGCCGGGGGCAGAGCATATTTTCATAGCCCCTGGGTGGGACCTGTGCATTGAGCTCTGTCATTGAGCTATGGAGGCCCCCAGTTCCCCTTCCATGAACTACAATTCCCAGAGCTGTTTAAAAGTCAATCCCTCTTCACAGGGAACTCTGGGAAATGTAGATCTGTGAGAAGAAGCGGGGTTCTCCTACCACCTCTCACCACCTTGGACAAACTACAGCTCCCAGGATGCTTAAGGAGAAGAAGCCATGAATGTTTAAAGTGGCATCTGATGTGAATGTGGCCTTGGTCACCCACCCCAAATCCAAGCTGTCTTGCAAAATAAACGAAACTGAAGGGAAAGAAATGTGATTCCCATTTCCTTCAGCTTTACCCCCACTGTGTGCCAGGCGTCCAGATGTGACAGATGAAAGGCTCTGAGTAGGCTTGCATGGGCGGGGGAAGGGGGGGCTCTGGGGAGTGACCTAATATTACAGGCTTGCGGTCCTGGTCCTGTAGAGTGCCAACTTACAAAGTTAAAACCCTCAGCGACTACCGAATAGAGCTTTGTGTCAGGAGAATCCCGCCCACACAGCTTTTAGGCTTTCTGCAGACAGCAGTTATTGGAAATATTTTCAAATGTACAAGATGCATTTCTCATCCTTAGCTCTTTCCCATGACTTTGTTAGGCAAAAGCACATAATATGCAACCAGAGGCTGCAGGCTAAATGGGGTTGTTTTTTTTTAATGCAGCTTCTCAATTGCAAATGATGCTCAGAAGAAAAACTTCCAAGTGGAGTGTCCTGCATGCAAGAGCTTCGCATCAGGGCATCTGATGTGCATGAGGCACCATCTAGGGTAGGCTTGGGGTCCCCCCTCCAATTTAAGGCAGGGGGCCATGCCTCCCCAAAATCTGCAAGGGAGTGAAAGCATGCTGCACAACATGCTTACCTTAATCATGCAGCCTGCGTGGCATACCTGTGTCACTCATGCATGCCCTGTGGCATATGCGCGGCACATCAGCACATCATGTGATCTGTGCGCATGATGTCATCATGCCACACTGTGTGCTGACGTCACTCATGCACATCGTGTGGTGCCAGCCCCTTCAATTGCGGGGGCAAGGTGGCACACTTGCTGCTGTGAGAACAGGATGCTGGACCACTGGCCTGATCCAGGAGCCAAGCTCTTCTTATGTTTCACAAAGAGGTGTCTTAAATTCTCCCATGGGAAATCCCAGAAGCATTCAAGAATTTGAAGGGATGGGTTAGCCTTTAACTCAGGACCCATTTCAAACATTGCAAACAAATAAAAATAAAATGCTGGTGGGAGGGAAACCTCATCCTCTCCAAGTGTCCGTATTTTCCAGGGACAGTTCCGGAATTACGAAAGACAACGGTGGGGTACACAGGGTGAATAGAACCCACCGCACTAGCCCAATGCTTGCCACCAATGCTGTTGGACTGGTGCAGGCAGGGTGCAGAGGATTCACAGAGCCTGCACTCCATCCCTGCTCTTGCCACTGGAGCCAAGTGGGGCCACACTGCGCGATCTGCCTGCCCATGCAAAGAGGAGCCCAGCTGGCTAATAAGGCCCATGGAGAGCAAATCCCCCCTGATATTGGCTGGGCATCCATTCAGCAAGGGGGCTGGGGAAGCTGCAGTGAGCAGGCAACGCGGGATGGGAATCTATGGGTGTGTGGGGTGCCTGGATTGCCCCCACACAAATTGTGCGCCAGGGACAACTGCCACCTCTGGCCACTGCTGAGCTTGGGGAGGAGGAGGAGGAACTGGCACTTGTCCCAAGAGGTGGGCAAGGGAGCATCCTGCTGCCTCTGCATGGTCTCTCCATGGCCGCTGTTCCATGGGGAGCTCATAGCGACTGCTGGAGAATGGGTGAGGAGAGGCTGCGGCCACTGAGGCCCCACCCCGTGTGACCTCTAACCCTGTATATCCGCGTCTAAACTTGCCCTTTCAAAATTTTATGTACAGTCGTACCTTGGATCCCGAACGCCTTGGTACTCGGATGTTTTGGTTCCCAAACACCGCAAACACCAGAAGTAAGTGTTCTGGTTTTCAAACATTCTTTGGAACCCAAATGTCCAACGAGGCTTCCACGGCTTCTGATTGGCTACAGGAGCTTCCTGCAGCCAATCAGAAGCAGTGCTTTGGTTTCCGAACATTTTGGAAGTTGAACAGACTTCCGGAATGGATTCTGTTCAACTTCCAAGGTACGACTGCATTTGTGTGTGTGCTTGTAAATCAACTGAAGAGTAAAATAAAATAATATCGAGATTAAGGAGGTTTCTCAGGATGGTGGAGGGTGCATGTGCTGTGTCTTGTTTGTGCAGTGGTGGTGACACTCAGCCTTCTTCTGATAGGAAATGCTCTGTGCTGGGGGCGGGGAATGGGGAATGGGGAGTAAGAAGTGTCCCTATTTTCATCCAAGAAATGTTGGAGTGTATGAAACCTTAAAAAGAGTAAGGACTGTCATTGGGTTATCTGGACCCTTCTTGAAGGAGCTGTGGAAAGAGATTAGAATCAACCAAAATGGAAACAGACTCAGCCTCCAGACAAATGGCATATACTGTTAAGATGCCTTCGGCTGAGTCACCGTGGATGTGAATTTGCTTCTGTTTAACTTGGGTCATTCCCCATGTGTCAAGATAGGCTTGGGAAACTGGAGAGGTGATGATGTCACAGGGGCAGCCCTGGGGTTTGTCTTGATTTGAGGTCTGCAACAGACTCCCTCTCCAAAGATGGGCATTCCGAGGTGTGGAAACCTGAGCCAATGCTGTGTCGTTAATTCTAGTGATTCTGTGGCTTTCCCAGCAAAGAGTTTGTTCTGAGCAGGATGTGATTGAAACATATCAGGTGAATAATTGAAAGCATCCCTCTGCTTGCTGTGACTCTGGATAGAGTCTGCAGTATGGCTTGCAGCATAACACTTGCCTGGGGATGGGGATCCTGGGACAGGGCTGTTGCTTAGTGGGTAGAGCACCCACTTTGCATGCAGGAAGTCAGAACCATGGGGACTAGGATCTTACTTTATTTTTAGGATAGTAGCCATAGTTCAGTTGTAGAACACCTGATGCTACAATGAACACTGAACCTTCTTCTGTGACCAAGTCTCTCTGCATCAGCTCAAATTACCACTGTACATGCTTCCACAGCTCTCTTTCTGCATTATCCAACTCCCTATTGCTTTGAATTGTATTCTGTGCCTGTCTTTGGGGCAGGTGGGTAAAACAACTATATTTTGCTTCATTTGACCAATGTTTGATTTGCGAGGCTTTGTTCAATCTCAGCTTCATTGTCCAAGTGTCACAGGCCCTGCATCAGCATCCCAAAGGCACTCTGAGGAGTCAGGTGACTCCCAAGTAGGGGCGGAAAATAAATTCAATTCAGTTCTGCTTTTATAGCAACTCAATATCTCAGTCTGGCAGCACCTACACTTCAGAACTCCCTGCCTATTGATGTCATGCTGTACTCTTCCCTGTACCCTTTGCAGTGCCTGCTAAAAACATTTTGTTTATTCAATACTACCCAGATGCTTAGAAAATGGATGCAAGTTTCGATCTGTTTTTTTAGGCTATTTTTCAAAAGTCTTAAATTATTGCTGTTAATTATTATTACTGATAATGTTATTGTTTTATCTTTTTGTAAACTACTTTGAGGTTGTTGTTGGGTTGTTTTTTTTACTACCAAGCTCTGTATAATTTCTACAAAACAAAATAAATAAATAAATAAATAAATAAATACAAACATACCTAGTTTGCATGTTCTAAAACAATATGCAAACCGAAATACAGCCATCCTTTGCAATTCACACTTTGCAGTTTTGCAATCCCATTTTCCAGCCAAGCAATACATAAAAAATGTGTATTGTAGTGCTGGGTTACATCTCATTTTCAACTTTCACAGTTTTTCCCACTGTGATTTTTGCATAGTGCATGCGCGCACACACATCATGATTAATGATATATTGCTGGGTCAAAAATTATGAAACCGATATCAGTTTTGGACTATATATCACCCAGCCCTAGTGTATACTAGCATAAAGGGTTTATTTTGTTGTTTAGTCATTTAGTCGTGTCCGATTCTTCGTGACCCCATGGACCACAGCATGCCAGGCACACCTGTCTTCCACTGCCTCCTGCAGTTTGGTCAGACTCATGTTGGTAGCTTCAAGAACACTGTCCAACCATCTTGTCCTCTGTCATCCCCTTCTTGTGCCCTCCATCTTTCCCAACATCAGGGTCTTTTCCAGGGAGTCTTCTCTTCTCATGAGGTGGCCAAAGTATTGGAGCCTCAGCTTCAGGACCTGTCCTTCCAGTGAGCACTCAGGGCTGATTTCCTTCAGAATGGATAGGTTTGATCTTCCTGCAGTCCATAGGACTCTCAAGAGTCTCCTCCAGCACCATAATTAAAAAGCATCAATTCTTCGGCGATCAGCTCTCACTTCCATACATCAATACTGGGAAAACCATAGCTTTAACTATACAGACCTTCGTCAGCAAGGTGATGTCTCTGCTTTTTAAGATGCTGTCTAGGTTTGTCATTGCTTTTCTCCCAAGAAGCAGGCTTTATACATTGCATATATTCATGAAAAGAACATACAAACATCCATTATAATAGGGGAAATGGTTTTGCAAAAAAATAAAAATGTTTAGGTCAGGCAGATGTGTTGAGAAATTCCTGCTAAAATTCTGATTCATGAAATTCATGAAGGCTGTTAAAAAAGAAAACAATACAGTGCAACCTGATGTAGAGGTGTGGAGAACCTGAGAATGGAAGAATGGGTAACTTGAGGAAACTTAAATCAACAGATTTTGAAATTCACAGCCTGATAACAGAGCTGAGTGTAACTGAGATCTCATTGCTGTGTGCAGCTGAATTTTGGAATATCCAGGACAGATAAAATAAAGTCCTTCTTCATGCAGCGCCTAGTTAAACTATGGAACTCACTCTCATTGAAGGCAATGATGGCAACCCAACCTGGATGGCATTAAAAAGAGGATTGAATAAATTATTGGAGGAGAGGGCTATCCACGACCACTAGACATGATGGCTAAGCTCGGCCTCCGTAGTCGGAGGTGGTATGGCTCTGAATACCAGTTGCTGGGAACTGCTAGTGGGGAGAGTGCTGTTGCACTGAGGTCCTGCTTGCAGAATTCCCATTGAGGCATCTGGTGGCCACTGTGAGAACAGGACTCTGGACTAGATGGGCCATTCGCCTGATCCAGCAGCAAGGCTCTTCCCTATAAAGAGACAGACAAGTCATGTATCCATAGCAGAGACCAGAGTAGGAATGGCCACTGGGAGGAGCACAGAGAGAAGAAATGCAATGGTGCATCTGCATCAGCACAAACAGATGCCCTCATCTGCCCCAGCTGCAACAAAACATGTCTCTCCCGTATCAGTCTCCACAGCCACAGCAGGTGCTGTAGCTTCCAATGTTTTGACTTTACCTACAATGGTGCACTCTTCAGATGCCAACTAACAACTAAGTTGTTAAGGTAATATGTATTTGGGTAGGATTTGGTGGCGCTGTGGGTTAAACCACAGAGTCTAGGGCTTGCTGATCAGAAGGTCAGCCGTTCGAAGCCATGCCACGGGGTGAGCTCCCGTTGCCCAGTCCCAGCTCCTGCCAACCTAGCAGTTCGAAAGCACGTCAAAGTGCAAGTAGATAAATAGGTACCGCTCCAGCGGGAAGGTAAACGACGTTTCCGTGCCCTGCTCTGGTTCGCCAGAAGCGGCTTTGTCATGCTGGCCACATGACCCGGAACCTGTCTGTGGACAAACGCTGGCTCCCTCGGCCTATAGAGCGAGATGAGCGCTGCAACCCCAGAGTCGGACACGACTGGACCTGATGGTCAGGGGTCCCTTTACCTTTACCTTTAGGATTTGGCTCCTTGAGTGCTGAAAGTCTACCTCAGCAGGATGTAATCCAAAAGGACATTGACCCAGATTTGTTATGTGGTCTGGGATTCTGGGACTCATAGTGGTGTCTGCTTGAGGGGTGAGAGACAGCCTGTTCCACTCTGTTTGTTTGACTGTGCTCTGTATCCAGGAAACAGATCTGGAGCAGAGGTATAGAAGAAGGCAGTGCAGAAAGGGAGCCAAAGGCAATGCAAACTCTGCCAAGGAGGTCTTGGCCATGGTGCTCTGACTCCCTGGCCACTCCTTGTTGGCTGTCAATGCTAGGGTCTGATGAGGGCCAGGAAGCATGTGCAGAGTGCATTCAAGAAGGCAGGGCTTGGATCCAGCTGCATCCCGATCAGAGGGCTTTTAGGAGAGGATGGTGGGGATGTCCTGCCTCCTTATCTGAGTTGTTGTGGTCCCTCATTCTTGACCTAAAGGATTTGGCTTCTGTTTATGTGATACTGAACATTGCCAGGCATTTTTGTGTTTAGATTAATTGCATTTGAGATCCTGGGAGCTTTGATTCCTGTTGTGGACCATTGGAGCTTGTGGTTTCCCTTGGTACATTTTGAACAGAGCTAAAATGGAGACTCTTCCCTCACTCAACCATATTATCTGAGCCTTGTGGAATCATAAAAAACCAGCAACTGGTATTCAGAGGCATACTGCCTCCAGCAGGGGAGTGCAATTTCTTACAGACCTGTTTCTTCTTATAGAAGAAAATGCTAAATTGCCCCTTAGAACATAAGATAAGTCTGCTAGTTTAGGCCAGTGGCATCTATTCCAGCATCCAAAAGCAGGACTCTCCCTTCCTGCTCTTTTCAGCAACTGGAATTCAGAAGCATTTACAGCCACTTCCTACTGAAGCATATGCATATATAAAATAAGAATTCAGAATTCTCCCAGTTTTTAACATATCCTCCAAAATTTCATCAACGAAACCGAGGATGTCAAGGAAAGAATGGAGCTGGAGGGCTCAGTGTAATTTTACCTAAAACTGAATGGCCACAACCTAGATGGCTTTAAAAGAGAATGAGGTAAATTCATGGAAGAGAAGGCTATCAGTGGCTACTATAAGGCAGCAATGCTTTGAATTCAAGTTGCTGGAAGCCACAGGAGGGGAGAGGGCTCATGTACTCTAGTCCTGCTTGAGAGTTTCCCACTGGGACATCTGTGAGAAAAGGATGCTGGACTCGATGGGCCATTGTCCTGATCCAGCAGATAGGCTCTTTTTATGTCTTCATGAGCAGGTAACTCCAGATGGGCAAAGTAGCTGACCCAAGGAACTGTAAGTGACTATATGCCAAGTAAAGAACATGGTGTACGCATGTCAAGGTTGGCCAGAGCACTTCTCTTTAGATACGTGGACCACAAGTCCTACCTGCCTTGCCTAGTCTTGACTAGGGCTGGGTGATAGTTGGCTTTCAAAAATGACACATACCGATATTTCATGATGTCTGAAATAAGAATGGAACTTAATATGTTATCCTGGGGATATGTGTGTGTGTGTTTGAAAAATGAGACATTTTTGTGGCAAGACGTAAAGCATTAAAATACAGCTCAATAATTGGAAACAGGACTCTCCTGGAGGGAGCTTTGTTGCAGCTTTATTTCACGATACTCGGGAGCTGACGTATAAAATGAACTTCTGTTCCGATGTCCGACTCTTGGCTCAAAATAGCAAGGGGAGAGAGCTTCTGTTGCTCAGATCCTGCTTGCGAGTTTCCCCCAGGAATCTGGTTGGCCACTGTGAGAAGATGCTGGACTAGATGTGCCATTGGTCTGATCTAGCAGGGCTCTAATTATGTTCCTCCTCCACTGTTGAAGCCAGAATGCCTCTGAATACCAGTTGCTGAGAACCACAGGAGGGAAGAGTAGCCCTTGTAGGTTTCCCATAATGGGCATCTGGTTGGCCACTGCAAGAACAGGAGACTGGACTAAATGCACCACCACCCCCTGGCCTCACCCAGTAGCCACGTTCTTCTGACCCTCTTATCACATACACACAGAATTCAGGTTACTAAACTGGCATGCCCCCCAACATTTTGGGAAGGCAAATCAGGACACACAAACACACCCCATTCTGCTGATCTTGTTACTTGCCCCCTTGCCCCCTCCCTGCTGCCACCATCTTCCTCACCAGCCCGCCGTCCCCCTTCTCCTCCTCTGCCTTGGGAAGGCTGCACCCACCTACACAGCCTCAGGAAGTGCTGCTCTGAGTGGTGCAGTATCTTCCTCCGGTGCCACAGATGTATCCGGAAGTGCCGCAATGTAAGGAGGGAGAAGAGTGGTGGTATGCGGGTCAAGGTAAGTTCTCCTTCCATTTCTTGGTCCCATGCTCTGGTGTGGGCCAACTGTTTTGTGCCACAGTGCAGAACCAAATAAGTGCCTCTTTTGGTCCCATGCTTTGGCACAGCCAGAGCATGGAAACCCAAACAGGAAATCCCAGATTACGGTCAGAACCTGGGGTGGCCTCTGTCCCACCCGGGATGTCCCACTCAAAACAGGAGACACATGGAGGGTATGGGATGAAGTTGGTGCTTCACACAGCAAGTAGTTTAATTATAGAATTCTCCCCCAAAGGTGACTGACTTGGATGTTGTCAAAAGAGGATTAGACTTTGGTGTGATCCAGAAAGCAGACCCTTGTTATATTCTTGAGAACACAAGAAGAGGCTGCTGGATCAGGCCAATGGCCCAACTACTCTAGCATTCTGTTTTCACAGTGACTGACCCAGTTTGCGCCCCAGTGTCAGAAAAAGGGGTAAGCAATCACACACACACAGGCTGGGCCATGTTGTGTTTTCAACATTGTGATATATCACCAGCTAAACACTGTGATATACCAATCTATCATGATGCAGGAATTGAAAGAAGCATTGGCTGGTTTCACGGTTTTCCCTGCATTGTGATTTTTGCATATCGCGCAAAAGTCATGAGTCATGATATATTGCCAGGTCAAAAATTCTGAAACCAATATCACAATATGAACTTCAAACCGGTTTTGGATGATATATTGATAAGACCTAACACACACACACACACACACACACACACACACTTTTATGACCAGCTCTGACTTCTTAGGACCATTTATTATTTTGAGCATGATTCAGAAACAGGGAACTAATTCACTCTCTCTCCCCACCCCCAGTTAGATTCCTTTTGGGAGGCTGATGTCATCATTTTTCAACAGGGTAGCTGGCAAGTGTTGGGTCTGCCAGAAGTGACAGCCTTTATTCCAAAGGAGAGCAAAAAGTGTTCAGTAGGACAATCTGTCAAAATTGAAAATAATAGTTGCTGGATTAATAGTTTCTTAAAGGGGGCATCCATAACATTCAGCTTGCCCATGATATTCTCAGATTCCTCTAAATAAAAATAAAAATCTGGCAACCATATCAGAAAACTTGAGTCAGCAAAAATAAACCCAGGCAGGCTTGGAACTGGATCAGTGGTCTCCACAATTTGACTTGTGTTGCACTTGATTAAAGGACTGGGAGTAAGATAAACTTTTTTGTTTTTAATTTCTTGCCCCCAAAGCATCATTAAAAAAAACACACCATTATTATTATTTTTTGGCATGACTTTAGAAAACTATTAACCAAAATAGGAGCATGAGGCTATGGGGAGATGGAAAGGGGTATATTTGCCTGTGGGTTTAAGGCTATGGGCACTTGGTATAGAAAGCTTGGGTAACAAATGGACCGTTCTGCTTGGATGAAGGCATGTTGTTGACTTAAAGCATGGAGTTGGTAGTAGCCACATTCATACCATACATTTTAAGCACTATGATGTGATGTAGTGGTTAGAGTAAGAATATTTTTATTTATTTGCTTATCCATTTATTGCATTTATATCCCACCTTTTTCTCCAAGGAGCTCGAAGTGGGACACATAGTTCTTCCCCTCATTTAATTCCTACAACAACCCTGTGAGGTAGGTTAGACTGAGAGGCAGGGACTGATCCAAGGTCACCTACTGAGCTTCATCCCTGAGTGGGGATTTGAACCCTGGTCTCCCAGGTCCTAGTCATCATTTAATCTCCACAACAATCCTGTGAGGACAACAGCATACCCATTTCTCCAAAACAAACTAAAGAAAATCCCCACAACACTGCACAGGTCCACACGGTCCTGGAAGGGAAAAGTAGGCAAGCTATCCCCATCCCCACTAACTCCCATGGCCTATCACCCACTATTCCAACACACAGCACAAAACCTCCAGATAAAAACCTGGCAAGCCAAAGGCCTACATTGTCTAAAAGATTTCTACAAAAACAACAAGCCCATACCAACACAAGAAATACAAGACAAGCTGGGGGAGGCCCAAATACCTTGGCTAACACACCATCAACTATATGCCTTCTTAAGTAATCCAGTAAAATCAGCAGCCACTAGGTCCTTGACCACCTTCAAAAACCTTCTCCTGACAGCAGAGGGGCATGGAAAAGGGATGGTATCCACAATACACAAAATACTGCTCCAAAACCCCACAACCCCACTTGACACAATCAGAGAACAACGAGAGCACAACATAGGATGTAAAATTAACTCCACCCAATGGACTAGAATGTGGTCTAAACCTCCCTTTAAATCAGGGGTCAGCCGGACTATATTTTTGGGGGGGTGGAGTGAGGGGGAAATGAATGAATCCTATGCCCCACAAATAACCCAGAGATGCATTTTAAATAAAAGCACACATGTAAAAACACCAGGCAGGCCCCACAAATAACCCAGAGATGCATTTTAAATAAAAGGACACATTCTAACTCATGTAAAAACACGCTGATTCCTGGACTGTCCGTGGGCTGGATTGAGAAGGCGATTGGGCCGCATCCGGCCCTTGGGCCTTAGGTTGCCTACCCCTGCTTTAAGTCCATATCAGCCAAAAGAAAGGAACTCACTCTAAAACTCATTTACAGGTGGTACTTAACACCACGGAAACTGGCACTGATATGCCCAGGAACCTCACCAAGACGTTGGAGAGGCTGCACCTCCACAGGCACATACCTCCACATGTGGTGGGAATGCCCTAAACTCCAACTCTTCTAGACAGCAGTCCTATAAGAGATATGCAAAATAATTAAACAGGTATTAGAACTCACCCCAGAACTGGCCCTACTGAACACCTTCCAAGATCATAACGACCACTCACATTATTCAGAGCTCAGCAGCCAGAAGCCTCATAGCCAGGCACTGGAGAGACCTGTCAGGAGTAAACATGGAACACTGGTAACAAATTGTATGGGAAAGAGCCTTACTAGAAAAGCTAACCAATAAACTGAAACTGACACGGGGACAAATAGGACTCCTTCACCCCAGTATGGCTCCCCCTTATCACATACACAGCCCAACAAGACAACAAGAAGAATCCACCAGCAGCATACAAATGAATCTGGCATACCTGACCCAACAAGCCCTCCCTCCCCCTCACAAATGCAAGCAAACCCCACTGCAGCCAACCACAGACAACCAGCCACACCCTGCCCCCCAACACCTCTCACTACCAAGGAAATGTAATAAACAAATAGAAAGAGAACCTGCTCAGTTGACACTGACACAAAACCCCACACGTACACTATACAAAAGAATATAAGCCTCACCACACCAGCCCTGCTCTCCCCCCTCTTCTTCCCCAACCTTATACTGTACTCAACACTAATGTCTCACAACTAATGTAAGAAAGACTGTACATTACAACCTGAAAAAAGAGACAAGGCATGTGCTTTTGTAAACAAAGAAAATCTTTAATAAAAAATATTTTTTAAAAATAAAATTAAGAATCCTGTGAGGTGGTTAGGCTGAGTAGTAGTGACTGGTCCAAATTAGCTTCATGGCTGAGTGGCATAATTGAACCATGGTTTCCAGGACCCACAGGTTTTCTTCATCAATGCATGTGGTAAGATATATGTTGGCACTAAGTATCTCTGAACTTCTGCATTTTTATTCTTCTGTGCCTGGACGTAAAAATGCCTGGAATGATCAATTGTTTTGTCACTGAGCATGTTTTGCATTAATGTTGGCGTCGGGTCACCATAGTGTCTCACTCAGGAGGTTGGAACATTCAAACGGAAACTGTTGTCACAGTTGGAGTGCTGGGGGCGAAAGGCACGTCCAACACAAACATGGAAGCTGTCAAACCGTCCACCGACTTGGAACCAATTCTGAGGGGAAAATGGGTCTCGGTTTGCTAGCAAGGCAATCTGCAAAGATGTCCCCTGTGCCAGCAGGGAAAGGGAGAGGGAGATTTGACCTCTATCAGGAAAAGCTGCAGCATTTGAGAAAATGCTGCCACGTTAAAAAAAAAAAAAAAGGTGACTAAGAGATGACATGTTAGAAGTTTTTAAAATTATGCATGGCATGGAGAAAGTGGGCAGGGAATAGTTTTCTTCCCTCTCATAACCCTAGGACATCCAGTTAAGATGTTGGAAGATTCAGGACAGATAAATGAAAGTCATTTATGCAGCACAGAGTTAAACTATGGAACTCACTCCCACAAGAGGCAGTAATGGCCACCAATCTGGAGGGCTTTAAAAGAGGATTGGCCAAATCCATGGAGGAAATTAGGTAACTGGTGGCTACTTGTCATGGTGGCAATGCTCTGCCTCCATATTTGGAACAAAATAAAAAATTCTTTCCAATAGCACCTTAGAGACCAACTAAGTTTGTTCTTGGTATGAGCTTTCGTGTGCATGCACACTTCTTCTCCATATTTGGAGGCAGCAATGCTTCTGAATCCCAGTTGCTGGAAACTGCGGGGGGCGGAGATCTGATGTTGTACTCAGGTCCTGCTTACTGCTTTCCCACAGGCAACTAGACAGACAGTGTGAGAAGTGGATGCTGGACTGGATGAGTCCCGTTTGCCCTTATGCAGCAGCCAGGCTCTTCTTATGTTCTTATCTGAACAGCCTGTTTGAAAATGCACACATATGGGCACAGTGGTGTAAAAAAAATATGCGTGTTACTGGAAATAACAGGACATGCATTATATATGGGGAAATCTGCTTGCCAAAAAGCTTGTAAATTAGGATAAAGTAGGACCAAACAGGTGATGAATCTTCACGAGGACGCAGTGCTTTGTGCAGAAAGATAGTGACTGTGCTCAACTTTTGAGGCCAGGCAGCTCTTATTTATTCGTGTTGTCCTCATTGTACAGGGGAACAACTTATCTGTTCTTCAGAGAAGTGTACTCTGCTATCAAATGATGGTGCATCATTGCCCTAGTTTCTGAGTGTCAAGTTCCTCATCTCTTGGGGAGCTGCCTTATATTAAACCAGGCTTCTGAATGTGCTGCCATTGAGCTATATCCCGGCCCCTAAACAGAGAGTGAGATTCTAGTCCTCAGCATTCTGAAGAAGGGGCTGAAGTTCTACCACTGAGTTACAGCCCGCCCCCTTGAGACCTAATGCTAACATAGGAAGCTGCCATATACTGAGTCAGACAATTGGGTTCAATCTAGCTTAGTATTGTCTACACTGGCAGGCAGCAGCTCTCCAGTTTTTCAGGTAGGGAGTCTCTCCCAGCCCTACCTGGAGATGCCAGGAATTGAACCCAGGACCTTCTGCCTCTGAATTATAGCCCCTCCTCTAAAAGTAAGATCCCAATCCCCGTGGCTGTAAATAAATAAGCTGTCTTACATTGGTCTGTCTAGCTCATTATAGTCTACACTGACTCCAGAGTTTGAGGCAGGGGTCTTTCCCTCCTGGCAGGGAGATTCCAGCAGGGATTGAATCTGGGACCAAAGCTGCCCATCCAACAACCACCAGCTACCAAGTTACTGGAACATACAGTTCCTGCGCCAATGAATCCAATTCAGAAGTGACGCCGGGGGGTGGGGGTGGGTGGGTTGGTGTAATTGTGATCCCACAATTTATAACTCAAAGATGTGATCTGATTTTCTATTGCATTTCATGAGGCTGGAAAGAGAAGCAACATTCTTCCATTAGAATGTAATACAAGCCATGTTGGACCAGGCCAAGGGGGCTCATCTAGTCCAGAATCTTGTTCTCACAGTGGGCAACCAGATGCCCCAGTGGGAAACCTGCAAGCATAGAATCATAGAATTGTAGAGTTGGAAGGGAGCCTAAGGGCCATCTGGTCCAACCCCCTGCAAAGCAGTACTCTCCCTGCTTATGATTCTCAGCAACTGATGGAATGCCCAACTACGGAGGCAGAGCATGATTATTTTATTCTCCATGAATTTGACAACCCCCCCCCCCTTTTAGGGCCACTTGACTCTATGGCTACCACTGCCTCTTGTGGGATTGAGTTCCACAGATTAACCCTGTGCTATAGGAAGAAGGACTGCCTTTTCTCTATCCTGAATCTTCCCCCATTCAGCTGCATTTGATGTCCAATAGTTCTAGTATTTAGGAGAGAGGGAGAAAAACCTCTCTCCATCCACTTTCTCTATGGCATTAGCTTGGCAAGCTAGCATGAGTGCATGGGGACGTGGTGTGTGTGTGTGTGTGTGTGTGTATTAGGTTTCATGCCTGGTTTTGTCCACCTCGTTTCACAGGGGACTGGGAAACTAGGTTAGAAATTTGAGGAAAGTACAGTCATACAGAGGGTTTTCTTTTTTTAAGGGAACAGGAATTCATTGTTCTTCAAAGGAATTTCCTCCTGCGAAGCAAGAAAGGTGGAATTGTGTAGCCTGCGGGCGAGTAGGAAATCATTGTCTTATCCAAATAAATAGAAGTTGGCATCCAGAGGGCTTCTGTCTCTCTTACAACTGCTGTTTCCACCAGGGAGGAGAATGCAACACTCTTTGGTCATGAAGCAATTAGGCATTTCAGAAATACTAGGAATTCTGAGATGTTCCAAGGTACTGCGGATCAAGAAATTGGGGATTCGGCAAGCTTTGGTTGGTAGCTGGCGTATGAGGAAGAGGAGGAGGAGGGGGTCGTTGGATCTGTTTTTTGCAGAGGACTGACCCCAACTGATGCTCATGAATTTGCAGATTGGAACACCAAGTTATTTAACATAGGTGCATTAGAAGAGCCTTGCTGGATTGGATCATAGATCCACCTAGCCCAACATCCTGCTCTCACAGTGGCCAGTCTGATGCCCCAGTGGGAAGTCCGCAAGCAGGACCTGAGCACAACAGCAATTCTCCCCTCCTGTGGTTTCCTGCAACTGATATTCAGAGATACTCTGTTTCCAACAGTGGAGGAAGAACATTCAGCTTCACTGAATGTCTGTGAGGTTGTGAAAAGATTGAACTCCAGTGGGCACATGGAGAGAAGCAACGATGATACTTGCATAGGGCTAGCATGAAGAGAGTTCTGGAGTTCAAGAGGGTGAGGAGGCAGGCCAATGTTCAATGAATCCCATTACATAAAACACATATTTTTAAAGGGTCCTTCTTGCCCATCAGAACTGCATCACAACTTCAGGACATTTGTCCAACCCCATAATACCATTCTGGTACCATTTGGAATGGTTCCATTTGGTTTTCTCTGTTCTTAGCATTGTAAATTAACTGTTGTAAAATACCCTGTGAATTTCTAGTGAAGAGCAGGTAGGAAATCTTATGACTCGAGGCAGCGATGCTTACCATGTGGATAGCTCAGTTGATTAGAGTGTGGTACTGATAGCACCAATGTTGCAAGTTTGATCCCAATATGGGACAGTTTCATATTTCTGCATTGCAGAGGGTTGGACTAGATGATCCTCAGGATCCCTTCCAACTCTATAATTCTGTTATTCTATGCTGAATACCAGTAGCGGGAAATCACAAGAGGGGAAAGCGCACCTATGCTTGGGTCCTGCTTGTGGGCATTGGGGTGACCACTGTGAGAACAAGAAGCTGGACTAGATTGGCTATTGGCCTAATCCAGCAGGCTGTTCTTATATTTCTATGATTACAAAGTGGACATGCTGAGCAGAGATGCTGATTCCAAGGCAAAGGCCTCTGGATCCTGTTACTTCAGTTAGCCGAACAAGGCTCTGTAGCAGGGGGTGGGGGTGGGGGGTCATTGTTTAGCTTCTTTGGGAGTGAATGGATGGAGCAGGACTGAGCCAGTTTTTCCATTTTAGCAAGCAAGGGCTGACAGCAATGGGACAGATTCAGTCAGGTAATCCACATCTGCTTAATATCACTCAACACATGATTAAATGAGGCATGGTGGAAATTCCTGCTATGAAGCAAAATGGAGCATCTGCAAAGAGACGGAGAGAGCTCTGGAGTCTGAGAGGGTTGGGAGACAGGCCAATGTGCCCCCACCGTCACCCCAGTTCCCTCCTCCCAAGTAAAAGAGATGAGGGAAATGCAGCTCAGCCCATGCTTTTCCTGCTGAGACACAGGGGATGGGAAGGCCATTTTTGGATGGATGGATAACTTAACATGTTCCAACGTTATTATCGCAAAACTATTGACTGTTTTGCAGAGATGACTTATCATCATAGAGTTAGAAAGGACCCCGAGGGTCATCCATGTTGGTGTTATGTGAACCATGGGTTAAATTACCCAGTGCTTGGGCTCATGTCTTGAGGAGCACATCCCCCACATCTGGATGTGCTGATAAGGGTGCCAGGCGCACTGGGTTACCATAGCAACACCAGCCAGGTCGACTGCATACCTTGCTGAGCCATTCACTCTCCCATTGGTCCAGGCCGTATGCCTATGTGTAGAGACGGGTATCATAGTCTCCAGGGCATTGCTTTCATTATGTCTAGTCCTGATGCGTGTTCGTGTCCTGCCCTGTTTTGCTGGCAGGGTCTGACTCTGAATCTGTGAGAGTAAGGGGAAGACACTATGGGTTTTTCATGGCAGCGTTAGCTAGTGTGACAATAGTGTTAGTGGATCTCTCCATACATATGCATCTTTACTTCAAAGGCCATAAGGAGCGCACATAGTTGATAGCAGTGTTTAGCTTTTCCTTGCATCTGGAGACAATAAACACTTGGTTACTTTGAACTGTGTGGGAGAGGAGTTTTCCTCTTAATTGGGGACTCTGGAAGAAGATGTTCTGCTGGGAGCAGGAAATCTCTGAAGACTCTGCTGGGGCTCCACATACTCTGCAGGTAACATCACATTCGTTGGGGTGTGGTAAATGACCAACTGACTTCCACAAGTCACCAACAATCTAGGCCAGCCCCCTTCAGTTCGGGTTGCACAGCTAAAGAATCCCTGGCAGATGGCCATCCAACCTCCACTTAAAAACCTCCAGTGAATGAGAGTCCACCACCTTCTGAGGGAGTCCGTTCCACTGCCTGGAGTCTGTGTCCAGTTCTGGGCACTGTAGTTTCAGACTTATATTGACAATTTGGAACATGTGCATAGGAGGGTAACCAATATGACAAAGTGTCTGGCAACCAAACCTTATGAGGAACAGTTGAAGGAGTTATGAATGTTTAGCCTGGGAAAGAGTAGACTGGGCTCAGTGTTAGAGCATCTGCATTGCAGGCAGAAGGTTCTAGGTTCAGTCCCCTGTGGCCTCTCCATGTAGGGCTGCCAAAGACCAGCCTAAACACCTTAAACTCTAGAGAGCCACTGCCAGTGTAGACAATACTGAGCAAGGTGGACTAGTGGTTTAACACAGTATAAGACAGGGGTTCTTTAGCTGTAGTTCCTGCATTGCAGGGGGTTGAACCAAATGACCCTCGCGATCCCTTCCAACTCTACAATTTTCTGATTCTCTGATAGCCGTATTCAAATATCTGAAGGGCTGTCACATGGAAGGTGGAGCAAACTTGTTTTCTGCTGTTCCAGAGGGTAGGACCTGATCCAGCGGAATCAAATGGCAAGAAAGGAAACGCTGACTAAACATTAGGAAGAAATTTCTGATAGAGCCGTTTGACAGTGGAACGGACTCCCTAGGAAGGTGCTGACTCTCCTTCCTTGGAGGTTTTTCAAAAGAAGGTTGGATGGCAACCTGTCAGAGATCATTTAGCTGTGATCCCTGCATTGCAGGGTTTTGGACTAGATGACCCTTTGGGTCCCTTCCAACTCTACCACTCTGTGACTCTATGATTCACTACTACCACTGATATTTAATCTACATTTGTGTTCCTGAAATGTGCTCCTCACCATATCAGAAAATATTTCCTAAAGGAAGAAAGGGTATGACCTCCTCCACATAAATTTATGGTGCTTTGTTGTGTTCAGTGAGCCATGAATGAGGAGTGTGTGAGTTATAGGTCTTCTCCCTCACCCTACCCTGACAATTCAATCTAATTTAGTTCTTTCCTCCTGGCCCATATCTCATTTGTCAAAATCTTCATTATTCTTGGAATCAAAGTTCTGGGCTTTGTCTATAATACTCATTTCTGGATCTGCATTTGTAGCCATTTTCTTGGAGGCTTAGGAGTGAAAGGTCCCAGGAGCCATACTCATCTTCTTATTCCCTTTCAGGGGTATTCCAACCCAGTAAGTCAAAATATTTATGTGGCTCCTTTTCATCAGTTTGCATAGAGACTGCTTTGAAAAGTTTAACCCAGGAAAACTGTGAGTGAATTTGATGTGTACAGAATAGGGCTGGAAGGGTCTGTCAGTGTCACTTCCCTGTTTCTCATTTTTTCAATCTTAAATTCAGTTGTCAACATTTACTTAACAATTCGTGATTTAAAAAAATTATTACAAAAATTCACCAGCATTTTAGTGTGACTCTTCTAATAAAATATATTTGTGTGCAGACATGAGCAATGTACATATTTTTGCATTTTTTGGTAGGTTGTATTCATAGACACACACATTTAACTGTAATAGATGCATACAAACATTTAACCTAAATATATGCACACTTAACCCTAATATATGCATTTTTTTGTAAATTCTAATTGGAGAACCACATTGTTAAATTTGGACAAGGGCTAATTTCAAAGGGTAGCTGTGTATCAGTTCACAGATTGTTTTGAAGAGTGCAGATTTGATAGATCCAGATTTAAACATCAGCTGAACCATATTCATTCCCCATCCCTGGTATGGAAAAGTTGCTGATTATTTGGGAGTGGTGGTGGTGGGGAGAAATAGCTCATTAGGGCTGGGTTATATCTGGTTTTCAACTTCGTGATATATCACCAGCCAAATATCGTGATATACTGATATATCAGGATGCCTGAAATAAGGATGGAGGGGGATTGGCTGGCTTCATGGTTTTCCCTGCATTGCAGTTTTTGCATAGCACACACACACACACATCATGATTCACAATATATCGCCAGGTCAAAAATTATGAAACCGATATCATGACATAGACTTGAAACCAGTTTGGGGCAATGATTTGCAATATATTGCCAGGTCAAAAACTATGAAACCAATATAGCAATAGCAACTGGTTTTGGACGATATATGGATATATAGCCCAGCCCTATAGCTCATGTAGTTTCTAAGCCAATCTGATGTGAGATATGGGGAGCTCTTTCTGGTGGATTTTTAAATCAAGGCTTGACAAATGAAGGGGAAATGGAACCTCCAGAGGCAGGGGATGTATTAATTTGCATTCTCAATGTGACAGACAGATGATCAGTGACAATCACTGCCATGGGCTGTTTGGAACCTCTTGGAGCAGAGGTGGATAGGGACCTTCTTTTTCAGTCTGAGGGTCACATGCCCTCCTGGGCTATCGGGCTGGGAAATATCTGGACAATGTGATATATCACCAGCTAAACATTGCAATATATCGAGATAACGTATTTTTCCATCTATAAGATGCCCCCATGTATAAGACGCCCTCTATTTTGGGGGACTCAGATCTAAGAAAATGGGGGGGGGGAGATGGCCCCGTGTATAAGATGCCCCCTAATTTTTGACATTATTTTTTAGGGGGGAAACCTAGTCTTATACACAGAAAAATATGGTACATGACGATGTCTGAAATAAGGATAGAACCAGGCTTTTTTTTCAGGGAGAACTCACAGGAACTCAGTTCCGGCACCTCTCAGGTGAGAGCCATTGCCATTCTGAGAGAACAAGGGAGGTGTTCATGGTGAGTCCCAGCACCTCTTTTTCTAGAAAAGGAACACTGGATGGAACTATGTAGAGGTGAACAGTAGCAGTGGGTAATATCTGGTTTTCAACATGGTAATATATCACCAGCTAAACGTCCTGACATATTGATATATCACGATGTCCAAAATAAGGATGGAACTATGTAGATGCATTGTCTGGCTTCATGGTTTTTCCTGCATTGTGATTTTTGCATAGCACACGCACACACATCATGATTCGCAATATATTACCAGGTCAAAAATTAGGAAACCAATATCATAATATGGACTTTAAATCGATTTTGGACGATATATTGATTTATCGCTCCGCCGTACTGGGCTACCTTAGAGAGGTGGACAAGGCCAGAGGCAATAGTATAAAAAGCAACAGGTGTGGCCATTACGTTGTGCACAGTAAACTGTGCTTCAACAACACTTAAGTCAGAGGAGACATTCCAAACAGGCAAAAGCAATCAAGAGAAGAGAGAATGGAGCAGAGCTAGTCCTAGGGATGTGGAGTCTGCCCTGAGAATCCCAAGCACTGCAAAGGTTAGTCTGGAAGTTCCTCAGCTGTGTCTTAAAGCCTCTGGCCAGCCTCATTAGAAGCAGAATGATAAATAAGACTGGCCTTAAAAAAAAAAATCTGTTCAGAATGATTTAGAATCCTGTATATTCATGAGAAGCTAAAGCTTGCACTTTATCAGTATTTTCATAGAATTATAAAGGGACCTAAAGAGTCATTTAGTCCAACCCACTGCAATTCAGGAACCACGTCAATTTGTTCTAAGAATAACCATATTTTTTCCGTGTATAAGACTAGGTTTTTTTCCTAAAAAATAATGTCCAAAATTTGGGGGTATCTTATACATGGATAGATTTCCCCCCTTTTTCTTAAATCCATGTCCCCCAAAATAAGGGGCATCTTATACATAGGGGTGTCTTATAGATGGAAAAATACGGTTATTATTATTATTTATTGAGTTTATATACCACCCTATACCCCCGGAGGTCTCAGGGCGGTTTACATAAAAGATCAACATAAAAACCACAACATATATAATCAAAATAAAAACAACAACCTAATAACACACACACACACACCCCAAATTAATTGTGTTTCAGGGGCAAAAACCTTTGCAAACTGATGTTCAGGGGGGAAATGAAAGCAAAGAATCATAAACTCATAGAATTCGAGGGGGTCCCAGGGGTCATCTAGCCCAACCCCTGCAATTCAGGAATCATAGCTAAAGGATCCCTGACAGATGGTCACCCAACCTCTGTTGGAAATGAAAATGCATTTAAAGGTGTTGGAAACTGAGCATTTGTTCATAAAACACATAAAGTTCAAATGTGAAATTTTCATACCATCTTGGGGTAGGATGTGGCGGTGTGTGGAATCTGCACAAAACAGAATGGAATGGAGCAGCGTGACAGAAACAGGATGGGATTTTACTGTTTGGTCCACCCCTTGCTTGTGGAGCTGCCTGTTCTGTTGAAGCGAGTAGCAGAAAAGGGTGGATTTTGCAAGTTAAATTAAAAGCTTGGCACCCTAGACCAGGGGAACAAATCCAATGCTCATCTGCAGCAAGAGAACTCTGAGTCCAAGTAGTTTATTTTGCACACAGATTGGGCAAGAAAACAGCCTAGATTGTAAATCGAAAATTTCCAATCATTTTCTTTTGGGCAGAACTTCATCACTTGACTTTGCTCCCTGCATCTGTGAAATCTAAAAAGTGGTGTTTTTTTTATCCGAAGGCAAGCAAAGCTGGAAAAAGGCTTTGCTTGTTAAGCGCGAGTTTTTCATTTGATTTTACAAAAGCCAGTTTAGGCAGTGGAGGCAGCTGCCAGCTCCCTCTACAGGTTGGCAGTGTCAGCCAGTCTTGTCTTTCACACACAAATGGTGCCAGAAGTTCCCTGGGAAGAGTCACTCTGGGCCATGGGAGTGCCTGCACATCTGATTTAACATCCTATCTTTGAAAGGAAATGCATAAGGGGGGGGGGGGCTCCCAGACTTAACAGAAGTAAGTAAGTAAGTAAGTAAGTAAGTAAGTAAGTAAGTAAGTAAATGGCTTCATGCAGTGATGCAGTGCATAGTTAAACTGTGGAACTCCCGCAGTTATAGTTATTGCCACCAGCTTGGATGGCTTTAAAGGAGAATTAAAGGATGGCATGAAGGAGCATTGCTTGCCACAATGCTTCTGAATACCAGTTGTTGGTAAACGCACGAGGGGAGAGCTCCTCTTGTGCTCAGGTCCTGCTTGCGAGCTTCCCATTGGAGCATCTGGGTAGCCACCGTGAGAACAAGACGCTGGGCACTTTGGCTTGATCAAACAGGGTTCTTCCTATGCTTCCTGTATTGTAGGGTGTTCAACTAGATCAGTGATGACCAAACTTGGCCCTCTAGCTGTTTTGGGACAACAACTCCCATCATCCCAGGACCAGTGGTCAGGGATGATGGGAACTGAAGTCCCAAAACAGCTGGAGGGCCAAGTTTGGCCATCACTGGACTAGATGATTCTCAGGGTCCCTTACAACTCTACAATCCTATGATCCTGGTCCTGATGTGGTCCTGATCTTTTATCTGACCTGAATCAGATAATCCAAAGTGTTTCAGGCAGGGGGGTATTTTTCCCAGCCCTCTCTGGAGATGCCAGTGGGGATTGAATCAGGGGCCTTCTGCATGCAAAGCAGAGGTTCTTAACCACTGAGCCAAGGCCCTCCCCGATTTCTCTTAAGTTCTTGCATGGGTGAGGAATTTCAAGGGAAATTAAAAGTTTTATGCCTGTATGATATACTCTTTCAGTTTGATTTTGGGTTTTAAAAAGAGTAGTTTCGGTGGTGCAGAAATATTTCCTGCTTGATCCTTGTAGTGAATAGTCACACCACATAAGAGTGATGTTACAAATAAGGACAATTTAGATTTGGGGTAGGATCACCACAGGCAAAATACTGAGTTAAGGTTGAAGGCTTAGACATTTCCAAGGAAGGAAAAACGTTTCTGTTGAGGCTTGTGGGCTTTTTCTTGGGGGCAACTTGCAAGCCTCTTCACACATCTCATTAAAAATTATTCTTTGTCCAAAAGGGCAAGCTGGCCCTGTACTTTTTATATTGTTAGCCATTTAAACTGTCTTTATGGTTAGCCTCTTTCAGAGACATAGAAGGTCATTCTTATTGTACCCGTAGAATAACTCTGAATCCATTCAAAGTGTAGCTGTGGGTGGTCCTTTTTCCACTCAACACAGAACTTTCCAATTATGTCAAGGTGTTCCCCCATGCCCCCTGGTCCTGATGTACACTTCATTAAAGTCTGCTTTTCACCTTATTTCTTTAACCTTGGTGGTCTAACAACAGGTATAACTACAGCCAAACATTTCCCTTATGTGGACTGGTTTGTTTGTGTCCTTTTTATTCTAACTACATTGTCAGTCAAAAGGATGTTGGTGGAGGAAACAGGCCCAGGGGCAGATTAAGCCGCCCGGCTACCCAGGGCGGCAAACCTGGAAGCACCCGGGGGCGTGGTTTTGCTCCCAGCACGCATGCGCTGGCAGTGTGCAAGCCCCAGGTGGGGCGGCCTCACTCCGCGGCTTGCTCGGGGCTTGCGGCGGCGCGCAGCATTCCATAGCAGCATGCTGCCAGTGGGTGAGCCCCAAGCAAGCCCGTTCAGGGCTCGCCTGCCAGCAGCACGCCGCTCCCAGTGCACAGGCTGGGAGCGGCGCGGTGCTGGCGGGAGAGCCCGGGACGGGCTTGCTTGGGGTCCGCTGGCGGCGCGCAAGCCCGTCCGGGTGGAGGTGAGCCAGGGAGGGGCACCCAGAGTGTCACCCTCTCCAGGGTGGAACCTGGGGCTCCCCGCCCCCTTCGGCCCCCCTCCCTATGCCACTGAACAGGCCCATAGCTGCATGGATTCTGAGAACATCTAGATCCATCCTTCAGCATCTGATAGGCATGGCGTGGTGATAGGGTGGAGGCCTCCATGCTATCATGGGCACTCACTCCATAGACACAGATGCTCTCCCTCTCTTGTGATGCAAGAACTCATGGGCATTCAATGAAGCTGAATGTTGGAAGATTCAGGACAGAGAAAGGACTTATTCACACAGTGCGTAGTTGAAATATGGAACTCCCACAGGAGGCAGTGAAGGCCACCAACTTGAGTGGCATAAAGAGTGGACTGGACAAAAACAGGAAGAAGGCTGTCAGTGGCTACTAGCCACAATGGCTCTGTTCCACCTCCACAATCAGAGGTAGTCAGTGTCTCTGAATGATACCTGTTGCTGGAAATCGCAACAGGGGAGAATGTTGCTGCTGCTGCTGCTGCAGCAACAGCACTCAAGGTCCTACTTGTGGGCTTCCCTTTGTGGCATCTGGTTGGCCACTGTGAGGACAGGATGCTGAACTAGATGGGACATTGGCCTGATCCAGCAGGCTTTTCTTATACTGTAATTGATTGCCTGAAAATTGCTTTTAAAAACTGGCAAATGGTGTGGGTGTGTGGTGTCTACAATTCATATGTATTTTAATATTTGTTGGAAGCCACCCAGAGTGGCCGGGGAGACCCAGCCAGATGGGCAGGGTACAAATAATATATTATTATTATTATTATTATTATTATTATTATTATTATTATTATTATTATTATTATTATTATATGCCAGCTAGGAAAGGCAGGTTCAAATCGTGCAAGCCTCCCCCTTACAACTTCAGGTATCCCAGCTGTAGCATGGGAACAATGGAACATAAATATTAATGTCACCTAGAAGGTGATCACATTTATTCTGGCACAGTCTTTCATGGCTATTTGAACTGCTTTTCTGATTCTTAAGAAAATCTAAATAAGGGTGAGCAAATCAGTCCCCCCCCCTCACACGTGTATCACTTTAGCACACGTTCACCCATATTTTCTCCTATTTCTGAATTAACCTTCAGAGTTTCTTTTTGGTTGTTGTGGTGTTTTAACAACCCACATGGAAAATTATTTTTAGGTGTGCATTCCCTTAAAAAAAATTAACCATCCTTTGAAATTTGCCTGCCTCCGAATTTTTCAATGTAGTTCTCCATTCATTCATTCATTCATTTGATTTATATACTTCGCTTTATCATATGATCTCAGGGTGGTTCACAGAATAAAATGCAGGCTAAAAACAAGTAAATAAATAGAACAGCAAAACAACACCCCCCCCCCCGGCAATGTGTACAAAACTGCATATCCTTATGTAAAGTGTTCATAAAAATTCATGTTACCTATATCTCTCCCCCCCCCTTTCCCTCTCCTGGCACTGTTCCAGGATCAGCATGGACTGCTCATCCATTTTCAACTTCAGGCACACATCACTCCTAGCCTTCTCTCCAGGAAACACAGATCCCACTACTGACACCAGTGTTACAAAAGCTGGGTGCCTGTCCCTCTCTCTATCCTGAGCGGTGGCAAGAGCCCATGAGGTCCCAGGTACACACCCAGGGTACATGTCCCAGTGGAGACTGTCATGCTTTGAGAACTATGGTTTATTCACCTATTTACACCTTCAGTTTGCATGGGGGAGTCCAGATGTTACTGCATACACATTTCCAGAGGCAGCACTGCAGGCAACCTTTAAGCTGCCTCCCTCCAAGATGGATCTTAGCTCTTCCCCCCATCTTCTTCCCAGAAAAACTTTTTCCTGTCCCCTCAAACACTCTCCATCACTTTGGTAAACTTTCCAATCCCTGTCTCTGTTCACACCTGGGGGGAGGGTTCTCTTGCATTGGCAACCACCCACGATGGGCCCTCAATGGCCCTCTATTGTTGCCTTAATGACCCTAGCTTGGCCAGTTTACCCAGGAATTCCTCTGCAGCTTATATTTCTCCCTTCCCACCCCAAGTAATCACAATCCTAGAATTTATTAATTTCCAGGGTTTGCCCTAAATCTATAACAATTTATTTATTTATACCCCACATTTTCCCCTGACAGGACTCAGGTGTGCTATTTTAGGCAATCCTGCTTTGCAATTATGTGTATATTAGAGGAAATTGCATTTTTAAAATGTCCTTGGAGAAATCTGCAGCAAAATAATTTATACAAATATTTACATGCCTCTGTAAATCATTCAATCAATCAGAGTGGTTTAACAACAATTATATTTAAACCATGCAATAAAAACACACACATAAAGAAAGTTGAAATTGGAAATCAGCTAACTATTATGGACAGATTGTTTTATGAATTCTCATGAAGCTTAAAATAATAATAATCTCAAATTGGTGTTGAAATGCGGAGAACTGAACTGAAAAAAATGAGAAATGGGGAGAAATGGAAATTGATAAGTTCACTGCAACCCAACTCCTGAGTACTGTATGGCTAACAATGGATCTCTCTTTCTCTCTCAATGTCCTATCTATATCCTCACATACTTCCCTATCTTGCCTACCTCCCTATCTATCTCAGCCATTTTGATTGCAATTTTTCAGCCTTCTGGATCGCAGCATCTTTTTAGCATATAATGTCCAGTTCTTCTTGTAGCTGAGTGGAATGAAGCAGGCAGGCAGTTGAGGAATTTGGGAGGGGGGGTGCCTTCGCAATCGTGGTTATGAGGCCATTCCAAAGGTGAAATTCTTGTAGAAAGTCCCCCATCTCCTCTCTGGCTTAGCAATGGAGCATTTTTGTGCTGTGGAATGTGGCAGTTTTCCCAGAATGACTCAGCAAGCAGGGATCTCCCAGATGGCCTCTTCAATGGTTAGTCTCTCTCAGCCACTCCATGCGACACAAAACCTCTCTCCTCCCCACCCCTAAACCTTGCAACTGAGCATTTGCAGAAAATTCAGAGAGCCCTGCCTGAGCTGGTTGCCAGTGAACTTGCTTACATTTGTTTATATTTATTTATTGGTTTTATACCATCACATTGGTAAGCCCAAGGCACAACTAAATTAAAAAGACATTTCACAGAATCACAGAGTTGGAAGGGACCATGAAGATGATCTAGTCCAAACCCCTGCAATGCTGGAATCTTTCACCCAACGTGGGGCTCAAACCCACAAACCTGAGATTAAGCGTTTCGTGCTCTACCAACTGAGCTATTCCACTTGGCAAAAACGTCTGGAAACTGAATGAATGGGCAGTAATATAGCAAGTGCAATTCATTGTAAACAAGTGTAAAGTGATGCATGCTGGGGCAAAAAAAAAAAACCCCAAAAAAAGAACCCCAACAACCTTAAATCTCACATCTACTCTCATGGGGTCTGTATTGACAGTGACAGACCAGGAATGAGACCTTGGGGCTATTTGTTGTTGTTGTTCAGTCGTTCAGTCGTGTCTGACTCTTCGTGACCCCATGGACCAGAGCACGCCAGGCAAGCCTATCTTTCACTGCCTCTCGCAGTTTGGCCAAACTCATGTTAGTAGCTTCGAGAACACTGTCCAACCATCTCATCCTCTGTCGTCCCCTTCTCCTTGTGCCCTCCATCTTTCCCAACATCAGGGTCTTTTCTAGGGAGTCTTCTCTTCTCATGAGGTGGCCAAAGTACTGAAGCCTCAACTTCAGGATCTGTCCTTCTAGTGAGCACTCAGGGCTGATTTCTTTGAGAATGGATAGGTTTGATCTTCTTGCAGTCCATGGGACTCTAGGAAATATTTACTCCCTCATTCAAAGGACATCCAGTGAACAGAGGTTGGATGGCCATCTATCAGGGATTCTTTAGCTGTGATTGCTGCATTGTGGAGAGGTGGACTAGATGGCCTTAGGGGGATCCCTCCAGCTCTACAATTCTGTGGTTCTATACCATCACATAACAGCAGTGGGTCCAATCTTTGTGGTGACAGCCTGGAAGTGGTCATAGTAAAGACATTCTGCCCTGCTGAGCATAAAGATTGTGGAGGACACAGCTTCTCATTACACCATGGAGCTGCCATCCACAGACCCTGAGTGACAACCTTAGTCAGTGTTTTATTACTCGCATTTCTTGTAGGATATCAGAAACTGCCTTAACGAAAATGGTGCCTCCTGATTAGTGGGCCTGCTATTTATTTATTTTTTTAATAAAAAGGTTGCATTATTTTTCAAACCAGAAAACGTAGATGACAAAGTGTCAGAGAGAGAGAGAGAACACATTTCCTAACATGTCACCAACTGTGCAAACTTTCTGTATCAACTTAAAATCAAAGTTTTTTTAAAAAAAAATGTATAGGGAAACTCCATATCAAGATTTAATGAATTAACTGAATTAATGAATTAGCCAATATTCCAAAAAAAAAAAAAACCACAACAGGAGACACTTTAAAAAATAAACCCAACCCCAATTGCTTGGGATTTATTTAATCTGAAGACATCTTGACATTTTACCTTGGAAAGACAGCCCCTGCCACATTCGGTAATTGTGATTGCTGGATTGGAGTAATATCCATTGAATTCCTTGTTCATGAAACACAGATACAAAGTTACCCGATTTGCACCTCTTGGATTAAGGGTGCAGACAATAATTCTTCTGTGCACCAAATTGAATATATGAAAGAATACATATTAAAATGTTTTGGGGGGAGGTGCGAAATGCTTTCAAATATGTGTTTCCTGTATTTTTTAAAGAAATAATTTGCAGATCAATGCAGAAATGGAATACAATGGAATTATGGATACAATCATAGAATTGTAGAGTTGGAAGGGATCCCAAGGGTCATCTAGTCGAACCCCTTACAAATGCAGGAGTCACAGCAGGTGACCATCCAAACACCCAAGGTAATAGAATCATAGAATTGAAGAGTTGAAAAGGACCCCGAGGGTAGTCCAACCCCCTGTCCACCAGCTAGTCTGCTCCACTGTTGACAGAAAGGGGAAGCTCCATGAAATGGAACTAGACATAGCTGTAGGAAAAACCTTAGCTTCCTGAAAAATCTCCTGTTTCTATGTAAAACCAAACTCAAGTAGCTAGCTCTCATGGTGACAAAGATGACTACTTGATTGTTGGGGGTTGCAGGTCCTAACTGCCAGCTAAATTAGAATAAATCATGCCTATGGGTTAATTTCCATTACATGCTTGGAATTTTATTCATTTAATCCAAATTTTGCACAGTTTAGCTAAATAGCAAACAGATTCCTTTGGGCTCAGTGCCTGGCTGCTAAGACGCTGCTTTGCCAGAAGTCAATACAATGGGTAATAGGTTAGTGCTCTGTCAAAAAATTATCCTGGGCTTTTCCACTTTCACAGAAGCCTCTTTTACAGAATTGCAGAGCTGGAATGGACCTTGAGAGTCATCTAGTCCAACCCCCTGCAATGCAGGGACCTTTTGCCCAACGTGGGGCTTCAAACGCTCCATCAATTGATGAAAAATACTGCCTTCAAATGTTATCAATTGGGGAGGAAAAAAATGCAGTGAAATTCTCATGGGCAGGGTTCAGTATTTTTGTGGCGCTTACTTTTGAAGTGACTGAGTAGTGTTTGTGGGTGCCTTTTATTTCTGCCTGCAAATCCTGACTCCCTTGGAAAGTGGTGGACTCGCCTTCATTGGAAGCTTTGAAGCAGAGGTTGGATGGCCATCTGTCATGGTGCTTTAGTTGAGATTCCTGCATTGCAGGGGATTGGACTAGAAGACCTCAGCATCCCTTCCAACTCTGCAATTATATGATTCTATGGCTGAATGTGAATTTGAACCCTGGTCTTGCAGTTCCTACACTCTGATACACAACTCTGGCTGTCATGAACACAGGAGGTGCATGCTTCCACCTTCCTTTTACAACCTGCTGAGCTGAACTTGGTTTAACTGGGGAAATAGCTGAAAAGGGGATTTGATTCAACAGGAGATCTTGGCTTCAGCTGTGCTGGCAAGTGATGGCTTGCTATACCAGAACAGTGAGGGAGTTTTTGGGGCAGAGAGACCATTGCAAAATCTGTGGTGTATTGTGCCAAGTTTTGATATTGAAATTCTAGCCTGTGGTTTCTTTGGGCTGGTTGAGAGCCATGCTTACACACACACACACACACACACACACGCGGAATAGAAGTGCACATCCCTGCTCCATAGCTGGTTCTAGCCAATTGTTGAATGGTTTCCTCCAGGTGTCTTGGACTATAACTCACATCAGGTCCAGCCAGTATATCTGCCTGGAAATCGCCAGGTTGAGGGGAAGGCTCTGCTAGATGCCTTGTGTGTATGCAGCCAGGTTGAGCTCTGTCACATGTCATGAGCTGGCATTATGAGGAGGGAAGCTGTATGTTATTGCCCTGCCCTGCCATACCAGTTCAATGGCAGCTGTTAGAGGGAGAGGAGGGGTGCTCTTGTGCTTGGGTCCTGCTTGCAGCATTCCCATTGGAGAATCTGGTTGGCCATTGTGAGGACAGGATGCTGGACTAGGTTGGCCTTGGCCTTGGCCAGCAGGCCCTTCCTATTTCCTTATGTTCCTTATGTCCAAAAGGGCCTGTCAAGCATAGATTCTAGCTGGAAGATTCAGGACAGATAAAAAGAAAGCCCTTCTTCATGCAGCACACAGTTAAACTATGGAATTTGCACCCACGGGATAGCCACCAACTTGGTTGGCTTTAAAAGAGGATTGGACAAATTCATGGAGGAAAAGGCTATCAATGTTTACTAGCCACGCCAGCTGTGCTCTGCCTCCATGGTTGAAAGCAGCTGTGCTCCTGAATACCTGGAGTTGAGGGTGATGAAACAATTGCTGAGATGGCTAGAGCGCCGGTGGTGGAAAACTCACTCTGAATCTGACCAGACACGGGTAAGAGCTCAACGTCGAGCCTACCAAGTGGCAATGGCGACAGCGAAGAGGACCTTCACCGCCTCTATTGCAAATGCAGAAAACAGCAGCAGGAGACTCTTTCAGGTGACTCACAATTTAGCGAAACCACCTGCGTCATCGGGGCCTGGTAAGGACCCCAAGATCTCCTGCAAAGATTTTTGCAGATAAAGTCGCTCAGATTCTGAAAGAGGTAGACTCGACTGTGGGAGCAGGGCTTGGGCGGGAGAGTGCTAGAGTCCTGTCTAGTCAAGTTGCATGGGATCATTTCCAATCTGTTACCTCCAAGGATGTGGACAGGCTGCTTGGATGAGTGAAACCCACCTGTCTCCTTGATCCTTGCCCATCCTGGCTCATAGAAGTGAGCTGGGAAGGGCTGGGCAATGGGCTCCGCAGGGTGGTGAATGCTTCCCTCTGTGAGGGAGCCTTCCCAGACACACTGAAAGAGGTGGTTATTAAACTGCTTCTTAAAAAAAACTTTAGACCCGGCCAATATGGCCAACTATCGCCCAGTCTCAAATCTTCCATTCTTGGGCAAGGTGATTGAGTGGGTGGTTGCTGAACAACTCCAGGCACGCCCGGAGGATTTGGACCATTTGGATCCCTTCCAGTCAGGATTCAGGACTCATCATGGGACTGAAATTGCCTTGGTCACACTGGTCGATGATCTCTGATGGGCTAGTGGCAAAGGTGAAAGCTGTTTCCTAGTTCTGCTGGATCTCTCAGCGGCCTTTGATACCATTGACCATGACATCCTTCTGGACTGTCTAGAGGGGCTGGGAGCTGGGGGTGCTGTTATACAGTGGTTCCCCTCCTTCCTCCTGGGTCATGTTCAGAAAGTGGGGGGGATGAGTGTGTGCCTCAGGGTTCTGTCCTCTCCCCCATGCTTTTTAACATGTATATGAAACCACTGGGAGAGATCATTAGGGGGTTTGGGTTGGGTGTGGAGGACTCCCTGGTCCTGAATGGGGTAACTGTGCCCCTGAAGGACCAGGTGCGCAGCCTGGGAGTCATTTTGGACTCACAGCTGTCCATGGAGGCACAGGTCAATTCTTTGTCCAGGGCAGCTATCTACCAGCTCCATCTGGTACACAGGCTGAGACCCTACCTGCCTGCAGACTGTCTTACCAGAGTGGCGCATGCTCTAGTTATCTCCCACTTGGACTACTGCAATGTGCTCCACGTGGGGCTACCTTTGAAGGTGACCCAGAAACAACAACTAATCCAAAATGTGGCAGCTAGACTGGTGACTGGGAGTGGCCGCCGAGACCTAAAAAACCTACATTTGCTCCCAGTACATTTCCGAGCACTGTATATGTTGGTATTGACCTTTAAAGCCCTAAACGGCCTCAGCCCAGTATACCTGAAGGATCGTCTCCATCCCCATTGTTCAGCCCAGACACTGTGGTCCAGTTCTGAGGGCCTTCTGGCAATTCCCTCACTGCAAGAAGTGAGGTTACAGGGAACCAGGCAGAGGGCCTTCTCAGTAGTGGCACGCTCCCTGTGGAACACCCTCCAATCAGATGTCATGGAAATAAACAACCACCTGACTTTTAGAAGACATCTGAAGGCAGCCCTGTTTAGGCAAGTTTTTAATGTGTTAATGTGGGGAAACCCAGCCAGATGGGCAGGGTATTATTATTATTATTATTATTATTATTATTATTATTATTAACAACAACAACAACAACAACAACAACAACATAAATAATATACAAATCGCTGGAAAGAACAGGAGGGGAGAGTGTTCAAGCGCTCAAATCCTGTTCACAAGTTTCCCACAAGTTGACCACTGTGAGAAGAGGATGCTGGACTAGATGGGCCTCTGGCCTGATCCTGCAGGCTCTTCTTATGGCTAGTTGGACCAGTGGCGCGATCCAGTAGGCTCTGCTTATGTTCTTATGTCAACCTATCTGGTGCCACTCTAATCTGAGAGGGAAGGGTATTCCACCACTGGGGCACCAGCATCAAGAAGACCCTCATGTGTCACTGTGTCCCAAATGCTCAGTAAATGCTGCATGGATAAGGAGGGTCTCTCTCCACAAATGTACCACCTCAGCAGGTGTCTGTGGGAGCAGATGATCCACCAGATATTTAATATTTATATCCAACTAAATTCTACTCGGAGTAGACCCAGTGACATTAATGGATCCAAGTTAGTTACCATCTGTTAATTTCAGTGGCGCTATATATGTCAGAGCAAGCACCCTGAACTTGGCTCAGTAGCAAATTGGCAGCCAATGCAGCTGCTCCTTCACCGTCATTAATATGCTCCTGGCAAGCTCTCCTGGTTAAGAGCCTAGCTGCCACATTCTGTGCTGGATGCAGCTCCTGAATCAGCCTGAGTCAACAGGCAGCCCCATGTGCAGTGCATCACGTAAAGCCTGCCCTGGCACAGCCTGTTTTATCACACCCTACGAGCCTTTGCATTAGGAAGGTGCTATCTTCAAGGGTGGCATTAGGAGGGAAACCATGTGACATCCATAGAAAAGGAAAGTTGCTTTTGATCGGCGGTTAAGCAGAAGCATGCGCCATGGCAGACTTCCAACAAGATACCCACCTCTTCCTTCCTTTGTTCTTTTCTTTTCCTCAGGCATATTACAGCTAGTGATTAGCCAAATCATATTCTAGTCATTTTCCCTCTGGCAATGAAAATTCATGCGCCTTCTTGTGTTAGTAGGCCACAGAGTAAACCTAGAGGAAAGAGACGTGTGTGTGTGTGTGTGTGTGAATATTATGGAAGCCTGTTCCTGAGTCCCTTTGAGACTTAAGCACATAAGAAGAGCCTAATGGATCAGACCTATGGTTCATCCAGTCTAGCATCCTGTTCTTACAGTGGCCAACCAGGTGCCTGTTGGAAACCTGCAAGGAGGATTCCAGCACGAGAGCAAATTATCCCCACCTGCCATTTCCAGCAACTGGTATTCAGAAGCATTGGTGTGCTTTCCTCCATGAATTCTTCCAATCCTCTTTTAAAGTCATCCAGGTTGGTGGCCATCACTGCCTCCCACAGAAGGCAGTTCTGTAGTTTGACTATGTGCTGTTCGAATACGTTCTTTCTTTTCTCTGTATTTAATCCTCCAGTATTCAGCCTCATTGGATGCCCACAAGTTCTTGTGTTGTGTGAGAGGGAGAAAAGCTTTTCTCTATCCGTTTTCTCCATGCCATGCATCGTTTTATAAGAAGTTGGAGTTCTTATTGCCAAATACACTGTAATGAATCCAAATAAGAACTCTGGCCTAAAGTTTTAACCAAAAAGCATACGTTTACTCGTAAGTAATTCCAATTGTAATATCAATTCTGTAAAGAATTACAGTCTTAAACATAAAATAGTTTCATATGGAAATTTTCCTTGAAGTCTTCTAGATAGATGTCCAGGCTTCTCAAATACGTGTCAAAAGTAAACCAGGGAGACCAGGACAGGGCCCCGTTTCGGCATGGATGCCTTCTTCAGCTTGTTTTTTATGATAGAAGTATATGAAAAATATGTATGGTGTCTGTTTCTTTGATTCCTAAAGGGATATAGTGTCTTAGAAGAAGTTTTGCTGTGTTTTTCTGGCGTTTCCTCAATGTTCCTTAAACATTGTGATATACTGATCTACCACGAGGTCTGAAATGAGGATGGAACGATGTAGAGGCATTGGCTGGCTTCATGGTTTTTACTGCTTCGTGGTTTTTGCAAGTGCCTGCTCCTGTGATTTGCTGCCCCCTGCAGGAGCCGGCAGAGTAAACAGGGGCTGCAGGAATCAAGAGAAGCATCGGCTCCCTTCACAGTTTTCCCCACATTGTGATTTTTGCATAGAGGGTGCACACACACATAATGATTCATGATATATTGCCAGGTCAAAAAGCATGAAACCGATATCACCATATGGACTTTAAACTGGTTTGGGATGATAGATCAGTATATTGTCCACACCATAGATCAGCAGTTTTTTTCTTCCTTTCCTAATGATCCTAAACATGGAATCTGTAATTTTCACAACTACTGCACACTGGGGTGATGGTGTTAACCACCCACAACCTACAGTGTGGTGTAGTGGTTAAGAGTGGTAGACTCGTAATCTGGTGAACCGGGTTCGTGTCTCCGCTCCTCCACATGCAGCTGCTGGGTGACCTTGGGCTAATCACACTTCTCTGAAGTCTCTCAGCCCCACTCACCTCACAGAGTGTTTGTTGTGGGGGAGGAAGGGAAAGGAGAATGTTAGCCGCTTTGAGACTCCTTCGGGTAGTGATAAAGTGGGATATCAAATTCTTCTTCTTCTTCTTCTTCTTCTTCTTCTTCTTCTTCTTCTTCTGACCCGGCAGAGCACGGTGGAGTGCTCCTAGTTGGTTCAGGGTTACTTCCACAGGCGAGAACTTCAAATGTGTTAGTTGGGTTCTCCTGGCTGGAAGGCACATCCTTTATGCCATTCTCTGGCTCAGGAGAGGAGTCCCTTTCAGGACCTTGCAGAAACCACTCTCTATGTTGGGGAAATGAGCTGTCCATCTGCTGGGAGTGTTGTTCTTTTGAGCCATCAAAGTCAAGCAGGCCATAATGCTGGCCAGCTGGGCATCCTTGCAACAATCAAGTGACTTTACCCATGGCACGTTGCAAGATGAATTTTGTAGTGATAGTGGAAGTCGGGGGGGGGGGAGGTTCTTTTAATCTTGGACACTCTCTTTTTTTCAATCTCAGCAAGAAAACTCTGCATGGGCACTTAAATCTTCTTCCCTGGACCAGTGGTATTGTTGTTTACACTGACATGTTACATTGGTTGTGTATTCTTTTCGTAAACCTTTGGGTGGGGATTTCCTAAAAAACATTATTTATTTATTTATTTATTTATTTATTTATTTATTTATATTTAATTTGTATACCATCCTTCATCTAAGGAACACTAGGCAGTTTAAAATATAAAAACAGAAGCATATATAACATAGTTACAAACAAAACAATTCCTCCCCCACCTGCCGTTTAAAAGGCCATAGATTGTTTAATTAGTCCAAGGTTTGGGAGAAATGGATAAATTTGAAGGAAAGAAAGAAAGAAAGAAAGAAAGAAAGAAAGAAAGAAAGAAAGAAATGCAAAGATTTGTTTGGAATTTTAGGTATAGTTTTTGTTTTAAACACATTTTAAAAAAGAAAACTTTTACAGAAAACTATATAGGGAATATAATAAGTCACTGAAAAGAGGGGACACTGTTCTTCTGTTGAATGGAAACAACTGAGATTTGGGATATTTAATGCATTTAAAGGCCAGGGAAAGCTTACAACATATTGAGGTTACTGAGGAAAAGTGTCAGCGAGAAGGATAATTTATTTTCCTCAGCCAAAATAAAGAAGTCACTTCACTATACTGAGTTAGCCCCGTTTACCTTGCTTCTGAAATTTCCCCTGATCATTAGATTTGGGTTGTATCCAAAAGGAGAATAAGAGGTGACATGATAGAGGTTTGTAAATTGATGCACGGCCTTGAGAAAGTGGACAGAGAAACATTTTTCTCCCTCTCTCATAACACTAGAAATCGTGTACATCCAATGAAGCTGAATGTTGGAAGATTCAGGAGACACAAAAGCAAGTCCATATTCACACAGCGGAGAGTTAAACTATGGATCTTGTTCCCCCAAGGAGACAGTGATGGCCACCAACTTGGATGGCTTAAAAGAGAACTGTGCCAATTCATAGAGAAGAGGGCTATTGATGGCTACTAGATACAAGGGCTATGCTCCGCCTCCACAGTTCAAGGCAGCAATGCTTCTGAATAAGAGCTGCTGGGAACGATGGCAGAGCCAGTGTGGTGTAGTGGTTAAGAGCCATAGACTCGTAATCTGGTGAACCGGGTGCGCTTCCCCGCTCCTCCACATGCAGCTGCTGGGTGACCTTGGACTAGTCACACTTCTTTGAAGTCTCTCAGCCCCACTCACCTCACAGAGTGTTTGTTGTGGGGGAGGAAGGGAAAGGAGAATGTTAGCCGCTTTGAGACTCCTTCAGGTAGTGATAATGCGGGATATCAAATCCAAACTCCTCCTCCTCCTCCTCCTCCTCCTCCTCCTCCTCCTCCTCTTCTTCTTCTTCTTCTTCTTCTTCTTCTTCTTCTTCTTCTTCTTCTTCTTCTTCTTCCTGCACTTGGGTCCTGTTTGTGGGTTTCCCATTGGGACATCTGCATGGCCACTGTGAGAACGGGATGCTGCACTAGATGATCCAGGAGGGCTCTTCTTGTGTTCATAATGTTGGTTCTACTCAAAGCAGAGGAACTGAAATGGATGGGCATGGCTAACCTAGGTCCATTTAAATTCAATGGGTCTACTCTTATTTGGATAAAACCTATTTGGATGCAACCCTTTCTCTTTTCTTTGGAAATAAATTATTTGATGCTTTTTGTTGCTGTTGTTTCATGCATGTGGTTGTGTAGAATAACCAAATGGCAATCTCTTTTCACCTTTTAATCCGGTGCTTCTTCTCTCCCCCCTTACAGCTGAACCTGCAGATCTCTTGAAGGTATTAGATTTTCACAACTTACCCGATGGCATATCGAAAACAACAGGTTTCTGCACAAGCAGGAGGTCTTCGAAAGGTGCAGATGTGGCATACCGTGTGACCAAGGACGCACAGCTGAGTGCCCCCACCAGGCAGCTCTACCCTGGTAAGACCTGTTTTTATTCTGAGGTTATACAGAGTTAGACCATGCATCCATCTACCTACTCTGACCAGAAGCAGCTCTCAGAGTTTCAGAAAGAAGGCGTTCCTTGCCCCACCTGGAGATGACATTGGGAATTGAACCCCAGACCTTCTGCATACACAGCAAATGCTCTGCCACTGAGCTACAGCTTCCCTTTAAAAAAGAAAGAAACAAGATTCCAATCCTTGTGGTTCTGAGAAAAAAAGGTCTAATTTAAAAAGGAGCACGAGGAAGCTGTTTTATTATCAAATAGAACTCTATGAAGCTGAGAGGTTTTTAATCTATTGTTACTTTTAACTTTGGGGAATTTGAAAGCCTTTAACACGATATATGTGTGAAAACTGTCTCAGTGGCTTCTCTCTGTGAGTTAGCATTGCAATTCTTCAAAACAAAACGCCATAAGGGTTTTCCCACTCCTCATGTTTTGCCACGCTGGCAGTGGCTAATGCAACAGGATGCAAAGACCCTAGAACTACCATCTTAAAAGAACAAAACCTTCTAATTATCTCAAAATATGCTATGATGCAGAGGGTGCTTGTGTAGAGAGAGTTCTGTGGTTTGTCTTCATCTCCCCATCTCGACACCCTGGATAGTCAAATCCCCCAACCTCCATTTCCCTTGGAGATGCTCTGCAATTACTTCTGTTGTCTTTCTTTTAGCATCCCATCATTTGCTTGCTTGTGAGCTAGAGTAACATCTAGTTATTGGGATGATGTGTGTTATTAAAGAAGAAAAGGGATGAACGGTTTCAGAAAGTCCTAGGCAGCTGGCCAACCGACACATCCAAGGTCTAAACAAGGCCCTTTTGCTTATTGATGGGTTTCATACACAGGGCTTGACTTCATGGAATCATGGAATTGTAGACTTGGAAGAGCCTCCAACAGGTCGTCTAGTCCAACCCCCTGCAAGGCAGGACTCACAGCTAAAGAATCCCTGATGGAGGCTTACCTGCTATTGAACCTGGGGCCTTCTGCATGCAGAGCACGTGCTCTTCCAGAGAGCTATGGTCCCTCTCCCTCACACACACACTAAAAAAAATGTTCTGCTTCTTGTAGTTTGGAATGAATAGCTGGATTAAATACAATGTAAGCAGTTGCTTTCTGCTGAGTCAGAACATGGCTCCATGTAGCTCAGTACAGTGGTACCTCGGGTTACAAACACTTCAGGTTACAGACTCCGCTAACCTGGAAGTAGTACCTCGGGTTAAGAACTTTGCCCCAGGATGAGAACAGAAATCATGTGGCGGCGGTGTGGCGGCAGCAGGAGGCCCCATTAGCCAAAGTGGTACCTCAGGTTAAGAACGGTTTCATGTTAACAACGGAGCTCCAGAACAAATTAAGTCCGTAACCAGAGGTACCTCTGTACTGTTATCATTGACAGCTAGTGACTTTCCAAGGTTTCAGGCAGGCATCTCTCCCAGCCCTACGTGGAGGTGCTACTGGGAATGGAACCTAGGACCATCTGCATGCAAAGCAGGTGCTCCACCACTGAATTACAGCTTTCCCCCAAGGAACACTGCCTTCTCTGCACATTTTGAACTCATTGCTTTGGGTCCAACTCTACAATTCTGTCATTCTATGATATTTAATCTCATCCCCATTTCCTTTTTGAAAAGGCCACCTAAGCAAGAGGCCTTTGTCATCAATCTTACAATATTGTGGTTTGGGGGTTATGCTTCCATTGCAAGGAATTAACCACTCTCTCTCCCGCCCCCCTTTTCCAATGCCAGCCTCTCCATTCCCTGAAGACTTCTCGATCCTAACCACTGTAAAAGCAAAGAAAGGGGGCCAGTCCTTCTTGGTGTCTATCTACAATGAGCAAGGCATACAGCAGATTGGTGTGGAGATTGGGAGGTCTCCCGTATTCCTATACGAGGACCACACAGGGAAACCAGGCCCTGAGGACTACCCTCTCTTCCGGGGCATCAACCTCTCAGATGGCAAGTAAGTCTGGCTTGGAACAGGTGGGTGAGACAGAGGGGTGTCAAAGATTTCTAATAAAACAGAAATGGGAGAGGATGTAGCCAGGGGTCATTTCTTCATCCCATGTCCTGAACCAAAACAAATGCAGCAAATAAGTACCTAAGAATAGCCTGCAGGATCAGGCCAATTACCCTTCTAGTCCAGCATCCTGTCCTCACAATGGCCAACCTTGTGGATGAAACCCACAAGCAGGATCTGAGCACAAGAGCACTCACCCCTCCTCTGGTTTGCAACAACTGGTATTATTCAGAAGCATTACTGCCTCCAACCATGACCACTGAGATGCCTCCAGGATATTGTAGAGTTGGAGAAAGTTCAGAAAAGAGGATGGAGTGACTTCTCTATGAAGAAAGGCTACGGCATTTGTGGAGTTGCAGCATTTGTGGGGCTGCAGCGCTTGTGGCTTTTAAGCTTAGAGAAAAGGTGATGAAGAGCAGACACGATAGAGGTTTATAAAATGATGCATGGCATGGAGAAAGCAGAGAGAGAAAAATGTCTCTCCCTCTCTTATAATGCTGAAATGAAGCTGAGTGCTGGAAGATTCAGGACAGATAAAAGAAAGCCATTCTTCACACTGCATGTAGTTAAATTGTGCAACTCACTGCCACCGGAACTGGTGATGTCTATCTGGCTTTAAAACTGAACTGGACAAATTCATGGAGGATAAGGCTGTAAATGGCTACTAGTTGTGACATCTGTGTTCTACTTACACAGCTGGAGGCAGTCATGCTTCCAAATACCAGTTTCTGGAGACCACAGGAGGGGAGAGTGCCCTCGTGGTAACTGCTTGCAGGTTTCCTATTGAGGGCATCTGGTTGGCCACTGTAAGGACAGGATGCTAGACTAGATGGGCCATTGGCTAATCCAGCAGGCTCTTCTTCTGTTCTTAAGAAGGACCTGAGCAAAGGAGCGCTCTCCCCTTCTGTATTTTCCAGCAGCTGGCATTCAGAAGCATTATTGTCTCAGTCCATGGAGGCAGAGCATACCCTCCATCATTGCTTGCATCCATTGATAGCCTTGTCCTCTATTAATTTGTCTTTTATTGACTGTGGGCATTCTAACAGGTTGTCCTCCTGGAGAGACAGGCGCTTCATAAGATTCGGAGTCTCCATTTAACGTTCCGGTGGGGCTTCTTATTTCCCAGGTGGCATCGGATAGCTATCAGTGTCCACAAGAAGAACGTTACCTTGATATTGGATTGTAAAAAGAAGGTTACAAAGTTTTTGGACCGGAGTGACCATCCCATCATCGATGTCAATGGCATTATTGTGTTTGGAACAAGGATCTTGGATGAAGAAGTATTTGAGGTAAGCGTGAGAGAGAAAAGAGCTACTGAGAAGCCAGAATGGCATTTCAGGTTGTTGAAATATTGAGGGTGCTTTCTTTCTGTTGGAGACGAATTTTCCAGATCAGAGATTGAGGGGTCACCAATATTGGGGGATTTTTATTTCAGAGTGGCTTACATTACAAATGGTTAGAACACAATAGTCCCTGCATTCAGGCACACATTGTAAAATACATGGCATGAGAGGAAAAAGGGATGAGGAGGGAGAGAGGTACCAAAACCTGGAAGGATGCTTATGATTCAGAAATGCATTTTCCTAGCCCTGTCCAGGTTAACTATAACAACCCCTGTGTTGGGTGGGGGGCACCTGATGGAGGGATAGTTATCTAGAGTATCAGGTATCTGTGTTTTTCAGCACGTGATTAGCAGAAAGGTGTGTGTTGTGTATGAAAGCAAGCATTCCATGTGGATCTGTCCAGTGGAAGGTGTGATCCTTAAGTGTCAGTAATGGTGCGCTGTAGCACATGGCATGGAGCTTTCTCCCACAAGCCTCTAAGAAGGTCCAATCTAGATGTACCCAGGATGCCTTGATAAGGGAGAGAACAGGCAGAGCGGAAGGGTTTGTATTCTTCCAGAGGCCTGTCATTCATCATGCATACCAGTGACAGAAAGTTCCTTGCTGTGAATTATTGTAGGGCGAGATCTGTAAGGATCTGATGGAACTGTTTTATGGAGTATTTAATTATGTATGAATTTTATAACTAATTTCATGTGTGTAGAGCACTTAGAAGCCATTCTTTTTATAAAGCAATAAACAAAAACAACATCATTTCAGCAGGACACATAGACATCCTAAACAAATCTGGAATCTTTCTAACCACTAATGGTTGCAGACTTGTTCCATAATGGTGGCTGTTTTTAAAATAAAATAAAATAATAAAATAAAATAAAATACCTTTTGGCTGAGATGACAATGAGGAAGCAAATTCCATTAAAGGATAATGTATTTTGGTGCTGATTTCCATCATATTGTAACAGGATGCTCCAAATTGGACCATTTTTATACTTATGACTATGTAGCTGAATAGCCAAGGTTGGTTTTGGCAGCTGTTTCAGACTCCAGGCGGCAGATTTCATCACTGTCCCAAAAGCTAGACTTATTCCCTGCAAACTGGCTGGTCTTAAGTATCAACCAGACACCTATATTTTCCTTCTCCCCCCACCCCCTTTCCTTTCCTTCTCCTTGCTTTTTTAAGATATACATTTTATTGCTTCACCCACCACAACCCAGAAACTACCTTGCAAGAATTTAGTCATTCATTATCATTAATTTGGTCAATGAAACAAAAGCCCTGCCAGGTCTTCATGCTGGTGTAGCTGCAAGAGCGTGGAGGCTCCCCACACCCAATATTTCAATATTTCCACATATTTATACAAGAAGCAGCAATTAATATTCAACCATGCCACCCCCACCCTGCAGAAGCACCAAATGTCAATTTAATTACATATAACTTCCAAGTCATTTCTGTTGCCAGATGTCCTCAGAGGCCTATAACCATGTTCTATCAGTGTTGCATATATATCACAGAACTGTGCCAGGTTGATTGAACAGTAGTAGCTTGATTGTTAGTTTGACTCTCTAGGACATGTTTCATTTCTCCATTAATATTAAGCCCCAGAGTGGTGAAGTCCAGATATGAAACAGGTCCGCACTTAAAGCCTACCAATAACTTGCAAGCGTAAGCCAAGGGAGTTTTTGAAATGGACTCGAAATAGAAATTCTTCCTTGCTGGTAATTCCAAATGTCACCTAGATTGAGGATTCAACAATTAAAAAAATCTGCTGGTAGCTCTCATGCTGCCACCTACTTTCTCTGCTGATTGGTGCTCATTAGCTCACTCATTCAGGGTTTACATAGGAACATTGTCTGAGGGCCTTGTCAGACAGGCTAGTATCTAAAACAAGCAGCTCAACTCTTGGCTTGACAGGTGACGTCGTAATAATAGCATTAATAAGCTCTGTGTCCATTGGGCTGTCATAAAAACTTCATCTGTCCTCCCTGTCGCTAATGGCTTGATGGAGAGAAGACAGTTTTCCAACTGTTTTTTTTCCTGACATCATAGGCACCAACTCTATAGGTCTGAGGTGTCTTCAGCCCCACCAAAGTCTGTTGGAATGGGGCTGAGCCCCCACAATCTTGAGGAGCCAGGCCTCACAGCAGCAGCAGCGGGCCTTGCTGGACATCACAGGAGTGGCAGGCCTTACCAGGCGTGTGACAACAGTAGGCCTCACAGGGCCTCGCTGTGGTGGCAGCAGGCCTCACCAGGCCTTGCAGTGGTGGCAAGCCTCGGTGAGCCTCACAGCGGTGATGGGGGGTCTCACCACCCCCAACGTTGGGCAGAACTCAGTACCTCTTATCTCAATAGAGGATGGGGGCTCATGTTACGTTCTTATGATTATACTAGTGGTTTAAGCCCATTAAAATAATGGGCGCTAGAACATATGTGTAGACCCGCGTTGCTTTGGGGGGGGCGAGCGAAGAGAAAGGCTGCCGAGTCGAGAGGGTCTGCGAGCCCGCCCTCAGCCCGTGCCTGCCTGAGGGGAAACGGTGTGGGCGGAAGAAAGAGGCGGCAAGGTGGCCGGGCCAAAGAGGCCTGCCCAGCAGTGTCTCGCCGCCCCAATGGGCGGCCGTGCTGGCGGGAGCAACAGCGGCAGCAGCAGCGTCGGCGGCGTCTCCCGCAGCCTCCTCAAGGTGGCCGCCTCTCCTGAGTGACCTGCGGAGGCGGCGGAGGCTGCTGTGGGCTTGGCGCTATGGAGGCACCTCCCTGTAAGCCCGCCCTCAGCCCATGCCTGCCTGAGGGGAAGCGGTGTGGGCGGAGGAGAGAGGCGGCAAGGCGGCCGGGCCAAAGAGGCCTGCCCAGCAGTGTCTCGCCACCCTAATGGGCGGCCGCGCCGGCGGGAGCAACAGCGGCAGCAGCAGCTTTGGCGGCATCTCCCACAGCCTCCTCAAGGTGGCCACCTCTCCTGAGCGACCTGCGGAGGCAGCCCCGGCTGCTGTGGGCTTGGCGCTACGGAGGCACCGCTGAGGAGGGTGGCAGCCGGCTGGCGCCGTTCCCCCTGCGGCGGTGGCCCCGGGCAGACGTTGCGAGCTGCAACATCATGCGGCGGGGCTAGAGCCGGAGGCTCCCACCACGAGCAAGGATGTTAGCTGAGGTAAGAGAGCCGCAGCCAAGACGGACCGGGCAGCGGAGGAGAAGAGAAAGGGGCCCAGAGGCGGGCTGCTCTTGGCCGAGGTTCGGCTTTCAGCGGCTGAGAGCGGCAGCCTGGCCTCCCTCCTCGGCCTCCCCTCTCTTCTGGCGCGCCGGCGTTCCATTTCAACCGACCCGCTTGAACTGCCGACGCTGCTCGCGGCCCGATCTCTCTCCATCCAATCCCTGTGTCCCTGGGGCACTTGCGCAGTAGCGCAAACCCAGAGACACAGGGACTGGACGCAGAGACACTTGCATTTTATATATATAGATACCACTTTGGTTGCCCTTATCTAGCTCCACTGCTTTGTATAGTATATTTATTATGGTATTTACTCGAATGTATCTTGGCCACATTATGTCACAAAAAATTGGGTGTCGTATTTGCATTCACCAGCAAATACTTTTTTGTTTGTTTCAAGGTTTTGAAAATGGAGGTCTGCATTAGATTTTGATGGCTCATTAGATATGCATAAATATGGTATTTTAGAATCATAGTACTGAAGAATTGGAAGGGACTGCAAGGGTCACATCTAGTCCAACCTCCTGCAACTCAGGAATCCCAGCTAAAGAATCCCTGACAGATGGCAATTGACCCCTGCTTAAAAAACCCCAAGGAGGGAGAGACCACCACCTTGCGAGCCAAGGCCCTGTGACTCCATTGCTTCCCTCATTATGAAATAACCAGACAAGACAGAGAGTATATGCAGTGGTACCTTGGTTTATGAACTTAATCCATTCCGGAAGTCCGTTCTTAAACTGAAACCGTTCTTAAACCAAGGTGCGCTTTCCCTAATGAGGCCTCCCGCCGCCGGTGCCCTTCCACCATTCAGATTCCATTCTTAGACTGAAGTAAAGTTCTCAAACCGGGACACTACTTCCGGTTTTGTGGAGTTCGTAAACCCAGTACAGTGGTGCCTCAGGTTACAGATGCTTCAGGTTACAGACTCGGGTAACCCAGAAATAGTACCTCGGGTTAAGAACTTTGCTTCAGGATGAGAACAGAAATCGGGCGGTGGGACGGCGGCAGCAGCGGGAGGCCCCATTAGCTAAAGTGGTACCTCAGGTTAAGAACAGTTTCAGATTAAGAACGGACCTCCAGAACTAATTAAGTTCTTAACCCGAGGTACCACTGTAGTTCGTAAAAAGGGCTGTTTTTAAACCGAGGTACCACTGTAGATTGGGTTCAAATTAGGCCACAACTTTATTGATTACAGATGTGAATGGTTTGGTTTAGGCACAGGGTGGAGCCACCCCCTCCAACCCCTCTGCTGGGAGAGCATGTAAGGGTGAACTACCACTAGAGGGAGCCCTAATAAGCTACATCCAATAGGGGTATGGGACGCAGGTGGCACTGTGGGTTAAACCACAGAGCCTAGGGCTTGCTGATCAGAAGGTCAGCAGTTCGAATCCCCACGACGGGGTGAGCTCCCGTTGCTCTGTCCCTGCTCCTGCCCACCTAGCAGTTCGAAAGCACGTCAAAAGTGCAAGTAGATAAATAGGTACCGCTCCGGCAGGAAGGTAAACGGTGTTTCCGTGCGCTGCTCTGATTCGCCAGAAGCGGCTTTGTCATGCTGGCCACATGACCTGGAAGCTGTACGCCGGCTCCCTTGGCCAGTAACGCGAGATGAGCGCCGCAACCCCAGAGTCAGACACGACTGGACCTTATGGTCAGGGGTCCCTTTACCTTTACTAATAGGGGTACACCCGTGGGGTCCCAGTTGGAGGAGTGCTATGGCCCTGGCTCCCACCTGGGCGTTCGGATAGAAGAAGCTCTTCCTGGATCCCTTTACCAGGATACCCTTAACCAAGGAGGGGCAGGCAGGGGCTACAACCTCCCCTCGAACCAAGACTAGGCTTACCCTGTGCCTAACCTCACAAAGTTGTGACAATTGCTGCATTTGTCCTAAATAATAAGAATAAGAATAGGAATTTTATTTATACCTCACCTATCTGACTGTGTTCCCCTAGCCATTCCGGGAAGCTTCCAATGTATATAAAAACATAATAAAACATTAAACATTTAAAAGCTTCCCTGTACACAGTTGCCTTCAGATGTCTTCTAAATATTGTATAGTTACTTATCTCCTTGGCTCAGAGGTCGCATAACTCAATACCCTTCAACATTTATCCGATGAAAATAGGGACGTGCTAAGGAAAATGACATTCTGGGATCAAATCAGAAACTAGGATGGTTTCTGTAAATCTTGGACTGTTCCCTGGAAAGAAGGGACACTGGGGAGGGGCTGTTGCTACAAGGTAGGTGGAAACTTAATGGCTGGTGCCAATTTGCCAAGTGAAAATATTCCTACCTGGCCCTGAATATGGCGGCCAACAGTGCCATAGCAAAGTGTAGTCTGCAGAAAGAAACTAACGAAAAAGTGAAGAGAGGGTGGGAGAACTGATTATGGCAGTGGGAAGGAGGCCTGGTCAGGCCTCAATTTATCCCCCCTGGATGCAGACCCAAGTGGCATTTATTGGTTGGTTGGGTCTGCCCCCATGGGGAATTCCAGCTCACACTTGCCTGCTATTGGCCAATCTTTGGGCAGGCCAATCTACCTAGATAACCTTCCCAGCTTGCAGATGTGGGCAAGGTGAGGCTGCAATGGCATCCGACTATAGAAGATAAGTGGACTTCTGAGACCATAGAATTATAGAACTAAAGAGTTGTCCCAATGGTAATCTAGTCCAACCCCCTGCAATGCAGGAATCACAGTAGTTTTATTTTTGGATCCCTTTTCTAATGATCCCTAGCAAGGAATTTTCTTTTTGTCAGTTGCAGTGTGCTGGGTGTGTCTTGTTGAACAAACCTCTCTCTGCCCACACCCCATCTTCCAGCTGCAATTCTGCCAGTTTCTTCAGATATTATATCAAGGGAGGGAGGAGATGGTTGACTTTATAAAGCCCACAATTATGGCTAAAGTCACATAATCCCTGTCATTGTCCCTGTTCACAAGCTTCTATTCTCACCCCCTGCACCACCCTTTTCTGCCATCTGTCATAGTTAATGGGTTTATAGCAGGGATGATTTTTGGACCTCATCGCCTGTCAGATTAAGTGTCATTATTGGACTGAATGGGATCGCTCAGCCTGAACCAGTCTAGGAGAGACGCTCTGAGCTCATTAAGAGAGATCATAAAATGCTCTTGAAGCCTCATCTCCATTACACACTGCGAGCAGATAACTGAAAAGTCTAAGCTGTCAGAGTCAGGAAGGGGTTGTTCTAGCTCAGCGGTGGAGTTCACACTTTGCATGGGTGAGTTCAATGTCTGGCTTACACACACCACACACACACACACACACACACACACACACAAAGTGTCTCAGTAGATTAGGGAAGCCACGTCTGTGTTTGCCCACGTGCCCAAAAGAACATGAGAACAGTATGCTGGATCAGGCCAATGGCCCATCTAGGGCAGCATCCTGTCCTCACAGCTGCCAAATACCACGCAGAATCTAGGATTCTGGATAGACTGCTTTTTGGCCTTGGGAGGTTCCACAAGAGCATAAGAAGAGCCTTGCTGCTGGATCAGGTTGGTAGTAGCCCATGTAATCCAGCATCCTGTCCTCGCAGTGGCTGACCAGATTTATTATTTATTTATTATTCATTACATTTATTTCCCACCTTTTCCCAAGGAGCTTCATTTCCCCATTTTAATCCCCCACAACAACCCTGTGAGGTGGGTTAAGATGAGCAGCATCCAATGCAGGATGCTTCCCTTCCCCTACTTGTTTTCCAGCAAGTAGTATTCAGAAGCATTGCTACTTCCAATTGTGGAAGCAGATGTAGTCATCATGGTTAGTAGACATTGATAGCCTTATCCTCCACAAATTTGTTCATTCCTTCTGTAAAGCCACCCAAGGTTAGTGGCCATCCCTACCTCCTTTTCTCCATGGAGCTCAAGGTGGGCTGCATAGTTCTAAGCCTTTTATTCCCCAAAACAACCCTGCAAGAGGGTTAGGCCAGAGTGAGCAACTGCCCCAAGTGTGCTTCATGGCCAAATGTGGGAATACGAACCCTGGTCTCCTAGGTCCTAATCCAACACTCGACAGTTCCTCTTTTAAATTAAACCATTTATGCCTTTTAAACTGTGTGGTGGGGGGGGTTATTGTTTTTGTTTGTTTGTTATGTGGTGTGTGTGTGTGGTGTGTGTGTGTGTGTGTGTGTCATATTGTAACTGCCCTGTGTCTTTGGATGAAGGGTGGCAGAAATATAAACAAACAAGCAACAAAACCATTACACCACACTGGCTGTGTTGACAAGGTTGTTGGGGAAACTAGGAGAACATGCCAGCAGAACTACCCTTCCCCAATATGCTGAAAGAGTGGGCACTGCCAGGGTAGAACATCATAAATAGATGTGGAAGAAGCCTCTCTTTGCCAGGTGCCTGCTTTGGCCTGACAGCTGTGTTTGAATGATCCATTTCATTTGTTTCTGCAGCGTGGTGGCAACTCTCCCTCTCCCAGCTCACTGTTTTGGAACAATCGCTGTAATTTGGCAGTGAGGCTGGTGCTCTGAAATGGGGCATCCTACATCCCTCTGTTGAGTTGAGATCAGACACCTACTTTAGCTATTCCTCCCCCATCCCACGTGAGTTAGCTGCCAGAGGGAGTAAATTTATGACCTTGGCTTTGTGTTGGACACTTCGGCCAACAGTGATTTCACTTTTTTTCCTGCAAAGCCCTTTAAGGAAGTCTCTCTTTTTTTTAAAGCCTCTAGTACAATCACATGGAGCGATAGGAAAAACTAAAAAGCGAGCGCCAGCATTTATTCTGGCACTCATTATGTTACAGGGAAATGGACGGTTCTTCTCCACAAGCTCAGGGTGTAATTTATGGTTTTCATCATTGGGGTTTTGCTTGGTTTAGCTCCCCCTATTGTTATTGTTATTTTTCTTTTTAAAGAAAGAAGGGTCTTATGTTCTCCTGGAACAGGCAGTCACTTTGAGCATCTGGATGGTGTGTGTGGTTGTGTGTGTCGTGTGTGTGTAGGTGGCGTGTCGTAAGTTTGTGCCTATTGGAAAAAAAATTAATGTTGTCATCTATCGAGGTTATACCTCTGAAAAGTTTATGATTGCGACGAGACGGCCTTGCGCTGACTCCAAGCAATGCTGTCACTTCAAGAAAAAATGGTCATCTACTCCAATTGAGGGCAGACTCATAAGGAATTGGGATTTTGTGGCACTCAGGAAGGCTCAGAAGCCTCCTCTGGTAGCTTCCTGGTGATGTACTGACTAGAGTGTAATAGTTAGCAATGGGGAGATGGAGAAAAGCCAGAGTGTACTTGTTGGATTGTCTGCCTAGGACCTTGAGAGAGGCCAGGGTTCAAATCCTGACTTGGCCATGAAGCTCACTGTGTGTGACCGTGTGCCAGTCACTTTCTCTCAGTCTAGAGTACCTCACAGGGTTGTTGTGAGGATAAAATGGGGAAGAGGAGAGCCATGTACACACCTTGAGCTCCTTGCAAGAAAAGCGGGGGGGGGGTGGGACATAAATGCAATATATAAATGCTTGCTCTTTCCCCATGCCTCTGCAGCTTGGCAAGAATCCAGGGGTGGGCCAGAACAGTTATGGGTTCAATCTTTGGCATTTTCAGGTGAATCTGGGAATATCCCTGTACAAAACCTTGGAGAGCTGCAGCCCTGTGTTGACAAAGCTAAGCTAGGTGGACCAAAGTTCTGGTTCAAAATAAGGCAGCGTCCTAGATTTCTCTTTCAATCACAGCCCGTTTATACAGACATATGAGGACGAGAAACTAGCCTGTGCTGGTTTTTAAGGATGTAGCTTAGTGGCAGAGCATCTGCTATACACACAGAAATGTCCAGGGTTCAATCCCTGGCATCTCCTGGTAAAGCCATGGTAGCTTTTTATGCTCTCACCAGTGTGAGGAAGCTCACAAGGGCAGTAGCACTGAGTGTGTGTGTGCACTTTTGTGTTGAGAGAGGCTGTTGTCGGGCATTTGGATGAAAACACCAAAATTGAGAACACAAGAATGTAAGAATAGCTTCCTGGATCAGGCCAGTGGCCCATCTGTTCCAATATCCTGTTCTCACTGTTGCTAAGCAGATGCCTATGGTCAATCTGCAAGCAGGACCTAAGCACAAGAGCAACCCTTTCCCATCCTGTAGTTTCCAGCAACTGGGATCTAGAAGCATTGCTGCCTCCAATTGTGGCAGCAGAGCATAGCCATCATGGCTAGTAGCCATCAGTAGCTTTTTCCTCCTCTATGAATTTGTCTAATCCTCTTTCAAAGCTGTCTAGGTTGGTGGACATCACTGCCTCCTGTGGGAAGTAGTTCCACACTTTGACTATGCACTGCATGAAGAAGGACTTTTTAAATGTGTCACGAATATTCAAGCATTCAAATGCATTGGATGTCCACGGGTTAGGAGAGATCCACTCTATCCACTTTCTCCACGCCCCACATAATTTTACTTAACAGGCAGCAGAAGAGGATCTGAGTATCCTAGTCCAATCCTCTCACCTAAAACTAACTAAGAATTTTAAAAAAGCAGGCCAAGCTCATTATGGAATGCAAACCGAATTCTAATAGACTAAAAGCAAATGGAGAAACAAAACGAGTCGTTCTTGGTTTCCTGCTCTTGCATTTCCCAATGAGACAGGGAAAGAGGAACTCCTTGCTCAGGATGCAAATGTTTCAGAAATCGGAGGATAGATTTGAGCACGACACCAGTGCTGGCAGAGCAAGCCCCCTTTGGCAACCAGTGGAGAGCAGTCCATGCATTGGCTCATTACAAGGGATGGATAACATGAAGCACAGCTCACCATCAGTCTTTTGGCTTGTGGCTGCGTTTTGGAGGTTAGGTTTCCCTGATGGATAATGAGAGAGCAAGGGTGTAATTTGTTCCATGGAAATTATAACCTTACCATGGTGCTGCCTCTTTGGATGCTCATATTCCCTCTTTTCCTGCCTGTGAAACAAACATCTTCTCTGCTCCCCAACACCATTTCACTGAGACAATCCTTTCCTATACAAACGTAGTAAAGGTAAAGGTAAAGTGACCCTGACCATTAGGTCCAGTCATGTCACGTTACTGGCCGAAGGAGCTGGCGTACAGCTTCTGGGTCATGTGGCCAGCATGACAAAGCCGCTTCTGGCGAACCAGAGCAGCACATGGAAATGCCATTTACCTTACCGCCGGAGCGGTACCTATTTATGTACTTGCACTTTTAACGTACTTTCGAACTGCTAGGTGGGCAGGAGCTGGGCCCAAGCAACAGGAGCTCACCCCATCACAGGGATTCGAACCGCTGACCTTCTGATCAGCAAGCCCTAGGCTCTGTGGTTTAACCCACAGCACCACCCGAGTAGAGTTGTAGAGTCCAATAAATTCGAAATATTGTTTTCTGTTGTATAAGTCGTAATTTAAGGACACTTTTGTTATAGAATTTTAAACACTAGGCAATATAGGAACATTTATTCCATTCCTTCCTTAACATCTGCATATCAAATTGATTTATTGGTAATAAATATCTATAAAAAGTAATCAGGGGTGTTGTTTTTTTAGTTTTAAAGGATTTGACCAGACGTTCTAGTATCTCAGGTGTCTCAGAGGCTGAACAAAGTTGTTAACAAATGTTGTAGCTGTAGATATTCCCATTGGGTTGCATATTATAGCTGATAATTTAGCTCTTAACACAGTGTACGTTAAAAATTCATCTTCATCATACATCAGTTGATCCAAGCACCATCTTTTCTCCAATTTTGAAAGTTGGGTTTCCTCATAAAGTCAATTTACCATGGGAAAATGGGTCAAATCTTTTTTATTAGACATTGCATTCCATAGCTTTCCAACTGATACAATTGTTTCCAGAGATAGCAACATTCTAATGTATTTTGATCCTAATACTACTGTCCATCCAACCAAAGGTGCGCTTCTCTCTCTCTGTATGTATGTATACAGTGGTACCCGGGTTGTCGAATGGCTCGGCTCCCGAAGAAATCGGCTCCCGAACGCCGCAAACCCGGAAGTGAGTGTTCGGTTTTTGAACCTTTTTCGGAAGCCGAACATCCGACATGGCCTCCATGGCTTCCGTTTGAGTGCAGGAAGCTCCTGCAGCCAATCAGAAGCCAGGCCTTGGTTTTCGAATGGTTCTGGGAGTCGAACGGACTCCCGGAACAGATTAAGTTTGACAACCAAGGTACCACTGTATTCCAGAGGTGCTTCTAATATTTAATGCTTGACAAAAAATAAGCATGATGATATAGCTGAAAACCACGAGCAGGTGGAGAGGGGAGTGGCTCTTGTGCTTGAATCCTGCTTGGGGGCTTCCCACTGGGGCATCTGGTTGGCTACTGTGAGAGGCTGGACTAGATGGACCATTGGCCGGATCCAACAGGCTCTTATGTTCTTAAGAAATATAGAAACCATCCACTTTGGTCGATAACCCTTCTCTGCTTGATTAGCCTCTCTCTTTTCTTCCCTCTGCACAAAATTACCTGTTCTTGTAAAGGGTATCTCTGTCACCATAGAAATAGGCACGGAATGGAGTGAGATTTGTTTAGTCTCCATTTGAAAGAACCATGTGGACTAGGATCTTACTTTATTTTTAGGGAAAGGGCCACAGCTCAGTGGTGGAGCATGTGCTTTGCATGCAGATGATCCCAGGTTCTTGATGGCATCTCCAGGTAGGGCTGGGGAGAGAATCCCTGCCTGGAACCCTGGAGATCCAATGCTACCTCTCAGTGCAGAGAATATTGAACAAGATTGATCGATGTTCTGAATCAGTGTAGGAAAGGTTCCTATGTACTATGAACAGCTGTCCTCCCAAGGAACACTCCCAAAATAATAAAAATGGACACTTCCATGTAGTGGCTAATTGGAATGCCCATTTAGTCTCCATCCTAAGAGAGACATGCCTAGTTCTCCTCCTTGGAGTGAGGCAGATTTCAGAGTACATGGGAAGCATTACCGGTAAGTGCATCATCACTCAAGGGACAGGACGGGGGCCTGTAAGAGTGTGTTCCTAATGAGTTCCACAGGCCTTTTGGAGAGAAGGCTGTGTCTCGTTTTACCTCTCTGCCTGTGTCTGTTGTGCAAACGAACCGGCTCCAAGAACATGGAAAATCCATCTCCTGCCAGATGGATGGTTTTCTCCCTGGCACACAGTCTCCTGCTGGATCCACTTCAGGAGATGAAACCCTTTTAAACAAAACCGTGTGTGTGTGTGTGTGGTGTGTGTGTGTGTTTCTCCCTGAGTCAGGAAGACTAGAGCTTTGAGCTGGGGGTAGGGACATTGCTTCAGCATCATATAGAGAAGGCTCCACCCCTTCCTGGCTCTCAACCACTCAGCTGAAGCTGAATGTTGCGAGATTCAGGGCACATAAAAGAAAGTTCTTACTTATGCAACTATGGAACTCATTCCCACAGGAGGCAGTGATGCACAACAACCTAGATGGGTTTAAAAGAAAATTGGACAAATTCATGGGGGGGGGGCTATCAATGGCTACTAGCCATGATGGCTGTGCTCTGCCTCCTGGTATTCAGAAGCACAACTGTCTCTAGTTGTGGAGGCAGAGCATAGCCATTGTGGCTAGTAGCCATTGCTAGCCTTATCCTCCATGAATAAATACATGATTATTCAGAAACAATGTAAGAATTAAAGAAGAGACTGCTAGATTAGGCCAGTGGCCCACTGGTTTCAGCATCCTGTTCTCCCAGTAGCCAACCAGATGGCTCAGTGGGATGCTCTCTCCTCTTGCAGTTTCCAGTAACAGGTATTCAGAAATATTGCTGCCTCCAACTGTAGAGGCATAGCACAGCCATCCTGGCTAATGTCCCTCATTAGTTCTCTCCTCCATGAATTTGCCCAGTCCTCTTTGAAAGCCATCTAAGTTGTTGGTCATCACTGCCTCCTGTGGGAGGGAGTTCCATAGGTTCACTATGCATTGCTTGCAGAAGGTTTTTTTTTTAAAATCTGTTCTGAATCTTCCTGCAGTCAACGTTGTTGGATGTCTGCCAGTTCTAGTAAAATGAGAGAGAGAATAACTTTCCCCTTGACTTTCTCCATGCCATGCATTGCATCATTTTATAAACTTCTGTCATGTTGTGTCTTACTTGCCTTTTCTCCAAACTGAAAAATCCATTCCCTTTATCATTTGGGTTGCCCTTAGATTTTGATGATTTCATTGGAAGGCACAGATTTGCTTTTTGAGTTCCTGATTTGACGAATTTAGAAATATGTTGCACCCAAACATACTCTAAGTGTGCATGCAGTGTAGAAATTTCCTGAGCTTTTTTTCTGGCAATCATCTGGGGCTCCTCCCTGTTTAACCCCCCCCCCCACCCCCATGACCCTCTTCAGCTATCCATGACTCATGGTGGAAAAATGTCAAAACAAGTGTAAGGACATTTAATTTGATTTGTTTTGGCTGGTGGGAAACACAGCAAACTGGGCATCTGAGCAGGCTGTATTTTCCACACACACCCCACCCCTAACAAAGAATTCAAGAATGGACTAATTTGGTGTGTGTAGGTAGCTCTTGCTTTAATTGGCCCAGCCTCCTTAGTAAATTTTGGAAGATCAGAGACCATCAGTAGTCTAGGACTGCTGAATTAACAAGACGATTTGGCCTGATCAACTAATTTTTCAAATGAGCTTCATGAATACCAGCTCTGAATTTGGAGGAGCTTTGGGGGAGAACCACTGTCATGAACCCCCCCCCCCTCCCTCAGTGAGCCTACCTGCTTGCCCCTATTAAAAAGGATAAGAGCCCTGCTGGGTGATCATTGGTCAATGAGCCTTCTGGAAGAAAGGACTTAGAGGAGATATGATAGCGAGCTTGTTTTCTTCTGTTCTGGAGGGTAGGACCGAAACCAATGAATTCAAGTTATAAGAAAGAAGGCTCCAAATAAACATCAGGAAGAACTCTCTGAGGGCAAGAGCTGTTCGACCGCGCAGCGAACTTCTTCAGTCGGTTGTGGAGGCTTTTAAAAAGAGGTTGGATGGCCATCAGTCTGTGGGATGATGTCAGTCAAGTCCAACATTCTAAGGGAGGACCAACTGCCACTTTGCGTCAGTTAGTTTTAGTCTGTTGGTCGGGTAGGCTGCTGCTGCTTAAAGATGAGACTCACTAATATAGTTTATATAGTTTATATATTTTGTTGTGTAACCTAAATATGTACATGAATGAATCTGTCAGTAAATTACTTTATTTCAGTTATTAATCAGATCCATGTGTATCTTTATTTTGAGAGGAATAAAGGGATTGACAATCAACAAAGGACGAAAAACTCAAATGAGTCAGCAATCCGTTTGTCGCTGTGCAGGTTTAAATAAGGAACGTTTAACTCTGCTACTATATTATATAAAACGTTCCCACACAGTCATGGATGCTTTTAGTTGAGATTTCTGCATTCAGGGTTTGGAGTAGATGACCTTTGGATGGTACTTTCCAGCTGTACAATTATATGACACAGTGAAAAGTTTGGGGAAACTGGAAGACAGATTTAGGAACATTTCTCCTTAGAATAAGTTCATGCTTGGCTTGGGGGCTCTTCCTTCCTTGCATGTGTAACACCAGTAAGATTTAGAAAAATTAAATGGCCTGTTTCGCTGGGGCTGTTTTGATGGTTTGGAGGCCAGGGGAAAATTTGAATCCCTGGATTAAATGCCTAAACCAAGACCCAATGGCAAATGGGGATTTATGCCAAGGAAGGAAACTTAATATCCAATTGAACAGGGAAAGAAAACACCAGTCAGGGGTTGTGACTTAACTCCCGAGAAGCTGCAGAGATGAACCCAGGGTTTGGGCAGCCTTTGGCAGTGCAGAGCCCTTGAATTTGGCTGACGGAGGCATTTTCTGGGATCCCTCTGGGCCCACCTCCATTTCTCCAACAAAAACTTAGCAATTTCCATCACAACAGCAGCCTGTTTTGGATCAAGGGGCCAGTTCAGAGGAGACAGCCGATTCCGCATCGATCTGCAGCGGGCAAGGGAGGTGCCAGCAACAACATCCCAGTTCCCAGCCTCTATTTGGCAGCCAGCAATAGATGTGGAAAGGATCCGAGCCTTATTCTTGGCTGCTTCAGGACGCCATGTAGGAATGAGAAGTGGTGATGGGGAACCAGGAATGGTATTGTGTTTTGCTGATTCCTGGCTCTGCCTGGTTCTTGTTATAATTTTATGATTGACTATGGTGTCGATCATGCCAACCTTACAAAGCAGCCCACAAACTATCTGGGATGCCACACAATACCTATGAGGGATTCTTTAGCTGCAATTCTTGCATTGCAGATGGTTGGCCTAGATATCAGTAGGTTCTCTTCCAACTCTACAGTTATATGATTCCAAGTAATTTGTTGTAGGGTCAGCTCAATAATTTTTGCTAACCAGAGATAAAGGGAGGAATGTGGCTCAGAGGCAGAACATCTGCTTTGCATGCAGAAGGTCCCAGGTTTGATCCCAGTGGTGTCCTCATGGTGTGACAGCAGAACACTTCTTTCTGTAAACTTGGAGAGTCACCGCTACCGCTCAGTGCAGCCAGTAGTGAGCTGAATCTGAAGGCACCTCCTATGTTCCTTTTTAATTCAGCCCATTATTATATAGAACACTGAGGACTCAAATCTTACTTTATTCTCATCAGCTGTAGGGATGGCATGCCAACCTATGTCCATTAGGTGTCAATCATAGGTCTGTTCCATCCAATAGAATGCATGTAAACATACATTTTTTGTACATACCTCTTCCCAGCCTCTCCAGAATTTCAGATAAGGATGTTTCTCAGCCCTACCTGGAGAGGCTTTTGGGGTTCAAACTGGGACCTTCTGAATACAAAGCAGATTCTTAGTCACTCAGCCTTGACCTTTCTAAAGGAAGAATGCAATGGAGATCAAGGAAGGGCTTTTGGTGGTGCCATTGACTTGTGAACATAAGGATATGGATGGCCTCAGTTGGTTAGAGCATGGTGCTGATAATGGCAAGGTTGCAAATTTGATCGCCATATGGGAGAGCTGCATATTCCTGCTTTGGACTAGATGATCCTCTGACTCCTTTCCAAGTCTATGGTTTATCATCATAGTTGCCATACCAAAGGTTTGAAGCCGTATTGTCAAAACCACTACTAATTTTTACTTACCGGTAAAGTGTGTACGTGTGTGAAATACCTGTGCAACTGCGGGGGGGGGGGCATGTTTCACTCATCTCTACTCCTTAACACACTCTTCATAATCTCATGCTTGATGGAGCCATATGATGAATGGTTGGAAAGGGATTTGTATGTCACAGGGGGGCCCAGCCAGAATCATGAGGGTGCTAGCAAAGTCACTTATACAATGCAGACTGAGTCCAGAGAGTAAAGAAATGCTGGTAACACTTTATGGGGAAACAAGGCATGTAATTTGAGCAGAAAGAAACAGATGTTCTATATTCCTTGAGGACCTTGTGCATGACAAGGAGACATTCAACCAGACATGGAAGGGGTACTCCCTCTCAGCCACACAGCCAATCAGAGCACGGGTACCTCACGAAATAACATTCTGCCTTTCCTGGTGCTAAGCAGCATCTCTAACTGCTCCACTCTTGGCCAATTGACTTCCCAGCAGCAGAATTCATTCTTAAATTCCAAACCGAGTGATCCTTGCCCTTACACTCCTAGTGAAGGTGCAGGGGGTCCTACCTACAAAAAGTATGTCAAATGGAGCACCCAAGATTTTAAGATCTATAACAAACTAGCTGACCTGGCCACACGTTGCTGGGCTTATTGTGTGAACGTTGGAAACGCGTTTCTTGGTTTGTAAGCATGCATCCTGACGTGTGGTTTCACGTTGATCTGGTGTTTCCTCGGTACGCATTTTGAGTCATCATTGTCTTTGTTGTTCATTTCGTGATGAACGTTGTTCCTGAGTTTGTTTTGTAATTACACATTGTATTGCTTTTGTTGCACGAGTACAGCGACCTAGTTTCAGGTATTAAAGGAGATTGATGAAGCTGAGAAAGGAGAAGGAAAGTAAAAAAAAAAAAAAAGACATGGAAAAATGGCAAAGAGGGCGATATATTTTTCTTTGCATAAAATCACATTTTTACCTGTGAAAGGTGTGGTATCTGTACAATGTAAGTAATTCAAGATGGCGCCCAGCACTCTCCCTCAGGCTTCTTGCCGCCGGCAACTTATCTCCTTGCAGACCATCTCCCTCCAACTCGGCCTCGGCCCCTCAGCCCCGCGCCTTAGACCTACTCCCCGCGCGCCTTGTGCCACCCTGCCACCTCTTCCCTTCCTGGAAGGTGAGCTGCGGCTGCCTAGGCCCTGAGTAGGGCCGCACGGCCCAACTTTATGCACATAGCTGGACCAATCTCAGTGGTAGAGCCATAGTGGTGGGGCGGTCTTCTTGGGGCCTCCACGTCTGTGTGCGACGAAGCCTGGTCCTGTGCGTGGTAAGAGTGTAGCTGGGGCCTCTCCCATGTGGAACCGCTCAAGCTCCCCGGGCTGCGCCACGCCGCCCTCAGCACATGAAAGGCAGCGCTTCTGCTGCCTGAGCTGCCTGCTCTTCACGCCAGGAGCCGGGCTGGGCCGACCGGGCAAAGGAGAAGGAACCAGGTGAAGTGGAAGGGCGGTGGGTCTCTGGCAGCCCTTCCCGCTGCAGTTGCCGCTCCTACCACTGCCGCCTCCTCCGTTTGAGCTCCATAGTAAATTGCGCTCCAGGCCGGGCCCAGACTTGCTCAACTTGGCGCTGGGGAGCGGAGGGGTGGTGATGTAGAAGGAGGAGGGGGCAGAGGTGGGTGGGGTGTGGAAGTAAAATGAGATGTGTGGTCTTTGACGTCCACTGGAGGGCGCTATATTTTTTGCACAAAATCATGTTTTTACCTGTGAAAGGTGTGCCACCTGTACAATGTAAGCACGTAGAAACACTCCCATATGGCCATCAGCAGCGTAGCGAGCTGCTTTGCTGCCTGGGGCGGCAAACGTGAAGGCACCCGTTCTGGGGGTGGGGCGCGCTTCATAGCGCGTGTGCCCTGTCACGACACATGCGCGGCGCCGGTCGGAAGGGGTGCCGGCCGATCGTGCCTGCCATCTTGTGTGGACTGCGCACGTCCACCCAAGGTGGCGGGCGCGATCGGCCGGCACCCCTTCCGTGCGGTGCGGCAACTTTTAAGGCTGTAGCGCGTGAACAGCAGCACAGACACTGTTCTGCTGTTCGTGCATTACAGCCTTTTAAAAGTTGCCACGCCGCCAGCGTCGATCGCGGGGTGGGGCCCGCCCCAGAGTGTCACCCCCAGGGCGGTACCCAGTGTGGACCGCCCCCTTGCTCACCCCTGATAGCCATGGAACGTTGTGTCCAAATTTCAACGGAATCGGTCGAGCAGTTACGGAGAAGATCGATTGGTCACAAACATCCACCTTTTACATTTTTATATATATATACATGAGAAAACAGGGTTTGACATTATTTGTCCTGTTCTTTTTCTTTTTTTATGGGCTCAAGAGAGGTACTTGAAAGGCTTTGTAGTTTTTGTTAAAATAGATTTCTGCAGAAAGAGAGAATATGGATTTATGGGCAGCAGATTTGACGGTCTACAGACAGGAGAAACAAAATAAACTAGCTTCCAAATTGCAACCCAACCACTTTTGCAGACTGGAAAATATTAGGATGGACTATTTTGGTATCTGATTTTTTCTCCCTCCTGCTTTTTTTTATTATTATTGCACTGCTATTTTGCCTGGTTTGGCTCAGGTCAAATTAATCCACTACAAGATGCTTGTAATGATAGAGCTTGTAATTGGTTGACACTCTCTTAATGTTAAGAAGTTGACAATTTGAGGACTTGCCCTTGAGTCACATGACCTAGGCAGTTCCTTAGGCCTTCACTTTTGAGTTCTAGCAGAGATTACAGAAGGCTCCTCTGAATGAAGTTTCTTTAGAAAACTGCCTGCTCAGTCCTGGTGCCTGTTGGTTGGGCTCAGAAACATTACTCCTTGAAAATGTTTGCTCTCTCTAGAATTGCTGTTGCAGAAGGAACAATACCCTCAAAAGGTGGTAGTGGTGAGGAAAGGAGGAGTCTCAAAATAGGACAGGGGACATGAACTGTGACAACACCTATCCCACAACTTCTCGCTTTCTTCTGCGGTGTGTCAGGAGTTGTGGGTTGCTGCCCCAAATGGCAAGCGGTGTCACTGCATCATCTCAGCTATGAAGAACCTTCCATAGAGTGACACTGCCCAGACTGACCGTTGGTTCCTTCTGGGCAGGAAGCAGTATAAAATGACTTCCTGTTTCAGGAATTTATTTATTTCAGCTTGAGAGTCAAGGTCTACTTGTGCTCTAGTGTCTCTGGTACTGATCTTTATTCCTCTGACACTGATCATTAGTCTGGTTCAGTTCTAAGGCAGCTTTCTATGTTCTTATTTAATTCAGTCCTTGATTCAGAACTATGAGAATTACTATCTTACTTTGTTTTTGGGGATGCAGCTATTTTGGGGAGTACCTATTTTGCATGTAGCAGGTCCCAGGTTCAATTTTCAGAATCTCCAGAAAGGACTAGGAGAGAACCCACTGCCAGAAATCCTGGAGAGTGACTGCCGGTCAAAGTAGACAGTACTGACTAGATAGACCAAGCATCAGACTTGAGATAAGGCAGCTTCTTATATTGCATATTATTATTATTATTATTATTATTATTATTATTATTATTTTGCATGCAAAGGTCCCAGGTCCAATTTCCCACTGGCATCTCCAGGTAGGGCTGGGATGGTCTCCTGGCTGAAACCCTGGAAAGCTGCTGCCAGTCATCGTTGACAATACTGAGCTAGGTGGACCCAGCGCTCTCCAAACACCATCATTGTAACAATAACAGCAATCCCTGCTAGCTCATGTTAAAAGTCTTTCCAACAGAGGAAGAAAATGTTGACTGGAATGTGGTGAAATTTGAATGAAAAGTCACACCGCTTAAATAACAACACATGCACATACACACACACACATGCCCTAGCTGTTTTGGATTCTGTGGCTTTTCTCCATGTGTTTTCAATCAGCCAGGGTTTGGAACAGGAGCCCAGAATGCCTTGCTCCATTCGAGGCTAGAGAGGGGAAAATGCTGATCTTGCAGATGTAATAACAGAAAGAGCTGTTCCCCCCTCCACTGCCCCGTAGCAGAAGAATGTCATCTGAGAGCTCAAATAAATCAGCCTTCCTTAAATCAACCTTCCTTCCCCTTTAAAGGAGCATGAATTGGTAACTAAATATTACTCTAACAAAAGAAAGAGAAGAAGAAACTGCTGTGCGTGTGTGTTTGTGTGTGCTGCTTATTCAATCATCACACCAACCCACTACATTTTTGGCCTAGTGACTGAGAGTCGACTGTAGAATTGTTATTTTTCTTATTATTTCAGCTATTTATATACTGGGATTTTGAAGGAGAGAGGAGAAGGCTATCAATGAATACTAGCCTCTACAGTGGAAAGAAATCTTATGCCAGAAATCCTGGAGAGGATCTGCTAGCCAGTGCAGACAATATTGAGCTAGATGGACCAGAGGTCTGACTCATTTGAAGGCAGCTTCCCATGCTCCTATCCCTTTCTTCTGAATGATGAGGAATAGAATCTGGTTTTGTTTATAAGGAAAGGACCATGGCCCAGTGGTTAGAATGTCTGCTTGACATGCAGAACGTATCGGGTTGAGTCTCCAATGGCAGATCCATATACAGTAGATCTGGAAGAGACCCCTGCCTGAAATCCTGGAGAGCTTATGCCAGTCAGTGTACACTAGTGCTCCCCAAATCCTGGTGTTAGTTGTTTTGCACAAAAGCTCCATCAGTCCCAGCTGGTCCAGAGCATCTGGCAGGCTTTGGGTTGGAAAGGCAATGCTGAGCTATGTGGGTCATTAGTGTGTTATAATGACCTGCAAGACCAGATCAAGGATTCATTCAGGGGTGCAACAGATACCAGGGTGTTCACCTTGGTCTCCCTCTTTTTAATTGTTTAACTTGCTTACTTGCTGCATCGTGTCATCTGATTTTCAAGCCATATTGGAATTGCTGTTATGCAAGTGCATTAATTAATATGGACTCTTATTTCAGATAAAGATATTAAGGGGGTGGAGTGACTGGCCTATGTGGAAAAGTTGCAGCATTTGGGACTTTTCAGTTTAGAGAAAAGGCAAGTAAGAGGCAATATGATGGAAGTTTATAAAATTATGCATGGCATGGAGAAAGTGGCTAGAGAAAAGTCCGTCCATCTGTCCGTCCGTCCCCCTCATAATATGAGGACTCGTGGGTATCCAGTGAAGCTGAATGTTGAAAGATTCAGGACAGATGAAAGAAAGGCCTTCTTCATACAGCTCATAGTTACATCATGGAACTCCCCTCCACCCCCCATTAGGCAATGATGGCCACCAACCTAGATGGCTTTAAAAGAGGACTGGACAAATTCTCATGGAGGAGAAGAGGGCTAATGAGAGTTTATTAGTCACAATGGCTGTTCCCTGCCTCCACATTAGAGATAGCAGTGCTTCTGTAAACCAGTTGTTAGGAACAACAGGAAGGGAAAGTGCTCTTGTTCTTAAATCCTGCTTCCAGATTTCCAAGAAGAGGCATCTGGTTGGCAACTGTGAGAACAGGATGCTGGACTAGATGGACTAGCAGCCTCTTCTTACCCTCTAAATTTGTTTGTTTGTTTGTTTATGTACATTAATATGGACTCATTTTCCCAAGTGCATTGCTGCCTGTCGCTGAACTGGAATGATAGTGCTCGGGCAATCCATTTCTGGAGTCAGCCTGTCACAGTGATGAGTGCAAGCAAATAGCCTAGTTTACTGTGAGCAAATTGGCATGGCATTTTAAGCACAGCGTTTTAAGACTTGGCTGGTGATGATCAGTTAGCGCCCATCATTCACCAGAGCCTTGCCAGTCTGAGTTTGTCAAGAGTTGAGGTCCTGCTGTACTGATGCTGTCTGCTGAGCAATGTGCTTTTGCCAGTGGTGTCTTACTCCATTGGGTGAGCCATCAGTGATGGATTGGAGCTGGGAATCTCTGCATGTCTCCAAGCCTAATATAATGCAACGTAAGCCACTTCTAAGTGGTTGGTAGATCAGCATGGTGGCAAATGCTTGTATTTCTCTCTCTCTCCCCCCCCCCCATTTTTAGAGGGTGGGATAACTCAGGGGGGCATGCCCAGGCTTCATTCTTTTGGCTCTTTCTTCCTGCTGCTAGGTTACTTCTGGGTGTCCATGAATCCCAGTGTTAGCAGAGGGGAGAAAAACCTTTCTCTATCCACTTTCTCCATGCACTGCATCAATTTATTAACTTCTATCATGCCATCTCTTGCTTCCCTTTTCTCTAAACTGAGAAGTCCCAGAAACTGAAATGTTCCCAGAAACATGGGGAAATTGCTCTATCTGCCTTGATCATTTTGGCTGCCCTTTCCTGAACCATCCTGCCCTTGATGGGGTTGGGCATCTGGATGGCTTTATCTGGAAAGAGGGTGCTGGTCCAGGAGGGAAGACTCTTCTGTTTTTATCAGAAACCTGGTGAACTTTGTCATTTGCCAGAAATATTTCCCTCTCCACTCCCATCAGAAGTCTCTGGCATCCTTGTTGAAATTGTCCAAAACTTAGCAACCTGGCTTATATACAGCTATGGAAAGATATTTTTGGGCAGAGGTGAAGGATGCATATTGTTATAGGTCACCCCAATCCATGCTGAGCTGTGCATGGGATTCCAGGGGTCTTGGCCCCAACTGTGCTCCTTTGGAGAATTGACAATGCAGTGGAGACTGTCGTGCCTTTAGAAATATGGTTTAGTTAAACATAGGTACTCCTTTAGTCTACATAGAGGGAATACATCTCAAGAGGAGCTTGCGCAGCACTGGAGTCTAGGCATCCCTCCCAGCCTGCCTTCAGCCAGCCGGCCAAGACCATTCTGCCCTTTCTCAGCTATTCCAAGCCTTATAGCAAAGACCCCCAACTCTTCCTGTCACCTCACACCCAGTTACTCTGGCAACCTTCTAAATCCCCTATGTCTGTTCACACCTCAGGGCAAGGGGGAAGGACTGTTCTCTTGCATTGCCATTGGCCCTGTATTGTTTCTTAATTGCCCTAGCTTGGTCAGATTGTTTTGCATAGACTAGCCCAGGAATTCCTCTCTACAGCTTGAATTTTCCTTTCATATTCCAAATAATCAAAATGCTACCATTTATTAATTTCTACTATTCACTAATAGACCCCAATACCTCATATCTCTAACTATATATTTGACATCTCCCTGCCAGGGATGATAGCGGGTGGGAGAACATAGGTTTCTTCCTGATATGTTTGGATTAAGACTTTGAGGGGGATCTGGTAGCCATCAGCCAGGAAGTAACACAAATTAACCTTATGACCTCTGCAAATCTCAGCTGCTAAATACAGAGCAACAGGTTATTCTCAGAGTTATCTGGTTGGGTGAAGATTTGGGAAGAGCCGTGTTTAGAAAGTAGGCCTGCACAACAAGCTTTGCAGATCTCTTGTTGTGTGTGTGTGTGTGTGTGTGTGTGTGTGTGTGTGTTACACAGATACATACAGGTAGGTAGCCGTGTTGGTCTGATGCAGTTGAATAAATAAATAAATAAATAAATAAATTGTCCAGTAGCACCTTAGAGACCAACTAAGTTTGTTCTGGGTACAGTGGTACCTCGGGTTACAGATGCTTCAGGTTACAGACGCTTCAGGTTACAGACTCCGCTAACCCAGAAATAGTACCTCGAGTTAAGAACTTTGCTTTAGGATGTGAACAGAAATCACACGGCGGCAGCGCGGTGGCAGCGGCAGGCCCCATTAGCTAAAGTGGTACCTCAGGTTAAGAACAGTTTCTGGTTAAGAATGGACATCCAGAACAAATTAAGTTCTTAACCTGAGGTATCACTGTATAAGCTTTTGTGTGCATGCACATTTCTTTAGATACACTGAAACAGAAGTCACCAGACCCTTATATATAGTGGTAGGGTGGGGAGGAGTTTTTCTCAGAAGGGTAGTAGGAGATGGGTGATTGACTCAATGGGTATGGTAAACCTGTTGACGGCTATTAACAACTGCAATTAGTCCTACAGGAAAAAGCAAGGGATAGTGTGCAGATGACCCAAACTACTGAAAACTATGGAGAGACCTGGTCTTTGTAGAGATATTGGATTCTTTGTCTCATTACACATGCTAAAGTTATTTTTGGTCATCTGCATACTACTGTTTCAGTGTATCTGAAGAAGTGTGCATGCACACGAAAGCTTATACTGGATATTCTATTTATTTATTTAGACACATACACACAGAGAGAGAGTAATTTCCTCACATTCATTTCACTGTCATTGAGGCACATACAGCAACTCAGCTGAGGGCATGGTAGATGCAATGGGGAAAGGGGTAGGCATTATTTTATTTATTGCATTTATGTCCCACCTTTTCTCCAAGGAGTCAAGGTGGAATCCAAGGTTCTTCCCCACCCCTTATAAACCCTACAACACCCTGTAGGTGGGTTAGGTTGAGAGGCAGTGACTGGCGCCCAAGGTCACATTCAGTGAGCTTCATGGCTAAGAGGGGTTGAACCCTGGTCTACCAGGTCCTAGTCCGGCACTCTAATCACAATGCCACCCTGGTTCTCCTAACCAAACAGTGTCCCTGCGTGCATCCTTTAATCACCCCACTCTCTGCCCCCCCCCCATACCTAGAGATTCTGATAAACCATGACTGGATACAAGCTGGAAATTTGCAGGGGAAGCCCTAATCATCACAATCACACTACTACTACTACTACTACTACTACTACTGTTATTATTCACCCTTCACCTTAAGATCCAACATGGGTGTGGCATTCATACAGAGCCCCCGGTCGTTGCATGGACTATTGACCTGTACACCACTGCTTTATTCTTCTGCTGCCACCAACCAGGTTTCTTCTGGTGAAATACTGAGTCTCAGTCAGGTTGTAATGTCAACAACAAAGATTAAAGTTTATTGAAGAACAAGCAAGTTTTAAATATGTTTAGAACTGTTTCTCAAATACACGCCCTTAACTAGATATGGCACTACGTATCTCACACTGTCACACTCTTCTCTTTCAGTTCTATCCCCGTCTCTCACTCTGTCACAACCGCTATATTCGTCTTTTACTCGCTCTGTCTGACTCTGACTTTCCTTTCTCCCAATGGTAAAACCCCTGGGCTGAGCCTCAAAACCAGGTAGGCTCCGCCTCTGAGCTTTCTCATTGGTCAATTGGTCAATCTACATCATTGGTCAATCTACATTAACTATTCCCACCCCCCTGTACAAACATTATCACAAGGAATGGGCAAACACCACAATGGGTTACAGCATTACAACACAATATTAAAAACAATTAAAAACAACTTACAGAAATAATAATTAACAGGATATATTACCCACTACCCACCCTAAAGTTCTGATATGGGTTATAACAATTAAAAACAGTTTAAAACAATTTACAATCAGAGAAATAAGGTGGGTTATACAGCAGACATCAGTTAACCATTGTGGGAGAATGCATTCTTACTTGCCTACATAGGCCTGGCAGAATTGAGAGGTTTTCAGCAGGCATTGAAAAGTTGGCACAGAAGGTGCCCGCTGAATCTCTAGCAGCAGAGAGTTCCACAGTGACGACACTCAAGACGACACTCAATTTCCAGAAATTTTACATCTCTATACCCAACACATCTTACTAGGTTGCCCCAGCCACCCTGGGCAGCTTCCAACATATATAAAAACATAAAGCATTATTATTATTATTATTATTATTATTATTATTATTATTATTATTATTATTATTCCTTCATGGATCACTGCCTTGTTGTGGCGAAGGGGCTTGAATAACTCAGGGAAGCTATGAGCTATGCCATGCAGGGCCACCCAAGATGGACAGGTCATAGCGGAGAGTTTAGACTAAATGTGATCCACCTGGAGGAGGAACCGGCAAGCCACTCCAGTATCCCTGCCAAGAAAACTCCATGGACAAAGACAACGAGGGCACAAGGAGAAGGGGATGACAGAGGATGAGATGGTTAGACAGTGTTCTCGAAGTGACTAGCATGAGTTTGGCCAAACTATGGGAGGCAGTGAAAGATAGGCATACCTGGTGTGCTCTGGTCCATGGGGTCACGAAGAGTCAGACATTATTATTATTATTTAAAAAAAGCTTCCCTATACAGGATTGCCTTCAGACATCTGGGGGGGGGGGGGGAGTTGGATAACTCCATACCCTCCAACATTTCTCCAATGAAAATAGGGACATCCTAATTCAAAGTAGGACATTTTGGGATCAAATCAGAAACCAGGACTGCTTCTCTAAATCAGGGACATCCCTGGAAAATAGGGTCTGGAAGTGGCGTAAGTGGCGAGCACCCTGGAGAGTCCTCGTTGCTCGTGAGGAGACCCTTCCCTGTCACTCTCATTTCGTATAATAAATAAACCTTTTTAAATTCAATTTTTGTGTGAACCTTTTGGGGCATAACGTTATGTTTAAACATTTACAGGTAACTCCCCACTTGTGTGCGACCACACACACAAACAGTGCTTGGAACCCAGAAGTGGTGGGCGGCTCACAAGGAGACCCTCCCTAGGACCCACTCTAGGGAGGGTCTCCTTGTGAGCCGGTGGTGCATGGAGGGTTTTCTTGAGGCTGATCAACCTCCCAGCCTAAAAGCTGGTGTGCATGGTAGTGCAGCAGACTCTTTCCTGTGCTCAGGTGAGCAGCCTCAACAAAGCCCTGCTGCACCTCTGGCTTGCGAGGTGTCGGCTCTGGGGAGGGTCTCCTTGTGAGTCATCCACCACTTCCGGGTTCCCAGCGCTGCACGTGTATGCGGTTACGTGCAAGTATATCACATGCAAGTGCGGAGTTGCCTGTATGTGTTTCCCCTTAATCTTACGGCCCAAAAGTTTCACACATAAATGAAATTTTAAAAGGTTGATTTATTACATGAAAAGACAATGGCAGGGTATCTGCATGCTGCTTCAGACATCAGAATAGCAGTAAAAGCAGTCAGCAACTCATACAGTACAACAGTACATACTGCTGAAGAAGTTGCAGTTCTTGCAGAATGCTGCAGCACGGGTGCTGACAGGCCTTGTGCACGTATCTGCACTCGTTGCCGATTTGCTACTGGGTCAAGTTCAAGGTGTTGCTATTAGTGTATAAATCCTTACCCGGAGATCACCTTACTGCATAGGTGCCCACTTGACCGATTTGATCAGCAGAATTGGCGCTACTACAGTTTCCACATAGTACCTGTTGCACATTTATGGGGGGAAATATTTTAGTGTGGCAGGACTTATACCCTGGAACTCCCTGCCTATTGACATCAGGCAGGTGCCTTCATTGCACTCTTTTTGGCACCTGCTAAAACATTCTGTTTAGTCAAGCCTCCCAGATGAGTTTTGATTTGTTTCCATCCACTGTTGCTTTAACTTCTTGTATGTTTTACAGTACTGTTGTAAACTTTTCTGGTGATAATTTTATTTTTTATTGTAAATTGCTTTGAGGGGTTTTTTTTTATTTCCACAATTAGGCAGCATATACATTTTATGAAATAACAAACAAACAAACAAACAACAAAGCACACATTGAGCTAAAGAGTAAAAGGAGACCTATCCGAAGCCTAAAGAGAGAGTAACTCTGTCATTTTTCACAGACTTAGACTCGTATGTGAATTAGAAAAGGGAGGGGGAAAGGGTAAACCTGTCCGGAAGTGAAGGAGAGTGTCAAGCTGGTCCTTGAGAATGCAGATTGAAAAGGGGGCACATGTTGAAGCTGTGAGAGCTAACCAACCATTGACAATCTGGGGCTTAAATACTATCCTGACAAGGGATGAGTGATTTGCATTAACATCTATATTCCCTTGTTCTGTTGTTTCTTTTCTGTTAAGTTCCTGTCTGCTGGTTATTCTTTTTTACCTTAGTTGGTAATTGAAAGAATACAATCCCAGCGAAAAATTACTAAATTGGTTATCTTTGTTTCCTGAGTTCTGGGTTTACCTTACTACTGCCTATGTGGAACTCATTCATTTTACAGGAGATGTAAATTAAATTTTGCTGGTGACACCAGATTGCTGTCCTGATCTTTACATAAAATCATAGGAGATCTGGAAGCCTTCCAGAACACAAGAAATTTCACTGAGGGGTATATTTTATATCAAGCTTATGCCAACAGTAATAAACCATAGGAAAATCTCAGATTGGCATGCACCAACTGGCACCTGTCCTGGACCATGAAGCCCCTTGGTCTTTTGAGGGCCTCTTACTTTGCCCTGATCTTGAGCGACTGCTGTTGGCAGGGCCAGATTGTGGCTATGATGGTTTCCATCTCCCTCCAGATGTTCTTGCTGTCTGGATAAATTTGGTCATTGGCATGGGAAAGTGAGCAACAGTGGTCTGTTTACACACCTTCACGTCCAGCCAGGGCTAAAGTGAATTTTTGACCATCAGCCAAACAACAGCAAAATGGGTTTGCTGAGCCTTGGTGTTGGAGCCAAATTGAAAAAGCGAGAAAGGGGGAGAGAAGTCACAGAGTATCTTCCTAAGGATGCACATTTTTGCACATTACAGTGCTACCTCGGGTTAAGAACTTAATTCGTTCTGGAGGTCCGTTCTTAACCTGAAACTGTTCTTAACCTGAAGCACCACTTTAGCTAATGGGGCCTCCCGCTGCTGCTGCGCTGCCAGAGCACGATTTCTGTTCTTAACCTGAAGCAAAGTTCTTAACCTGAAGCGTTATTTCTGGGTTAGTGGAGTATATAACCTGAAGCATATGTAACCTGAAGCGTATGTAACCCGAGGTACCACTGTATTATTATTATTATTATTATTATTATTATTATTATTAAACTCTTCTAAGTGCTGGTTTGCCTAGGAAATGGTAAGGCGTGGTGGTCAGGCCTGTTATGAATGAGACTGTGCTGTTTGTTCCCTGTGGGCTAAGGGAGAGGAAAGAGGGGCGGAGAAAGAGAAAGGGGAAAAAGAAGGGGTGGCTCCACGTACTCCTTGCTCTGTCCCTTGACAGATTACCTCTGAGGGTATGCAGCCATCCACACACACACACACACAGAGAGAGAGAGAGAGAGGAGAGAGAATATTTCAGTTGTACTATACAAGATAAAGTGAAAAAAGAGAAAAAGAAGAAGGAATGTATAAAGAAAAAGAAGAAAAAGTGCAATAAAAATACTTAGTATAGCAGAATAAATGTGATCAGTTACACTTTCATGCATATTATACTGTACAATTACTGTCCTAATACATATATGATTATTGATAACCTACAATATTCATTCCAAATGTCAATTTGTTGTTGTTTAGTCGTTTAGTCGTGTCCGACTCTTTGTGACCCCATGGACCAGAGCACACCAGGCACTCCTGTCTTCCACTGCCTCCCGCAGTTTGGTCACACTCATGTGGGTAGCTTCGAGAACACTGTCCAGCCATCTCGTCCTCTGTCGTCCCCTTCTCCTTATGCCCTCAATCATTCCCAACATCAGGGTCTTTTCCAGGGAGTCTTCTCTTCTCATGAGGTGGCCAAAGTATTGGAGCCTCAGCTTCAGTATTTGTCCTTCCAGTGAGCAGTGAGGGCTGATTTCCTTCTGAATGGATAGGTTTGATCTTCTTGCAATCCATGGGACTCTCAAGAGTCTCCTCCAGCCCCATAATTCAAAAGCATCAATTCTTTGATGATCAGCCTTTATGGTCCAGCTCTCACTTCCGTACATTACTACTGGGAAAACCATAGCTTTAACTATACGGACCTTTGTCAGCAAGGTGATTCTCTGCTTTTTAAGATGCTGTCTAGGTTTGTCATTGCTTTTCTCCCAAGAAGCAGGCGTCTTCTAATTTCGTGACTGCTGTCACCATCTGCAGTGATTGTGCAAAGTAAAATCTCTCACTGCCTCCATTTCTTCCCCTTCTATTTGCCATGAAGGAGCCAAATGTCAATATGTTTATCCAAACAGAGTCTGTATCTTTAAGCAATCCATTAATATGTTGCATGTGCTGTCATGTCTTCAGTCCATTGATTAAAGGGGACCATAATTTTCTTCTTCCAGTTCATCAATACCAGTCTTTTGGCCATAGTTGGGGCATGTAGAATCTATTTTCATTGTCTAGTTGTCAACTTCCATACAATAGGTATATAATTCAAAAGAAATAATAAAATAATAGACAATAGAAATAATAAAATAATAGACAATAGAAATAATAAAATAAAAGACAATAAAAAACAGTTCCCTGCCTCAGCTTCTCTCTCTCTCTCTCTCTCATAATAAATTTTATTAAACAAGAAGATATCTTAAAATACACACAAAACAAACCAACATAACAGTACAAACATTCTATAAGAAAAAATAAAAAATAACTTAATTACATATAGAATAAAAAATAGTAAAAGAAAAGAAACTTCTGACTAAACCCATTGTACTATTTTGCATTCAATTTTTTTACACAGTTTCTTATTAATATTTTTCTATATTTTAGTTTAAACTTTTTCTAACACTTCCTTATATCACAAGACACATTTGATATCTGCCAGGAAACATTTATTATCACAGTACCCTTTGAGATATTCCTTAATTATTATCCATTCCTTATTAACATATTGTGCTGAGTTTCCTCTCACTGTCCCAGTTCTCCTGGCTAGCTGTAAATACTCTGTTAATTTGGCTTGCATTCAATCTTTGAAGGAATGGTATCGCTTTTCCAATTTCTTGTTATTAGAATCCTTGCTGCAGTTGTTGAATACACGAATAATGGTCTAATTTTATTCTTGATTTCTGATGTCATGATTCCTAATAAAAATGCCTTGGGTCTTTTAGTGAATGGGATCTTAAACATTTTCTTTAACTCATTATAGATGGTGGGTGTCCGTCTTGCCTCAGTGTGGTGTCACATCCTACTGCGTCATCTGAATCTTCTCTCTCTCTCTCTCTCTCTCCTCCCAGGGTGACATCCAGCAGCTCTTTGTGGTAGCAGACCACCGAGCAGCCTACGACTATTGTGAGCACTACAGCCCGGATTGTGACACAGCTGTCCCAGATGCGCCGCAGTCCCAGGACCCCAACCCTGATGAATACGTAAGTGGAAATTGATGAACGACTGTCACAATGTCGGCCTGGCGCAAAATCTGGAGGTGGCCTGCTGCCTCAGCAGGGAAACAGAATACCCATTATCCCCCCATGCAATCCAGAGCAAGGGATGGCAAGGCAACCCCAGTGCAACCCCTTCATGGAAGTGGAGTGATGAGCTGGAACCACCCCTTCCCCAAAAAACACACACCACTTTTCCATGGGGAGGGAGGGATCTGCCTCTGCTTCAGTTTCACATGGGTTTATTCATAAGCCCACTCCAGTCTGTTTTGGATACCATTCGACTCAGGGTAGACCCATTGAAATTAATTGAAATTAATTTTAATGGGTCTACTCAGAGTAAAACTTAGGTGAATACCACCCTGACTTTTTTGCTTTAAATACCTACAAAAATTCTAAGTGGTTAATAAATTGTCTTTTTTTTTTTTTAACATTGGCTGTGTGTAAGCATACACACCATGCATTCAAAGCATATTCCTTCCTGCAAAGAATCCTAGGAATGGTAGTTCACCCTTGCAAAGCTACAATCTCCAGCACGCTTAAACTACAGCTATTACTACTACTACTACTACTACTACTACTACTATGTGGGGTGAGCTTTAAATGCATGGTGGGTACCGTATGTAGCCTAAGCTATAGCAAAAAAATAAAAATAAAAATGGCAAAAGCATTAATGGACAGGAGCCTTGGCTTTTAACTGCAATGAGCAGACTGTTCCATGGAGTCTACACTCACACAAGATTCCATTGACTAACACATCCACTCCCAAACAAGACTCCACCTCAGCCACCTCTATTTCATTTGCAGATATTTAGGTTAGAAGAGCCCTTCTGGATCAGTCCCATTGAAGTCCACCATCCTTTTCTCACAGTGGCCAACCAAATGCCCCAAATAGGAAGCCCACAGGCAGGACCTGAACCCAATAGATTGCCCTCCCACCCCCCCACTTTTGATTCCCAGGAACTGGTAATTAAAGGCATATTGTATCTGACAGTGAAAGGAAGCATGACCACTGTGGTTAGTAGCTGTTGATAGCCTTTTCCTCTCCAGATATCCGTCTAATCCATCATTTTAACGCCATCCAGGTTGGTGGCTGTCACTATAGCTTATGGGTAACAAATCCCATAACTTAAGTCTGTGCTGTGCGAAGAGTTCCCTCCTTTTGCCTCTTCTGATCCTGACTCAGTGAAACTGTTGATGGTGGTGGTGGCAATGCCTCACAGCCTTCCCATGTTCTACCTGCTGTGCTTTCTGCCATGCAGTACCCAGATGGAGATGGGAACCTCGAAGTGGAAGGAGAAACTTACTACTACGAATATCCCTACTATGAGGACACAGACGACACAGGCAAAGTGGTACCACCTACAACCCCAACTACAGATACAGAAGAAGTGGCACGGGAAAGGGCTGAAACCACTGAGGTATGGAACAGGGGGGTCACAGTTTGATTGGTGAACTGGTTCCAATCCAACCCCCCCCCCCCCAACCCCTATTGTCAGATGCTGCACACATGGCATAGAAACGTAGGCCATGTTTGAAGAAGCTTTGCCTGTGGCGTGGGGTGTAGAGAGGCTATTGGTTCTTCCAAAGTGGCTTCTGTAAGCCCTTGTATTAAGATACTCTTTGAAATGACAATTTAATTCATAATGGACACAGATGTCATCTATTTTTACTCTTTTGACATGTTGCAGCACCAAGCCAATGGTGTAGGGGGTGAAATATCCTAGCCTTTATAAATCCTAAAGTGGGGTGTCCTGTAAGTAGCAGTGCCCCCTCTGAGATCAGGTAACAGGGCACTGCAGAAGGTCATGCCTGGGCTCAGGCAGATGTTTCCAGATGGTTATTATGTGATATTGATATACAGAACTGGATGACTCTCATTTTGGGGTGCCAACCCAATCCAGTGTGCAAAGGTTTGCCCCTTGTCCATTTACACAGGCTGAGATGGCTTTTGACAGAATGTAGGTTAAATGCTCTGCAGGTGACGGGGGCATTATAGGACTCAAAATGGCATATATAACTATTTCACAGCCATCTGCTTTAAAGAGGAGAACATGGTACAATTCTTAATAGAGTATACCTTGTGTTAGGAGAGCTTGAAGCTTAGGTGAATTAGATTGGAATAATCACTTACAGTTTCTGGAGTTCAAAGGGTTTATTTATATAGGAATATATTTACAAGATGAGCGTAGATGAGAAAGAGAAAATAGCAGGCATCTTTCTCAACTAGTCATATAGAACCGTCACATGTGTTAAACAGGATTCAGAGAAGTGAGAGCCATTGATTGCACCTGAAGATCACCACTGATTAAAATGGATGTCCGTTGTGGGGGAAGTTTTGTGAACGAGTCTTTTATGGCAATGTACTTACTTATTTTTTGCTTTGTGATTTGTCTATTAATATGATGAGCGTGTCGTATGGTTTAGGCTTGGTTGGCCAGAAATCAATAAACTATTCCTTTTCATATTTTAAATATCTGTTTAATTAATTAGGGGGCACAGGTATCAGCCAGTTTGATTCTTCTGACATGCTGCAGTGCTTGTGTGCTTGTGTGCAGCCTCAAATATCAGGTAACTGTGGCCTCTTCTTTTTGTGGAAACAGGAACTTGCCCCCCCATCTACAGCATCCCCACCCATTGTGGAGAGAACTCAAGAGGAGACCACGGTGAAAGAAAGGGTAGAGGATCCACTGGTGGATGAATATAATTATGGAACCATAACTGATGAATATTACACTCCACTCCCTTATGAAGATATCAGCTATGATGACCTTGACTCTTTGGATAAGCTCCCAGAGGGCGGCGTCGAGGTGGAAGTCCCCACCAGCACAGTGATCACCCTCAACGGAACCAATGTAATTCTTTGGGGGGCAAGGGCCCAACCCTCCAGAGCCCACATGACTGTGTGGCCTCAAAACTGTGATCCGTGTTCTGGCACAGTCTGTAGCCCAGGCATTTTGGGATGTTAACCCAATCAAGTTCTATCCAGAGTAAACCCACTAGAATTAACAGGCCTGATGTTGTCATAAGGACATAAGGAGAACCTGCTGGATCAGGCCAGTGGCCCATCTAGTCCAGCATCCTGTTCTCACAGTTGCCAACCAGATGCCTCAATGGGAAACACACAAGCAGGGCCTGAGCACAAGATCAGCACCCTCTCTTGTGGTTTCCAGCAACTGGTGCTCAGAAGCATTACCATGGAGGCAAAGCATAGCCATCATGGCTTGTAGTTATTGAGGCCAGTCAGTTTCAGATGAGTCTACTCTGTGTAGGACTAACATTGTCTACAGTCCACATTCTTGAACTGCCTCATGGGTTCTGAAGTTGTCTTGAAGTTGCATTTTAGAAAGTTGATGGCTGTTGGTGGATCTTAGTAAATTGGTGATTATGCTAAGGACCGCTGTTCTTTTGCAGGGGAACATTATGCTTACCTGGATCAACACAGCTGCCTGCATTTTCAAACCTTGGAGGTGCAGCTGTGCTGCTTGACTGGGGTGGGATGTCCTCATGATGAGTTCCTGCTTTTCAGATTTTACAATGAGAGCATTCAGTTGGGTTTTTAATTACATGTGGGGCAGCAGTAAGGCCTAATCTACAATAAATGCATAATTTAGTGTGGCAGCATCTACACTTTGGAACTGTCTTCCCCTTGACATCATGCAGGTGTCTTTGCTGTACTCTTTTTGGCACCTGCTAAAAATATTTTTGTTTGGGCAAACCTTTTCAGACATGTGAAATGTTGACAGGTGTTTTAATCTAGTGTTTAGCTTACCATTGACTTTAATTATTTTTTCGAAAGTTTTAAATAGTCATTATTCTATTCTTTTTATAAACTGCTTTGAGGTTGTTATGAATTTTGGGAAATAAATGAATCATAGAGTTGTAGAGTTGGAAGGGAGCCCAAAGGCCATCTAGCCCAACTCCCTGAAATGCAGGAATCACAGCTAAAATGTGCCACCCCCAAACTTATATTCCAGAATCCTCTGCAACCAGCAGTGGCTTTGGTACACAGAAGCTTATGTTGGAATGGTTCCCTGATGGTAGGAAATCTGGAAATCCCTCTGGCTTGGAGGAAAAGGTCTTAGCGCCTCCTGTTTTCTGTTCTCTTCCACTTAGGATGCAGAACGAGGGAGTGAAGGAGAAGACCCCAACAAGGACTTCACGGAGGAGACCCTCACAGAGTATGAAGATGGGTACTATTACGGCAACTATGACCGGACAGACTCTCCAGACATTGGACCCGGCATGCCTGCTAACCAGGACACGATTTATGAAGGGGTAAGGGAAGACTTGGTTCCTTGAGAAACGAGGAGACTGGACTTCACAGTCCATGCTGTGTGGAGGTGAAGCCAAAGCCTTGGATTAGTGCAGTGGTTCCGAAAGTGAGCAGTCGTGCCTCCTGGGGAGACAGTGGGATTACAGTGGGACTAAGAGGCAGGGGAGCACTGGAGGTAGGTTCTTCCAGGAGCATGGATCGGTTATTTACAATTGACTGGCCTAGAGTCTGGTGCAAAACATTTTCCTCGCTTCATATTATGGTGGCCTAGTAAGCTGTTGAATACTGAGATAGGTAGATAAATTCTGAGTTATTTTTCTAAAAGAATCTGTTTTTAAAAATATGTAGATGTCAGAGTCTCATTGGACAGATGAGATGTTCTGCTTCTGAATCACTCTGCTCGGTGGCAATCGATTTGGTGGCAATGAATGCAGCCAATGAAGTGCAGCAATGCTCATTGTTCAGTGAATTCTTGCATTTGTTTCCTGTGTCTGCTGCAGATTGGTGGGCCACGAGGTGAAAAGGGACAGAAAGGGGAGCCAGCCATAATTGAACCGGTAAGAGCTGTCGCTTTGCCTTTTCCTTGCAGCTGGAGAATCCACATGGAAACTGTGCAATGCTAACATTTAAAAATCCATCAATTTATCAAACCAGGGCAAGGGTGGGGAAACCTCAAGCCTGCAGGTCAAATATGGCCCTCTGGGCTGCTCTGTCTGGCTCTCAGTCTCCTTGAGTGTTCTTGCCTTTTTGGAATGTGTCCTTGAGCTGTGATAATGCCTCTTGCTAGCCAGGATGGAATGTGTTTGTGTATTTGGCCCTGCCCACATCTGTTGCTCCGCCTACTTTTTTTGCTTCTGGCCCTGTCTACCACCAGGGTTGCCATATTTCAAACAGTGAAAATCTGGACAGAAAAGTTGTGAGCTTCTTCTTCTTCTTCTTCTTCTTCTTCTTCTTCTTCTTCTTCTTCTTCTTCTTCCTTCTCTCTCTCTCTCTCTCTCTCTCTCTCTCTCTCTCTCTCTCTCTCTCTCTCGTTTGCCCCAAGTTGTTGAGCCTTTTTGGCAAAATCACAAAAATAAACAAAAAACAACAACAAATTTTTGAGCTATTTTTATTGAAAAACTGCAAAAATGTCACTACCGACATGGGTAGCCATACAGCTGGATTTTCCCGGATATTTCCCCAATTTTCGCCTAGACACTGCTGCCGACTGCAGTATTCCGGACATGTCCGGGAAAATCTGGACACATGGCAACCCTATGCACCATTGACATATGACCCCTGGAGGGCTACTCAGAGCAGAACAAGGCCCATGGACCGTATAAGTTCTCAACCGCTGAAATAGTTGCAAAAGGTTCTCCAGTAACAAGAAAGGGATAACTACAAAGCAATCTGTTCTGCATTTCTGTAGTCTGGCGGCAGGGTGGAAGTCTATCCTTTCTTTCTGTCTTCTCCTTTCCCAGCCTCCAAAAGTTCTCTGCCCAAGAATATAGACATAAGAACGTAATGGCCCATCTAGTCCAGCATCTTCTTATCACAGTGACCACCCAGATGGCCCAGTAGAAAGCCCCCAAAGCAGGTCCAGACCACAAGAGCCCTCTCCCTGCCTGCAGTTTCCCGCAGCTGGTATTCAGCATTGCTTCCTCTGACCATAGAGGCAGAGCATAGTGACCCTGGCTAGTAGCCATCAATAGCCCTCTCCTCCTCCATGAATTTGTCTCATCCTCTTTTAAAGCCATGCAATCTGGTAGCTACCCCTGCCTCCTGTGGGAAAGAGCGCTACAGTTAAATTATGTGCTGTGTGAAGAAGGCCTTTGTCTTATCCATCATCTTACAATACCCAGCTTCATTTGGATGTCCACATCTAGTGCCATGAGACAGGAAGGAAACTTTCTTCATGCCTTGCATAATATTATAAACTTCTATCATGTTGCCTCCTACTTACATTTTCTCTAAGCTAAAAAAAAATCCCAAATGCTGCAACTGTTCCTCATAGGGGAATCATTTTCGTTGCAATTCTGGTTGCTGCAACATCTGGCTGCTGTCACCACTGTACATCTCCATATTGGATCTGACCTAGGTTCTGGACAACAGAGGCAGGAATGAAGTTGCAGAGTGCTTAGTGTTGAATAACTTCAGGCTGCAATTTGGAGATCACAATTTGGAGATCCTCCCTTAGGTTAAAAAAAAAAAAATCCTGCAAGGAGAAGTCTAGAAGAAAAAAAAAATCCCTGCAAGAGGAAAACTAATATAGTGGGAGGGAGTGGACTGAGCTGGATCCTTTCTCTCTGATGTTGAGGTTCTTGTCTTTTTAATTTGCACAGAATTGTTTATGTGGGGGAACATGTCAAAACAATGGCATCTCTTACATGCAATCTCAAGTCTTATTAAACCAATTCATAGAGGGGAAGGCCATCAATGACTACTAACCACAATGGCTACATTCTACCACTGCAGGTGGAGGCAGTCAACGCTGCTTCTGAATACCAGTTGCTGGGCTGGAAACCGCAGGAGGGAAGAGTTGCTTTTGTACTCAGGTGCTGCTTGCGGGTTTCCCCTGTTGGCATCTGGTTAGCTGCTGTGACAACAGGATGCTGGACTAGGTGGGCTCCCTTTGGCCTGATCCAGCAGGTTCTTCCTATGTTCCTCAGCCCAGCTGCTTCCACACCCTTTCAACAGCTATGCCTTCTCTGTTCCGTAAAAAGGGAAAAAAGCAACTCTTTTTTTCCAGCTCAGTCCTCCCCATCTAACATTTTCTGTACGCTAGCGACCTAATTAACCCAGTTTTTTTTTTCCTGGCAGACCAGCCAAAGTTACAGCGACTTTGTCTGACTTGCAAAGTTGAAAGGTCTCCGCTTGCTGCTTCTCCCTGGTGATTTCCCTACAAGGGGAAATGAAGTCAGAACCAACTCCTCCTCTTAACTGTTTTCTAGCTGCCTCCCATTCTTCCCTCACCCCTGTCTCTGAGGGAGCTTGCAGCTGAAACGCCAGTGTGTGTGCAAAAGAGAAAAATCAGAGATGCCCTCAGCATGGAGGGGGATCTGCTGAAAATGGTTGCATAAGAATTTGGCAGCTCTGAGCGGGGTTTGAAAATGCCAGACCACCAAGAGGCTGCTAGAATGTAAACAAGACCAAATGCTTGTATTTTTTTCTCTCTCTCTCTCCGCTGTCCAAAAAAAGAAACATTCTGGAGCTTTTTGCTTTTTTTTTTTTTAAATGCACTCCTTATCAGGCTTAGATGCATTCCAAGCTAGGCTCGCTGGATGCCTTCCCCCTCTTCAACTCCACAGAGGCCCTGCAAGTCACTACATAATAAATTGACTTGAAGTGAGGCCTTGGGGTTTGGGTGGGGGGTGGCTGGGTGGGTGGGGGTGCATTTCAGCTGCTTACTGTACTTTTCAGAATGGCCACTGTGTGTGCCAGTTTTCTTGAGCTCAACGTGCAGCAAGGTCTTGGAGCCCTGTCGTTTTTGCAGTGCATAAGGGGGTTAAAAGCAGCAGCTGCTACAGAAGAAGAACATAAGAAAAATAAGGAGAGATGAGTTGCTGGATTAAGCCACCTAGTCCACCATCCTGTTCCTACAGTGGCCAGCCAGGTGCCCCAAATGGGAAGCCCCCGGGCAGGATCTGAGCAGAACAGCAACTCTTCCCTCTTGCAATTTCCAGCAACTAGGATTCAGAAGCAATTCTGCCTCCAGCTGTGGAAGCAGAGCATAGCCATTGTGGCTAGTAGCCATTGATAGCCCTGACCTCAATGCATTTGTCTAATCCTCTTTGAAAGCCATCCAAGCTAGCGACCATCGGAGCCTCCTGCAGGAGGGAGTTCCACAGTTTAACTATGCACTGCATGAGTAACTCTTTCATCTTTCCTGTATCTTCCAACATTCGGCTGCACTGGATGACCACAAGTTCTACTGTTATGAGAGGGGGAGAGAAACTCTTCTCTATCCACTTTCTCCACGCCATGCAGTTTTGTACAGTTCTATATTACTCACCTTTTGTCTAAGCTAAAACGTCCCAACTACTGCGCCCTTTCCTCATAGGGGAGTTGCTCCTTGATCGTTTGGGTTGCCCTTTTCTGAGCCTGTTCCAACTCTATTATTCAAAATATGCAATTTTATACTATTGCAGAATTCAGTTTTTAGACTGCAGAATTTTTATTTATTTATTTTATTTTTATTTTTATTTTTTTTAAAAAAACAAGTTTAGAGTCCCCACTGGCCTGTTTGTTAAATGTATTGCAATCTCTTTCTCTCTTTCAGGGGATGCTCATTGAGGGCCCATCTGGGCCAGAAGGACCAGCGGTGAGTTGCAAAATATGACCTATATATTCTGTGCCCCCCCCTATTTTCTCTCACTTAGCACAACCTTGTCTCTTTGTGTGTCTTTTGACTGCTGCCTGAGTGCAGCTGTTCTCTGGGTTCAATTACTTCCATATGATGGGCATGGATCTGCAAGCCTTGTGAGGTCAATTTGACCATGCTAAAGTAAACACATCCTTCTCATACTTTTCCTGTTCAGTGTGTGTGTGTGTGTGTGTGTGTGTGTGTACACACACACTTCCTTTTGTCTAATTTTGCTTCTTTTTTCTTCCACATCAGGGTCTTCCAGGTCCTCCAGGTACAACTGGTCCAATGGGTCAAGTCGGAGATCCTGGCGAAAGGGTGAGCTATCTTGCAAATTCCCTATGCTCGGAGCACAGGGAGTGAGACCTATTACAAAACGCTTCTGCTGTCTTTCTGCAAATAATTTTTCTGCCTTGATTTGAAATCACCACTAACCGTACCTCTGACATTGATGGGACCGAGAAGACATTCTCCCTCAAGGATCAAAGTGGCTGGGCAGGTTCACATAGGGAGATAGGTAGTTTGGGCCCAATTTCTCCATCTAAAGTTGTTCCCCATGCAGATTCTGGCAGATTCTGAATCAGAAGTAAACGTTCAAAAGTTGAGTTGAAATATGTTAGCATAAATCACACAGGATAACATTCTAAGCAAAATTGATTCACACCGAAATTGGATTTCATGGGAAATGGCGGTTTCCTTTGCTGGCCTGCCAGAGCAAACTCAACAAACTTCATTATTATTATTATTATTATTATTATTATTATTACCCAGTGTCCAGATCTCACTTGGACCACAACAATTGACATGGGTTTCTGTTGCAATATGATGCATTTGTGAGATAATGTACGGTATTTTGTTTTTTTAAAAAGCATGCTTAAATTGAGATTTTGAACATAAGGAGAGTGTGCTGGATCAGGCCTATTGCCCATCTAGTCCAGCAACTTGTTCTCACAATGGCTGGACCGTTGCCTGTGAGAAAGCAGCAAGCAGGACCCGAGCACAAGAGTCCTCTTCCCATTCCCATGGTTTCCAGCAACTGCTATTCAGAAACATTACTACCTCCAACTGTGGAGGGCGCAGCATAAGCACCCTGGCTAGTAGCCATCGATAGCCCTCTCCTCCTTCATGAATTCATCCAGTCTTCTTTGAAAGCCATCCAATTAGTGGCTGTCACTTCCTCCTTGTTCCCTGGGTGCCATGTAGTTGCTCCCTATGTGATTCCGACAATGGCCAGCAGGAGGAGCTCCAGTATGCAATCTGTTTCTTCTAAAAGGATCCTCCTCCTCCCCACCCCCGCAATTGGTGTAATAATCTGGGATAAATTTTCTGCTCAGTTTGGATTATTTCCTGGGCTGGCAATTGTTTCTGCTTGAAGTTCAAAAACAACTCCGGATGCCTTTCTTATGACACCTACTCTAAGCCCACGTGACACGGTTTTGGAGCTCTTGTTCAAGAAACAATGCAGATTAATCTGCAGTCAGCAGTCAATATACCCTGTTATATTGTGTGCTCGTAGTTGTATGCACAACACACAAACACACATTTCAGGTTGTACCTAGGGATGTAAGATGGTAAAGGGTCTGGAAAGTGCAGCTCTCTCTATTCTGCCTTGGTCAGATCACACCTGGAGTACACTTGTGGGTGACACAGTTTAAGAAGGATATTGGCAAGGTGGAAGGTGTGCAAATGAAGGCGACCAAGATGATTAAGCTGCCTGTAAACCAAGCCTTATGACTGGAAATTTAAGAAGGCCTCGTTTTTCATCCCACTTGCATTTGTTGCACGAAGCACTTTTTCCCTTCCACTGCAGTTTGTTTCCCACAAAAACCAAACGAGGGTTACTCATCTCGCTGTCCACTGTGGCAAAATCATGGCACATTCCTAGTTCCTCTGGGCACAGCGGAGGAGGAAGCCGCTCGGGAGCCTGGGGCGGTGCACCCAGGAGTGGGGCGAGCCACCCATAGGGGTGGGGTGCATCGGGGGGTCTCCGGGGTCTGCCTGCCTCCTCCCACTCAGCTGTCCTACAGCTGGGGGGGAGGCAGCGGGTGGACCATTTGGGCAGCGCAGAGCCTGCGCACGCCTAAGCCACTATGTCTCTCCCAGGAGAGATGCGTGGCTCAGGTGCGCTGCAGGCCCCGTGGTGAGTGCCGCCCGGCATTTTGCCACCCCCCTCAGTGGTGACACCTGCGGCAGCTCGCACCCACCGTATCCCCCTTTCTCTGCCCCTGTCTGGGCATAAGCTAATGTTCAATGGTGTGAAGATAATTGTGCGTCTTAGAAATGCAAACATGCAGGGATTCAAAGAGATCTACTGGGTTTCCTTAATAGATGAATATTACTGTTACATCTGTTTTACAACAATTGATTTAGGCCTGCCACCTAGTGGCATCCTTGGAACACTGCAAACAGTTTCTGGGTGATTTTTAAAAAAAGACTTTCTTAAAATAGAGCTGCACTGAACATCACAAAAGATATATTTCGTTTATTTTAACCTTTCGTTGAGTGGGTAGGGAGTGATACAAACCCTCCCTAAATATAAGTTATTTAATTGATGCTTTTGGGAGAGATTGCCCCATACCATATTTACAAGGTGCAGGTAGTTTCCAAATATATATATATATATGTAAAGTATTTTAAACATTTAAGGCACTCTTGGCAGCTTCTCAAAGGCTGCAATTCCTGGAACATCTTGGAAATGATGCCTTCTCACATTGCATTGAGGGAGTATGGCCAGCAGGGGGCAGTGTGTGGCTCTTTCCACAGTTTACAAATGTGTGTTGCTCTTTCCACAGCTTATAAATTCCCTGGTTGATACCCAGTTTTCTTTCTTTTCTTTTCTTTTTAAAAATCAGCATCCTCCCTCCCCTAAAATTTCAAATTTTAGAGAAATTCCTCTCTCTGTGCTCCCAGAAATGAGGAGGAATCTCAGCCCTGCTTTAGCTGAAGCAGGCCTGGGTATATCATGACCTCAGAGAGATAATTTTTGGGCTTCTTTGTTTGTGATCACATCTGATCAGGTTTCCCTTCTGTCTGGTTCAAGACAATGTGCAACTGTTTTTTCTAAACAAATAAGTGTGCTTTGCATCTATTAAACACACAGATCCCTTTATTTTAAAAGAAAAAGGAATATGGTGCTCATTGATGACATTGCAAAAGTGTTAAAAAAAAAAAAATTCACAACAAATGCTCCAAAAGAGTTTAGGAGAAGAGATTGCTAGATCAGGCCGGTGGCTCATCTAGTCCAGTGTGCAAGCAGATTCTGAGTACAACAGCACTCTCTCCACTTGCGATCCAACCCTGGGATTCTATAAATAACACAATGATGATGTAATTTAAGTAATTAATTGTGTAAGTCGTGTAATTTCACCACAGTGGATAGCGAGACGAATAGCATAGTTTCTGGTGGAAGACGCATTGCAGTGGAATGGAAACAGTCCTGGATGTGATGAATACAGGGTGGAATGAAATATGATGCCTTTGTACATCCCTGGGAGAATAAACTTCATTCTGAATCCTCTAATAAGAACTGATCATACCATTGTTCCATTTCAATGGTCCATTTCAATGGGGTCCAAATGTCCCTGTTTTCCAGGGACTGTACCTGTTGTATGGCATCCAAGACCCCTATTTTTGTCCAGACCTACAAACCTGGCCAGTCACCTTGCCCCGAGAAAGATGCAGATGGAGGAGAAAATGCAGGCTTTGGGCCCAAAGAAGGAATGGTTGTCTACCAACCCAATAACCTCTTGGACAGCAATAGGCCAGAAAAAGCCATGGGTGAGACCTGGCCACTATAAAAAAAATCCTGATCAAGTTTTGCTCTTGTCTGAAAAAATTGGGGTTGCTATAATTTGAGGGAGGGATTTGGGAAAGGGCAGAGCATCTGCTTTGCATGCGCAAGGTCCTAGATTAAATCCCCGAAAAAGAGACCTCCTACTTGAAACCCTGGAAAGCTGTTGCCAGTCAGTGTAGGAAATATTGAGCTATCTGGACCCAAGCATCTGACTTGGGATAAGGTGGCTACTTACGTTGCTATTTAAATCTGCCCAGGATTTGGAACCATAGGGACTAGAACCTTGTTTATTTTTATGGGAAGGGATGCAGCTCAGTGGTAGAGCACTTCCCATCTTCCCAAGTTCAATCCTGGCATCTTCATGTAGGGTTGAGAATACCCCTTGCCTGAAACCCAGGAAAGTCTCTACCAGTCAGTGCAGACAACCTTGAGCTAGTTTGACCAATGCTCCGACTCTCTGTCCTTTGTTCACATTATCATTTGTTTTCTCCCGGGGCTTCCTTCTGCTCCCAATCCTGTGGAGGGTTGGGTCTGTCAAACGGGTGGCACTGAGCTATTGCTTTTCCGATGCAGCCTCTTGTATTTACGACTCTTCGAGGGCCCAGTAATAATCTTCCCCACGGTTGTGACATGACAGAGCATGAAAGACTCAGCAATGCCACATCAATCCTGCCTTGTAAGGAAGTCAATACTGCAGCTTGTCCTTTTGGAAGGGGCTGGAGCAGGCAGCTCCCTTGGTGGCTCCACCCAGCTGTGAGCCTCAATTCCCTCTGCCTTTGGATGAGGGAGAAGGGACGGGACTTGCACTTCAGGACAGAAGAGGGAGAGGAGTGGGATTTGTCCGGTCTGCTTTTCGAAAGAACATAAGGGTACCCGGTGGGTCATCTGGTTGGCCACTGTGAGAACAGGATGATGGAATAGATGAGCCCCCTTTGGCCTTATCCAGCAGTGCTCCTCGTGTGTCCTGAAGTAACCTTTGTGAGATGATTTATAATTTAGTGAATAAAGGAAGATCTATAAAATTCCCTCTGCTTCCCACCACTCTTCCTTTCTCGACCAGAAAGGTCCCAAAAGGAAGAGAGTAAACGCTTGGGTCTCCACCTGACCACTGCATCCTGCAGTCTCCACACCATTAATAAACCCAAAATAGTTGCATTGTCCAAAGTTTTTAACACCTAATCTATGTTCCGTTCAATTTGCAGGGGCCTCCTGGACGAGCAGGCCTACCTGGGGCAGATGGTTTGCCAGGACCTCCTGGGACTATGTTGATGCTGCCGGTGAGCACACGTTAACTGGCAATTTTGGGGGTTTGCAACTACAGTATAAAGACAAGTTTTTTCATACAGGCATTTCCTGTTACCTGATACAGCATCTTAAGGTCATTCTGCTGTGTGGAGGAGAACTCCAGTGACTGTCAGTGGGGGGGGGGGGGAGACTTTACTGTTATAAGATGAGGTTGCAGAAGATTATTAGACCAGGTGACACACACGTCTTTCCTTTACAAGCAAAAAGTAAATCTCACAGCCACTTGAAACAGCAGGTGTGTGTTTTGTTTTGCCCCCTACAATGTCCTGTTGGGAATGGTGCTACCAATGCACTCTCATTCTCAGCAGCCCCCCAGAAGTGAGATAATGTTGTTCTTCCCTACCCCCCCACCCCCCCAACTGATCCTCTTCTCTCCGCTTTGCCCACTTCAGTTTCGGTTCAGCGGGGGAGGTGATGGCGGCTCGAAAGGCCCCATGGTGTCTGCTCAAGAGTCCCAGGCACAAGCCATCCTCCAACAAGCCAGGGTAAGTGACAGGTGCCACTTTGGCATGTGGGACACTGGGCCAGCTTCTCTCTACTTCGTCCGCATGGTGGTGGGTGGCATAAAAGCAGTAATGAAATTTGTGTTCGTAAAACAACTAAGAAATATATCACCCATCAGCTGATGAGCTCTAATTCCTGCATTTCAGGGGGTTGAGCTAGGTGACCCTTGGGACCCTTCCAGCTCACCAATTCTATAATTCTGTGCTCAACTGAGTATGCCAGATATAGCTGGATCACCCTCAGGGAAAGGCTGTGTGAGCAGGTGAGGTTTAGGCAGGCACCTGAGTGACATTAGTATAGGACACCTGCTTTCTGTTTGCTCAGGGTGCATTCCAAAAGGAAGGTGCCACCATGCTAAACACCCTGCTTTTAGTCAATGTAAGATGAATCTCAGAGCATACAGCAACCCTAAGAGTGCCTCTCCTGAGAATTGAAGTGACTAGGCAGGGATATACAAGGTCAGGCACTCCTGGCATTCCTGGGCAGGGTTGCCTGGTCAGAAACTTACCAGCCTCTGAGATTTCCAGATTCAAACCCTGAGACTTGGGGGAACCCCCAGGTGATGTCATTGGAGACAGAGGTTAATTGGGAGAATGGAGCAGAAGAGGGCAGACCCAACCAGAGTGTCTGTGCTATAATTTGCAGTGGTGTCTTGTGTGGCTGAAGTTTGCAAGCCACATTCACAGTCTTCCTTTAAAAATAAAAAAAATAAAGAGACTCTCACCCATCCGTCCCTGGAGATGGAGGTTAATTGGGAGAGGGGTCCGGAGGAAGGCAACCCCCACCACTTTGTAGCCAGCTCCTGGTGGGCTGAAGCTTGCAAACTGCATGCACAGTATTCATAATAATTTTTTAAATTATTATCAAAGGCACTTCTGCCTGTCTGGAGATTCAAGACCTCCCCCTGCTATTTGAAGGGGGCCAGGCAAAGAGGGAAGTTTCAGGTCATACTAGGAGGTCTGACAACCCCATTCATGGAAGTTTGTAGAACAGTATTGTCTGCCTCCGGAAGTCACTATTTTAGCATTCAAGTGGCCTGCTCAGATCCTAGGCTCAGGGAAAGGGCCATAGCTCAGGCACAGAGCATCTCCTTTATATGCAGAAGGTCCGAGGTTCAACCCCCAATGGCGTCTCCAGGTAGGGCTGGAAATTTCCCCTACTTGTGGCTCTAGAGAGGCATTTCCAGTTGGTATTCCTGGCATTTCCTGACAATATGGAGCAAGATGGACCAATGGTCTGACTCTGCATAAGGCCTCCTACTTACCTCAGCCCCTATGTTCAGAACTATGAGGACTAGAATCTTACTTTATTTTTAGGGGATGGACCACAGCTCAGTGCCAGGGCCCAAGCTTTGCATGCAGAAGGTCCCAGGTTTGATCCCAGGCATTTCCAGTAGGGCAGGGAGAGACCTCCTATCTAGAACTTTGGAAACACAATGTCAGTCAGTGCAGATTGTACTCGGCTAGATGGACCAATGGTCAGACTCAGTGTAAGGCAGCTTTCTGCGTTCTGTGTGGCTGCATGAAATTTAAGTCAGGTCTCAAATCCCACCGATATCAGCTAATTGTTCTTTGCTTTTCACTTTATATATTTCTCCATACTTTGGATTTGGCCTCCTAAGACCAAAGCAGCGACTTTTCCCCCATTGCCCTTTTAATGGTGGAGCAGTTTAGTTAAACTCACAGCACACAGCTCACTAAATTATCTTGCACTTCTCTCCACCGCTGCCACCCCCCCCCCCCCAAATGCATTATGATTGCAGCCCTTGGTTGGATTTTAATTACTGGAGAACACAGATAATTACAGGTCTTTTAAGGGATTGAATTCTTGCAATGGAACAAATTTGTCCTGGCGATGTTATAAAGTGCGGACAGGCCCATTACCTGCCAAAAGATTTATTGACTCTGGCCTAGCTACATGACTTTTTAATTAGTAGTTGAAAAACAAAAAAACAAAGATCCCTATACTGTGACAATTTCTGGGTCCTTTCTCTTTTCATAGAGGGCAGCGTTCCCCAACAAGGCACTTTGTCGGTGTTGTTGGAATCCAAGTCCCATCAGCCCTGGTCATTGCCATCAATATTCAGGGATGATGGGAGTTGTAGTGCAAAAATATATGGGGAGCACCAGGTTGCAGGAAGCCTGGTATCAGGGTACAAACAAGGAGCTGACAATCCTAGATCTGCTCTCTAGTCGCGAGATTCTACTCCTGTAAATGTCCCATTTACCTATTTATTACCTATTTATTTATTCCTTAAAATGTATGTGCCGCGCGATTGTAAAAATAATCTCAAAGTGATTTTAGAAAAAGATAAAATGATAACAATTCTTACTAACAAAAGTTAACCACAATAATTTAAGACTTTTGAAAAGTTGAATTAGCAATACATTATATATATATAGGACTCAAACACACATCAACTTTCTGAACATCTGGGGTGGCTTTTCTAAGCAAAAATGTTACTAGCGGGCACTGAATAGTCTGATGTCAATAGGCAGGGAGTTCCAAGGTCTAGGCGCTGCCGCACTAAAATATTGACAGGGTATTTATGCGGTGGCCCCTGTAATAGCGTCAATTCCACTGATTGAAGTGGTCAAGTGGCATATGAGGGGTAAGGCAATCTTGCAGGTAAACTGCTGTCAAGTTCTAGTTACAGGCAGGTAGCCGTGTTGGTCTGCCGTAGTCGAAACATAATAAAAAAAAATTCCTTCCAGTAGCACTTTAGAGACCAAGTTTGTTATTGGTATGAGCTTTCGTGTGCATGCACACTTCTTCAGATAACTTGGTCCCAAGTTGTTAAGGGGTTTATTATATATAAGGGACGCAGGTGGCACTGTGGTCTAAACCACTGAGCCTCTTGGGCTTGCCGATCGGAAGGTCAGCGGTTTGAATCCCCGCGATGGGTTGAGCTCCCATTGCTCGGTCCCAGCTCCTGCCCTCCTAGCAGTTCGAAAGCATGTCATAGTGCAAGTAGATAAATAGGTATTGCTCCGTCGGGAAGGTAAAACGGCATTTCCGTGCACTGCTCTGGTTCGCCAGAAGCGGCTTAGTCATGCTGGCCACATGACCTGCAAGCTGTCTGCAGACAAACACCGGCTCCCTTGGCCTATAGAGTGAGATGAGCACGCAACCCCAGAGTTGTCTGTGACTGGACCTAATGGTCAGGGGTCCTTTACCTTTACCTTTATGCTAATAGCAACACCTTGAATACGGCCCAGTAGCAGATCAATAACCAGTGCAGATCTCTGAGCACAGGTATTACGTGGTGACAAGGCCTTGCTCCTGTCAGCTATCGTGCTGCAGTATCCTGCACTAATTGCAGCTTCCAGATCGAGCAGAATGGAAGCCCCCCCCCATATTTATCGTCTGCACTTTCACCAAGGTAGTGTCCAACATATGGGTTTATAATGAAATCAATAAATACTGGTTGGTTAAAATGAAAGGAAAAGAATCGTAATTGCAAAGGCACATCCATGGAAGACAGTTTTCAAAAGAGTTCTAATAGAAGGTGTGGTTGGTTTCTGCCAAACTTCCACTGGCGGGGAGTTCCATTGGGCAGGGCCTGCCACACTGATGGCTCCCTGTTGACTCCACCCCACCCCCCCCGGTGCTTCCTTAAGGCTGCATTCTGATTTTATCATTTTAACTGACAATTGTAATGGGATAGCATATAAATTGTCTAAAAAAGTAAAGTCGCTGGGTTTTCTATCAAATGCTTTTCCTACACAGAGTAGACCCCTTAGAATCAACGGAGATGACTATCTTAGGTTGATTCATTTCAGGGGTTCTTCTCTGAGTAGAATTTAGCTGGGTAGCAACCCTGAGGAATTACTTCTGAGTAAACCTAATTCGGAGAGCACCATGTGGCTTCACCAGGATGAGCAGCTATGTCCTCTGGTTGGCATGCAACTCTAGCAAGGTGACAACTGCAGGTGCCATTTTCACACCCTCTTTTCTCTCTCTCTCTCTCTCCCCCCCCCCTGCAGTTGGCGCTGAGAGGACCAGCTGGCCCAATGGGTCTTACTGGAAGGCCAGGCCCCATGGTAAGTAAGAAGTGCAAAGCCCTCAAAGCTCGCTATTTTATATCTTTCTGTATACATAAAAACCTGAGGCTGTCATCACATTCTGCAGTCTGCAGCAGCAGGCAGGAAAGTGAGGAAGTAGCACTGGTGGCTTGCCTTTCAGCGAGCGGCTAAAGATGCTTTGCACAGTGGTTCAGCAAGACACCTCCCTGTTTTAAAGTGGGGCTGGAGTTTGGGACAAGCTGTGAGTAGAGGGGGAGGGGCTTTGGGAAGACTACTAGAGGAGCAATAAGGGACAATCTTGGGACATAATGTTCTGCACGCCCCTCCATTGAAGGCTCTGGTGTAAATATGTGTAAAACAAGCTGTATTTCTTAAAGACACTAGTTTCTCCTGTGCCCTACTTTCCCAATGGAAGCACAAACTGTGGGTAAGCATCTGTAACCCCCTGGAGTCTTGTTACCACTCAGCAGAGATTGGGAGTGGCATGTAACAATATGCATGGGGCTGCAGGGGAGAAATGTGCATTATGATGCACACGTTGGTGCAAATTATTTGCATTGTTATGAGTGGGAAATTGTTTGCAAAAACTGGTAATTTGTGAATGGAAAGGATGCCAAAATCACCAGTAACCATCAGCCAGGAATGAGGAGAGTTGGCTGGGGTGGGATGTTGGGGTAGGCTAAGAATTTACTGATTAATTTTTCAGTTCGTTCCTTTTCCCTTTCTTTCTGAATGTTCCTCTTCTCTTAGGGACCCCCAGGCAGTGGAGGCATAAAGGGTGAATCAGGAGACATGGGACCACAGGTTTGTTTGTTTGTTTGTTTGTTTGTTGCATTTATAGCCCACCTTTTTCTCCATGGAGCTCAAGGCGACTTACATAGTTCTTCTGCTCTTCATTTTATCCCCACAACAATCCTGTGTGGTAGGTTAGGCTGAAAGGCAGTGACTGGCCCAAGGTCACCCAGTGAGTTTCATGATTGGGTAAAAATTTGAAACCTGGTCTCCTTAGGTCCTAGTGCAGCCCTCTAACTGCTCCACCACATTGTGCTTTCTTTAATCAATCAACACACACATTTTGAAAAGCCTCTGTTGACTAGGTCCAGATAGGCAGGTGACGTTTAACTCACCTCCTCCCAGGATGGATCACAAGGAAAGATCTGACTCGCAAGCTCTGCTATTAATTTAAATCATACACAATAAGAGCCATTTTTACCTATAGGTGTGTGTGTGTGTGTGTGTGTGAGAGAGAGAGAGAGAGAGAGAGAGAGAGAGAGAGAGAGAGAGAGAGAGACTTTGCCCTCCTAAGAAAGGCTGCTCCATTTATCTCAGGAAGGATATGGATACCTAGCAGCTTAATAAGCCCTAAAGGGCCGTCCCTACAAATTAATCTGAATGTGGAGCTTGAAGAGAGTAGTTAGAGGAAGCTATTATCCTCTTACTTTCCCTTCTGAGTTGCCTGTTCAATGCCTTCATCTCACTGCATATAACAAAATGAAATATTTTTAGGAGGCTTAAGTGCTCTGGGGCTGGTGATAAACTGTGCCTGTCCTTTATCCCTTTCCACCTTTGCGGAGCAAAGATGCTGCTCTTTGCACATAGGTACCACATGGAGCCAGGATGACTGCGTCAGTGGCCCTCTTTGAATGGCCACTCGCTAGGTTTTGCATCCTTGCCCTCCTTTGTGATTCACTTGAGGGAAGGGCTGTAGCTCATTGGCAGAGCATTGGCTTTACAAGCAGAAGGTCCAAGGTCGAATCCTTGTCATCTGTTCAGGTTCATGAGGACTGGAGCCTTACTTCCTTTTTTAGATGAGGGGCAATCATTCAATGGCAGAGCATATCAAAATATCAACAGAAATCCCCTCAGTACTGAGCTAGGTTGACAAATGGCCGGTCTCTGTGTAGGCCAATTCCTATGTTCTTGGTCCTATATCACAAGTAACTGGGAACAGCCATAGCTCAGCAGGAGAGCATCTGCTTGGCATGCAGAAGGCCCTAGGTGTAATCTCCAACATCTCCTGTCTGTAACCACAAAAAGCCACTGACACTCAATGTAGACAATGCTTGAATTCAGTGGACCAATGATCTGACTAACTTACTAACTTTATTATTTATTAAATTTCTATACTGCCCTTCATCTGAAGATTACAGGGCAGTTTACAATATAAAAACAAAAATACATACCATAATAACAAGCAACAAGGACACACCCACACCCCACACACAGTTTAAATGGCCATAGATTGTTTGATTAGCCAAATGCATGTGAGAAGAGGAATGTTTCTGCCTAGTGCCTAAATATATTAAATCATCCCTTTATTCAGAGCAATGAAGACTAGAATCTTACTTTACGGTTGGAGGATGGATGGCAGCTAACAGATTGAGGTTGAATCCTGACAAGACAGAAGTACTGTTCTTGGGGGACAGGAGGCGGGCAGGTGTGGAGGACTCCCTGGTCCTGAATGGGGTAACTGTGCCCCTGAAGGACCAGGTGCGCAGCCTGGGAGTCATTTTGGACTCACAGCTGTCCATGGAGGTGCAGGTTAATTCTGTGTCCAGGGCAGCTGTCTACCAGCTCCATCTGGTACACAGGCTGAGACCCTACGTGCCTGCAGACTGTCTCGCCAGAGTGGTGCATGCTCTAGTTATCTCTTGTTTGGATTACTGCAATGCACTCTGTGTGGGGCTACCTTTGGAGGTGACCCGGAAACTACAACTAATCCAGAATGCGGCAGCTAGACTGGTGATTGGGAGCGGCCACTGAGACCACATAACACCCGTCTTGAAAGACCTACATTGGCTCCCAGTACGTTTCCAAGCACAATTCAAAGTGTTGGTGCTGACCTTTAAAGCCCTAAACGGCCTCAGTCCAGTATACCTGAAGGAGCATCTCCACTCCCATCGTTCTGCCCGGACACTGAGGTCCAGTGCCGAGGGCTTTCTGGTGGTTCCCTCGCTACAAGAAGCCAGGTTACAGGGAACCAGGCAGAGGGCCTTCTTGGTAGTGGCACCCACCCTGTGGAACACCCCCCCACACCAGATGTCAAAGAGAAAACCAACTACCAGATTTTTAGGAGACATCTGAAAGCAGCCCTGTTCAGGGAAGCTTTTAATGTTTAATAGATTATTGTATTTTAACATTCTGTTGGATTATTGTATTTTAACATTCTGTTGGAAGCTGCCCAGAGTGGCTGGGGAAACCCAGCCAGATGGGCGGGGTATAAATAAATTATTATTATTATTATTATTATTATTATTATTATTATTATTATTATTATTATACATGGCAGAGCATGTCCCAAATTCAGTCCTCACTGGCATGGTGGATAAGTCATTGGTCTGCCTCCATATATAGCAGCTTCATGTTTTCCTATGCATATCTTTTTTTTCTCATGCTCCGTTCCATTTGTTTCAGGGACCACGAGGTGTACAAGGACCCCCAGGCCCATCGGGGAAACCAGGACGACGAGTATGTGTGCAGTGAGATTAAAAGCATGCTTGGTGTGGTCTTATGAATTGGGTCCACAGAGAGTGATCTGGAGCTGTCAAAAGAGGGCAGTCTGGTGGCAAAGTGTGGGGAGAAGGATATGTGCAGGCATGTTTAATTGTGGGGAAACATTTTCCACACCTCTCCTGGCTGCATGACAGCGGAAGGCCCCCTGAATCGGTTCAGGGCCTGGATATGGTTGGCCCTTGATTATCCTGCTTTGGAGCTGCTGGATTGGTCCCCGAATCAGATTGAGGAGAAGCCTCTGTCCAGCCCTAAAGATGGTTGGTTGGGAGGGTGATAAGAGATTAAGTGAACCCCAAAATTGGGATCCACAGCAGCAAACAGAGTTCAGAGGGGGCAGAAGCAGGGGCACTATCAATGCCCCTATTGACCCCCTTTGGCTTCCTTTAGGGAGGGATTCCTGACTCCACAATTTCACAACAAATTCACTTTTGGGAAAATGCAGGTGTCTATTTCTAATTCCTATTCAGTGGGGGTACCTCCATCTGCACCTCCAGCTGTTCCTGAGTTGCATTATGTAAGAGGGAAGCAGATCCTTTTGTCAAGAAATATGTGGCTCTCGCAGTTGTCTTCTCTCTGCTTAATTTGAGTTAGTGGCCAGTCCTTGTGTGTTTGATTGAGAAATTAAGAGGCCATTGAGCACATATTTGCACTGCTGATCTTGGCAGAACCCATCAATACCGAAATTATCATCTCTTTGGAATGGTGTTCCATGGACCTATTCTGTGATCGGGATTGTGAGCTGTGCCCGTCTCCCACCTTCTGCCCTGCTCTCAAAGAGCTGTAGAGTTAGAAGGGACCCCAAGGATCATCCTGTCCAACCCTCTGCAATGCAGAAATGACAGCTAAGGAATCCCTGACAGGTGTCCTTCTGACATCTGCTTAAAAACCTCCAGTGAAGGAGAGTCCATGTTCCAAGTTAATAGAATGATAGAATTCTTTTTTCTTTTCTTTTCTTTTCCTTATAACAAATAATGATACAAATCTCATTCATCATGTTATTTACAATTATTCTCCTTCCCCTCCTCTGGACTTCCCTCAACTCCCCCACTGCTGAGTTATTTAGTTTTATTTATCATATCCTGCTTTTCCTACACAAAAATAAAATCCCTTATCATTTCTCTGAAATATCTGTTACTCAAATGAAATTGTGAAAGTTTTTTCAAATCCTGCCTGTTGTTTCTGCAAATAAAGTGTAAATGGTTCCCAGACTCTTTTGAAGTCCTTTTTGTCCTTCTCTCGTAGTTTATCTATTACCTTAGCCAATTCTGCATAGTTCATCAGCTGTTCTTCCCATTGTTCCTTTGATGGTATTTCTTCTGTCTTCAAATATTGTGCAATCAAGATTCTTGCTGCTGTTGTAGCATACATAAATAAATGTCCATTTTTCTTTTGGTAGCTCTTGATTTGAGATACCTAACAAAAAGGCTTCGGGATGTTTAAGAAAATTCATTTTAAACATTTTTTTTCAATTCATTGTATATCATTTCCCAATATTTTTAATGCAATTTGCATTCCAACCACATATGATAAAATGTTCCTTCCTTTTCCTTACATCTCCAACATCTGTTATTTTCTTTCCTAAACATCTTTGCCATTTTCACTGGTGTGATATACCACCTATACATCATTTTCATGTAATTCTCTCTTAATAGTATGCAATCTGTGAATTTTATATCAAATTTCCATAATTTCCCCCAAATTTCAAATTGGATGTTGTGTCCCACGTCCTGATCCCATTTAATCGTAACTGATTTAACCTCTTCATCTTCTGAAGAGAATGATAGAATTCAGTCAATCAAAGTTTATTGAGAATGATAGAATTGTAGAGTTGAAAGGGATCCAGCAGTCATTCACCCCTCCCCCCCTGCAATGCAGTAATCCCAGCTGAAGCACCCCTGACAGATGACCATCCAACCTCTGTTTAAAAACTCCCAACGAAGTATAGTCCACCACCTTCTGTTGTAGTGTAGATTCGGCCTTATTCTTCCGGAAAAAGGACATGCACCATATACTGAGCCATTCAGCTAACCATGATCAAAGTCATGGTGATGTGCCCTTTGATGCCTTGCTAGTGTTGATGATTTGTAGCTTAATTTCTTCCTCTCTCTTTTTAGGGACGTGCTGGAAGCGACGGTGCTCGAGGGATGCCTGGCCAGACTGGACCAAAGGTATTTGGGCCAAAATTTTCAGGGTCTTTTTTTTTTAAAAAAAATCCCCATTTACTCTAGGAAACATACTGCCATTTACAAGGAGCAATCACATTCCAGGTGGGTTGAGCCAATCGCCTACGGGCCAGGTGCTCCCGTCAGGCCAAAAGCTGAAGATTTATATACTTTTATATACCTAGAAAGAATTTCCTCCTTTTTCCTTTGCTCCTCACTTCCTTCAGAGTTCGCTCAGCTATCATCAAAAGGGACAGAAGCCACTAAACAGGAAATTTGAATATGGAGATATTTTGCCCGTGAGCTGCATATTAGAGGGTTTAAGTGTTTGATTAAGTTGGTACTTAAGGTAGAAATGGATGGAGACAGGGACTGTTGCAAATGAAGAGGACCACAAATCATTTGTCCCTGGAGATTTGCAGCCACCGTTGCCTGGTCCCAAAAATATTGAAAATTAGGGAGACGTTTCAGGGTCAGGGTAGAGGAGAGGTGGCTAAATAATTTTAAAGTGCAAAGACAGAGATTTTTCTGTGTACAGCCTTGGTGGTCTGCATGCAGCCCCTGGCCCTGAGGTTCCCCACCCCTGTTTATAGATCATGCGTAGGAAACCTGCATCCCTCTAGATGTTATTGGACTACACATCTCATCCATTGCTAGCTGGCACATCCAATGCTCATGCATGATGGGAGTGGTTTTAAATTACTTTTAAAATTGTATTTTAATGCTGTAACCCGCCTTTGGATCTTCGGGTGAAGAGCAGGTAATATTGTTGTTGTTGTTGTTGTTGTTGTTGTTGTTGTTGTTGTTGTTGTTGTTGTTGTTGTTGTTTATATTCCAAAGATGCCCAGTGGGCCAAGGTTCCTGACCCCTCTTACAGATAAATCTTGTCTGAAAAGCTTAAATATTACTTATTTGTTTTAATAATTTGATGGGTCTGCTCAGAGTAGAACCTAGGTCCTACCTGCACCGTGTATTTAAATCAGCATCACACTTAAAAGAATGGTGCCTCCTTTCAAAGCATCTTGGGAACTGTAGTTTCTTAAGGCTGCTGAGAGTTGTTAGAACAGTGTTTTTCAACCACTGTTCCGCGGCACACTAGTGTGCCGCGAGATGTTGCCTGGTGTGCCGTGGGAAAAATTTGTTTATTTGATTCCTATTCAAGAGAATTACTTTATATATAGTCAATATAGGCACAGAGTTAATTTTTTTAACATTTTCTAATGGTGGTGTGCCTCGTGATTTTTTTCATGAAACAAGTGTGCCTTTGCCCAAAAAAGGTTGAAAAACACTGTGTTAGAAGACCATTATTCCCGTAGCAGAGCTTCAATTCTCAGTTCCCTGTGAAGAAGGATTGACTGTTAAACTGCTCTAGGAATTGTAGCTATCTGAGGGATACTAGGGGGTCTCCTGACAACTCTCAAACTACAGCTCCCAGAATTCTTTGGGGGCAGCCCTGACTATTTAAAGTTGTATGATGCTGCTCTAAATGTGTAGTGCATATGCAGCCTACATTGACTACCACCGTATGTGCTAAATATCTGCTAGCTTAGCACAGAATTAGCTGTTGCTCCAAAGCTGTGGCTATTGTGGAAACAGAGGCCCTGAGATGACATACCTTCCCCTCTTCCTTCCATCTTCCTTTGCTCATTGCAGTAATGCCATGTGTGACTTGATGTTCTCCATCCATGCCTGTTGTAAGCAGCATCTATTCTGGGATGAGCAGCTCCAATGATATAACCAGGCAACAAAACCTGGATGTATTGTGTCTGAATGCTCAGCATATTTGGCAAGAAGAAACTTTGCCATCTCTTGATCTGATAAACTGCTAGGAGAGCTCATTCACTTACAGCTTTTAGGAAATGGTAGGTGATTTTGTTGTGTGTGGGTTTTTTTTAAAAGTTCCCTCTTCTTAAAATTTTATTGTAGGGTGACCGAGGTTTTGATGGTCTGGCTGGATTGCCAGGGGAGAAAGGCCACAGGGTAAGTCTATTACAGGTTTATATCTTGTTCTGGCTGAATTACTTTATATGCCATCATGAAGAGGCTGACTGGTTTTGATAACCTCAATTTGGGATGGGGTGGGGGTGGAATTCAGTTTGGTTCATTAACCTACCTAATTTGAAATGCCCAAAGCAGGGCATTAAACCAAAACGTACCTATCCTTCAAAACTAATGCTTCTCTGAATTTTGCAATGCAGTTATCAAACATTATAAATGTGTATTAAAAATGCATGCATTAGTGAAAGTAATATGCATTGTTTTAGGGGAAATTGCTTGCAAAGATGGATATATTAAGATACATAACATTTCATATAGCCATTTGCAATTTTATAATGTTGGAAAGCTGTATAATATGGAAGGAATCTGAATAAAATTCTTTGTATTTTTTCTGTAAAAAAATAATTAGAGGCTACAAACCCCAAAGACAGAATGCCAGTGGCTGGAATCCACAGGAGGGGAGAGTGCTCTTGTGCTTGGATCCTGCTTGCATCCCACTGGGCATTTGGATGGCCATTGTGAGCAGAAGAAGCTGGACTAGATGAGCCATTGGCCTGATCCAGCAGGGCTCTTTCTAGGTTCTTGTGTTCTTCAAGAATGTGGCTGATTCTGTCCTTTGTTTTTCTTAGGGTGAACCAGGCCCTTCAGGACCCCCAGGAGCCCCTGGAGAAGATGGCGAGAGGGTGAGTCCATTCCACTCTTCTTCTTTTTTTTTTTTTGCAGAATTTTTTTTATTTTCCATCAACAAACAAAATACATATACATTCATCAAATAAAGTTTCACAATTGTTACACAAACTCCGCCGAGCTTTCCTGACTTCCCTCCTTCTCTTCTCTGGTTTTTTTATTGTTCTAGCTATTCCTTCGCTTTCTCTTCATTCCCACATGTTTTGTTGTCATATTGTTATCATTTTTTGTTATACATTTCTATCCTGTTACAAGAAGTTCGTCAGTCCTGTAAGTGTTTACATATCTTTACAATCTTTTACATAATCCAGAAATTTACCCCATTCCACTTGAAACCTTTGGTCACTTTGCTCTCTTATTTTCCCCGTCAATTTCGCCAATTCAGAATATTCCATTAATTTCCTTTTCCATTCATTTACCGTTGGTACCTCTTTTAATTTCCAGTTTTACGCTATTAATATCCTCGCTGCTGTGGTGGCATATAAGAAGAATCTTTGATCTTTTTTTTCAATTTCTTCTCCAACTAAACCAATCAGGAAGGCTTCTGGTTTTTTCGTAAACGTATATTTAAAAAAAATTTTTAATTCATTATAAATTGCTTCCCAATAAGGTTTTATTTTTTCACATGTCCACCACATATGGAAAAACTCACCATCTTTCACTTCACATCTCCAACATTTCTTATCATATTTCTTATATATTTTTGCTAATTTTACTGGGGTCAAGTACCATCGGTACATCATTTTCATAATGTTTTCCTTTAAGATTATACAGGCAGTAAATTTCATATGATCTTTCCATAGTTTTTCCCACATTTCGATTTGGATATTGTGCCCGACATCTATCGCCCATTTTATCATAACATCTTTAATCTCTTCGTCTTTTGTATGCCATTCTAATAAATAATTATACATCTTAGATAATATTTTCTCATCACTTTCTAAAATTTCCACTTGAAATTTCGATTTCTTATTATCAAAATTACGTTTTCTTTTGTCTTCATTAAATAGACCACACACCTGGTGATATTGGATCCACCCAGTCAATTTATCTGCCACCTGATCATAAGTTTTAATTTTCCAATCTTTCTCTGATTCAATCAACAAATCCTCATATGTTAGCCAATTTTCTTCCTCTGTATTAATTTTCTTTATTGTTAATATCTCCGTGGGTGATAACCACCTAGGTGTCCTTCTTTCTACCAGTTCTTTATGTCTTTGCCACACCTCATACAGGGGCTTTCTAAATACATGTGTCAAAAATTCCCTATGTACTTTCACCTTGTCCTGCCAAAGGTATGCATGCCATCCGTACCTGTTGTTAAAGCCTTCCAAGTCCAATATCTCTCTATCCTTTAAAGTTATCCACTCTTTCAACCAGGTCATACATGCTGCTTCGTAATAAATTTTTAAATCTGGCAATCCAAATCCTCCTCTCTCTTTTTTGTCTATTAGTAATTTATGTTTGATTCTTGGACGTTTGCCTTGCCAGATGAATTTTGACAGATTTCTCTGCCATTCCTTTAGCTGACTTATACCTTTTATCACAGGTAACATTTGAAAAAGAAATAGGACTTTCGGCAGGGCACTCATTTTCACACTTGCAATCCTTCCCCACAGAGATAAATTTAGTTTATTCCAAATTTCTAAATCTTTTTTGATTTCTTTCCATGTCGGATCATAATTATCACTAAACAGATTAATATTTTTAGGTGACAGCCAAATTCCTAAATATTTAGCCTTTTTTACCACCATAATGCCATACTTTTCCTGTAATTCTTCAGTTTCGTTCTTATTTAGATTTTTGACCAATATTTTTGTTTTTTCTTTGTTTAGCCTAAAACCTGCTAGTTTCCCAAACTCCTCTATTACTTTCAACATTCCACTCTTCTTTTGACTGCAAGGAACCCAGGCAGGTTCAGATGTGCTTGTTCCTCACTCTCTGACTGCAACCCCAAGGGATAGCCCATGTGTGCAAATGGAGCTTTTGCAAACCATTCACTAATTTTTTCATGCATTTAGGGATGTAAGAAGGAATCGCTTTCTGTCGTGCTTTGAATCCATCACATGCAGTTCTGTTTCCATTCCGCTGCAGTTTGACTTCTGCCCCAAACTCCCTTTTTCATCCTGCTGTAGCAAAATGACATAACTTACAGAATTAATTATTGCAATTTCATTATTATTACATCTTTCCACCTCATTCATTTCAATTCAATGCAAATTTGTGGAGTAATCAATTATGTATTGTTTGCAGGTGGACAACAGCAGTAGATACCAGTTGCATTTACTGGATATATTTCCATTCCAGATATGAACATTAGCAATTTCTGTTCCCATTTCTATTTAGATTTAAATTCTTGAACATCCTTACATTCACTTCCTGTCCAATGGAGGCATGTTGGTATAATGGGGGCAAGAGAGGAAGACCCTATATTTAACCCCCCTGTTGAGTTTTGATCATTTGATCCATTAGCTGGCTATTTTTCGATGGTTCCCCCATTGGTTCAAACCAATTCTTCAGTGGTTCCCCCTACCCTATCCTATAAAAAGTATTATTCAGCACAGTGGTTTGCTGGACCCATTAAGGAACATAATAACACAACAAAATATAAAACAGTAACAATTAATTGCCCATTTATTCAAAATTCAATTAAAACTCATTTGATTAATTCAACAAAACTGATGAACTTGATTCAGTGATACCAGGGGTCAGAACAACTTTGGGTACCACTGTGTTACATATTAACCTTCATTTATCAAAATTATCCCCCCCTCATTGTTTAAGCAAATCTATCTTCATAAATGTTGGCATGGATTATGATGATATTGCTTACAGTTTCTCTGATCTCATCAGTTCTACACATGCTGTATTATTCTCTTAGTTGAAAAGGTCTTCTTTATGCATGGGGTACTCCTTATCACTCCCACAGAGCTGTTTTCCCCGTGCAATTATTTAATCACAAATGAAAACACCTGTGATACAGTTGGTAGAGCCCATTTCTGATCTCTCTCTCTCTCTCTTTCTCTCTCTCGTGCCTTCTTCCTTCCCATTTCTCTGCATCCAAACAGGGCGACGATGGTGAAGTTGGACCCAGAGGTCTCCCTGGCGAACCTGTAAGTCATTCACCACAGCAATAGAAACAAAACAAAATACAGCACATACTGCATTAGCTACATATAAGAGGTGTACACCAAAGATTCTTCTCTAAGATAGCATAATGTGTGAATCGGACTGCCCGGTGTCTCACATGAGTGCTCATGTAGTGTTGGAGATGAGATGTAGCCCCACGCAGGGCATATACTTGAAGGCAAACCCAGGTTTGCTAAAAAATAATTTGTGAAAAGGTCCTCCGCAACTTAGTTTTTCCATTTTGGCTAGCTCCCCACTGAGTCCCCATATTGCAGACAGGAGGACTGAGGCTGAATGAGAGAACAGGCTTCCTTAAGCCAACTTGATGTGTTCATGGCACAAATGACACTGGAACCAGGTGTTTCCTGGGTCATATTTCCTATTCAAACCAGTTGGACTAGCACTTAGGAGAGCCATATTCAAATTCCCCATTCAGTCATTGGGTGACCTTGTACCAGTCACGGTCTCTCGGCCTGACCTACCTCCCAGGGTTGTTGTGAAAATGAAAATATGGGGCAGGAACCATGGACACCGCCTTGAGCTTTTTGTAGAAAAGAGGGGGATACTCATGTAACAAAATAATGCATAGATAAATTACAGAAGCTGTCAATATATCTGAGTGACAGATGCACGACTCTCCGGGTTTTTTTCTCAGCTCTAACAGAAAGCTGTCAATGGAGTTTTGAAAACATTTTAAAAGATTGCTGCTGTTGCAAAAACTGAGCTTACCAATATGACAGCCTTTGTCAAAAATGTTAGGAACTCTTCATTTGAGGCAAGGAGCAAAAATAAAAAAGTGTGTGTGGTTTTTGTAGCGAGGTGGACGTGGGGAGGAGAGATATGAATATCAAAAAGCTCCACCATATCTGGATGAGGTGAGGTGGCTGGTTAAGATCTGCCGAGGTGACGTCATCCTTCCTATTTACCTAGGCTGTTTACCTGCCTTTAAAAACTGCTTTAAAATCCAGTAGGTACTGACGGTAATTAGGAAGGCATTTAGATGAGTATAAATATCCAGGGCACTTTTCCGGATCATTCATGGCTGGGGGAAGAAGGAAGATGGTGATGAGGGAGGGACTGGTGAAGCCTGACGCTCTGTGTAACTACCTCTCAGCCTAACCTACCTCATAGGGTGGTTGTGAGGATACAACAGAGCAGGAGAAGTGTGTACACACCACCTTGAGCTCCTTGGAGAAAAGGTGGGATATACATGCAATAAATAATGATAATGGCAACAACTTCACAGTATGAGACTGGTATGCAGCTAACTCCACAAAGGCCCTGGATCCCTCTTTAGCCACTGGGGCATGATGGATTGTCTCAAAATGCTAGTCCTACTTAGAGTAGCCCCATTGAGAAACATTGGACACTACTAAATCAGATCTGTGGATTCCAGTGTGTTTACAGTGAGTAGAACTTGATTACAATTTTATGGAGTAAAAATAAATGCAACCAGAGAGTAGGATGGGAGGGGCATAGGGGGCGGGACACCCCGGGTTCCAGGGGAGGGGGGTGGCACTCGGCAGCCCCTCCCCAAACCAAGTCCCGCCGCCTGGCACCCCGTCCATGCTGCTTTACAGATGGCCAGGGCAGCCCCACGAGCCGCCGCTGGGCCGGATGCACTGCGCATGCCCAGAAATTCCGGGCATGCGCAGTGCATCCAGTGTGCGTCGTGACATCACGACACCCCCGCCCCCAGGGGGGTGCCTCTGCGCTGCCGCCCCGGGCGGCCAAGAGGCTTCCTCCACACCTGTTGTTTGTTTGTTTACACTCCGGCAAACCTCAGGATCACCCTGAGACTCCTGCTATTTCACTCCATGTATGGGTGAAATGTTTTTCAGCTACAAATGTGACAGCACTCAGAGAAATGGATCAGAAGTCGAATATAGAACGTGATCTCCATCTCACCCTAATGGACATGTTCAAACTCTTATTTGCTTCCTCTTATAGGGACCCCGTGGTTTGCTGGGACCCAAGGGACCTCCGGGACCCCCAGGACCTCCAGTGAGTAGCATTACTTTTTTAGTGTCTCCTCCCCCTGGCTTTGGAGCATGTCCTCATCTTACAAAAGAGTCATCTTAGCTGGATAGCAAAAAACAAAAACAAAAACAAAAACAAAACCCTGCCCCTGCCCCCCTTTTTCTGTCCTATCAGATGTTACAATGTTGTAATGGAGGCGATTTAAGTAATCAGAGAAGAGCAATAGTGCAATGATATAGTATTGTCCCTGGGGAGCTTATGGGAAATAAAAATGGGAGAAGGGGCATAGGTCAGTGGTCAGACAGTTGCTTTGCATGCAGAAGGAGCCAGGTTCAATTCCTAGAGGCACCTTCAGGTGGGGTTGGGAAAGACTCCTTGCCTGAAAACCTGAAATGGTGCTGCTGCCAGTCAGTGTAGATAATACTGAGCTAGACACCTTACAGATTCACAGATTTCTCAGAAGATGCTGAAAATGTCTCACTTTGCCTTGATTACCTATATTAAATTTCCTCCCAGGGCATAGCTGGCATGGATGGGCAGACAGGTCCCAAGGGGAGTGTGGTAAGTTCTTTCCTCCACTCTGTTTAACTTTCCAGGTTTTGTGTGTATGTGTTGTGTAAATTACATTTACTAATTGCTTTCCTGAGCTGCATTTGTTTCACAGCCAGTGAATGTTCAAGGTGCTGTTTTCTGGAAGGAAATGGTTGCTAATTAATTTTTAATTTGAAATTGATTTTCCAGTAGTGTTGCACATCCCTTCTCTTTGTGCGGGCAATATATCAACTAACACGCTGGGGTAATTTATGGGCATCAAAACAGCCTTACCCCTCTCACGCCTTCTTCCTCCCTTCCCCCTCTCATTCTCTCTGATACACATAGCATTTGTCAGTGTGCTGGGTTGTATGTACGAATTATTCACCCCATACAGTAGGGCACAGAGAAGGAACTCTAACACTAGAATTTGTGGCCATCTAATGAACTTAACGTTGGAAGATTCAGGACAGGTAACAGAAAATCCTTCATGCAGTGCAGTTAAAACCATGGAACTCCCCCCCCCCCAGGAGGCAGTGATGGCCAACAACTAGGATGGCTTTAAAAGAGGATGAGACATGTTCATGGAGGAGAACAAGGCTATCAATGGTAACTAACCAGGATGCCTATGCTATGCCTCACCAGCTGGAGGCATCAGTGCTTCTGAACACCAGTTACAGGAAAGTGCAGGAGGGGAGAGGGGTCTTGTGCATGGGTCCTGCTTGTAGGTTTCCCATACTGAGCACCAGGTTGGTCACTGTGAGGACAGCATGCTGGATGAGATGGGGCCCCTCTGGCCTAATCCTCATGTTCTTGTGCGATGTTCTAATCAACCCCTTTCATTGGGAGGAGAGGAGAATCTCAGCTGAGTTTGCAGCTAAGTGCAAACCCTACCCAACTTGGATGGCTTTAACAGGGTATTGGACAAATTTGTGGTGGAGGAGTGGCTACTAACCATTAAGGTTACGTTCCACCTCCACAGTCAAAAGCAGTAATGTTTTTGAATACCAGTTGTTGGGAATCCTGTATGTGATTCCTGCATTGTGGGGGGTTGAACTAAATGACATTTTGAGCCCTTCTAACTCTACAGTTCTATGGTTTCTATGAATCACAAGTGAGCAGAGTTTCTGTTCTGCTCATGTCCCACTTGGGGCTTCCCATTGGGTCATCTGGTTGACCACTGTGAGGACAGGAGGCTGCACTAGATGGGCCATTAGCCTGATCAAGCAGGACTTTTCTTATGTTCTTAGGGACCTAATTTAACCTCAAAACGATCCTTTACATTTGTACAATTGTTACAATCCTGTCTTTGTTGTAATTGCTTTTGGGGTTTGTCTGAAATTAATGAAACGTACAGTGTTTTCTGGGCATATGGATTTTAAATTTGGTCTTCTTCTTCAGGGTCCTCAAGGTGAGCCGGGACCCCCAGGTCAACAAGGAACTCCAGGTGCTCAGGTGAGATAATGCTTTTTGAGCCAAGTGAAAAGAAAAAACCTGTGTGTCCATTAGATTGAAGTGCATGATGCAAAATTGTGGGTCAGTCATCTTGCTGCAGGATTGGAAAATGGAGATCAAAAGGAGTTTCATTTTCCTAATGTGGTTTAATTGCTGTGTCTGGGAACTGCTGCATTCAGGGAAGTAACAAAGCTCAGTAATAGGACACCTTTGTTACAGGCAGGAGATCCCAGGGTCAGTCCCTGGTATCTCTAGGTAGGAATGAGAAAGACCTATTTCAAAGTGCTGGTACTGACCTATAAAGCCTCAGATGGCTCAGGACCTCAAAGACTGCGTCTCCTCATAGTAATCATCCTCTGGGCCCCTTCTTTATGTGCTTCCTCCATGAGAGGTCCAGGGGGTGACAACACAAGAAATAGCCTTCTCTGCAGTGGCTCCCCATTTGTGGAATACTCTCCCGAGGAAGGCTTGCCTGGTGCCTTCATTAAATATCTTTAGGCACCAGGAGAAAAAGTTCCTCTATAACCAGGCGTATAACGTTCCATAGTCTGATATTGTATGGGGGAGGGTTATTGGTTTGTTTTGTGTTTGTTTTTATTATGTATTTGTGTTCTCATTTCATATTTTTACATTGTGAACCACCCTGTGATTTTGGATGAAGGACCATATACAAATTTAATAAATAAGAATAATAATATATTTATATGTGCTATTTTATAATAGGTTAAATTTAATCATTGTTACTATACACCAAATCTTATCAAACTGTTCACATACAGCAGGCGACGTACTTTTTCCATAGTTCTTAGCGATCGTAATTTTGGCTGCTGTTATAATTTCCTGATCGTTTTCAGAGATAATATCTTTCAAATAACAGAATGCAAAAATTTGGACTTCTTAGGGTAGTATATGCTATCCCTGTGTGTCTGAGATGTCCCTTTTGTTTTCTAGGGTCTTCCTGGTCCTCAAGGTGCAATCGGTCCACCCGGAGACAAAGTATGTTAATTAAAAGTAGTTGCTCTTTACAGTATTCTCTGCTGCTCTGAGTGCATATTCAGTCTTTGAATAAGTGTTTGTTTCCATGTTCAAAATCTGCTTATTAAGATTTCTGGGGGCTGTTCAGACTTGATAGAATCAACCCCAAACTAGTATGTTGTATGCTTGAGTTACAACTTAGCCAAAGAGTGAGAGACTGAAAACAGAAATTAGTCTCTGGTGAGAGGTTGCTTCTGTGGGATAAATATACACAGGGACACCTTGGGCTGGCTTTGTTCATGAACACATGTTCAAAGTGATGTTCTAGCACATACAAATAAACCATTACAGTTTCATCAGTCACCACACAAAGAACTTTCCCTCCGAGGTCACATCCACACCACACATGTAAAGCATATTTAAGACCCCCTGGCTTCAGCAGAAGACTCCCAGAAGCCTCAACAAACAGTAGTTCATACATTGGTTACTTCAAGACTGGTTTGCTGCAATGCACTCTGCATAGGGCTTCACCAAGTGCTTGATCCAGAAACTGCAGTAGGTGCAGAATGCTGCAGCACAATTGCTGAATGAGTGAGGCTTTGTCAACATATAGCATCTGTGCTCAGAGATCTGCACTGGTTGCCCTTTTGCTACTGGGTCAAGCATGGGCATGGGGGGGTCAGCTGCCCCCCTAAATCAAGAAAATATATAAAAATTCTTAACTAACTGACCAGTTGCATCACAGATAACTTGGTTCTGCCACCTCTCATCCCCCGTGGGTCTACTCTGAGTATAGTCAGTGTTGAATACAATCTATATAAGATTGAATTGAGATACGATGAATCGTGTCAAGTATCTTTGTAGTCAGAATACTATCAGCAAGGCAGATCAGGTTGATGATGCTTCCATGGCGGACATCAGTTGTAGAAGTGACTCAGCTTCCTGTCTCCTTTTTTTTCTCCCTTAGGGTCCACTGGGGAAACCTGGACTTCCCGGTATGCCTGGAGCAGACGGTCCCCCGGTAAGCTTTCTTGGGGATTTTTTTGTGACCTTTCTTCCTCACAGGGCAAGGATGGGGAACCTTTTTCAGTCTGAGGGCCGCGTTCCCTGGTGGATGATCTTCTGGAGGCCACATGCCAGTGGTAGACGTAAAAGTCAGAGCCTCTCCACCCAGGCAGGCACTACCACAGTTCAAGGATATAGTCAGACAGAAGCAGCCCAGGAACATGTGAAGCTGAGCTGGTGAGGGGTTTGGTATCAAGAGAGTCTGGAGGGCCAGATGCAGAGTTCTGGAGGGCCATATTCACACCCTGGGCCTGAGGATCCTCACCTCTGTTGTAGCAGGCAGCATTCCCTCCTGGGTGACCTTCCGACGGCAACATCCCAGTTGTGGGCAGGGCTGGGGGGGAAAGGCGGGTGGAGCAATCAATTGTATTTTTGTACAGTAGGCTAATATATACTAAACTTACACACTCCTCTTAAACTGGAGGCATGATGAGAGTTCACAGACATGTTCCATCCAGCCAAAAACATTTGGGGTATGAAGCAGGGCCAGTGGGGTGTGTTGCCTGGGGAGAGAGTCCCAGGGCCCAGATAGATAGACCTGTGGAGCCACATTTGGCAATAGTGGAAAGTCCCCATTTTGCACCACCGCCTGATAATGTTCTGTAGGGTGCCATGCCTTGAGTACAATTTCCCTTGGAAGATCTAAATCATTGTTCTTCAACATTGGGTCCCCAGATGTTGGTGAACTGCAACTCACACTGTCCCTGACCATTAACTAAGCTGTCTGGGGATGTTGGGAATTGTAGTCCAAGAATGTCTGGGAACCCAAGATTGGTGAACACGGATCTAAGCCAATTTGGGCTGAACCACTGATCTAAGTGACCTTATGGGGTTTATGCAGGGTCAGGCGGTCATTCAGGTAGTAATACATCAGCTGATGTATCCCCCCACTTTTCTTCACAACAGGGTCACCCTGGCAAGGAAGGTCCACCTGGTGAGAAGGGAAGTCAGGTACGTATCTAGCCTACGGACAACCTTCAGCGTGCTATTTATTTATTTATTTATTTATTTATTTATTTATTTTGATACAAGCATCAACCACAAAAAACACAAACAATAAAAACCATAACAACAATAATAACACAGTTTGACAATTCAAATTTAAATACACTGATATACCTATGACTACACCTTTTTTTTTTTTACAACATTGTTTCCCCGCCTTCAGCGTGCTTGAATTGTATTCCTTAGTTAGAAGTGTGTGTACGAGGGGGAGTTTAAAGACTGGGACTCAATAATTAGTGAGATCAATATCTGAATGAAACTCCCTCTCACAGGAAGCAGGGATGGCCAACAACCTACAGTAGATAGCTTTAAAAGAGGATCAGATAAATACATGGAGGAGAGAGCTATTGGTGGCCACTAGCCACAATGGCTCTGCTTTGCTTCCACAGCAGACTACGGCAGCCTTCTGAGTAGAAAGGCCTGTTTCTCCCTCTCTCATTAAACTGGAACAAATGAGCATAAGAAGAATAGATTGTAAGAATAGAATCGTAGGATCATAGAGTTGGAAGGGCCGTCTAATCCAACCCCCTTCAGTGCAGGAATGACAGCTAATGATGGAGCCCAACAACATCTGGAGGGCTATGAGTTCCCCTCCCCTCCCCTCCCCTCCCTTAAGCAGAATGAATGGAGAGGTCTCCTAATGAAGAAGAGTTTGGATTTGATATCCCGCTTTGTCACTACCCTAAGGAGTCTCAAAGTGGCTAACAATCTCCCTTCCTCCCCCACAACAAACACTCTGTGAGGTGAGTGAGGCTGAGAGACTTCAGAGAAGTGTGACTAGCCCAAGGTCACCCAGCAGCTGCATGTGGAGGAGCAGGGAAGCAAACCCCATTCACCAGATTACAAATCCACCACTCTTAACCACTACACTACACTGGCTCTCAACAGAGTTGAAAGAACTCAAGGGAAAAGAGGGAAGGGAGTCTTCCACTCATCCCTTTCCATTTTAAGGCTACAGGGAGGTGCCCCCTAGCTTTAGAGCAACATAAAGGCCTCTCAGTAGTCCCTGTTGAGGCCATGGGTCTGTTTCCCTCCCTCTGCCAACTGCTACATCTTAGCACAAGCAGGTCACAGGGGGGTGGACTAAATGACTCTTTGGACCCTTCCAACTCTATGATTCTATGGTTTAGCTCCCTCCTCTCCAGCATGAGGGTTGACCATAATTTAGAAAGCTTTGCTCAGGGACTTCAATTATTTGGCTGGCCAGTCTCCACACCCCATCCATTTATTTCCAAAGTATTTCATTATGGGTGTGTGTTTGCTGAGCTGATTGAAGTTCAGAGCAGCCTTGCCTTGGGACTGAAAGAGAGAGAGAGTCATGAAGAAATTGCAGCTGCGACTTCACTCAGAGGGCGCCCTGTCCCCATTTTGGCTGCTCACAAGGACAGGAATCTGCAAAGCGTCTGCGCCCACAGAATCCTCAAGCAGGCTCATCCATCATAGAAGTCACTGGCAGGGCTGGAAGTCATTTAGCAAATGGCAGGGAGTCCGCAGGTGTCCCTGGGATGGGAGAGGCTGCCACATTCTCTGCAGATTGTAGGACAGGCTGTCTTGACCCCAGAGAAAAAGCTGCCCACCTAGGGCTATTCTCGTTGACTTGGATATGAGATGGTGGAGACACCCGTGGGCTGGTTGGGGGTGGAGAGGAGAGAGGCACCAGGCACCTCCTTTCCTCAGTCTGAGGGAGAACTGGAGCCAAAGTAGAAAGCATGTCAAATAATGTGTAGAAATATATATATTTTTACATTGAAAGAAGGGAGGGGGAGCAACGAGGACTGGGGCATGAGGGGTGAGGAGGGGAAGCTGGAGAAGTACACTGACACACACTCTTTGTCTGTCTGTATCTCTCTCCCTCTCCCCCCCCCCACTCTTCTCACACACTCATACACACTTTCTCTCTCACACCCTCTCTCTCACTTTCTCTCACACACGTTTCATCTGCCACACACACAAACTTTCACTCACTCAATCATGCAAACACCCACACCTGCACAAAGAGGAAGAGAGTGTTACTGTGGGAAGCCTCTGTTGGTGCAGCAGATCAGCCTAAAATAATTCCTTAGGAACAAGAATGCAGAAGACAAATGCATAGCGCCACCAGAGCATTTTCTTGTTTAAAAAAAGAACGCCCAGAATACTTTTAAAGGGGTCAGCGGGGACTTCTGTTGTTGAGAAATCATTAATTTATGAACTGTGCTTTTAAAACACCAACACCCACACCAACACCCACCCGCACAACACAGCTGGAAGTCAGTTTGAAAAGTGAATCATAGAGAGCTGTGTTGTGGACAAAATTCACAGAGATAGATTTCAAAGGGCCCTGGCTGAGTGGGTAGAGCTCCTGCCTTGCATGCAGAAGGTCCCGGTTTTAGTCCCCATTATCATCGCAAGACATGGCAGAGAAACAAAACCGTAGAGAGGCACTGCCAGTGCAGGAGATACTGAATGGGAATAAGGCAGCTTCTTGTGTTGCTATTTAAATTAGCCCTTCAGAAAATTCAGAACTAAGAGGACTAGAATCTTGCTTTATTTCTATGGGAAGCGACATAGATCAGCAGTAGAGCCCCTGTTTTACATGCAAACTGTCCCAGCTTCAATCCCCAATAGTATTTCTAGGTAGGGCAGGATTGTTTGTGATTCTGGAGAGCTGCAAGGATATGTTTTCTCTGGGTGGGGTGAGAGAATGAGAATTACCACTGCTGAATAAAACCAGAAAAATCTCTTTTTGTTTTAATCGTAGGGTCCAGCTGGCCCTCAGGGCCCAATTGGATATCCTGGCCCTCGTGGTGTAAAGGTAAGAAAGTGGGGGGGAAACAAACCTTTTGGTTCTACTGAATACAGAGATGCCCCTGGAAAGCAAAACATTCCCCTTCTGACTGAGGCATATAAGGTTGAATGAGCACTGGAAGAAATCTTTTGCGACCCTGGTGAAAAATATGAGTGTTCCCGCCGCACGCATCACCACTGTCATCTGGTCACATAACATGAGAATTGGTGCTGAGAAACTGGAGTTAAACAGGAGTGCTTGAAGATGCCTTTGTGATGATTGCAGGTCTTGTCACAGAGACCTAGTTCACACCTAAGGAGAGCTTTGTTTAACTGGACCAATGGCCCATCATAGTCCAGCATTCTGTGGTGAAAAATGTGTCTCCAGGTATGGCTGGGAAAGACCTACCCAAACAACAACAACAACAACACCACAAGGCCTTGAAAATGGAATTAGATTAATATTTTCTGTATTTTTTCCAGTTATTTCCTTTTACAAACAGCAACCCTCTTAGCGCAATGGTTGGTCTTTTGCTTGCCCAGCAAATAGGAATGTTTGCACAAAATGTTGTATCCGCAGCAAAGGCAACCCTAATGCCCCCCCCCCCCGTGGCCTGGCCCCTATTTTTTAATTCATTTGGTTTATTTTTCGCTTGACGAAAAGAGCAGGCCACCAATTGCTTACAAAGAGAAGCTGCCTTCTGAATGGGGGGAAAGGCACCCTTCCTCTGAACCGGCACAACGCATAATTTGATCTTCCTTTCCGTTTGATCAGAAATTTCTTTCCTGGTACCTGAGGGATGAGGCAAGCTCCTTGACGAAAGCTGATCGTGCAAAAAAGCAAAACAAAAACCCGAAGTCTCAATAAAAGAAAATGTCTCGGGTAAAATCAAGAGTGCGTTGCAATGGTGTCGCAAACCAGCTTCTGGAAACCAAAGGACGGGAGAGCGCTCTTGTGTTCGGATCCTGATGGTTGTTTCCCTTTGGGGCATCAGGTGGGCCACTGATGCTGGACTAGATGGGTCATTGGCCTGTTCCAACAGGACTCTCCTTAGACAACTACTGTGATAGCAGAACCTCCATGCTCAGGGGCAGTCATCTTCTGAGTACCAGACAGTGGGGGACACGACTGGAGAGGGCTCTTGCACTCAGGTCCTGCTTACGGGTTTACTATTGGTGCAACTGGTTGGCCGCGGTGAGACCAGAAGGCTGGACTAGATGGGCCATTGGCCTGATCCAGCATATGTTGGGGTGCATCTGGCCAGCAGCAGGTATGTTCAAAAGCAGCTGGAAAGGGAACCTTTGGCTCTCCCAATGTTGCTGAATTCCAACTCTCATCAGCCTCAGAAGGTAGCATGGCCAATGGTCAGGGACAACCAAGGGTTGTAACCACCCAGAGTGGCTGGGACAACCCAGTCACATAGGTGGAGTACTACTACTACAACTACCCAACTAAGTTTTGCACATTAATGTACCTAAGTTATTTTATTTAACAACATAAGATACCCTAAAGGAAAGCCCTCAAGCATCCAAGCACCAGAGCATTCTCCCCTCCTTTGGTTTCCACAACTGGTACTCAGAAGCATTTGCCGCTTTCGACCATGGAGGTGAAGCATTGTGGCTACTAACCATTGATAGCTTTATCCTCCATGAGAGAAGTTGAGAAATAGCAGCTCTTGCATAGGGTGGCCACAGGTGAGGAGAGGGCTCTTATGCTCAGGTGCTGCTTAAGGTAATCCCACAGATTTCTGCTTGGCCACTGTGAAAAGAGGATGCTGGACTAGATGGGCCATTGGCCTGATCCATCTTCAGAGATCTTCTTAGGTTCTTACGGTGGGCAGTGCCCTGCACTGCATTTTGATAAAAAACAAAACAAAACACATATGGATGCAACAGGACCTTAGAGAGCTCCTGTTACTGATGAATCTCATCTACCTAAAGAAATAAGACCAAGGATTTGAAACTCTGGAATCCAGGAAGAATAATTTTTGACTGACTGATCTTTTTTCCTCCCACTGGACTCTCTCAAGGAATGGCAGATGCCTCCTTCCTGTCTGCTATTGGCTTGATGATGCTCCCTGGACAGAGCCCCTTCTTGCAGCCTTTGCCTTCCTCACCTTTCTTGGCGCCACAACAGCCAGCTAAGAATTTTGTAGGCTTTCAAATCTATTAATATTGACTACATTCTATGCCAAGCAAGCTCCCCACTCCCACTCCTCAAGCCAATCCCTGGAGAAGCTGGCAAGATTGTTGAAATACATGTTAAAATGTACACTGTAGATGAGATTCCAAAGTACTCTCTCTCCCTCCAGCGTGGTGTAGTGGTTAAGAGTGGTGGATTTGTAATCTGGTGAACCGGGTTCACTTACCCACTACTCCACATGCAGCTGCTGGGTGACCTTGGGCTAGTCACACTTATCTGAAGTCTCTCAGCCTCACTCACCTCACAGAGTGTTTGTTGTGGGGGAGGAAGGGAAAGGAGAATGTGAGCCAGTTTGAGACTCCTTCGGGTAGTGATAAAGTGGGATATCAAATCCAAACTCCTCCTCCTCCTCCCTTCTTCCTTCCTTCCTTCCCTCCCTCCCTCCCTCCCTGCCCCTCTTTCTTGGGCCTCTACTCAAAGGGCACAAGAAAGATCAGGTAGGCATTAGTTGGAGTAGTGATAGGAATTGGCTTCCAATTCAGCCAATAGGGGTTGTGTCAAAGCCTTTTGGGCCATGGTTCAAAGGCAGAGCAACTGCTCTGTGTGCAGAAGGTCCCAGGTTCAATCCCCAATGGCCTCTCCAGGTAAGCCTGGGAAATACCTCCTTCCTGAAACCGTGGAGAGCTGATGCCTGTCAGCAGGGGTAAATCTGGGCTTTATTTCACTCGGCTCAAAGACCCACTTTTGCACATTTGCGTACACACACACACACACACACACACACACAGGCTGAGAGCCTCAATGGTGGCCCTCTGGAGATTTCACCTGGGGCAAAAAACCTGGCGCCACACACACACACACAGAGAGAGAGAGAGAGAGAGAGAGAGAGCGCTACAGCTCTGCCTGTCCGTGTAGACAACACTGAGTTAGATGGACCAGAGGATCAGACTTGATATAAGACGGCCTCCAGTTTCCCATTTAATTCAGAACCATGAGGACTAGACTACTTTATTTATATAAAGCATCTGCTTTATATGCAGAAGGTCCTGTGTTCAATCCCCAAGTGCATTTCTAGGTAGGGTTGGGAATGTCCCTTGCTTGAAATCTTGGATAGCCACTGCTGCCAGTCAGTGTTGACAATACAAAGCTAGATGTGCCACTGGCCTGATTTGGTACGGACCTTAGTTGCAATTGGCAGCCAAATGAACAAGGATTCTCTTACCTTTGTAGTGTTTGCTTGATTCTAATGGCAGGCATGACACATTTGTACCACAAGAGGGGGCTTGGCCAATTGAGTCTCCCCCAACTTCTCCTAAATGCAAGTCTCTTTGATCTGCCTTAGACTAAGAGAGAGGTGTAAATTGTGAGTGGAAGAAACTCACCTACCTAGTACAGATCACAGCTTGAACCCCCTTTTTCTTATTATTATATTAAATAAAGGGGTTAAATAATTCAAAACGAGAAAAGAGAAAGAGAAAAGTACTGTATTTAAAAGAATCTGTATGTACAATGGAGATGGCTAAGGAGGTTTCCTCTTAGCTATGGGAGCTAAGAGGGGAATGGCCATAGTTCAGTGGGAGCAGTTCCATGGTTCAATTTTTGACACCTCCAGGTACAATTGGGAATTTCCATTGCCTGAAACCTCTGGGAGTGTAAACCATACTGAGCAAGAAAGGACAATGTTTTGACACCATATAAGGCAGCTTCCTGTGTTCACTAGGAGTTTTAAACCATCACTAATGAACAAGTCATGCTTCTTGCCCCACCTCCATTCTCTCTGTGCCAGACTTTACTAATTTATTTTGATGTTGTTTCTCTCCCCCTCCCCACCCCCACAAAGGGAGCTGACGGCATCCGTGGCTTGAAAGGAACCAAGGGCGAGAAGGTGAGTAAATGCCCATTAGTTAAATGACACTCTCTCTAGGACATGGCCCCCAGAAGGCTGGCCATAGCGGAATGTGGCCCTCATGCCAAAAAAGCTTCCCCATTCCTGATTGACAGTCTTTCCTATTCCTTGCTAACAAAAAAACAAACCCAAATTGTGGAGGAGGGGGAACTTTTGCAGTGCCTGTATCCCTAAATGCAGACTTCTGTGATTAATTTGCATGATAACCCTCGATGCAGAATTTCCTTGCTATGGAACCTGGAGGTCTTAACACACAGAGGTTTCATTTCATATTTTCTCTTTGCAGAGCAGAAAACACACACACACACACACACACACACACACACACACAATGATGCGACAGTCCCAATTACAGCTATAGATGTTTCTGAGTGATGCCGTTTGCAAAACGAGCTTAGGAGATTCCCTGGGAATTTGGCATGTGCAAAGGACTTAACAGCCAGAGGCAGCAGCAGCAGCATCTATTAAAATGCTGTGTTTAAAGGGTTTTTTGACAAGGAGGCTTTCTGTGTATTTTCAGTTACACGGTTATGTTCTCCCGAAGGATGAGCAGAGGCTGTGTAATATTCCAGCCTGGCCCAAGCCTTAAATCCCCCTCACTTTTCCCTTTGTTCATGCCCATAGTCCATCACAGGGAAATCTGACAATTATAAGCAGGAAGCCCAGCTACCAGCAGCCTCCTCAACCCCCCCCCCATGTTGTTTTTTCATTACCACATCCGCATTTTAGCACCTGACAGGCTTGCTTTAGGACTTGATACACTATCGATTGGAAGTCTGCGGTTAAAACCTGGAAGAAATATTAGTGCTGTCCTCGAGCTCTCTCTGAAAAGACTGGCGCGAGATGGCCTCGATGAAAATAATTTGTTGCTGGAGTGCCGGCAAGTTCCTGGTATTTATATCAGTTGAACTGACAGTCCTGCCTTCAGCAGCTTGAACAGACAGAGGGCACCCCTGGGTTTTTTAGTTGGGGGGTAGGCAACAGTAGGGAGCCTTCGACAAGGTTCCTACACAGAAATTGATTGGATATATTGTTCAGACCAAAGGTTTTCCTCTGAGAAAACATAGTCTTACACTACAGAAGCTTATTTCTGGGAGGTGGGAGAGTGAGGAGGGGCACACTGCTATGTTGTTGCTGTTTTTCTTTTATCATCACAGTACTAGCTGGTCCTCCTTTGCCCCAGGCAGGACCTGGTTGCTGTGGAAACAAGGCCTTCCTTTCTTCCCACTGGACTGAAATGTTACCTGCCTTACCTCTGTGTGGGAGATAAAAGCCTCTTTGAGGAGATGGGGGGCAGAGAATCCCTTCTCCTGAGAAGTGGGTTTAATAAAAAGAACATTGGGGTTCCTCAGTAGCTTATTGGGGGTCCTTTAGGAAGGAAATCTGTGCTACAGGGCAGGCATCCCTAGTAGACAGGCAACATGGGCTGCTGAGGTAGAGGGAAGGTTGAAGATCAGGAGTAGGTAATATGATACATCTCTCCAAAACTGCAGCACCTCCCATTAACCCCAGTGGTAAGGAATGACGGGAATTGTAGTCTTTAATATGAGATCCAGTGTGGTGCAGTGGTTACAGCGTTGAGCTAGGACCTTGGAGAATAGGGTTCAAATACCTACTCAGTGACAACTTGGGGCTAGCCATAGTGTCTGAGCTCCCTTGGCTGTGGAGGGCATAGATAAATCTGAGATGTAGAAGGAGGGTTATGATGTCCATCACTACAACGGAGGATCCTTGAATAAAAGGGTGGAGTGGCATTTCAATCCTTCCCTCTATCCTTTAGCTGTGGAGAACCCTCAAATATGACTTGCAAACTTCAGTTGATCCAAAACGCAGTGGCCAGATTCCTGGCTGGGGTTCCATTTAGATCTCTCACAACCCCTGTTTTAAAAAAGCTGCATTGGCACACTCCTCCGTTGTCTCCAACCCATAACTATGTGCCAGTTCATTTCCAGGTCCAATTAAAGGTGCTCACACTGATATTTAAAGTCCTAAACGACTCAAGCCCCAAATATCTGAAAGGCATCCTCCTTCTCTACAGACCCTCTCAGGTGCTGAGATCAGCAGAGGGGGTGCCTCTTGGTAGTTCCTCCACTCTCAGTTTCTGGGGGTGGGGGTGGAGTGGCCCATGGGAGGGCCTTTTCTGTGGTGGCCTCTAAGCTATGGAAGTCCCTCCCCACAGAGGTGCGCCTGGCACCTTCATTGCATAGCTTCTGGAGGATGCTGAAGGTATACCTCTTTTCCCTCCCTTTTGGCACTTGAGGTGTATATTTTTAGGATCCACCTTAATTTTGTAAGTCATTTTAAATTGTTCTTAATATTGTATTTTAAAGTTGTCACCCGCTATGGGACCTTGGGGTGAAG